>NC_141710.1:21419115-22019115 GCF_971803275.1 Cyanistes caeruleus | reverse complement strand
ATCACAGTGTCATGAAGTACCTGACTGCTACAATTCTCAAACTATTTATCTTTCCAGTTAGGAATCAACTTCACACCTTTTGGATCAAACTTACTCACTTCAATCTTTGCTAGTGTTAAATAGAAAGAATAATTATCTTCACAAAAACTCGGTGCTCACTGTGCTACTGAAAGTCAGTTTGTAATAGCTGCACTAAACCACATCCAAATAGCCTTGAAGAAGGTCTCAATCCTGATTAGGGACCAAATCCTCAGGAAAACGGAAGTTTCTGTTCTATTTATTAGTGGACTATCAGCAAGTCCACTAACCTTCAAAATGGCCTCACTCAAGCTGAAGTTTAATGCACATTATCACGCAGCAAGGAGGAGCTTTCACCATTTCTTTTAGGATGTGATCAAAAGCAGCTCTGCACAGCTGCCAGACTCCATGACAGTGTCTTGTAACAGCTTAACTTCAGTTCCTCCAATCTCAAAAGAGCCTTTTCTTTGAGAGGAGTTTACCCTAGATTCATCTGTCATCTGTTGTTTTTTTTTCCTCACAAAAAGGTGGAATACGACTCCATGAGAAGGTGATTTACTAGGACAGCACAGTGGAGTGGCAGAGTTGAGAAAATCCTGGAAAACTGTAAGATGTACAAAAGGTGTTACTCTGCTGGCAAACTTGTTAATTGGTCTGAGGAGAAGGCAGCAGGACACTGCCAAATACTAAACCGAGCGTGAGCCTGATCTTCCTTTTAGTTACAGTGAGCCCACAGATCCCAGTCTTTGGATCTGCAATGAGAATCCTGGGAGAGAATGTCCAGAACGATACAGGGAATTTAAAGAGAAGCTAGATTTGTCAAGTGTGCTAAAAACACCAGTTAATATAACCCTGACTACTCAGTTCTCACCCATCAAACACATCAGGCTGTATTCCAAGAGATGCACTAACGTGGAATACGTGCTTTCACTGTCAGGATAAATCTTACATGCTAACCTTTACATCTCGGCACTAAAATATGATCCCAGCCAGTCAGCAAACACAGAGAGAGCTGGTGTATTTTACATGAGGAATAGATCCAGAAAGGTTCTTGGACAGAGCTATTCCCCCATAGCCACCCAATGACATTTTAAATCATTCAACTGAACTTTAGCAGAAAAAAACCCCAAAAACCCAATCCCTGCCAAAAAGGGTGAAGAGCACAAGCCACCACAATTCCCAAATGTACAACCACCATTATCAGTGTCTAAGGTGACAATTTGCTCTCTCTAATGTGTTTCATTTACTGTCAGACTTTTGGTCATGCACTTAAATCAAGCAGAACTGCAGAGCTGCTAAATAAGAACACAACCATCACCATGTAACTACAGCAGGCAGGATCTTCCCAAATCCACACCTGCTCCTAGGCCAGGCTGAAGATGAGTGAGGTTTCCATCAAAGGAAGGTGTTTGTGTAACACAATCTTCTGAAGCAGTGCTTAAAGCAAAGAGAGCAGACTCTCATGATTTCAACTTTTCAAGTTTTAAACCAACAGAAACACTTGGTATCAATTGGCAGAGTTTCAGCTCTGTCATCAGCAGATCTACCTCTGCACTGATGTTGTCTCTATTCCCTTCTCCAGGCTCCATCCACCCTAGATCTGGTAAGTGCTTAGACATTAATATTCTTTTTTAGAAAAGTACTACAGAGGAACAAGGCCCAAGGCAATGATTACAAATATTATTATTTTAATGGCTGGCTTCTAGCAAAAATCACAGCTCCATTCCTGCTAGAGAAGACTACCTTACTGCCAAGAGGTTCTGCTCCACTTTTTGCAGTGAGCATTCAAGAAGAGGTTTCACCTTTAAGCTGATCTGAGAACCCTGAGTTACCAGAAAAACTCATTCAAATCCAAGGCCAATGTGCATGGGAGGAGGGAGTGTAGGTAACTTACTATTGCTGTTATAAAATTTATGGAAGTAAAAAGAATTGCAGAATACACTCTTTTAACTATATACATACCCCACACCTGTCTTGATAACTTTGTTTCTGTCATTAATGGTCACTTGAATTAAACAAAAACCTCTAACCCACACATATTTATTTTATTTTTTTTTATCAGATGTTACTTTACCTGCCACTCTATTTTAATTATCCATTGCAATTATTTCCCACTATATAGGTTAGATTATTTGATACAAAGCTTCAAAGCTTTGTGTTTCAGATACAGAATACTTTCCTTCTTTTTAAGATGGAGTCTGGGTGGATTCACTGGGATAAGCATACAGATCAAGCATTAGGATACCAATCTGTATTTTAAAATCAGCAATGATAATAAGAGACTTAAAAGGCAGCCTACTGAACTGATTCCATATTCTACTGATTTTTACACTAAACAGTTTCACTGAAGAGCTAATAAAAGGAATGTCACCAGCAAATAGCACTGAAGTTTTATAAGTGTCTTCAAATGCCTCTCACTAGAACAGAAATACAGTTTTCAAACATCTCCACACACGTGTAACAGTCACCCCCAGTGAAATTCACTCTGGCAAAGCAGAACTGCTTATGCATTTGATTACTGTAAGAGCACTTCTATGACTAATTCAGAAATGACACAGACCTGTGATAAATCCAAGATGTCTATTTTTAGAACCGTATCAACTTAAAAAACAAAAACCAAGCCTAGCCTGAAGTCAGGCATATAATTAGTCCGTGTTCTTTTGCTGGACTTCAAAATGGAAGTGATTTAATCTGTCCTAATACACCCAGTCCGTGTCTCACATGAGACCCTACAGCCTGTGCTCCAGTTCCACCAGTCAGCAGCACCAAAACTGTTATACAGCATAACTGAAACAGGTCATGAATGTCAGAATAAATAACCACAACAACATATCCCCCTTCCTCTTTGGGAATGTGAAAGTGAAGGCATTACTTTATCAAACACGCACAGGTATGACACAGCTCCAAAGGGATAAAAATACTTTCCAACGTGTCAATAAATACCAGAGAAGAATTAGTTCCTCTGATAACAGGAACAGCGCAAGATTTCAGCCACGCAGTATGTGTGAGCTACAGAAAAACACCAACCCAACTCACCAGTTCAGTGAGCAACTTATTGAGACACCCCAGCCCAGAACACCTCCCCTGACTGCTCAGTCCCTAAGGGGGCACAGCCCGGGGGAGAAGGAATCGCAGAATCAATTAGGTTGGAAAAGACCTCCAAGATCATCGAGTCCAACCTTTGAACAAACACCGCCTTGTCAAGCAGACCATGGCACAGAATGCCACGTCCAGCCTCTCCTTAAACACCTCCAGGAACGGTGACTCCACCACCTCCCAGGGCTGCCCATTCCGATGCCTAATCACCCCTCCTGTGAATAATTTCTCCCTAATGTTCAAGCTACACCTCCCCCGGCGCAGGAAGGGGGAAGAAGCCGAGGTGCCCTTTCTCCCTGCCCGCCGCAGCCACCTGACAGCGCTCCGCTCCGAGAGGACGAGCTAAAAATAATACACACAAAAATAAAACACATCCGGGCCTGCGCCTGCCGGGCCCGGGCCGAGGGAACCAGCACCAGGCCGGGAACCCCGGAGCGGGGCCAGGCCCCAAGCCCCGCGGCCGCGGGAAGGGCGGGGAGAAGGACAAGCCCTCGGCGGCGCCTCGGGGCCGGAGGAAAGAGGTCACCGCCCGGCCGGGAGGGGAAGGGACACCCCGCGCACCTTCCCCGCACGCCGAGGCCGCCCTCAGCCGCTTCCTCAGCCCGGCCGCGGCGCCGGGGGCGGCTCGACCGCCCTTCTCGCAGCCCCGGAGGGCGCGGCGGGCCCCGCGTCCAGCCCGCGGAGAGCCGGGCAGGGCAGGGCTCGGCACCTCACCTGCCCCAGCCCGCCGAGCCCCCGCTGCTCCCGAGGGGCTTCGCCTCCGCCGCCGCGCCGGAAGCGCCCGCGAGGAGCAGGAGGAGCAGGAGCAGGAGGAGGAGGAGGAGGAAGATCCGCGGTGTTACCACACACCAGGCGTTGTCCGGAACCGCGCACGGGGCCCTGGGGCTCGTAGTCCGCCCTCCGCGACCACAAGCCCCACAATGCCGAGCGGAGCGGGGGCGGGCCGGGGCGGGGACAGCGCCCGGGCGGAGCGGGGCTCAGAGGCGCCGAGCACAGCCCTGCACGGCAGAGCCGCGGCGGAGCGCGGAGCGGCGGCAGCACCGCCGGGCAGCGGGTGGGGCAGCGGCGGCGAGAGTGCCGGTGAGTGAGCCCGTCACTTCGCGGGGCTGTGTGACTGAATAAACCGGGCGGCTCCGGCTTATTTCTTACACCGAGCGGAGCTCCGTGCCGGAGTAGTGGAGGTGCGGAGGAGCCGCTGTCCGTGCGGGGGTCGCCGGCGTTCCCTCGGCGCCTGAGGGAGGTGGGGACGGGCTGCGCCCGCTGCGGCGGGAGAGGAGGCGTTCGGGTTCAGAGCTGCTTCTCCGATGTGGGATAACCGGGGGGAGGCTGCAGGCAAGCCCAGAAGCCGCTCAGGTGCTCGCTCGGCTCCTGCGGGCGGCCAGCGGAGGGACGCGCTCTCTCTCCGGCGCCGCGGAGCTCAGGCGCCCTCAGCCCGTGCCCCGGCGGGAGCGCTTCAGCCGGAGTTGTGCTCAGGTGAAGAAAGTGTCGCGGTGCCGTGCCCCAGAACCCGCCCGCGGTGTCCCGCGGGTCCCTGCGGCTGTTCCGGCCGTTCCCAGCCCGCAGCTGGGCTTCCAGAGCCCGCCTGTGAGGGGCTTCTCCCGCCTGTGGCAGCCCCGTCCTGGCCGCTCGCTCAGCGCGCCGCAGAGCGTGTGTGCGCCCCGAGTGCTGGCCCTTAATAGGACTAAACTTGTGCATTATTAGCCGAGGTGGTTCTACTCCTAGTAAGCTTTGAGGTTTGAAGTTTCGAATTACACTGCAGGAAGAGCTCAGTGATTAAAATTTAATATTAATGTGAAAGCATCGACTCAGTTCTAGGTTCGATTTGGCGTTTCAGATGCGTCGCTGTTAACGCTCACTCTTTTAAGATGCTGATCGCTTTTACCTAGTGTTAAGGCACACGAATTCCCCATCGTGAACATGGCAATGAACAGCTAAAGCATTAAACTTGTCAGGTATTGGCTGTAACTTCTTGCAGTGCTGGAGGTAAGGTGGGAAGAGCCGGGTGCCTGTGGGAGCAGAGGGACGATGTGCAGGTGTCCCTGAGTGTTACCCATCCACATCTCCTCCTTAGCAAGGGCACTGAGTGGGGGGAAAAAACAGGAAAAAATTCACCTGGATTGTTACACTTTCTTACAAATGTGAATTTTCTCCTTTCCACGCCGCCGTGTTTTGTTATAATCAGATCGATGGATGATCTCTCACATATCAAATGCTCTACGCATCCTGGATTAAAGGACTGCTTAAAACGTGCATGATGTGCATGAATTTTGTGCTCTTAATCACCTCTGAGCTCAGATTCTTCAATTTTCCCCTCATTTTTGATGTGATCTGGTGATTCAGTCTAATGGAAAATTACGCCCTTCTGTGTAGGAGAGAGGTGTTTACCAAAATGTTGTAGCATAGATTGAGCCAAGTGTCCGTTTAATGCTATTTTATCCTTTCAGTGAAATTTGTATGTTTTAAATAAAGCTACAAAGCTGTAGTTGTAGGGCTGCCAAAACTTAAGATCATTCCCTCTTCCATCAGTTTCGTGATACTTTTGCAGATTCTGTCAGGTCTTGGTTGGAGTTTTTGGGGTTGGACCAGATACACACTTTATTTTACATCCATTGTATTTTTTAGAATTACTCTGGATTGGTTGAGTGTGATGAGGAATAATTGCCAAGGGAAGGGAGGGAGCAAGAATGATTGATTTTTTTAATTTTTTTTTTTAATTTTTAAGGTGTGGGTTGTCGACAGAATTACACAGGGCAGCCTGAGATGTAATACAATGTGAAGGCTTTGTGGCAATGTAAAGTTTCCTGTTAAAGGCAGTCATGAGTTCAAAAATTTGACCTCATGAGACGTCTATCCTGTATTTTCACATCCTCTAGTCCAATTTGAGTTGGGATTTTTAAATTTGCTTTGAGTTTGTCTCTTCATCTGCCATTGTTAGAGATTTGCTCACATGTAGATGAAAGTTATTCATGAACGTGTCAGTCATCTCCTTTCATATTCAGGGGTGAACAGTTCTAGGAACACTATTGTTGTAATAACTCTCTTGAAATTTATTCTGTTGATGTAAATGTTGTATTTATGTGGAGCTTAGTTCAGTTTATAACCTTGTGTATCACAACACGTAGCAATGAAAATGGGTTAGTGCTGGTAGAATTCTTCACAGCAAGATCTGACTACTCCCTGCTCTTTAAAGGCTTTTTTCAACTAATGTTTTACTTCTCAAAATTTCAAATTTGTTTTTTTTTGGGCTGATCATAATCAGTGAAGACACATTGTTGGCATGCCTGAATACCTTTTAAAATAATTTCTAGCAATTTGTGTTCTGTGTGGGCAATACATTATTCTGTCTGTGTAAAGCACAAGCTGAATTAATATAGGGTACATCTGTCCTGTACTCAGTTTTCAGGCTGTCGTTATCAGAATTAAGCTATGTGTTCAAAATAACGTTAAAAATTGGTGTGTAAGCATGGTTTTCAAAGTTAATGTTTGGTTTTCTCTATTTTATATACACTTGCATATCTCTGATACACTATAATGGGCAGATGGTAGGGAAAGATGTCTGTATAGTCAACTGTAATTAGTGATAAATGTGCCTTTATGCATATATACATACTTTGTATATATGAAAAAACAGTAGTTAAATTTGGAAATCCCTTTAAAAATTTTGGGTTTAATTTGTGCCTTCCCAGCATGGTCTTGTGAACTGGATGAAACATTAGCAGAACTTAGAGGTGGGGGAAATAACATACCATGTATTCCTGCAGGAGGAAAGGAAATACTTTCTGAGTCTTGAATTATTGAATTGACAGAAGGACACATTTTCTGTAAATGTGAAATTTCTTTGTGAAATAGTTCTGGATATAAAGCTGTAGCCACTTCAAGGCAAAAGAATGAATCCCATGGTTCAGTAATAGCGGTGAAGTTTTTGGTACTTATTTTCCCTCTGTACTTGGCAGTTAAAGCAGTATAAAATGACAGGGATGTATGGATGCATCGATCCCATTAAGAATGTGTTTATTTATGGTGTAAATACCTTAGTGCAGTCACTAGGAAGGTTATGTTGGAGAAGGTCTGTAGCTCTAAAGTAATGTGAGGATAGTTCCTTGCCTGCTTGTGGCTTGGTAGCTCTCAGTAGCATCTCGTTTGGTGGCCTTAATGAAGTATCTGTGATAAAGAATTGTTCTTATGTGGTGTGATTAAAATATCAGCTCTAAGGTCGTGTTCTGGTTTGTTTAATACACTTCAAAGCTAATGATTATGAGAACTGCAGACCGTGGCTAATGGGATAAAAGCTGCGTGAGTTATCCATGTCCTTTTTGGGCTTTTAGAGTCATTGCAGAGCAGCTGTAGCTGTGAGATGGGAAAAAAGGAAATTTCTTATTCATACAAGCTAATGAGTTAAATGTGTGTATGGCTTTTGGGTTAATGAGATTTGACCTCGTGTGTTGTAAAGGATTTTTGGTTTAGTTCAGTGTTTAAGTGTTATGATAGTTCTTGAGAAATATTTTTGCAGACCTTGAGACTCTTCTTTCAGGAAGAATCAATAATGACGAGTAATTTACTGTCTAGAAGCAGAAAGTTAAAACAATGTGGTTGTATTTAGTTTTAACCAACTAGCTTCCAATTTATAGGCTGTCTTTGCGCTAATTTATGTACTTTGTGTACTTCAGCCCTGAAGTCTTTCATCATTAGAGCTAAAGAAATAATTGCTTAATAATGCTCTCTGTTCCTACTCTGCTGTGTGAGTCTGACAGTTCCAACCCCGTGATGGCTTGACGGGCCTAATGGACAATCTGCTGCTTCTAGAAAGATCTATTCTGTCTGAATCAAAACTGAAGCTGTGCCATATGTGCAGGGGGATGTCAGATGTACAAACCAAGCGCTTGTTAGCCAGCAGTGATCTCCCCAGACCCTGGAAGAGCTGCAGTTCCAGCGCTTTTCTCTTTCCCTCTATTTTTGTCATACATGTTTCTGTGTACGCAGTAGGTTTGGGGGGGGATTTCCTCATCTTGGAGAGAGAACTCTCATTTTCTTTTTAACCTTTCTGCACAACACACTGAAAGCTTTGTTTTGCTTTTGTAGTTCTGAGAATTCTCCTCAGATACCACAGAAAGCAAAATCTTTAATTCCCTTTGCAGTAAGACAAACTGCCCTAACGCTGCTCACCAGTTGCATTTTGCATCTGGTACTGAGCAGCAATGCCATCCCAGCCTTGATTCTCCTGTGCAAGTTTGGAGTGAGCTGGAGGACTTGGACATTTACTTTTCACTGTGATTTTTTTAACTGCCCTTGGCATGTCAAGGTAGTGTTAAGAGCGTGGGTACTTTGCCAAAGACAGGCTGTCGGAACTCCTCAGCATCACTCAGCCACTGGAGATTGCCTCCTTCCCTGGCAGAGCAGCAAAGTGCCAGGGTTTGGGGACTGCCTCCATGTCTGAGGTGATGTTTGCTGCCCTAGTTTTCCCCATACATCTCAGTTATATAAGCTGGAGTTGGAAAGAAAGGTCTAAAGATTTAAGACATCATTTTTTAATTGGTACACCAAAACTGCCCTTTTCCAATGCTTTTTTTTTCTCCACGTTTAAATTAAAGCAGCTCCTGGAGCATTTAATGACTGTGTACTTCAACAGCAATTGGAGTTCACTGAAGCAACTCATGTTTTCTCTCTCAGATATCTTTTTCTCAAAAGAAGCATTTGCTCCAGTTTCTAAACTATTTAAAGCAATTAATCAAAACCTAAGACGACAGGAACAGCTTCTGTAATATCAGGTCTTTAACTCGAGATGAGGTTGATGCAAAGGGAAAGTGCCCAAGTCCCCACAAGTGTGTGTAAAGCCTGTAGGTGAATGATGACCTTTTCATCTGCTAAGAGATATGAGAAGTGGGAGGAAGAAGACAGGGGAACCGAGTTATTTTTACTGTAAATATGTCAGTTTATTGACTTGTTAATTTCAGATTTATTCAAAAAAGCAGGAGGAGGAAACACTAATGTCTGCCAAAAACAAAGTAATTAGTGGGAGTTGAAAGATGTCTAATGACTCTTACAAGTACTCAAGAGGAATAAACCAGTCTCTTATTAAACTGGATATGGACTTTTAAAACACTGTAGTAATTCTATTTTATTTTTAAAATGTGCAATTGCATATGGTAAATAAAACCTCTTTATTCAAGTAACACTGTTTATTCACAGTAACATTACAGGCAGAACGTAGGGTTTTGATTTTAAAAAAAAATTAAAAAACTGAAGCTGACTCCACATTTCTAAAATAAGGATTCAGATAACACTTGACAAAGATGATGTTTGAGTTGAAGATGAGAGAAGAGTTTTAGATTAATGCTTAATATGCCTACTACACTTTCTTTCTTGGTCTAGAGTGACAAACCAGATCTTGTTTCATGACTGCACGTGCTATGGAGCAGCCTCTTTTTTTCTCTGCCAAGGGACTCTGGTTGTGATTAGTCCAGTCACAGGATTCACCAACACATCTGCTCTCCTGGTTCTGTCTATCCAAGGGAGCTGTTGGTGGAGATCTGTGGTCTGGGGAAGCTGGGAAGAAGAGGACAGCAGGGTCTGAGAATCTGAAGAGATACAAGCCAAGGGTTAGGAGGAGCAGCCATCCAGAAGTTGGAAATTAAACCTGGGAGATGCAGAGCTGAACCCTTGAATTCAGCACTGCTCTGGTCTGTGGTTGCTGTGATCTCATTTCCATCCTGCAGTAATGCTGACTTAAGTGTGACAGATAGGGATTATGTATTGTCCCCAGCTGGAAATAGTGAAAGTCTGGGAGGGCTCTTTTGCCTTTGCCTCTGGTCATTCCTCTGCATCTGAGCTGGGCCTTCCCTCTCAATCCGCTGGCCTGCTTTATCTGCCTCCCTCCATGCCCACGCCTGTCCACAGGGATCTCCCTTTCCATGCTCTGCTTTCCTCTGCTGTGCCCACAGTGCTCTGTGCTTCTGTAGAGTGTGCTCACAAATCTCTGCTTCTTTTAACCTCTAAGGCTTCTGTCTTCTGCCACCGCTGCAAGGACACAGAATTGTGTTTGTGGTGCTTTGTAGCTGTAATTACTCATGTTCTTCCTGGAGTCCTGTGCTGTGCGTGCCTGCCTGCAGCTCCCCACCTCACTGTCACCTGTGTGGCCACTGCAGGCACCAGCTCTGCTCTGAGTTGGTGCTGCAGGACAGCACCTTGGATTAGTCCTCCCCACATCTCTGAGGCACAGGGAATGTCCTGGTGTCGCCAAACCCCACAGGGATTTCGGAGCTTTTGGAGTCTCCACTTGCTCAGAAGCTACTTGGCATCATCTGTAGCTGACAGTTCCCATCTGCTCTGCCTACCATGCCTCTGTTAAAATACTAAAGAAAGCAGGATATTAGATATATGAGAAGATACCAAGGAAAACAAATATTAGAAAAAAAAAGCAAGCAGAAATATTTAATTACAGGGGATGTGGAGCAGCAGGGCATATAAGATACCCATGACAGTGAGTAAGAATCAAATTGACTGTAAGTAGATCTATTTTGAGGGGATGATATGCATGAAGCAAAAAATGCCATTAGTAGTTTATCATATAGAAATGTGAGGGAGGAAAATGTGCATGCAATATTAAAACACAGTGCACTTGTGGATTTGACATAACACATAGCAGGTCCCCATATATGAAGTGACAGCAAAATACCCTTTGGCTGCAAGGGGACAAGCTTTCACTCAGTCACGATGCAAGCAAGTTCTTGAAGTGATGGAAGCATATTTCCCAAGAAGAACACAAGGACATCTCATATTTGGAAGGGGAGAAAAGCAGCAGAAATTCAAATCTGCATCTAAGAATTGTTACAAGGAGCTGGGTCTCATAAGGATCTTCGTTACCTTTTGTGAAAGCCCTATGGAGACAGAGGTATGAAAATGTGTTCCCACTATTTGTCATCTCAGCATTGGTAGAGACTAATTAAATTGATTTGCACCATCCTTTCCTAATCCTTATCCATGTAACTATCCTATCCTGGAGTTATTACTTAATTCCTTAGGAATTGTAGGGCTTTGGAAGAATCCCTAGAAATATTGCTGAAGCACTGAGACAGCAAGGACAAAATTAACTTTTTGCTTTCAAAGGCTCTAGGATTTTCCCAGGAGCTCAGAGAAGGTAAAACCAATGGATTGGATAACTTTAAGGGAAGAAGGGGAAAAAAACTTCCTTGTTTTTAGATCTTTTGATAGTGGACAAGTCACTTAATCTTTACTTAACCTACGTTTTTCCTGTATAAAATGAGAACAGACTCTTCCTACTCATAAAAGCTGTGAATGGCTGTGAAGCATCTGGGGTTAATTTGTTACAGGTAAAGGCCTATTTGACTGTGATTAATACTTCTAACATCCTCAGTCTATATAAGCCATGTAAGCAACTAGCTGGGCGTATCATTCATCAGCCATGGTGATCTTTGCTGGCTCACAGCAGCTTGCTATAGATTTTTAGAGACACTGGATCGTTCCTATTATTTACTTGAAGGATAAATTGCAACATTTATCATGGCATTCCCATTTTTATTTTGTAAATCTTTCAATACCATGATTGAAGAACACTTTGAAAGCCAATAAGTGCAGATCCCAGATATTGTTGGAATTGTAAGGGTGTTTTGCACCATCCTGATCGAAGTAACAAATAGCATCAATGGACTGGCACAACACATAAATGTTATGTATTTTCAAAGAGGCCATTAGAACACAGCATTCATTTGGAAAATATTTGGAATAATAACCTATCATTCACTCATAGAAAATTTCAGTGTTGAGTTGCATTTCAGTGTTGAGTTGCATTTCAGTCAAGAAAATACTTGATATCCTTTAGAAACAAGAAACTGTGCTGTCACGGAAGCCTTGCAAGGTTGTGCTGGGGCAGGAAGCAGCATATTAATGTGAAATTTCCATCTTTTTCACGCTTAAGTGGAGCAGATCTGAAGTCAGTTCATTCAACAAAATGGCAATTTGGATCTATTTTACAGAGCTCACTTGAGGCAATGTGCTCTTGCAAGTTCACTTTAAATGTGGATTCTGAAACTATGGAAGATTTTTGCATATTTCAATTACCATTAGTTCTGTTTGCTCACATTTTACCTGGTTGACTAGAGAAATAAAGTTTTCCAGGGTATCTTTTGGCATATACAAAATCTAGTTAATTAAGACATGCTATACTTTCTCCCCAGAGTCAAAGTATAATGTTCAGCTGGCCGACTTGCATGAATAATCCATCACTGTGAATCATTAATTTAGAAGACAAGCTATGGTAATTGATGTCTTTATGCAAGCTATGGAAATGCTTAGGGAAATTGCTTATTTTTTTCTTGTTAGTTCCTTTCTTTTTTTCCATTTCCTTTGGAACATTTCTAGGCCTGAGTAATGTGGGTTCTGAAATGGATTCACCTGAGATTAAAGTTCCTGTGGGGATGGGATCTTTTTCTTGGGTTAGAGTAAAAGTCTGAATATTTTTCATGTGAAAAACTCTTAAAATCGTAAGACTTAACCTTATGGTAATCTCGTGTGCATACATTGGATGAACCACTTTAAGTTCTGGAAGATTCTATGAAAAGCACCTGGCATGGTGGTCTTAGCAGTGGCTTTAATGTGGTAGAAATGCCTTTAAAAATTCCTAAAAATTCATAATTTGCTAATGCAAACTAATGCAACAGGGATTTCAAGCAGTACCGAGTAAATTGGTATTTAGACCTTTCTGTGTTATCCTGAGTTGCCAGCATGTTTTTGTAGCAAACTAAGCATATAAAAGGCTGCTGGTGTGTATATTTTGTTGGAATATATATATATATATATATATATATATATATATATTTGAGGGTAATTTACCATGTAATTCATAAAGCTCACCTATATATTACATCATACTGGAACCATTATGTCTGGGTGCCATGAAAATTTACTCATTTTGTTTCCTTTCTGGGAATCTCTTCACTTTCACTCCTAATTGAAATATGAGGGTTTGCTACCACTTTACAATTATTTTGTCTGTCTTCAGAACAAGGAAGAGGCAGTTGGTTGGTATTGAATTGGAGCCAACAGCTTGGTGGCATTTCAAGAGTGGGATATCAATAACCCATATATGACTTAAAGCATATATATATTATGTAATAATGTCATACATGCCAAATATTATGAAGTCTATCCATTGATACTAATGGGACTTGGACTATGACCACATAGTACTATGATGGTTTTTATTCCATAGAGGAAACTTGCTAAATATTTCTTGTGTGTTCTATAGCTGAAATGCAAAGTGGGCCATTTCTACAGATACATTTTAAAATGTAACAATTCTGAAAATGAGCAGGCAGGCTTATTTTGTGTTCTTATTTTTTTTTTTTACCCTTGAATATTTACTTCCCATTTAGGCATCAAACTAGAGGCTTATTTGATCTCATGTGCTTGGCTGCTCCTGTTGTTTCCAGCTGAGCCCTGATCTGCTGCAGTTTGAGAAATCCAGCCCTGAATTTTGACATTTTACACAGGAGCAAAAAGAGAACATGTTCCAAATAAATTCGCATTTGTGCTGAATTCAAATAGGTTTTGCTGTTTTGGTTCAGTTTCATAAAGTAGGAGAGGTGAAATGCTGCTGATAGCTGCAGTTATTGAAAAATGGTAATCACAACTTTCATAAAGTGAGATAAGCCATGTTTATTAATGCTTTCTGTGGACATAGAGTGACTTGGCCCTGGGACATTAAATGCCTAAATGGGTTGTGTAATTAGCTTTTTTCCACTTACGGATCAAGCAGCTAAAACACACAACATTTTCTGAGCAGCTCAAATTATTTTTGTTGTGTTAGTTTAAGCCAAGGGAAAACAATTCTAATTTTTCAGGTTTTTTAAATAAATCAGAGCTGCACAGTGAACAGAACTGGGGTGCTGAGGAGGTTTCTATGCCAGCCATAAAACTCATAAACCAGGGATGACTTCTGCATTCCTATCTCTGACACAGAACAGAGGCTTGAACCATACTGGCCTGCTTTGGCAAAGAATTCCAGAATCATTGAACCAAAACCATGGCATGTAGTGGCTATGGGTAGAGACCTCCCCAGGCAACCTTTTCCAGAGCTTTCTTGTGTTTGCCAGCAAAATTCTATTGTTTAAGTTGAGCCTGATGTTTTCTTACTACAGTTTGAAACTCAGTTTGTCCCATCCACTGTGCATACACAATCAGAACAATATTTTAATGCCTTTTTTCTTCTCCCTCCACGATTGGTATCAAAGAGAGGGACTGAAATAAAACATCCCCAAACTGGCCAAGTTTGAGCTTTTAAATCCATATTAATTTCATACTTGGCTACATCAACTGGCATCATTGTTAGTCCAATTAAAAAGTAAACACCCGCCCTAAAGAATTTGCAGCCAGGCTGTGTCTCACTCAGTCCTAGGGGAATATTCCTGGTTTTTGAAAGGCACTGCTTGAGTGCCTGCCAAATGTAAGCTTTCTTCCCCACAGTAACCACCTTGACCTCTTTGACAGTATCATAAACCAAATAAATACACAGCAAAATCCCCAGTTTGATCAGGACATTGCAGGGGAAGATTTCTAGTCTGGATTTCTGGATAAAGTAATCTCAACAGTTCCTGGAGGGAGTGAATGGGGAGTTGCCACTGTCAAATAGGAGGTAAATATTTCTCTCCCTGAAGCCATTCAGCAAAAACACCTCTGAAAATTTGAACAACCTGAGGACTTTGAGGTAGTTAAGCTCTAATTTTGTAGTGTCATGGTTTGACTCTTTCTGTATAAGACAGGTTAAACAAGTAGGACCTTTAAAATGAGAAGAAGGAAATGTTTGTTTAATAAGGCCCCAGTAAAGATTTTTCCCCTAACGCAAACTCGCTGAATGGGAGTGAAAAAGTGTCTGAGGTTAGGGATCAGCTGTGACCATTCAGGCTTGTAATTACAGCTGTGATAAGTGTGTTTTCAAGTCTTGCTGTACTAAGAGTTTTCTTAATCCATTATTTTACTAGGCCTTTCATTGCTTCTCCTAGTACATTGTTACAATTCCTGAAAACTTCTGAATCATGGGAAAACAAGTGTTAAGCTATTAATTTCTGGCTCTATAGAGACATAAACTTGAGTCTTGCCTGGGCAAGTGCATGGCCGTGTCTGACATCACTAATATTGTATTTGGGAGCCACAGAAAGCACACAAATATTGCAGCTCTGTGTGGTGGGGACTGGACTGTTTAAAGTCAAGTTTTTTAATGTAGCATTGTGGGGAAAAGTGTAGTGAACTTGTGGTCCATTATTAGTAGCCTTGGTTACTGTGGGCTTTGGGAGCTGGAAAACAGAGGATTCCTGGCAAAGGCTGGATGTCTTCTGCTCTGGGCTTCCCTTTATTTTTATGGAAACAAGCACTGATGTCTCAGCTGGTTGCTCTTTAAGTGCAGAAATTCATGTCTCTGAATGTCCCACAGGTTTGGACACTTGATCCAGTGGAGCTGCTGTCACCTCTACACAGGCACCTTACTGCTTCAAACAACAAATCTCAGTGTTGCTCTTCACTTCCAGGTAGTATGGTTCTGTATATTCTGCCATGGCTGAATTTGAACAAAGAAGAAATAAAGCTAAAAGTAATTTTGGGTGGATGATTTCATGCTCTGAAGTGGGCCAGCTGTAATTTTGGTGTCTCATGTGTCCCAATGATAAACTTTGATGAGACAGAGGTGGCTGAGCTGCAGAGCCCACAAGGTGCACAGCTGATCTTTGTGTGCTGCCTCAAGGATTGGCAGAGTCTGGGTGCAGTGAGAGATGAGCTGTTGCCCATTTACACCTGGGGGTGTATTTGGATCCTGTGCAATAGCTGTCCTGTGGTGACTAACTAAAAAAATGTGTGTAATTTGGGCGCTGCTTCTCATCCAGCTGCACCAGCTCCAGGAGGTCTGTGTGCCTAATGAGTTTGCTGCTAAGACAGATTGAGTGAAAATTAAAATATTTTTTCTTCTGTGACTATATTGATGGAACTGCCTGGCACAAACTGGGTCTGAATTCCTTGCTTTGAGGTGCAGCTGTCCACCTTGCCTCTTTGACAACTTAATTTAGATACAAAAACCGGATAACCCATCTAAAGCTTGAAAAGTGGAATCTTATATATAGGCACAAGAATTCAGGTTAACCTACTTAGTTTTGAAAGCCACTGTAATTAAAAAGATTAACCTAATTTTAAATAAGGGTGTATGTTACCAACCAATGGAAAATACTGGACGCACATGAATCATAGCTTGTCATACAAAAATTGGGAGTAGTGGCACAGTCTTCTAGCAAAAGGTAGAATTAATATTAACTTGCCATAAGAAGACAGCTGAGACTTATTGGAAAATAGGCAGTTTGTTTTGGGCAGGGGAAACAATGAGGTTTCAACTGAGGTTGAAACCTTCCATTTTCATTCTGGGTGTTAGAAATTACTTGATTCCTTTCTTTAAGGTATTGGAGTTTTCGAATGATAAAAATCTTAAAAGAAAACAAAACCAAATGCAAACCACCCAACCATAAAACCCCCCAGACATCCTCTGAACAGCACAGCACGAGCGTGTTCCTGGAGCCTCAGGGAGGGTGTGTAGATGTGAGCCAGCAGAGCACAGCACGAGTGGTCTTGTTCCTCCAGTGCTTTGTGATTGCTCTTGTTCATGGGAATTGCTGCAGCATTTACAGTCAGGTCTAACGTGATGCAAACTCCTCTGTGTGGGAGAATAAGCAAGATTAAGACAAATTCAGCTCCCTCCATGTGGTGTTTAAATGGCTCATCATGGAGTGGGTACTTGGAACAGCGTCAGTTCCCATAAACACAAACCAATGAGGCTTGAACAGTGAGCACAGAAGTGAGCTCCAAGGCCAGATTCCACCTTCCAGGCACAGCTTGAGTTCTGGACTCTGAACTGAGCTTTTGTCCATGGTGAGCCAAGAGTGATGTGTCAATAGCCACAAGGCTCCAAGGCCGGGATAAATTAAACTATCAGAACAAAAAGGGAGTATTTTATTCCCCCCCAGTAAAACGAGGCTTGTTTTTTGCCTCTGACTGAAAAAAACTCTTTGGTCGTTGTGTATCTTCTGTTCTGGATAAGATGCTTGAACAGCAAGAGGTAGTTTTTCCTCGCTGCCTCTGTTTCTAACTTTCCAGTTTATCCCTTAAAGCTGCTGTTGTTCCAGATATTCTCTCCGAACAATTCAGAAACACATGCAGGGCACCAAGCTTACGTCTTGTTTTCATGCCCTGCCAGCTCTCCCAGTTGGAACAGCATGAGGCTGCTACTGTCCCATTTGTTGGATTTTGTTTGTTTTTCTTTCCTTTACTTGGTAAATTCATGGATGCTTGTGAAGAAACAAGGACATGAATGATGATGTGGAGATAAAAGCATGAGGATTTTAGTGGCGATTCTGTCCTCTGTGCCATACTGGGTGGTTCATTCCTCCTGACTTTTCTGTGTTGGTGTCTGGAGTCTTGTCTGTAAAGGGGCAGATGTCCTGGTTGCTTGCTTTCCTAAGATATTTGCAGAGCTGCTCTCAAGTGCAAGTAATTTAAAACCAGACTTGTGGAGTTGTAGAAGCCATGGAGATAAGAGACAATTGAAAATATTTGAGAATATATGAAAAATACCAGCAAAGTAAATAGCAGTGATGCTGGGGCCTGAGCGGCAAGAATTGGAACTGGCCTTAGGGTAGGAGCAAAGAGGAGTTTAATTCTCTTCTCCTTGTGGAATTCCCATGCTTCTCACTCCTTTGGGAAGATCAGCGATCAACATCCTTCAGATCAAAAAGAAATTCTTATGGAATGCCTTGTTGGAGGTTTTCCACTTGTTTTCCTTGTTTTTCCACTGTGAAAAATACAGAGTGAAAAAATCCTGCTACTGGCTGAATTTGGCATCGAGATTATTCTGTAGTTTTTAGAAAAAATAGTCTGTACTTTGTAACAGATGTTATTCTGCTATGTTAGAGAAATATTTGGAGAGGCTTAAAACTAAATTTTTCCCTCAGTTACTGATTTTGCTGAAATGTCCTTGCTCAGTGACTCCATTTTTCTGGTTCAGATCTGAACCCCCCGGGCGGCTCTTATTTCTCACCCTTTTGTCTCTGCAGACTTGGTGCTAGACCAGCTTTTGAGACGTTTTTCATTCTCATTTGGTGCCTCAGCCGTGGCTCTGCTGGGCGGGCTGGGTGCACTTCCCAGGACAGCTCTCTCAGCTGGTTTTAAACCTGGGCTTTCCTAGGTCCTGCCTGGCTCCTGGCTGTGCCAGGACAGCTCTCTCAGCTGGTGGCCGTGTCCTGGGTGCTGATGCCAGCAGCTCTGGGGTGCTCAGCACTGAGCTGGTGCTGCTGTCAGCACTGAGGCTGTCAGGACAGGCTCTCTGAGGTGTGCAGCTGCTCCCAGGAGTGATTGGGACTGGCTGGAAGCTCAGCAGTGGCTGCTGCAGTCCTGAGTTTTCCATGGAGAAAGGGACCATGAGGCAGAGAAGCGTTGGAGAAACGGTGTCTGTGCATTATAAACAGCCTGGTAATGACGAATTGCTGCTGGTAATTAATCAGGGTATAACATCTACTTTGAATGCTGGGGTTAATTGTTTGTTGTTTTTTTTTTCTCTAAAGCAATCTCTGTCTTATTACTGTACTATAAGAAAGTAATTCTGATCTCAGAAGTGTTAACAGAAGTGAATAATAACTCTCCTGGCAAGAGGGACGTTACCTAAATGTAAATGGAGCCCAGTGTTGATTGCAAGGCTGAAGTCAATATTATTTTGTAGGAAAACAAGCTGGTTTGTATGTCATGCTTGCTTTCAGTTCATGCACTGACAGACTTCTATTCTGAAATCCTGATGCATTTTAATTAACTTTCTTCATCATCTTGACACAGCTATACCATAGCCTGATCCCTTTTCTTCTGAAGCCCTTGTGAAGGGAGATGGGCAAGGTATGGAAGAATTAACTTCTATTTTGGTCTTTTGAAATGGTGTTTCACACCATATACTTTTTCTATTTAGTTATTCTGGGATGATTTAAAGATTGTCATTGTTCATTGTGTTTTGTTAAGGATATTTGAAAACTTTCCTAAGCTGAATCATGGGTTTTTAAAAGACATTGAGCAAAGTATCCTCGAGAGATGCACAATTTCTAGGTCCTTCTCACGCAGTTTTTCCTGTTCCTATGACCTTAAGTAGTGAAGGGTTCCTGTTCTGTTTTTTTGTTTCTCCTTAATTAGTTGTGTCTTTTAGTCCTCCTACTTTGGAAGGTTTAAAATTGGCTGTGAGAGCTTGTATAATGTCAGGCAAAGTACACAGACTAATGAGTGACTTTATGTATAAATAGGGAGTTGCAAGAAGAATGCTTGAAACATTGTATTCCAAACTCACTTGCTGCAAATGCTTCCACAGGATATAGTATTAATATAGTTTGGTGCTGCTGAAACTGTAATATCATCATGCATTACAGCAATATCTGTGACATAAGTGACAGCTTTCATCACTTATAAAACTACACTCCAGTACATGCAGGAATCTCGCCTTTAGACTCCAACTGCAGTGATTGCATCTGGCAGTTGCATATGGTGAAACTTAGCTACTGCCCTTTTAATTAAATTATTGTGGGAGCTTGCTACTGGGAGCTTCATGATCAACTGAGTTTCACTGGGAAATAACAGAAATGGGACTTACTGTAAGGAAGGAAATTTGTGGTATGTGCAAGGCAGGCAAGAAGTTGTTCTTGTGTCTAAAATAACTGATTGCAGTGTTCTATCTCTGCTGTTTCTGATGGAAAGAGACTATTACAGAATTACATCTCACCCTTCCTTTTCCAGATAGCCCTAAGGAAATCTGAGGGAGGAAAAGGAATGCTGCTGTCTCATTTGGGGTATCTTCCCTAGATGGTCGCACCCTGAGTGGAGCACTGCATTGGCATTTTCACTGAAAAGTCATTGCAGAGGTAGAATGTGTCAGAATTGGTTCTTGAGAGCCTCTGAGACCCAGCTCCCCTCCTGTGTCTGGGCATTGTCCCTCCTTCCACAGCAGTCAGGGCAACATCTTCGCCAGCAGACTAGTGCCCACGGGAGAGACTCATTCAGAGAGCTGTGCAGGGCTGGCAGCCTCACTGGGACAGGAATGGATGGTAAAAACCACCAAAACCAAACAGTCTGTGCCTAAGATGTTTCTGTGGAACTTGCCAGGTAGAACCCCCCATTTTGGTCTGCCTGTCTACACAGCAGATCCTGTGTAGTATTTCAGTCGAAGCCTTGAAGCTCTCCCCAGGCAGACTGTGTTGACTTCCTCAGATGAGCCACAGGCACACCCCCAAGTTCTGAACCTTTCAGAATCCCCAAGTTCCATAATGTTTCAAATTTTCTCCTTCACAGAGCCTTGTGGGTTTTGTGTTTTCTTATTTATAGCTCTTACTTTGTGGGGCACACTGGAGCTGTCAAAAATAAGGCACTCTGCCAAAGTATTTCTAAAAATTTGTTTCTCCTAGACAGAAGAAACAAACAGAGAAATTGCATCTGAGTCTTCCCAATTGCAGGCCTTACAGCAGTAGATTTGGAAACAAGACCACCTTTTTTAATTGTCTAGACATGTATTTAGATGTTCGCTTTAGGCTATTCAAATTTAAGTATTTTGGACATGGCTTCTCAGCATCTCTTTTTATTTTTTAATTGGAGCTGAGGGAATACGCTTGAGGAAGCGCAATTAAGACAACTTTGGGTTGCATAATTGCCTCAGCAGGTTAGTGACTCAGTGCCAAGCTCCATGAAAGTTTAAAAACATTTGGGATTCAATGGAAAAAAATGTCAATATGAAAATTTTCAATGTACCATTTGCCTTTCAGGTTTTCTCAATTCTCTTGGTGCCATGGGGTCATTTAAAAAAAACAGAAATGAAGAATCCTGAAGGGCATGACTTGGCTGTGTGTTGGAGAGCAGGGTTTTAGTGTGGTCCAGACACTTCCTGTGGAATGAGTCTTCCTTGTGTTAGTCACTCTATACTGGAGGCTTAAATTCCCCACTATTTCCTATGTCATCATTGTGCTGCTCTCTAATGCATTTAACCTCAAGGATTCCTTCTCCAGAAGGCAATGGCACCATAATTGACAGATGGTGATAAAATCTCTTAACTTATTAATAAGTGTTTGTGCAGATTGAGATATAGATGTCATTGCACTGAGCCAAACTGATTCCAACAAGTTCAGTGGTTCCACATGTGTCTGTAGAATCTCTGCTTGACAAGGTCAGATGCTCACACAGGCTAAGGGTAAACATCTTTTAGGGATGAACGTTTTTTGCAGCACAGAAAATGTTAAGTACATGCCCTAACATGAAGGAGCTGCCTTGCAGGCTAAATGGAGCACATGTCATAGTGCAATCACACGGGGATGTGCCTGCCTGCTGCCCAAGGGATGTGGAGTTTCCCAGGGCTGTCACCACTGCCAGGGACTGTGCTACAAATACCCAAAGTACTTTGGAGATCCCTTCACGTGCTGCTTGCACTGTCCTCGATAGCTGTAGCTTAAAACATTTAACGGGCATTTAGTTATTTTCCCATTTCCTTGGCTGTGTTCTGTTGGTCCTAAGCAATAACACCTGAACTGTGTATCAGTTCTGGGAGGATTGGTGTTTGATTTGCCTGCTCTCACCTCCAGCCAGGCTCTGTGTGGCAGCCCCAGGTGTGAGCACTGCTGGCTCTGGGTTCCCCAGCAGGATGTTTGATGCACTGCTGTCCCCTACATACCTGCCTGTTTTCCTGGCTGTGGAAAAGAAATTGTTTCTCAGCTCAGGTTTGAGCTTTATTTCTCAGTCCCTGTGCTGGATGGAGAGAGGGGCTGAGTGCTGGGGAGGACAAGGGCATGAACACAGTGAGCAGCTGATGGGAAGAAGTGTCACATTACTTCTGTGGGGTTTTCCTGTGGTAAAACCACCACATTCTGGAGGTGAGAATGCTTTTGCTCCAGTCGTGCTGGCTGGAGGTGCAGTTTTGGCCCAATCTTCAAAAAAAATCTGGCAGGTTCTGTTGCTGGACAAAGCAGAAGGGACTGAAAGGGCCATTCTTGTGTTGTTCAGCAGTGGATCGGGTGGGTTTGTAAAAAGCTTGAGGTTTGTGGTAGCAGCCACGTTCCCCTGTTGTTGTAGGGCCTGAGGCAAGCCTGAACTAGCTGGGAGCAAATCGTGGACATCACTGGGAGCCTTCTCTGCACATCCTTCAGGGTAGCCATGACAACCACTCCTGGTGTGGGGAACAGCTGAGGAGCTCACTGACTGCTCCTGCATCCCCTGTGCTCAGCTGGGGCTCAGGGGGCTCTCTGTGGAGGGGATCTTGGGTTCATTGTCTAAGCTGTGCCCGTTTCCTAAACTGTTGTTATTATTTAGGTGGTGCCTCTCTCTGATATTTATTGGTAGATGTGACTGCCAACAAGAATTCCTAGTCAAGGTACCTGCAGCAATCATTGTATTTACCAACTGGCGAAGCAGCAGTGCCTGGATTTCACCAAATTTACATCTTTCCATGATTCACCTGCCACAGGCATGGTGCTGTTCTGCTTGGCTGTGGGGGGAAGGAGAATCCCCCAGTTCCTACCTGGATCCACACAGGGCTTTTCCTCTGACCCAGCAGGTCTTGTTCCCTGAGCAAATCCGTCTGTTGCTTTATCAAATCCTTCTGCCAGACTTCTGTCTGCTCCTGCAGCTGCTCCTTACAGGAGACAATGTAATCAGAGCTGTAACCACACTTGTTTTCCTCCCAGGGTTTTTTTTTAACACACTGATCAGGAATCAGCAGTTTTTCTCATTTGTACTTCCCACACCTTTGGTGTTTAGCTTGCAGGTAGCCAAGAGTAATCTTGAAGGCAACTAATCTTAGTTTAGTCTCTGTGTGCTGAGGAACCAAGGCAATGTATCACAGCTTTATTTTGTAGGTTTTTAAAGCCATAAATTAGTTTCTTTATAAAACCCTCTGTAAAGGTGTAAAAGAAAAGGAAATTATAACCCATTTTTTCAACCTGTCTGACAAGTACAAGGTACTAGCATTCAACCCTTAATTGAATTTTTGGCACCTTCCTACGCCAAGTCCAGGTCTTGCTGTTTCAAAATTCGTGGTACCTCGTGTCTGTGAACTCAGTTGGAGCTTGTTGATAGGATATCTCAAAATATCTCGGCTTACAGAGAGCGCCTGCCCCTTCTGAATTTTACTGGAACCGAATAGTTCAGAGTTTGTGGGTGTGAGGGGGCGAATTTGTTCTGCTTCCTCTTAGTCATCCCAGCCTTATGCTGGGGAAAGGCAAGAGCTGGATAAGCAGTCCTGTATTTATCAGATGAATGTTTTTCTTCAGACACCACAAGAATGGGTATCCCTCGTGCCCATGCACAGGAGAACACCTGGGCTGGCCCGGGGGCAGGTGAGCAGCAACACTGAGCTGGTTGTAGCCACTTGGGCTGAATTTTGGGACTTTCCATTCTGAAATGCTGAATAAAAAAGTTTCCTAGATATTGAACCAGGTTTGACCTCAATGCCAGTACCTACTGAAGGATGGATATCTGGTATCTTGTTGGTTTTAGTGTTCCATCTCTGCTTTTTTCCCCTGAGAACAGTCTCAAGTCAGAACAAAACTGATACACTCTGACAAACCTCTGTAGCAAGTCAGGAGTTGTGATGCACAACTGTTCTTCAAGTAGGGGCTGTGGCAAGGAGAGTTTATTTGCACTCATTCCTTGATTGCCTGATAGGAGAGAGGTGTTCATGCACCAATTGATGAAATTAAACAAAACTCAGAATCTGTCTGACACACCCTCAAAGGAGAAATTCATACCTTGGGCCCTAATTACTGTATGGCTGAGGAGTGAAAGCATTTTTAACAGCTTTTTTATGCTTAGAGTTAGCCAATGAAAGCAAAATGTACACTGTAACATTTGAAACTGATGATTGTTGATTTCTAAACATTGTTCAGTGGGGACGTTGACTCCTTTCCCACTGCTGCAGGATGATTTAACCAGATTGCATTGATGCAAATCAGCAATGACAGACTGTACTGGGGATGTCTGAGGAAGACAGAAAAGACTGAGTAAAATTTTGATGATACTCCCAGGGACTGTTTAAGTTCCTGGATGTGCATTACATAATGTTCAGCTTCATTTCCTTCACTTGAAGTGTGTTTGTGAGTAGGGTGCAGGCAATTTAAAGATGCTCTCAGTGCTGCTGCAGTGACAATCCAGGGTGCCCTGGGCTCTGACTGGGGAGAGATGCTGAGAGGATGCTGCACCAGAATCAGTCTCAGCTCTTGGTCGGATCCAGCCCTCCTGCCTGAGGAAGCACAAACACCAAAGTAATCCAGCCTGAAGGGGAGGCAGGATCAGAGGAGCAGGAGCTGCTCTGGCTGGAATGATAATTAAGAGCTGGATTCCCAGTTGTCAGCAGAGCAGTGTGTGCATGAGCCAGAAGTGTGAGAGGAATTGAACTGAGGAATTTACCACGGACGTTTGCCATTAGATGGATGAGATGAGACCGTTTTCACACCGGTTGGCAAGGATTGATCAGATGTCTGTGGTGTTTTACAGCCTCCTCCCCACTGACCAGCACCCACAGATCTTTAGCTTGCTTTAAAGCATCTTCCCTTGCATTGGACTCATTCACTTATTTTTATATTTTCACTTTAGAGAGCATTGCCAGCAAACGAGCTGATGAATTCTCTGCCTGTATCCATGTGTTCATTCCTGCCTCCCTGTCTTCCTTTCCCCTTGGTGTCTGTATGGGGAACTTCACTCTGAACTTCATTAGAAAACCTCTCTAGACTAAAATGATGTGGAAGGGCAGGGGAGGAAATCTAAATTGTTTGGTTTTAATTCATTCCTACTGGGAACTTCTATTCTGCACAGTTCAGCCTCTTGTATTGCCATCAGTGGGATTTGGCTTGTAGTTAAAAACATAATTTTGGTACTTTGTCTTTTTAAGAGCATTTCAGTATAAATTCTATTTGTCTCCATCTATGTACTTAATCTATTTTCTGTCCAGCTAAATAATGAAAAGTAATACAGCTTAATTATTTCACATGAGGAGCTTTTGGTGAGTGGTCACGTAGAAATATGATTTTGATTTGTGTATAATGTTGGGGTTCCAGCATTGTCTAATAACAAATATTTTATTATCTTTCAGACAGTCTGACCTGCATGTTAAACACTTAATTAAGATGTATAAATTTCTCCCCTCCTTCCCCTATGCAATTATTTAAGCCTGTCTGGCAGTAGTACGTAGGACAGAGATCAGAGATGGAGTGCTGAACAGCTGCCTCTGCCACTGCAAGGCTGGGGGACTTCCCTTTTTGAAAATTGCAGATTATTTCACATCTGTTTTAACCACATCAGGTCTCCAAGTGAGCTTGAGCTCTTCTTGATCCAGGAGTGGAGAGCTTTAGCTCTCTGTATAATTGCATCCATACTGAGCTGCACCACTTGTTTGTATAGATTAGGGTGGGAGAGCTCCCAAATTTGGGCTCATCCTCAACAAAAGGAAGATGAGCTCCTGCTTATCTGTTTCCTGAGTACCATTTCTGGTGCCACTATAGACCTGTGTGATGGAGGTTTGTTAAGCTTTTCTTGCCTAGTGCAGCTTTTAGGATAAGAGAATAATACCTGTGCTCAGTCTATCACGGTGCTGTGCTGGCTGAAGTCTTATGTAACACTGGCAGAGACATGCTCCAGGGCTTTTAAATAAAGAAATCTACAATGCCCATGATCACAGAGAAATCCAGCTATTTTCTGTAACAGAAACATTAATATCCTTAAGTCAATAATTTATAAATGGGCAGGTTAAAAAAATGAACTGCTATTAAGCAGTTGTTGGGGAAGTTTGTGGTGTGTTGATAATGTTTAGGGTTATAAATAGTGTCTCAGTGTTTCTGAGATAAATAGTGATGGTCAAACTGGTGTTTTGCATTGGGCAGCAGTGAGGTGCTGGGTAGTTCTGTCAGAGCACTGGAACATGCAGACAGAAGGATTAAAGCTGGTGCTTTAGGCTTTTATGACTTATCTGTGCTGTTCCTAAATGGAATAAGAGCCTTCAGTGGACATTTTTGCTATCTTACTAAGTATCAGAGGAAGATTGATCAAGTAATCCACAGAAGTGTTGCCACCATAGATAATTTATTGGAAATGTAGAAAGGGGAATATTTCTTACATATGTGGAAAGAATCAGAGGAAAAGAGATGAGGGGCAGGGGAGCAGCCAGGCTTTCCTTTTCCACTGAACCATGTGGGATTGCTGCACTGGTTCATCTCTTCGATTTTCCCAGTTCAGGACTGAACAAAAGGCTGATGGAGGCTGGGGGACAGGAGGAATCTTAACTAGTGCTGGCACCAGTGGCTGCCAAGGCACGTGTGTGTACCCTGTTGTTCTTTGTATTTCCTCAGCTATAAAATGCGAGTAATAACACTTAAATTATGGATCATTCAGTGCTGTGTGAGTGAATTAGATAATGCTACATAGGCCTTTGAAGATGAAATGCAGAATATAAATGTTGTATAAAGCTTACTTTGTGTCATGTCTATAAAACCCCTGGTAATGCAGCCCCAGGATGGCTGGGAAGCATAAGGAGAGGCACTTGGGCTGGCTGCATGCAAATCGATTCGGCCGAGCAGCAGCATTCACACAAATCTGTGCAGTGCTGACGAGCCCTGCAGCCTGGCACAACAACTTGTAAACACTTGTGGATAAAGCTCTGAGCCTTGTCCTGTCCAACCCCCTGCTTCAGCAGGATTTGCTCTGTTGTGTCTTGGAGACAGAGTAGCAGAGGGAAGGAATTGGAACGGGAGCTCTGGTGGTTGCTGTTTCTCACCCAAGACTTGCAGCAGTAGTGGGTTGCATGCCAAGGTAGCACAGAGTTTAAAGGAAAATAAAAATGGAAGGATAAAGTTACACATTCCCTGCTCCAGGAGCTGGAATTCTACTATCAGTAGTTGTGTGATGAGCTAAACTGGGGTAGAGTGAGAACTGTTGCTTATCCCAGAGCATTTCAGCAAAGCGGGGAGGATGGATTAGTCAGAAGCATCAGTGCTAACCCTTTTTTAAATTTAGTTTCCATCCTTGTTCCCGCTGTTGGATCTTTCTCACTGTGCAGTACCTTTGTCCTCTGAGGCTCTCTGAGCGAGGGTTGACTCCCAGCTAGCAGAGCTACCCAGCTTCTCACTGGTATTTACTAACAAAAAGGGGTTTATTTGGTAACTAAGGCATGATTGATATTTTTCCTTTTTCTTTCAAAGAATTTTTGGCCGCTTGCCATGTGTTTTGCAACTGAGCAACATCACGGAGCAGTAACTTTGTCAGGGGTGTCAGCCAGCTCTTTGGCAGTGTCTGAAACAGTTTTACTTGTTGGGGGCTTGGAATGACTTAGATAAACAAGTTGCATCTTACTAGAAGGTCAAATGAAAGAAATAGCACATTTCTGGGTCTTCTTGGTGGAGAAGTGCAGAAATACAAACCAGGTCAACATTGCTGAACAGCCACAATTCCAAAGGGAAGTAGGGAAGGGCTTGCTGTCTTTGGGGTCTTTTTCTGTAGAAGTCTGGGGCTGGAAGACTTCACAAACATACAGGAGGTTTTTTGTGTGTGAAAATAGATCATTACTTATGCTGTAACGGTGTCTCCTCCAAATAACTGCATTGTGCATTGAGCTCTAGGGATTTTCTTCCCCCACAGATTTAAGATTAAGAAGTTGACTATTCTTCTTTCTTTCAAGTTGATTTTATATTATTCAAGCAATCTTATTTTGTCTCAAATTCATCTTGCAGGCCTTAAAATCTCAAGACATGTATTTCCTTGGACTGCTGTCTTTGCTCGCTTTGCAAAGCGAAGCCTTCAAGACCAATTTTCCTGATGAAACCATTTCTGAGCTCTCTGTGAACATTTACAACCAGCTGCGAGCCACGAGGGAGGATGAGAACATCCTGTTCTCCCCTCTGAGCATTGCCATAGCCATGGGAATGGTGGAGCTGGGAGCCCATGGAACCACCTTGAAGGAAATCCGACATTCCTTGGGGTTTGACAGCTTGAAAAACGGTGAGGCCTTTCCATCAAGTCATACCTTTTGTGTTAGAGAAACAGGAGCAAGGGTGGGAGTGGCTGCTCATGTCCATGGGTTATTAATCACTGGATTTCTCGGTGTCCTTGATGGCCTGGGCAGGCTCAAACATGTGGGTTCTGCATGAGCTGAGAGACCCTGACCTAAAACCCTGTCTAGGGTACCTGAATCTTCAACAGTTGCAGCTCACACTGCTCATCTTGGTTTCTGCTGCAAAATAAACTTGCCTTGGCCTCTAGAAAGAGAGGATTTTTTAGGAGCATTGTTTTTAGGGATTATAATGAAAGCTGGTAAGGAAAGAAGTAGTTTCAGCAAAATTGCTTCTACTGACATCCAAGTAAGAGGTTTGAAACCTGAGTGAAATTTCTTATGCAGTGTTCTAGATTTGGAATCTTCACTGAAAGGATCTTGGGGAGGAATTTCTGAACACAGACATCAAAATGTGTTTGTCAGAACCGCTGCAGAGCTGATGCCTCTCTGTGGAGGCTGCAGCACCAACTGAGTTCTACATTGTTTCTTTAAAACAATAATTAATTATCCCTTAGCTGTAATGGAGGGAGTTGTGCAGTTGATTTTTTCTGGGCTGTTCACTATTCTGAGATATGAGTAAAAGTGTTCCCATGATTTCTGCTTGGAATATACAATAGCAATCAGTTTTTAAGGTTTATTTTGTTGGGTTTTAAATTAAAAATTTCACCTTCAGGCATATGATGCAGCAGTACAAGCTTCCTGTTTTAAATCAGACTGTTTTAGTCCTATCCAGAATTCCTCATTACCTGCCAAGGGTTCTGTACTGCCCCACTAAAGATCCTGAGAAATTCTAGACCTGCTTTTGGCATAGAAAAGACTATGGGAGGTCCTTAGTTTCAAGATTTGAAGTTAATTTTTCTTAAAACAACTGGCTAGGATGGAACAGAAGTTTTGTTATGAATTTTTGATGGCAAGACTTAGAAATGGAACCTGTAAGAAGAACTTTCTAAATTTCTCTTTCGGTGTAGAAAAAATTTCCACTAATAGCTTTGCCCCTGGTGGGACTCAAATGTCTCATTAATTAGAATAATTTTAGCTAGTAGAAAATACAGGCTCTAAGTAATATGATCTTGGAGATTATTCCTTCAGATCTGAAGGTGTGTGTAGGTTTAGAAACAAGTTTGTTTAAAAAAGATGTCTTTCCTTTGCATAAAACATTTTTGTGAATTTTCAGCAGAAAAGTCATGGAATAATTTTCCTTTCTGAGCCACTGAAGCTGTTCTTTCCCTTCCCCAGGTGAGGAGTTTGCCTTCCTGAAGGACCTTTCTGACATGGCAACCGCTGAAGAAAGTCACTACGTGCTGGACATCGCCAACTCCCTCTACGTGCAGAACGGGTTTCATGTCAGCGACAAATTCCTGCAGCTGGTGAAAAAATACTTTAAGGCTGATGTAGAGAATGTAGATTTCAGCCAAAGTGCAGCTGTTGCTACTCAGATCAATAAATGGGTGGAGAATCACACAAATAGTAAGTCCATGTGATCCTTTTGTAGACTTCCTGCAGGAAGTGTTTCTGCTCCCAAACTTGTGCAGTGATGTTGGGTTGGTGCTTTGGCTTTTATCTGTTCTGAGACTGAAGTTTCTCCTCCCAGGAAAAGAATTCTAGTATTTCTATTTTTTCCTGTGTAGGAATGATCTGTCACATTAGTCATTGTTGATCATGTGGCATCTATTTGAATATTTGTTCTCTGTTCTTACCATCTGTAACATTTATTGAATGAGACTGTTTTAATGGTAGGCATTTTGATAGTATTTTAAATGTTAAAAAACATGAGAAGTATTATTGCTAATGGCAGAAAAGTTGTCTGCAGAGGGGTTATTGGCTCATGCTTTGGATGTGTGGAGTATCATTCCTCCTCTGAGGAGCTCATACTCACAAGGTACTGAGAAATAGAATAGTAGGGAATAAAAAGATAATTTTGAACCACAAAATCAGAGTGTGTAATGTAATATTTTTCAGTGTGAGGAAACGAGATAGCATGTTGAGAGGGTAGTTGATTTTAGGAACGCTATCAACAGTTTCACAACACAAATTTGCAGCAGGGGAGTTAAGCACAAAATTACTGTTGTAAATATGCACATTGAGAGCTGCATGGTGCTGGCTTGGCTTGGCAGCTCCCAGAGAGGTGGCATTTCCTGGATCCATGCTGAGTCCCAATAGCTGGGAGTCTCCTGGTGTAGGGATCAAAGCATGTTCGCATTCTGGTTCATCTGGCCCATTCTGAAGCTTGATATTTTAACAGTAATTCATGGAGGTCTGGCTCTGACACATTTGTACCATTGGGAATCTGAAGGGATTGGAGTCACCTGGAAGGAATTAACACATCCCCTTGTAGTCTGAGCACTTAAGAATCCATAATGCTTTATGGAAAAGCACAGCTCCAAAGTGGAAAAGCACCTCCTGCAATGCTTTTATTCCATTTTGAAAATGGTCTAGTTTTTTTTCAAGGGAACACAGCAGCCATTCTGTTCCTAACAAACTGCCCTTTCTCTCAGGCTGCAGAAATAGCTGTGTGTAAGTGATGCAGCAGATTGCAGAGTGTTTCCATGGATTTAGTGTCTGTCTGAGGGAAAAGGAGAAGCAGGGCCCACCAGGGCAGCTGTGGGGCTCTTGGTGTCAGGCTGGGATGGTTCCAGTCCCTCAGCTGGTCCCTGCCCACTCCTTGTCTCTGATTTCCCCCTTAGGAAAGGGGCACAGCACAGGCAGGTTTTCCAGTTCCAGCACGTTCAGCATGATGGGAGGCTCGGAGCAGAAAACAGAACCATCAAAGGTTTCTCTGGGCAGAAAAAGTCTAAACATTTCATTAATGTATTAACAAGATGTGGCTGAAAAAACACAAAGAAATATGAGTACCAGCTAGAGATCTAGAAATGTTTTCCTTCTTGGTTTCCCTTTTGTTTTTTTTCCAACTCCAAGTGAGTAGTGGTCACACCTCCCTCCTTAGAACTTTCGAGATAAAATGAAGTACAAACAGCAACCCGGAAGAAATCCAGCCCTGTGATACACAAATTTCACACCAGTTAGTCAGGATCATATGCTCCAGAAAGCAGAATTAATTTGTTTTTTAAACCATGGATTAAGGAGTAATAATCAGACCGAGGAATGTGTTTATTTTAACACTTTGCATTGCAATGTCAGCTAAAAATAGAAGTGAGCAAGAAAGTAATCTGAAGGAGGCTGTATTTCCAGAAGAACAGTGACAGATCTGGTCAGTGCTCCCAGTTTACCAAGCTGGGAATGATTTTGGTGAAATGCAAGGCATTTGAGATGAGCTACAGCAGGTACCAGACTGCATTCTGATGCAAATGACTTATTCAGGAGTAGGAGCAAAGCAGCTGCCATGCTCAGCTGCTGAACCTCCCATGAATAGAGCAGATGCTAGATGGTTTTCCTCTTTTGCTTTTCAAGAGCTAATGTCACTGGAACAAATGCTGGGAATTTATGTGGATTTTTGATGCTCAATCCTGGCTTTGAATTCATCAGATCACTGCATGCATCGCTCCTTCAGAACTGGCCCAGGTGAAGCTGCAGTGGGTGCACTTAAATCCCTTTAAATCAAGCACTCATTTAAGTGCTTCTCTGGATTGGAGCCAAAGTTTGTACAAGTTCTGACCTTAAGATGGAAGTGCTGAACTGTTTCGTAGCAGCAGGGCAAACATTCCAAATGTGACTCTTTTTCCATGTGACTTCCTTGTAGGGTATATTTAGTAGTGATCAAGAAACAGTTGCCTAACACGTACTTGATGGAAGGCTTTGCACACCTACACTGTGATTTAGGTTTACAAAACACTGGCACTTTAATTGGAGATTTAATGAAACATCTGAATTGGAAATTACATGTTAACACTGCTTTTTATTTTCCTGCATTTTTCAAGCTGCCTTAAGTTTGGATTTAATGCTCACTTTGACATGCAGACTGACAGCTGGGTTTCTTTTTAGGTATGATCAAAGATTTTGTGTCTTCAAGAGACTTTGGTGCTCTAACTCATTTGGCTCTCATCAATGCAATCTACTTTAAAGGCAACTGGAAGTCACAGTTCAGGCCTGAAAATACCAGAACTTTTTCTTTCACTAAAGATGATGAAAGTGAAGTGCAAATTCCAATGATGTACCAACAGGGAGAGTTCTACTACGGTGAGTTAGACCTTTAGCAATTTGGAGCCACTAAATCTTCACTTAATGGGTTTGTTGCAGTAATATCCATTTGTATTGTTGTCTCTTCTTCCACCTAGAATTTTTAATGTGCTGCTTGCCCAAAGAAGGGACTCAGAGTTGGGTTTTATCTTCCCTAATGTGTGTATTATAACTGGTAGCAACATTTATAATGACTTGCTTGGTGCCACAGGATGGATTTCAGAATGTTTATCCATTGGATTTAAGCTCTTCGCAATTCTTGAGCTTATCACAAAAATATTTTTCTTGTGCTGTGCTAAACATTCAAATGAATAATGTTTGCTCATTACTGTTGGACCGGTAAAATAGAGGTTCTTTGAACAGCAAAACTAATGATCATTTTTAGTTGGAGCTTGAACTCCAAGTGGGTTTTAAAATGTCTGGCACTGGCACCGTTTTGCTCAATCCCATCACTGAAAAATCCTCTCTCCTGAATAAAAAATTCTGCCCATTTCCCTGAAAGTCTCAGCAGCCTTAAATTTTAGTCTTTTCTCTGCCTAACCACTGAAAGTTATGTCCCAGAACTGTGATTATCTACAAACTGTGTGATAACTTGAACTTGCATTCTTTAAGAAATCAAATGTAAGCCTCAAATTCTGTGATGAAGAAACCAATATAAATTTTATACAGAATAAAGAGGGTCATTTTTAGTTCCAGTATCTAGTAAATACTACCTAGGATTAGGCCTATTTAAACTAATGACAGAAGGAAATTGTTCTAACAGGGTTTTTGTTGTTCTTGTCCTCTAGGAGAGTTCAGTGATGGCTCCAACGAAGCAGGAGGGATCTATCAGGTCCTGGAAATACCCTATGAGGGAGATGAGATCAGCATGATGATCGTCCTTTCCAGGCAGGAGGTTCCCCTGGCCACACTGGAACCACTGGTCAAGGCCTCCTTGATTAATGAATGGGCTAATTCTGTGAAGAAGCAAAAAGTGGAAGTGTATTTGCCAAGGTGAGAGCGTGCTCCTGTGTCACTGGAAGGGGGAATTGCATCCAAAGTGCTGGAGGAGCAGAGTAGGGAAAACTTGAACTGATCTTGCTCAAGCCTGGAGTGATGCAGCACCTATGGGAGGGTGGCTTTGACAGCAAGGCCTGGGGAGTGCAGTGCAGAGTGCTGGTTATTTCAGCAGCACACCTGCACTGCATCTGCACCCCTTTCAGAGGAGAGCTCTCCAGAAAGGAAAGTTCCCTCATCAGAGGTACATCCACTCAGAATGATGCACAGAGTAGTGCAGAACTCATTATGGATAAGTTCCATTTAGATAGGAGCCACAGAAATATTGGAAGTCTGAACTACCAAATGTTTCATTTAGGTGCTAATTAGATTTCTATGTGCTGCTATTTTCAGAAGTTCTAGTGGTGTGTCTGTGCAGATACAAATGGATGAATGCTGAGGGGTAATTCCAGTCAATTTTGGGTTGTTTTTTTTCCCAGCTGCAAGAAGTGATGCTTTTTCTCCTCAGTGCAGCAAAGAATAATGAGACATCAGTACCAGAAGGGCTGGAATTTGCCAGTCCATTTGCAGACAGAGGCTGTGTGCTCAGTGCAGATTTGCCCACATGCACCGTTAGGATCTTTCCTGGAATCCTACTTCATCCACCTTCAGCTATTTCTCATGCCTGTGCTCTGCCTGCCTTGGTAGCAGAGTTGTTTACTACTCAGTGTCACTAATAATGTACAGCTGGATCACATTGTCCTTCAAGTGATTCATGATGATTTCATGGAAGTGTTTATGTAACAATGGAGCCCATCTCTGAAAGGAATCACATCATTTTTGTGGCACCGTGCACTGGGTATGTGGCTGCAGAAAAAATAAACCCAAGTGTTTCCTTTAATCATTAAAAAAGTTCTTTGATTTCAGGTGACTTGGAGATGTGAGCTTGTTCCATTTCACAGGTTCAGACTCCCTGCAGTCCATCCTTTCCCAGGCAGGGATCCCTGGCCAGGAGCTGAGCACAATAAACGAGGCCAGCCAGGATGAATTAGGTTCAGTTGGACTGGTGCTGTCAGCGTGCTCTGATCCCAAACTCAGATGGAATCCACTTCTCTGTAGAGCTTAAAGGCAGAGAGTGGAGGGTCCAGCAGCATTTTGGGGCTGTTTTTCACTCCCCATAATAAGTTTCTGTTATTTTAAGCCCCAGTTTCTTTGAAGAAGCAGGGAGAGTGGCAAAGAGCTGCACTGCAGGTTGTACACAGACTGAACCCGCTGGACGCTGTTCCTGGGATTTGTTTCTTGTTTTTCTCTTGGAGCTTCAGGTCCCAGAGGCCTCTGGAAGTCCACTAAAACACGTGAGAGGGGAGTTTTCTCTTAGGCTGCTTTTCCTGTAGGCTTGGGCAAACCCAGATATTTATGAAAAATCTGAGGATTCTTCCATCCTTCAGCTTTCCTTTTATACCTGGCACAGCAGCCTGTGCACCAAATGCTGAAGTTGGGCACCTTCTCTCCAAGAATTTCTGGAGTGGGAGAGCCACAGCAGATCATGGAGATCCTCCACTGATTATGGAGAGAATCTCTAAAAATGAGAGTCTCTTCAGTATCTAAACACAGGAATGGCATTGAAAACATATTAATTATGTTTATGACTTGGATTTAGTTTTTATTGGTGATTTGGGGTTCTGTTAGCAGAGACTCCAGGGTTCTCTGGAGCCAGATTCTAAGATGGGAATTTGAGGCCTGGGGTTTGTGTGATCATAAAATGTCCTTATTTATTCTGCCCTCAGGCTGCTTGGTTCTTATCCAAGAACCTGAAAGAATGGGATAAACACCTGCAAATTCAGGCTATACAGAGGCAAACCAGGTAGAAACACATGCTAATCACCTTCAGTGTTTTCAGATTACAAAAGAACTATCCTGAGCTTGGAATTCTGTATAGGAATTCCACAGACTCCTTACAAAAAATCCAGATATTAATTGCTCCCAAGGTGTTGGGTTCCCTTTAGGGATTCAGAGGTGATCTACAGGATTTTGTCAATGCTCTAAATAAACACTTCATAAATATTTGATGCTGTGACTCAGAAAGGCATGTTATGAAATGTGGCCTCCAGGCTCTGTCCACTGAGAAATTGAAAGCAGCAGTGGAATAAAATTAAATTTTTATATCTTGAGAGATGCTATCCAATTATAAAGTGAACATTTTTTAAACTTATACATTTGTAATGGGACTGAATGACTTGCCAAAGCAGAGTTAATCACAACTTTGCAATTTCTGTCTGCATTATCTGTGTGCAAATGAAATTGTGTATTATTCCTCTTAATGGCAAAGGAGAGATTTGTACAGAATTGTTAAATTATACTTCCTCATTTTCATTTCCAAGTCATTGTTTCCAGTTTAACCCAGACTAAAATGATCAACATTTTAATCCACTTTTTGCATAGGAGTGAAACAGACCATGAATCTAATTTACAAAGCTGTCTCTCCAACATAAATTACTTGAAGAGCATGGGAGGAGCTGATACCTACTAGTGGTGCTACAGTTTGCAGATCTCCTCTTAAGGATTGTTCCAGTGTGCCCAAATTTCTGAAACAACCTTCTTGCTTTTTTGTGCATTTAAAATAGCTTTAAAATCTTCAGATGGTGCCAAAATGATAAGTGGTGTTAGCTGAAGGTTGCTTTCTTTAAAAGAGAGAAACAGCAAGCACTAAAAACACCCCACAATGAAAATCCAAACCAAAATGAAAGAAAAAATCCTTGAGCTTTCTGGTTTTACTTTTTAACCTGCTGTCTCAAGTCCCCTTTTGATGAGGAATGGGCCAGTGCTGATGGTCCTTGAGATCCAAGCACAGAAGAGGCACAAAACTCCCTCTGGAATACATTCCCACCCAGGTCCTGCAGATTTAGCCCTGGAAGGAAGGATCTTTCCAGAGAAAGCCCCACAATCTGCCTTGCTTCCCCTGCCCAGAACAGCTGAATGGGTTTTTTTGCCTGGTTTTGTTGTTAGTGGGGTTTTTTCTGCTCTCTTTGCTTGTTTGTTTTCAGAGTATGAAATCCTGGAGGCTGCTTCTAGCACCTGGGGACAACCTGGCTGAAATTCCAGCCGGGATGCTGGAACTGATAGCAGCTGACAGCTTGGCACTGCAGCCTGGGTGCAAACAGTGCCTCAGTCCCCAGGGCCTGTTCTCCAAGCAGGAATATTGATGTCAGGCACTGCAGCCATTCCTCTGTTTGACTGTCCTTCAGCAGGATTTCATCCATCAGAACCAATCTAAAAACCTGGGATTTTTTTGCTTTGGCTCACTCAGAACCCTTTGGAATTTTGAAATGATGGTGTTTGGGGTGGATCACTCCAGGCTGCAGTTCCCCTCTCCTGCATGAACAGACCCTGTACCCTCATCCTCCTTGGCTCTGTGGATCCTGAGCATCTAAAAATCACAGAAAATTCAGTGTTTAAAGGGTTGCATGACACCACAGAAGATGAAGACATCTTTTTTTCTTTCTTAAAAGCTCTAAAGTAGAAGATGGTCTGATGTGGAGTGTTAATGCATAACTACAGAATGTCAGTGACATAAATGCATCATTTTATTCTAATGCTTGTGCAAGTTTTAAATTTCATTACAATGTCCTGATTCTCTGCTAAAATCTCCAGAGAATTGCTGGTTTCTCCACCTAATCTTCTCTTCAGTGTCTGTTTCTCAGACTTCCCTTTGTGGTTTTTAAAGCTCTCAGTTGCTACTATTCCGTGATTTTTGATACTGAAGTATTTAAATCAGATTTTCAGAGTATTTTTAGCATCAGGAGTTCCTAAGAGATTGTGGGGGAAATCAAAAATTACCATCTGGTTCGTTATGTGCAACAAACAGTGCAAATAACCAAGTGTCAGGGGTAGTATCGTGGAGCTCAACATTGCCAAAGTCTGGGAAATGAGATGGAATGTCAGTTCTGTGCTCTAGGTTGTCAGCTTTGATTTTGAATGCCATCCTCACTGTCTGTAAGGAGTGCACAGAAATCCAGATCTGACTGAGGGGTAACTCCTGCTGAATGTTTATGTCAAACTGCAGAGCCTGAAATTAAATTTCAGAGTGTGGAAGCTGCCCTGTTACTTTTGAGAAAAGGCCTGTTGTGATGTCAGCTAAAATATCGGAAATCTCATTAATAATTGATCTGTTCCTCTCACTGCTTTCCAGAACATGAGGAAAGAGGGGAGATCTGTTTGGAGTGGGCTTTTACCACAAGACAAAACTCCAAGAAGGGAAGTAATTAGGTTTATTTTCGTGAAGGGATCATTTGATATTTGTACAGCTGCTGTGGTATTTTTGATCTGTTTTGTTGGTCATAAAAAGCAGGAGCTCACCTCTGGAGCTGCTGGGCAGCCCTTCACTCATCTACCTGCCCAGGATTTGCCTTTGGAGGTTGCAGGCAGGGAGGCCCCAGTGGCTGCTGCTGTCCTTCCCCAGGCATCCTTTGGCTTTATAATCGACCTGTTTGTTTCCCTTTCCTCAGATCCACGTTCAGTGAGGCTTCCCAGGTTTATCTTTTTCCCTAAACTCTCCCAAGCCTCCCCCTTGCTCGGTGTGCAGGAGCATCCTGTGCCACAGCTGCTTTCTGGGTCACGTTGCACTGCTGAGCACGAGTGTGTTTGCTGTCTGATGGCAGAGACTCAAACCCACCCGCCTTCCATGCCTGTCTCGCTTTGATGCCCTGCAGTTGGAAAAAGATGCTTTGTTTGCAGTTATTTTTCTTATTTTTTACCTCAAAATTTGTTTTCCATGCAGACTTTGCTTGCTGCTTTCTTATCCTGATATTCCGTACTGATTTGACGCTGCTGGCTCCTACCTAAATTGTGTTGAAAGCTTGATACATTTAATTTTGGGGTGAAATAAAAATCAAAAAGGGAAACAGACAGCACTGAAATTTTTATAAAATGCATTTTAACATTCGTTTGCATTCTCTGTGTGGTATGTACAGTTGGAAGTGGTTTTCAAAACATTTTAATGTAAATATAATATAGAAGGAAATATTTCTGAGTTTATTTTCGGTGGACTTCTTTACTGTGCAAAGCAGGACTTCTGGACTGGACTGTTCTATGGCTTTGGGAATCAAGTCTCAATTCATCATTTTTATGGTTTTTACCAAAGTCTTTAAAGTAGTTCTGGACACGTTTTACAAATATCTTGTGAGAGTAAAAGCGGTTTTAGTTTTAGAGCCTAAAGGTCAGGGACATTTGATTGAATGAGCAACTTGTAGACTTGTTACCACAGTAACTGATGCAGAAGCTGCCAGAATACCATGAGAGGCTTCTTCAGTACTTGAATTTTTGTTGGTCTCTTCTGATTCTTTAGAGAACTTCCAAGGCAATAAAACCACAAGAATCAGTTCCTGTGTTTTTATTCCTTGCATGCCCTGGAATTGGTCTGGGCAGGGTACATGAGCACTGCTAATGCCACCAGTGATTTATCAGGCCTGAACTATCTCCAGATCCCATTTTAAGTCCTAAAATTCTTCTCTGGATAATGATAATTCTGGATGATATCCATTCCACCCCAGATTTTTGGCTTCCAGTGTCATTTATAAGTTCATTATGAAAGTAGATTATGTACTGGATTTGTTTCAGGTTTGTGCAAGTGAGGAAGATCCACTTGACTCTTATCCAGTTCTGCTTGATGTGCAGATGATTCTTATTCAAGCTGCCAAGGCTGGTGCATGCCAAGGTGTTGGACATCTCAGCTTTTCATCAGCTGTGCTCTGCCCACAGCTCTGGGCCAGACTTTCACCTGAAAAGAACATGTTTTTCCATGGACTTGGGGAGTTTAATCCCAAAAAAAGGAGATTGCACAGAAGAACTTTGATTTGCTTCTAGCACTTCTTTGCCCTGTCACCAAGGACTGAGCAGTGGCTGCAGAAAGCAGAACAGCGTCCTACAGCTCATGCTTTGTGTTGGACAGCTACAGCCAGCCACTGCCAGCACGTTGTAAATCACTATAATTCATCTGGGCATTCTCCAGAGCACCCAGAACTCACCCCATGCAAGCAGTTATAGTCACTCTCCTGTGTTTATCAGGAGACATCTGGTATTTTCTGCTTGGGGCTGCCATTACTAATATTTTTCTGCCATATTTCTCTGTTTCTCCAGCTGTCCAGTCTCTTTCTGGCCATGCATAAAGGTTTTTTTTTGTTTTACTGACACCAGGCATAGCTTTTACAATGTTTGAAAATCAGTCTGTAAATGGAACAAGCTTTTGCTTGTTTTCCACTGTCCCAGGTTGTCCAAAATTCTGCCCTCAGGATAGATCTTAGTTTGTCCTTCCAACACACTAACCCAGCCTAGAAGAGAGTTTTTGTCAGGTTATACTCAGTGCATTTACACTAACAACTATTTGTTTTCCCCACTCTTTACTCACAATCAAAACCCAATTACAATTGTGCCACCACACTAATTAGAAGCTGAATCAGAAATGCTTTATATTCATATTCATAGTTGGTCTTTCTTCTGCTATCAAAGTAAAAATGGAGTATCTTTCTTACTCCTCCTTTGCCAGCAGCTCTCTGGGAAGTTCTGCTGTCCTTTGCCTCATTTGATATTCTGTTCTAGTATCTGCGCAATTAAATTCAGGTTTTAGAGAAAACCTCTTGTGTAAAAAGTAAGCATTTCCATTAGCTGCTGCATAATTTTACACTGCAGTTTTATGGGCAGGGTCTGCACATACCATTAGCATATTTTTGATTGCTTCTATATTAGAAAAAAATCCAGCTGTGAGTAAACTCATTTGTTTATAAGCATTTTTTGGAAGGTGTCACTAGCACCGGATCTCCTACTTTGCATTATTTATCGTGGTGTTTTCACCTAGAAAATTTAATCTTCTAATAACGGTAAGTAGTGCTTACATCTGGCTTTTTATAATTTTCTCTTCCATTCTCCAGGTTCACAGTAGAACAGGAAATTGATCTGAAGGATGTCTGGAGAGGTCTGGGAATTACAGAGCTGTTCAGCAGCAGCGCTGACCTCACTGCCATGTCTGGTAAGAACTTCTTGTCTCTCGAGGTAGATGAGGAAATACATTTTTCACCTGGGAAAGTTCACTCTGAGTGCTTCAGAACTGGGTCTCATTAGAACTGGAGACAAAGTGTGATCCCCTGCAAGAGGCAGCTGCACCATGGAGCAGTGCACGGGTGGCAGATGGGATTCACACCCAGGGGGTCGCTCTGGTTTGTTCCCAGCGTGAGGAGCATTGAGCTGCTGCACAATTAATTCCTCTCCCCAGATACCTGGAAGCAGCACGGGAAGGAAGAGTTTGGAGATAAAAGCCATTTAGTTACAAATGCCACCTGCATTCAGCAGAAGTTGAAATATTCAATACCTTTTAAAATCCATGTGGAAATGAGATATTTATGCTTTTAATACCTCCTAAAGCTGTTCATAGAGTCACAGAATGGTTTGGGTTGGAAGAGACCATAAAGAACCTCTCATTCCACCCCCTGCCATGGGCAGGGACACCTTCTGCTATCCTGGGTTGCTCCAAGCCCTGTCCAGCCTGGCCTTGGACACTTCCAGGGATCCAGGGTCAGCCACAGCTGCTCTGTATTGAGGTGGCACACTGCCACCTGTAAGATTTGGGGGGTTTTTAGCTCTCTGTGATACTCCCCAGCCATCCAGGTAGGTTCTTGTCTAACCCTGGGACAATCACACCTGCGTGCCTCAGTCAAAACACACTGGTAATAAAGGCAGACCTTCCTCCCACATTCACAGAGGAATATTTGTGATGTTCATATCCTTTCATTTTTGCTATGTTTGGAATATTCTTTATAGTGTATCATGTAGCTTATTCCACTGGTTTGCCACTTCCATTTTTCCAGTGAAACTGGGGAAAAGCTGGCTTTAGCTAATATGAAAAGAGTTTAAATAAATGAAAAACACCTTTTTTCAAAGAAATAGCATTTTTCTGAAAAACACCTTCAATTCCTCTGTCAGCTCAAAGAAAAGTCAGCTTCCCACTAAATTCTGGTCTATTTATGGGAAATTATTTACTTGAGAAAAAGCTCCAAGGAGAACAGAAAATGCACAGGGAACCACAAAGGCAGCACCTGGCTTTTATTTAGATCTGTGTAAAATTCATTTATATATCAGGGCCATCTATTTATCAAGAGGTTGGCAGAAAGAATCATGTGCTTGTCTCTCAATCCATGTGACTAATGATTTGTTTAAAGTTTTATATTTCTGACAATTGTACTGTGCAAAATCAAAACACTGTTTTCTGCATGACTGAATTAACTCCTCTTTAAAGATTTACTTGTTACTTAAGTATAGAGCAGTGTATAGAGAAAATTCATGGGTTTTATTGTAGCTTTCCTGCTTTTCACTGAAAACAGGTTGTTCCACCTGGGCATGAAAAGGTTATTTGTAAATTAAGCATGAAAAAATGGTTTTGAGGTAATGTCTTTAATGAAAACCCCACAGATGATGCTGTCTAAATTAAGTTTTAATTAATTTAAATACAGAATACTTTCATTCTTTCTAATTTTCATAATTTAAAATATGGGTGAAGGAAGGGAGAATAAGTCATAAAGACAAATTGTTTAAAGCTGACTTTTACAGACCCCTGAAAGGGACATCAGGTAGCAGGGAAGTGGAAGTTGGAAACTTATGTGCATCTCAGGGTCAGCCCTCTGGAAAATCTGGCACTTCATGAGGCCTTAAATGCAGGTATTTCAACAAAATCTTTAACTGGACATTTAATTTAGGAAAATATAAATCAAATTAAATCTAAAGAGATTTTTGAGAAATTTGGTTGTGTTTCAAAATCCTCTCCTCCTTTTTCTGCTGCTCTGGCATTGCAATTTCAGAGTGACCCTAATCCTGTCACCAGATGCAGGCAGATTGGTGAGCTCAGCAAAATTCTGTGTGGCTTTAGTGGATATAAACCAAATGACAGGATTATTTTTCAATATTCAGAATTTTTTGCTGTTTCCCCTCAATTTGAAAAATGGAGCCAGAAGGAGCAGCTTTACCTTCAGGAATGTCTGGATTCTGAGCAGCCAAAGAGAAAAGTGTTAATCCAGGTGCACTTTTCAAATGTTACTCCCTTGTAGAAATTAAGTTCTTTGACAATTGCCACGAGTGAGTAGGAGGACATTCCTGTTGGGCTGTCAGCTCTCCTGTATCCTGGCTCTCACTTTCAGAAAAGACTCTGACAGTGTTTACTTGCATCTGATTCCATCAGGTGTCCAAAATAATCTTGAAACAACTCCTGCTATTTGAGATGTTATCATTGTGATTTTATCATATCACATCAATTTGCTGCTTGAGTGTTTTAACACCACTCAAGACTTAGCATTGAACTAATTTCAATACTAAAACTCCCCTTCTCCTTCAAATGATTATAATATTCCTGTCTGTTTTATAGAACCTTAAAAGCAGCTGCTTTTAATGCAAGCTGACCTGGGTGCCAGCGAGCAGCAAAGGGATCTCAGTGACTTCCTTTCACAACATGAAGTAGTTAGGAGAGCATCAGTCCAGTAAATAACTCTTGGAAGTCTTGACTGACATCCATATAATTTTTCTGGGACAGCCTAAGCAAGAAGAGCCAATATAAACCCACATGGTATTTTTTTTTTAAAATGAGACTTGCAGAGCAGCCAGTTGGCAGCTGAGTGGGAGTTTGCAGACATATGGAGAGTAGTGACAAATGAAGTGTGGTGCCAGCAGAGTCGTGTTCATTAGGGGGCAGCTCCAGCTCCCTCCCACTCCCCATGGGTCAGCCTTGGGCCTGCACAAAGCTGAAACTTTGGCACCAAATCCCCAGGGGACTTCCCTGAGATAGTCACAACCAAGTCAGGCTGGTTCTTGTGGAAATCCACAATCAGAGAAGCTCCTGGAGAGAAATGAAGTGATGGGAGATGCTCAGGTGAGCCCCTGGGAAAGCTGCAAGGAAAGGTGGATAATCCTGAGGAGATGGGTGTGAGATGGGAGCGTGGCAGCAGGGATGTGACACTCACAACCTGGATCAAAGGAAAGGCTGCCTGAACTCCCAGGGACAACATTGTGCTTTCATAGGAAAATAGATTCATTCACTGCAGGGAGAGATGAATGGGAAGGATGTGCTAGTGGCAATATAAAGAGAAGAATCTAGAGAAGGTAATTTGGGATGTGGAATTGCTCTTTTCATCATCCAAGGACAAAGATATCCAATGAAGTGAAAGGCAACAAATGGAAAACAAATAGAAAGTGCTTCTCTCATGAAAAACTTAACCACAGGGATCTTTGCTGGGTGTTTCTTGAGATTGGCAGGACTGAAAAAAAATGAAATGGCTCCAGGGCAATCAGAAGTCTCTATACTACACTGAATTAAGGCCCTCTGTGTATAGAAACTTGGCTTAGGGTATAAGGCACATGCTGGGTGAGAGGGTATTTTTTTCTTTTAAGTTGTGCTGCAGTTTCCATCCACAGGGCTTTTCCCATCTTCTTCTGAAGCAACAGTTCCATAGCTGGTAACTGGATCTACTGCTCTTATCAGCAGAGGCACTTTCTGTGTTCCTGTCAACTTTAAATGTTGGTTTTAATACTCAGATCTTGAAAGCATTCACAAGTAGAAAACCTTTTATAGCTGATGGCAAATGTTTGCAATGTTTGTGCTCTCAGAATTAGGGCTCTGAGCCCATCAGGTGGAGACCAATCTTCTGAGATGCTGTTTCCCATCAGGAATACACCTTGGAGTTCCATATGCACCACCAAACTATGCAAAATAAAGCACTGGGAGAAAAAATGTGGAATATTTCTGTGAATATTACAGAGCTCAGGATCAGGCTTCAGTGTTGCAGTAATAAAGAATTAATTGAAATACATGATTAGGCTAAGTGGGCGTTTCTTTGTTAATGAACATTAAAATGTATTTGGATTTAAGAGTTTTGCTTAATGTTAAAGACAAGTGGGTGCTGCACATGTCCCATGTTTTAAAGGAACAGGGTAGGAGCTTGATCCCAGCTTTCAGGACAGCATTGCTGAAGGCTTAGGGCTGAAGTCTAGAACTGGTATCAACAGCCTCATCTGTGTTTTATTGCACACAGTCCCAGAGGGGATGATCTGGGGCTTCTGTTGGTGTGATTGAAGTGCAGCAGCAGAACTGGGAGGTTTAATTCAGTGCTGAGTGTACAGAGCAGCAAATGAGATCTGCTGGGGAAAGACTTCTCCAACTGCTGCTCCTCGTGGCGTTGGTATTACTGAGTATTCCAGTAGAGCTGATCCTTCAGCATCCAACACAAACCAGTGAAACATTCACTGACTGCAGCAGGAGCAGGCTGGGACTGGAATTAAAATACTGACAAAGGATGGGAAACAAACAAGTTTGAAAAAAACCAGCTCTGTGGTGCTTCTTGCAATAAATATTTATCTTCAGCTTCTTGTAAATATAATAGAGGAAGAAGGAAAAGACCTCATTTTCCTGGAGGAAGTCTGTGTTGTACCTAGTGCAGAAATGAATATTTTTAAGTCTAAGTATTTGCCTTTAATGACATAATAGTTTTTCCCACTAATTGTATTTAAAATCTTGATTCCAAGGGCTGTTTTTACCCTCTCTGCTATACTGGGCTCCAGGTAGTCCTGAGCTATTTTAATATCCATGATGCAGGAAAGCATTACAAATGTGAGTGAGGTAAATTCTGCTGTTAAAAGGTATTGGTAGAAGGTGTTTTAATGCAAGGGAGTTCATCTCCTTCCCTGCCTGGTGCAGAAGGTGGATAATAGTGTTGGGTTTTTGGCAGTGTTTGGGGAGGGTTCTTTAAATGCTTCAATCTTATTGTTGAGCCACTTGAAATATGTTCCCCTTTCCTCTGCAGATAACAAAGAACTTTACCTTGCAAAGGCATTTCACAAGGCATTTCTAGAAGTTAATGAGGAAGGATCAGAAGCTGCTGCTGCCTCAGGTACCTGACTGAAAAGCAGAATTAAATCAAATGTCTGAGTATTCTGTGCTAATTAATTTTTTACAACTGATTTGCTGTATAGCCAGGAAAGCTAAATAGCAGCATGGAGACACAGCATAGCAAGTGTGTTGCTTGCAGAAGAGAATTCTGCAAATCAGAAGTGTTGGCATTTTTGTAACATGTTTTACAAAGAATTTTGAGCATCCTCTGAAAAACCTCTTCTTTATTTTGTTTCTGATTGTCAGGAGAGTACAGACTGCAGTTTATGTTTCCTTTATGGAACTTGAGCTTTCATCATTTTTCACCTGCTAATTGAGATGGTCAGAGGCATTTGATCCAGCAGAGTTAGAGGGAGGATGAGGGTTGTTGTGGCAGCTGCATTTTAATGCAGCTCATATTCAGAGATATGAGATGGGAAGTGCTGAATGCACAAGCAGAGCTGTCCCCTGTTAATGCTGAGGGAAGGTGCTTGGTTTACATGATTGTCACATGAAAATAAGTTCCATTTGTTGTCCATATGTATCATTAGGTGATTTCTAATTGCCTCTACTTTGCCAGACTTTGAGGAAAGGAAGAATTACTTGCCAGGTCTGTGCTGAATCGTGCCCAGCTGTCTCTATGGACATACTTCAGTCTTTATGAACAGCAGAGTGAAAATTTAGAAGTAAATGAAACACTAGGAATTAGTAATAATATCCTGGAGAAATCCATGCACCTCCAAATAAAAATAACAAAGGGCCAAATTCTGCCTGATTGACAGATAATTTTACCTTCAGCTCTGCATTATTTAAAGACACCAGCCAAAAGCTGCAGGATCAGCCTGTTTAATTTTTTGCATATTCCCTAGTTATTAAGGGTTCCCTTTCCCTCTCCACTGTGTAAAACAGGTCAGCAGTGCTGGTTAATGCAGTGCACTTCCCTCTGTGAGTGAGCAGGACTCATAACTCCTCTGAAGGCTCTGGATCTTAAAATTTATATGCTGCTCCCTCAGCCTGGGAAATTGCAGCACTCTGAATTGTTAATCATTCTTAAAGCCAGAATAGGCAATTACTCTGCAGGTCTCTTTCCTTTTCAGTGAATATTTTCCTGCTGTTTTTTGGTTGAGTGTGGGACTTCAGTGGCTGCAGGAAGAGCAGGAGAACAGGCAGAGCTGTTTGACAAAGTTCTGTGTTCTGTTTCCTCTAGGAATGATTGCCATCAGCAGAATGGCAGTGCTCTACCCCCAGGTCATAGTGGACCATCCCTTCTTCTTTTTGGTCAGAAACAGAAGAACAGGTGAGAGTATTGCAGACTTCTCTAAGTTTTTCACAGCACATCCTCAAGCAGTCAAAGGAAAATTGCATGTTTTGACCAATGGGCTGGGCTTGTATTATGAATTTCCCTCAGTTTATTTTAAAATGCCCAATGTTGAAAGACTCACCCTCTCCATGGCCCTGAATCTTTGTCCAAATAGAACACCAACATCTGACATAACCCTGAAAAACGCTCACAGAAACGAAAAATTCACCATTTCTGTTGTGAGAACAGAGTGTTACTGCCCTCAGTATCCATAATCATTGCACTCCCTGAGAGCTTGGCTGCGGTCAGAGCAGTGAAATACATTCCCAGAATCAAATGATTTACATAATGGAGGGACATTACAGCTGGGAACAATTCTGTTGTGCTCTCCAAGTGCTCTGTGGCAGGTGAGGGATGAGAGCAGCACTCAGCAGCAAAAGGGGCAAGGATTAAGTAATTCCTGAGTCTCATATTTGTAATTTGCTGTAATGATGTGGATGTGACTGGGTGATAAAACACTGCTGTGCACCCACGGAGTTTTTATGGGTCTGTATTTGTGCTCCCATCACAGGATCAGTGTTTACTAAACCATTCAGTGGCAGTGAGGTTTAGTCTGGTTAGGCAGAGTCACTTGTGGGACTTCATTCAAGCACAGCACTGAACGAGCCACTGAGAGGAGAATAAAATCCATCCCAGCTGAAACCAGGCCAGCAAGGCAGGATACCAACTCTTAGGGGGTTTTAACCCTAATAAAATTGAATATTCTTACTGCTGTGGACACATTAGACAGAAAGTATACCTGGAGGAGGGTATCCGGCCTTCATTGCTACTCAGTATCCAAAAATCTCCTGGAAAAGAAAAGTTCAAATCAGGACAGAGTGGAACCTGGTCACTTTGGGGCAGGTCTTAAATTGCAGAACTCTTGTTGCATGTAGTAAGAGGGGTTGCCAACAACTGTGGCTAAAGGCTCAAAGCTTGTTACTAATCCAGAAATCTGAGGTTGGAAACCTGTTGAAAAAATCCTGTTGACTGCCCTTCCTCTCCAGACAAGCCCAAGTGCTCAGGTTTGGTTGCTGTCTTCAAGCAGAGCTCTTGAGCCATGTCTTGTACCAAGTTCTGAGGCATTTGTTCTTGTAACAATCACACAGCACTGCTCTAGAGGTTATTGTTGGTATTCATCATCTTCAATCCTCAGCTTCTTTGCTTCTGACACCTTTCCCTGCCTTCCTCCTTTCCCACTTTCTCCACAGGTACCGTGTTATTCATGGGAAGGGTAATGCACCCCGAGGCAATGAATTCAAGTGGCCATGACTTTGAAAAGCTTTAACTGCCACCAGCTACCAAAAGGAGGAGATAAGCACATAAAGTTTGAAGTTAATATATTAAGGTTTGCTGTGTTTTCCCCCAAGATACTGTTTCAAAACGCTTTTGGATCTAACTGTGTGCGAGTCAGTTCCCAGAGGAAAGCTTACAGTATTAAAGTAATGGTTCTGTTTCTGTCATTGTGATTGCTGTGTCCTTAAAATAAAGTTGTGTACATGTCAACAATTGTTTCTTGTTCTAGTGAGTTGTAAAGCAGAAAACTGCAAATCCTTTATTTGTAATTTTTTTACAGTCCAAAGACTGACTTGATCAATGAGACAGGAGCAGAATGTGTGCAGCTCTGAATAATGCAAATGGCAAAGCTTGGTGGGCATTTCTAGAGCTGAAGAAGCACATGTGGACACTGTGATCTCATCCTGTCCCTGGCACAGCAGGGACATCACAGCCTGTGCTGCACTGCTCCATCAGAGAAAATGGAGCAAACTGAGCCGAGTGGATTTGATTCTCTGACTGTGCTAGACTTTGTGTGAACTCTCCCACGTGATTCTCAAGTGCTGCTTTTCTGGATGCTCCTGCATGTGACTCTGCCACTGACCTCCCCTAAGTGTTGATGCCAATAAAACCCGATCGCATGAATATTTGAGACCTGTCAGTGTAGAAAGCTCTGTGTGTGACTGAAGTAAAGGAGTTCAGTAGTAATGGCATTCGTGTGGACATATTTTTTCTCCCCCACAGCAGTTCTACTCCTCAGTTTCTCATTTCAGGGCTCTAGAATGTTCTTTCTCAAAAAAAAAAACCACCAAAAACCACCCCAACTTAAAATTGTCTAAAAATGTTCTAGTCATAAATAAAAGTCATGAATAAATATCAAAAGAAGAAATATCCTCCTTTTAATTTCCTAACTTTTTCTTTAGAATAGAGTGACAGAGAGGAGAATGATCCATAGCACAAGGAAATATCAGCAAGGGCATTAGTTGCTGTTTCCATTTGGAAGAGGAGGAACAGTACCCACTGTCAGCAGAGAGACATGGAATTATTTCCTCCCTCAGTGTGCAAAATACAAAAAGAAAAGAGGTTATTAAAAAGGTGAGAGAGAATAGGAGGGAGGAGCTCCTTTGAAACAGATCATAAATACAAAGCTTTGGAAAATAAATGGGTTTTTCTCAGTCAACAGGAGTTTTGTCTTTGGAATTCTATGGGAACAAATGCATTTTGGCTGAAGTACAGTTCCAGGCTTCTCTGGCAGTCACTTCAGAACAGCAGAGATATTGCTCCCAAAGTTATTCATGCAAGGAGAACTTCCAAAATCTGACACATTGTTCACTCTTTTTCTACTGCTGGTGCAGCTCCTGCAGGTCAGACCGGGACGTGAGCGATGTTCTCTGTGGAGATGGGAACGTTCCCTTGGAGAAAGGGCTTTGGAACACATCTCCAGCCCTTCCTCCTCGAACCCCTTCACAAATGGGGTTCCTAAGTGTGCTGCTGGTGCTTATCACCTTTCTATATAATAGTCTGGACTGGGTGAGAAAGCTTTTGTATTCAGATTTAGATGGAAATGGTAATTTTAGCTTTGTGTAGCTAAAAATGTTATGCTGGGGAGGGAATAGGGAGTGCTGCTCAGAAGGAACAGGGGCTAATTTTACCAAGACAAGTGTCTCACTGCAGGTAAAATGAGCTTTGATGTGAGTTACACAAGGACTGGTTCTTCACATTTAAACTGCTCTGTGGACATCCCCTTTTGTCTGTAAAAGTCACCATGTGCTGAGGATCTCCTGTGGATTTAATCTTAGGGGAGCCTTGTTTTTTAAGCTTTTGAACATTTTTAACTTTTTTTTTTTTTTCAGGCTGATTTTTGTGGTGTTCACTCTGACTGAGAAAAGACATGAGAAACCTTCAGTCATGTTTATTCTCAGTCCATCAAAAGTTCTTCCTGATCTTTTGTCTTTTCTTTGTATCAATTCCTTGCAATATATATATTCCTTACCAAGGGAAGGGCTGAATACAGATTTGGGCTAAAGCTTTGGATTTTGGAAGGACAGCTGCCAGGCAGAAGCGCTTAGAGAGGATATCAGACAAATGCACAGAATTCCCCTGCAGCTGCATTGAGCAAAACTACAATGGAATGATGCAGAATCACAAATTCCAGATCAAATTTCCAGAATTGCCTGAGTGGGCACATAGGAGAACCAGCAGGAACAGAAATGCAAACACTTGTGATTTCACTTGCTGCTCTCCCAGGCCTTACAGATGCAAAATAACCTTTTTCTGTTGCTTTGAAATTGAGAATTACCTGGCTTACAACAACAGGAATTGATTTATTTCCATAGTTTGAAGTAGTAGTAATATCTTAAGTATTGTTGCCAGTTATTAGGTATATGAATGCTGTTCCATGATGGTTTTTAATCCAAATTTTGTATAATATTCCTTTCAAAGACACTACAGCTTTTTCACTACAAAACTAGCAAAATTGGTTTGGCTTTTTCTGGCTTTTTTTTTTTTTTTTTTTTTTTTTTTTTTGATAGGGAAAATTTTTCATTTGTAGCTCATCTGTGAATTGAGGTGTGTAGTCTTCAATTTAAAACTGTTTTATGTTGAAGGCTCTATCAGAAAATAAATCAGTGGAACATCTCTGCTGGTGCTGATGAAGTGGCCCGTGGTATGAGGCTGCTGGGGTCCTGCTGGGTGCAGTTTCCTGATGGGATCCTCTTCTCTTCCTTGCACACACGTCCTGGAGTCCAGGTGGGAATGATTTCCAGAGCTGCACCTGGAAAGGTTTTCCCCACAAATCCCTTCAGCAGTGGTGCTACTACTGAAAATGGATTTATCTGACAGCTAGGATCCCACTTGGACGTGACCTTGAGCACCTGAGGAGTTTTGTTGAGTCTGTATTCAACTAAAATTTGTCTTGTTATGTGAGTTAGGATGGGTTTGTTGCCTTTCCAAGCAGGAATTTTCACTCTCCTTCCACAAGCCTCGATAGTGGCAGAGTGAGCTTTTGTACCAGTGTGTGGGAATCAAGGACATGAAATTCCTCAAAGAAATAAGATCCTGGTGTTACACCAAACAAACCCCAACTTACTCAAGCCTCTTTTGGCTAATTTTTATTTGTCAGTGGTGGACAGAAGAAGAAACCACAAGATGTCACTCTATCCTAAGGAGATGAGAAGGACTTTCCTTTTGACAGGAATCCTGTGGGAGTGTTGCAAAGCTGGATATCCTGAGCAGAGCCCAAGAGCAGGTAGATCTCAGCACGGTCAGTGAGAGATGCTGAGTTTGGAGCACATTTAGCCCCAGATTGTCCCAGAGGAACAAACCCCCAGATACCTGCTGTGTGTTGCAAACCTCCCTCTGATTCTTGCTAAGGGATTTCTGCAGGAGTTCCATGGCTCCCTGGGGAAGTTTTATCCTGCATGGTGCCGATCAGCTTGGTGTGGGGTGAAATAGCAGGACTGGGTTGTTCTTTAACCTGTCCCCATGAGCAGCCCCAGAGCTCTGCTGGGGTTATTTCAGAGAGCCACTGCTGCAACAGGACCCAGCATTTCTGTTCTACAGGAGGGAAATAACTGGGATTGACTCATGGACATGTGCTGTTCTCTGTTGATTGTCTCTTAAATTTCCCCCTTTCCCTCTCTGCCTTACACAGTCACTGGAATTCCTGCATGAGCAGATTCCCAGTGTGTTCACCCTTCCTGGGGAGGAGGCAATATTGTTCCTGTAAGGATTTTCTTAAAATGCCCACATGGCCGACTCCAAAAGTGGTGTTTACAAGCTCGTTCTCGAGTTGTTCCTGTCCCTCCTATTGGGCAATCCTTGCTTTTGTCCCTGCAGTGGAGAACAGGAGTAGCTGGATCAGAAAGAGATGGAGGAGTACCCCAAACCCCAGTGCAGTGCCTTGGTAGCTCAGATAATACCAGCAAGGAGCTGACTTCCCTCCGGAGCTGCTCTGCATCTCCTGGCACAGCTGGGAGGAGCAGTGGATTCCCTGAGCCTGGAAATCTGTCCAGAGTTCCCAAGGGTGTGGATCAGGCTGCTGCAGTCTCAGGGCTCCACACAGACAGGGCACCTCTCTTAACTGCTTCTTGGGCTTCTGGGGCTTCCAGCTGGGCTGGCTAAGGGCTGTGAGCGAGGTTCCACATGAGAAACCATCCTCAGTGCCCATCGGTGATGCTTTGAAGCTCGTTAGCGCTCTGGATCTGTCGCCCCCTCCACCAGGGCTTCTCAAATGCCATTCTTTTCATACAGCGCTGCCTTCCAACAGCATCCACAGGAAGATTTTTTTTCATATTACAGCACTAATTAGAAGCCCAAGTCATGGGCCAGTTGCTGGAGAACTGAATGAAAAGCCTGGCAGAAGTAAGGATTAAAATGCAGCTGGAAGTGCAGTTTACAGACAATAGCACAGTGCAACAGTGAGGCTGAGAGGCTGATGAAGGACATCAGGCTCAGCTGGGCACTCTGGCAGGCAGGTAAATGGAGAAAGGTGGAAAAGATAAATGTATGAGCCCAGATACAGATATTGATTGTAAAATTCTAGCTCTGCTAGGAGCTGGCTGAGGAAAGAATTGGAATTGTTCCTGCAGCTCAGGAATTGAGTCCATTCCCTGGGTTTTTATCTTTTCAGCCACACTGAATCACAATAGGAATGATGGCTCAGATATGACCCAGGCTTTACTGATAACAAGTTGTTTTACTGTCTCTCATAAACACACATCCTCCCTGTGGAAGAGTGATCTTTTTGGAGCAACTGAGGGAAAATTCCTGCAGAAAAAAACATTTTGTGTTTGTGTAGAAATACTTTTAAGAAAGGAAGGGAAAAGATACAGAGGGAATCTGGATTGTGTCGAAATCATGTTTTTAATGTTCTCATTAAGGGATTGGAATTGCCCATGGAAAAAAATGAGCTTCAACCATTCCTTCAAATATTCTAGTGCTACCAAAAGTGTTTCAAGCCATTCATAGGTTTTTACTCTATTTACAGGTATTCATTAGAAGTCATGTTTTAAACCCAAGCTGGAATCCTTGCAGGTGGTAACTGGGTGATAATTTTGCCTGAACAGAGTGAATGAAATATGTTAAAACACAATAAGAAATGAAAGATATCAGGAAGTCCCTCTTGCCCTGAGACCTGTAAGGATCATGCTCTGGGCAATGCCAAATCTCACTGGTCACCAAGAGTGTGACACAAAAAGTCTGTTTATTTGGGCCTTTTGTCATTGCCAGTGTATTTTGTAAATGCATGTTTCTAAAGTCAGCGGCCAAAAAAGTCAGCATAGCTTGACACAGGAATAATAACATTTCTGAAGTTTCTTACAAGACAAATATTGGTCTCAAAAATCTTTGGCTCTGCTGGGAAATGTTCTCCTTGGGTCAGGCTGCAGCCTGGGATCACCAGTGTGTAGTGACAGTGTCATTTTCCAGGAGCAGCACCGTGGAAAGCTCTCCTGCCAGCTCCAGAGCCAGGATATGTCTTCATCAGCTGAGCTGCTTTTGGCAGCACACTTGGAACGAGCTGAGCTTCAAGGTCTCTTCCAACCCAAACCATTCTGTGATTCTGTGATTCCATTAGAGCCCTCAGCAAAATCCAGAGAGGGAAAAGGGGCCAGTTCTGCTGCTGCTGCTGCCTGGTTTACATCTGTCTCCATTGATTTTTCCTCCACAGGATTTTCTCTTTGGTCAATACATAAAGAAAATCAGAGACAATGTGCTCCACTTCAGATTTTTTGATCAGAAGTCATTTGTGAATCATCCCAATATTTCAGAGCCAGTCTTACTCCTGCAGTTCCATGGGGAGCAAAGTGACCAGGCTGACTGGAGTGATTTTAATTCATTTATTTTCATTAAATATATTTTATTAAATATATTTTCTTTTATATATATACATTATATTATTTATTATATACATAATATATCTTATATATTGCATACTATATATAATACAATACATATTATGTATTTTATTTGTTTATATAATATATATTAATTTTAATTAATGTGTTTATATTATTATAAGTATATATTATATTATATTATATTATATTATATTATATTATATTATATTATTATAATATTATATTATATTATATTATATTATATTATATTATATTATATTATATTATATTATATTATATTATAATATTATTTATTATATTTATTATATTTATTATATTACTATATTATTTATTATTATATTGTATATTATTATTTATTATTATATTATATATTATTTATAGATAAAAGTGCTCTGAGGAGGTGATCTCTTAATGACTGAGCTTTGAAATCTTAGCACCTGTGGGACAGAGAATGTGGAAGCATGAGCAGAACAGCCTTGTGTCAGCCTTACAGAAAGTCAGGGATGTCACCAGCTCTGATGAGCACATCCAGGCACATCATCCTGAGGGAGAGCTCCCAACAGAAATTAGGGAATGTCAAGTTCCACAGCCTTAAATTCTTCAGTCGAGCAGACAATCTTGTAGTGTCCAAAGAACTCAGAGCAAAGAGCATCATCAGGAAAAGCTGCATTGTCATCTGCAGCCTGTTCCAAGTCCCTTTGTGCTCCATCAGGAAAAGATTGCCATTACTTTTGTCAGGTTTCTCTCAGGCCATGCCCTGGAGTCTGAGTTCAAAGAACTGGCTGGGAACTGACATACCTGGGATTTCTTGTGGGTAGAAAAGTTTTGCCCAATTTTGCCAAAATTGCAAAAATTACTTTAGGGCACTTACCTGAAGATATGAAATAGTCTTCTAATCACAGTGTTTCTACAGAAAAAAAAGGTGAAGATTATGCATGCAAGATTTAGAATTTAGAAAACTGCATTTTGTCTGTTACACATGCACTCATGACAGGTGGGTTGATTATGGGAACCACAAATCCTGTTATTATTTTGCTACTAAAAGTAAACAATACCTAAGCCATTACTGCATGAAACCATGAGATAATGCAGTACAAAATAATGAAGTCACTCTGTGCCTCTTGCTTTAGAGGCTTTTCCTTGGTGCAGGATGCCTGTAAGGAATGAAAAAGGTTCTTTCCCCCTTCCCTTTCTCAGACACTGCCTTGGCTAGGTTCTTCCCTCTCAGAGCCCCGAGTTAAATGATGAATTTTGGCCTCTTGAAAGTGATGGCAGCAAATTCCTCTGCCTGCAACCACTGCACAGGGAATTCCCCAGGGTGAGAGGAGCAGACAGATGAAGGCAGAGGCCCTGGGGAAATAAAGGAATATCAGTGTTTAACAGGAGAGGCAGTGGCAAAGCTCCCCAGCCACTGGCAACCCCCAGGGCCCTGAAGAGGAGCTCACCCCTGTGGGAGGAGCTGGCAGAGCTCTCCCGAGAGAATTGCTTTGGTATTACTTGGTATTTTCTAGATAGAACAACTCTCTAGTAGATTTATTGGCAGTGCACTGAGTGTCTTGAGCACAAGTTAATTCGGGCTCTCTTAGCCTTGATAACACTTGCTTAAAATATGCTTCCTCCTATGGATGACAAGAGTACAGAGATTATATTTTGATAGTTCCATGACAAGTGACTTCCAAAAAGCAACATGGAAGGCTATTTTTCAGAAGGGCCATTAACCAGCTGGCAGCCTGTTTTCCACCCTTCATGGCAAGCATGATAATCTGAGCAGCATTCAGGAGCAAGGCTGATCAAAGTCTTCGCTGTTTTCCCAGGAAATGCATCCTGATGACTCCACGGAGAAAGGTTTTCAAGTGGAGAGATTGTTTTACATTTCTATCTCCCTCAGTGCTGCAAAGCCTGGCTTATTTTTTAGGGTTTCTGTACAGAGTCCCTTTTTTTTTTTTTCCCTAGAGCTTGGGGAGTATTAATTTTGCAAGTGTGTTCACATTCAGCACAGACATCTGATGACAGCATCTGATAAAGCTGGGGGTATCTGTGACAGCCTCGTGCTTTTGTGTGTCACAGCAGTGGTGACTTCAGCTGCTGGAACACTATCTAAACCTGCACAGACACAAGCTGAGGCTCATTCCTACCCAACACAGCTGGCAGAGCAGATAAAATCAGTATTTATTCCTGGTCTCAATCTCAGAACTTAACCAGCACCTTGCTGATAAAATTTTGCTTCAGTGGGGCAAAGGGAAATGCTCTTTTCCCAGCTGGTCACACCTGAGAGCTGAAGGGAGGTGCTGGCTCAGGTTTGCTGTGAGGATGGTTCCCCTCCTGTCCTCCCCTGCCATCCCTGGCTGGAATTTGGCACAATCCAGGGCTTCTCCTGCCTGCATTTCATCCCCGTGGCGGGGCCCTGCAGAGGGAAGGGGATGTGGATGTGGGGTCTGACTCCAGGGTGCAGCTGGGGCAGTGCCAGGGCTCGGAACTGGGCTCTGCTGTGCCCCTTTGGCTGCATCCCAAGAGATCCATCCCTCAGGAGACAGCCTGGAGCAGAGGGTGACCCTCACTGAGAGTGGCAGAATCCAGGAATGGGAGAGAGAATCCCCTTGGTTTGGCTCTGGGCTGAGATCCCTGCTCTCCTACACTCCATGATGTCTCTCTAATGCTGAAAATGGGAACAGTGGGATGCTGTCAATTGCTGGCTGTAAAACCAGAGTAAAATCTGTAAAACCAGAGTAAAATCTGTAAAACCAGAGGAAAATCTGTAAAACCAGAGCAGGGCTGATGTGCAGGACAGGCCTTGTCCCAACCCGCTGGCCAAATCAATCACCCACTGGTCAAATCAATCACTCTCTGGCCAAAGTAATCACCCACTGGCCAAATCAATCACTCTCTGGCCACATCAATCACCCACTGGTCAAATCAATCACTCTCTGGCCACATCAATCACCCACTGGCCAAATCAATCACTCACTGGCCAAATCAATCACTCTCTGGCCACATCAATCACCTACTGGCCAAATCAATCACTCTCTGGCCACATCAATCACCCACTGGCCAAATCAATCACCCACTGGCCAAATCAATCACTCTCTGGCCACATCAATCACCTACTGGCCAAATCAATCACCCACTGGCCACATCAATCACCTACTGGCCAAATCAATCACTCTCTGGCCAAATCAATCACTCTCTGGCCACATCAATCACCCACTGGCCAAATCAATCACCCACTGGCCAAATCAATCACTCACTGGCCAAATCAATCACCCACTGGCCAAATCAATCACCCACTGGCCAAATCACCCTCCGGCCTGCTTGGACCAAAGTGCCAACAGATTTATACATCAGGAAAATGCAGTGAACAACCAGAGCATTTCAAAGCAAGCTGACAAACCTGCAGTACTCAGGAGCAGCAGCTGATGCTCCCTCAGAGATGCAACACGACTCCTATAATCACAGAAATGTATTTAATTCTGTTTATTTAAACCAGCCCCGTGTTTTGCTGTGAGCATTCATCATCTGGTGTCACACAGCGGAGTAGGAAATGTCACCCTTTGAGTCACATCCCCAGTGCTCTGTTAGCAATGCTCTGGCTGTACTCCACAGCTGGAGAAAAAAGGGCTTCATGCCTTGCTGCCTGTAGAGCAAACACGCTCTTGCAGCTTCATTTTGTATTCAGCAGCTCTCCAAAACAGTGAAGGCAGCATGAAAAATGAGGAGGAACACGGCTGAAGCTCAGCTGCTGATCTTTCACAACTCAACTGCAAAAACTGCGAGGTCTGAAAGGAGACTTTAAAGTACAGGTATCAGCAGAAATATTAAACTGCCTTAATCCAGAAAAGAACACCTGGTCACTCAGTCATTTCATAAATGAAAACAGGGCTCTCTTCTTCCCCCAGCACGAGGCAAAAAGAAAATTCTAATTTCCCGACTGGGAATACAGCACAGAGCTGGCAGCAAAGTGAGGCAGTGAAAGATGGTGTGGTTAATGGTTGGGACTGGTTCAGTGACCTGGCAGGCCTGTGACTGGAGAATATTGTGACATAAAGTGGTTTAACAGCACCTTCATAGCCCCTCTAGGGCAGCAGTGGGCTTGGAGCCTCTTTGCAGTCCAAAGATGAGGATGGATGTGAAGTGTATGGGGTTTAATCCTTTTTATTCTCCCTTAAAGAAAGGCTGCTTCTCCTGTCACCTCATCTCTGTTAAAGCAAAAACGTGAGGTGGGGAATGACCTCTGGAAAACAGAGATTTGTGTGCAGAGGGGATTTGGGGCTGAAAAGAGCTGAAGCAGAGTGAGGCACTGGATGAACTCATTCCACTTCCAGGTTTGTCTTTGCTGGGCCCTGATTGAAACCCAGCTGCTGGCAGGAAAACCTGATGGATGTGGATGGATTCCTGCCCTTCTCAGGGGTTGCAGCTGGGCTCTGGTGTCCTGCAGTCCTGAGCTGGTGTGGAAATCCAGCAGTGCCGGGAGCAAGGGCGAGGAAAATCCGTCAGATGAAGATGCTTTAAGGTCTGCCTGGCTTTTGGGTGTATCCAAGTCCAGAATCCCCTCTCCACCGAAGCCTGATTTAAGACAGGTACGGAATGGGATGTGGATGGGAAGTGCTTGTAGCTGGAAATGCCCTGCTTGGCAGGCACAGCCCCTGGGCTGCGGGACACAGCCGTGCAGAATCACCCCGGGAGCGGCTCAGCTCCCCCAGCACTGCTGGAGGAGAACCTGCTGTAGCCCTCAGGACACCAGGATGTGATACAGCAAATGCAGTCCCTGACTTTGAGCAGGAACACATGTTCATTACATTTAATTCCTTTTGGCAGGCCGTGCCAGCTCCTAACTTTAAATGCAGGAATTGTGGACAGCTACAGCGTGTCTGTCTCCTGCCCATAAAGGAAGCACTGGAGAGAAGCAAGGTTCATTCTTTCTTTGTGTAACACAAGGCTGCCATTTGCTCAAAATGAAAGCAAGTGGGAGTAAATTATTTGGATTTCCTGACAAAAGCTGCTTGAACACAACACCTTTAATAAAAACAGTTGATTCTTCTCATAATGCTCCTCTCCTCTTTTCCCCATGATCACAGGAGGCCCTGCTTGCTGCTTTCAGCTCGAGAACATCTTTATTATTCTTGCAGACAGTGAATAACAAGCCATTCATTTGAACTTAATTTTTTTTGGCAATAAGACCTGGGGAAATAATAGGGATAAAAAAATGGGAGATGTCAGGAACAAGTTCTGCCTGTAAATACAAGTTCAGAGATCTCAGTCCCTTCTTTGATTGGAATGGGGACAGGCAGTTCTGAATTTTAAACTGAGTTATGTTTGTCATTCTGCATTGTTTCTCCATGTTTCCCTGTTCTCTCCCTCCTTTCTAAGCTCATGTAGACCTGGGTACATTTTTTACCACCTTGGCCCAGCAATACAATTATTTTCCCATCCCACACTTAAAGAGATGATGTCTATTTGTCTCAAACATCTCATTTATGACAACCTGGCAAAGCCACTTTAATCAAGAAGTGCTCTGGTGACTCCCAAGTATTCCTGCATTTGCAGGATCGGATTTTCAGGAAGGCAGGGGTTTGATGGATGAAATAAACCATTTTTTTTCAATATATTTCAGGTAATCAATTCTAAAAAAGAAAAAAAAAAAAGAAATGTGAGTCTTTAGCAGCTGGAAGCGGTTTCAGATAAATACAAGTAAATGTTGGAAGTGTAATGGCATCTGCAATGATGGAAATTAGAGAGGAGAATAACCAGAGATGTTGCTTCCAACAGCACAGGGGAAAAGGAGGCTTACTAGGCTGCAACAGGAAATTGTCTATCAAAATGAATTTAGAATGATTTTCATATGATTAAAATTACCTGGTGAGACTTATGTTTGATAAATTAGGAAGTACTTAATGAATCTTGTACTCCATCGGGAATTATTAACAATTAACTCACGAAAAGATGAAACATGAGACTCAGAATAAAGATGTGGGTGGAGGAAATGAGACTGACCTCGCACTGGAGGTTCCATCTCTGGGTGGTTCCATCAAATGGAACTGATTTGTTTGTTCTGGCAGCTTGGGATGTTTCAGATTTTGAGGATTAGGCAGGAATGGCAGCTGGGGAAGTGGAGGGTGACAGGAAGCTCATTAAAATGGGTGGCAGTTTGTCACTGAGCTCCAGAGAGCTCCAAACCATGACCTGAGTGAGGGTTCATTCCCTTTGGAGAGGTCTGGCAGGTACCTCTGGGGTTTTTCCACAGTCACACATGGGTTTGGTTCTGCTCCAGCTGAATTCCGTGGCTTTGAGGCTCCTGAGGGCTACGAGGTTAATCAAGATTTTATGTGCATCTGTGGGTTGGGATCTTATGTGCACCTGACTTCATTCAATATAAAAGCCATGCTTTAAGGTAAAAGGGAAAATACACCTCATCTCAGGGAGGTGAATACTGGGAAAAATCATCAATCAGGAGTGTCATGTGCCACCAGCTCCACTTGGGATACAGTTACATTCTCTCTTTCATACAGGCAAATGAAGAGACAATGAGTTATGTCCATTATTTCTTTTGGAAAGAAAGTTTTGAGAAAGAAAATCTTGAAATGTTACTTGTTTGTGGTCTTTCCTCAGTGTCAGAAAAAGTTGAATTCCCCCAGAAATTGTTGACCTTCATTCTGCAAGAAAAGACAGGCTTGATGCTGCAATAGGCCTCTCCTGAACCAAATAAAAAATGCTTCCTTCATTCCACAAACATCTTTTCTTAAAGCTTCATCCAAAGATTATTAAATCAAGGAAAGGCTCACTCTTCAGTCCCAGACATTGTCATTATGACTTGCGAGCCCATTGTTTTTCCAGGAGAGAGAACCAAATTTCAGTCCCTGTTGCTTGGTTACAGCCCCTCCAAGCCTCTTGGAATGCATGGGTTTGTAACACCTTCCAGAAGCAGACATATATAGTTTTCACTTCAATTATTTATGCAGCTCGTTGTTGATTCCTTTTTGTCTGCTGACCCCGATGAAATGTTTCACTGACTCCGCTCTCCTCCTCTCCAAGCCTTTATTCTGCTGTCCTTGGCTTTTCCCTGGGAATGCTCTCCAAGTCCTACCAGTGGGAGTCAAACACTTTCCTGGAATCCTGAATGGGCAGGACAAGAAAGAATTGTGTTGCCTGGGTAACTCAGCAAAATAAGCAGTTAGTTTGAGTGAGTGTGCCGAGGCACAGACGAGCATTTGTGCATCCGAAGCGCGTTCCTTTCCCTGCACATCACACCACTGAAACAGCCCAAGGAACCCTCTCCTTCTGACTGACTCACCCAACATGAGTGCCCTGGATCCCTGCATGTGTTCAAGCCAGGTAAGATCAATAAAAGTCAACTTTCTGCTGGTGCTGAAGTGTTGTTACGTGTTCAGGTCTGATTTTGCCGGTGCCATCGACCTAATGGTTTGTTATCACCAGTATGTATGAAGTTAACACCAAAAAAAAAAAAGGACTTTACATAAAGAACGTAAAATTATATCAACAAACTGATTTAACCCTGAACCAGAAAAATGTTGTAATAGAGAAATTTCTTTTAAGTGTTCTTTAACAATGATTATCAAAATGTCAACTCAGAAACTCAGCCAGTAAACTCAGACTTTAAAGCCAGACTGTTCATCCAGTCTGGTCTTAACGAAGTCAGTGGCTGGGAATCCTGTGTGAATGCTGACCCTGGGCACAGGAACAGAATTTCTGCTACCACAGTGCCAGGATTTCATGGTCTGAGCATCTCAGTTATTTCTGTATAAAAGGAGGAGGGATAATATTATTTCCTTTCTTCCTACTCTTTGTCTGTCTGCTCTGTTCAATTAAAGCACAAACTCTCCGGAGCAAACTCTGTTTTCCTGACTTTCTGTGGTGCCCAGAACAACAGGGCCTCTGGTGGCCTACAGCAGCGAGAATAATTGGGATTGTTTCTGTCATTAATCAGACCTCAGGATGAGCTGGATTCTGCCCAGTTCCTACATATTTCATGGACATGCAGGGAAGAATCCAGCGGGACAAAAAAAGATGTGAGAGACCCAGGGTTGAGACCGATGCCCACGCTGCATTTACCCAATTAAATGACAAAATTACTGGTCAAAATTAGATAAAGAGGGGGAAAAAAACATATTTCTTCCTTGCAGAGCTGGGACATGCTGCTGAATTTCTTGTCAGAAGCATATTTTTATGGGCAGGTTGTAAAGATGTGAAAAATAGTGTTTATAATGGAAAGGCCGACACCATGTAAAATATGTCGTTCCTCTGAAATAGCACAGAGATAATTTTTCATGGGCTTTATGAGGAATGCATTTGCCATAAAAGATCTGAAGCCCATTAGGCTGTGATGGGGACCAGTACCTTTCATTTTGTAGACAGAGGAAAAATGGTGAGTAGAAAGGCCCCAAATTACAATCTTGTTTGATTTAGATATTAATTTTTTTATTCTTAGCAGGCAGAGCAATGATTTGCTCAAGTGACCTGATGAATCTCTTAATACCCCATCCTTGCCCACCCCGTAATAAACTCAGTTCTTAGCACATAAAGTTTTAATGAAACCTGTGTGGAATGGCTACTTTGTTAAATTTCACATAACGATCTGTCAGTTCAACATTTGGAACCACAGAATGCCTCTGCATGGAGCTGAAATGCTCTAATTACCATTATTCCCCTCTGCTTTACTGGCACGCTGCAATCTGCCAGCAGAATTTCTGAGAGAAGGTTTTGGAGCCTTCAGCAGCCATTGGGGAAAGAACAGACCTGTCTCTACAGAAAGACCTTATAATGATCAGCCTTTGTAATGACCAAAAAGAGAAAAGAGGAGTGTGAAGGAAAAGGAGGATAAGGAATAATTTTTTTTCTGTGAAGAAGCTGAAAGGTAGAAGTCTAAACCACAAGGGTTTTGACTATACACCATTTCCAATTAAATGTCCCTGGGCACAGAGCACTGTGTACTTTTCCCACACTGATTTTAATCTATTTATCCCCTTTTTTTTCAGTACAGAGCCCAGGAGCTCCAGTGAGGAGGGGGCTGTGCCTGTGGTGTGGGAGTTGCAGGTCAGGGCACCATTTACAGCTCCATCGTAACCTTCCCCTAAAATCCGGGTCCCACCACTACTGCTGGAGTTTAAAAGCCATCTGTGACCTTCAGCAGGCACTAACCAGTGCCCACAACCATCCTGAGCTGCTGCAATTCCACCCTGGAGCCCTGCCAGCATCTGTATTTTGTCTGGGTGAACAAGCAAAAAATGCATTTTGAAGGGAATAATTCACTGGGCTGAGTCTCAGAAGCTCCAGCTTTAATGTTTTGAGAAAAATACAGAAACAGACATAAACCTGACCTGCTGGTTCCCAGCAAGAGAAGAATCTCTTGTTTTCACTCTCAGCTGCAAATTCGGAGAAGGAAGCCTGGAAGATTTTCCTAAAATGTCTGAGCACGTTCAAATGAGGCAAGAACGCCCAGCAGAGCGAAGAGGTGCTCATAAAGAACTTTCCTGAACATTACATAAAGTGTGAGCCTCTTTGAGTATCTGCTTTTCATCCAATGGATACATTAATAAGGCATTTAACAAGGCATTAATGAAGCAGGAGATCTTTCAGGCAGCGAAAATAAGAACTTCAAAACTGTGAAAGCAATCGGTGAAAGCGAAGTCGCAGGAGCGAGCAGCCCGGAGATTCGGCTGGATGATCACGTATCTTGCTACAGGTATCACCAACCTATCTTTAGGCACCTTCTGGAAAAACAGCTCACTGATACCAGCTGGATCAGCCCAGGAATTTGTTTGATGTGCTTAAGAGATTGGTAACAAAAGCTCCTAACGTGACTGCGTTGCGAGGTGACAGCGTTCCCTTGGAGACGGTGAATCCATCCAGCCCCGGCCAGCATCCCGGCAGGTTCCCCCTCTCCAGAGGCCGTGGAACTCCTTCCCTGGGCAGGGGCAGAGATGGGAAGATAAGCTCTGCCCGTAGACAAATAGCCCTGTGCAAGATGTGAGGATTTCATGCAGCAGCCAGACATGTCTGAAAGGTAGGAGGGTGCAAGGAGACACGAACCTGTAGTCATTGCTTGACATGCTTTGACAACAAAGATAGAGTTACAGGATTGAGTGTCTCTGTAAAATGTACCAGCCTGTATTGCTAACGGAGCTTGCTGTGCAGGGAAAACACAGGAATTCAAACAGAGTTGCTTTTCTTGGTGTCACTGCCTGATTGCTGACAGGAAGAGCTGTCCCAACAAAAATGTTGAGTTTGTTAGGAAAATGCGTGAAAGGCACGTGGATTGAGATGTGGGCTTTGCATCGGGGCAAGCTGGATCCATGAGGAAAATATTAATTAATATGCTAAGAGTGTATTATTATGGTGATAGGACCTAATTAAGTTAATTATGTCTTTGGGGGGGGCAGTTTTATGAAGCATAAAGCAAGATAATTGATGCTCCAGCTATCAGCGAGGATGCTTTGTAGCCATAACTTACAGGTGTGTTTGTCACTAAATTATGCTCAAAAGAACTGCTTCAAAATGTTGCATAATGCCTCATAAAACTCCTATAAAAATAATTGAAAGGTAATAGAGCATGCAAACACTGTGTCCATATCTTCTGCTCTCCGAAGTTCAGGGAGTTCTCATAATAAGTGTTTGCATACAAGCAGAGCTGCTCTGGAGCAGTAAATTGTGTGCATTTGAAATGAAGCACAGCCTGAATTCTGAGTTTGCTGTCTTTTAAATACTTTGACAAATTGTGCTGGTAAGTTACCCCTGCAGTTCGTTTATGTGGATGGCTTTGGCGTTTGCCACTGTCTGGGACAACATAAATAATTGGGTGTTTGGAACCTGGGAGCAAGCACTTATTTGTGCAGGTGGTCTGGGCAGATCCAGAACCAGCTCTCAGAGCCTGCAAAACCTGCAGCTCTCACCCAGTGGTACAAACCCTTTCCTTTGGGAGGATTTATTGTTCTTTTCTTAGTTTCTCTAGTTTGAATATTTTCTTTTCCTTAAAGATGTTCTTAAAACACATTTGATTTGGTTCTTTCTTCTAGAATGGTTTAAACACATTTTTCACTTCCATAGTATCAGGACTGAATGAAGTGAGAGCATTTTGCTGTTAAATAAGAACCTGACCAGACTTTACAGAGATCAACCACACGGGAGCAGGGGCCTTTCCATCAGATATGGGCTGTGATTTGGTGGGATGTAGCAAGCACCACAGGAATTCTGACTCTGGATATGTGAAGAGTTAGTATAAATAGCCCTACTACTTGCTCCCAAACCTTTTATCCAGGGCACTTCAGATTTAAGGGGAAAGCTAAGCCTGCTGGAGGATGCTGATTCCTGAGGAGCAGCTGGGGATAAGGCTGTGGGAATTTAGACCAGAGCCCAAAACTGCTGAAAAGGCTGGGACAAAAAGCTTTTCAAATCCCAAATGCAAGAGTTTGCTCATAAATTCCTTTATCTTTGCTCCTCTTTATCTGAGCTTCCCATTTTCTGCGTGGCAGAGCTGAACCTGTGCTGTAGAGCCTCAGATGTTTGTGCATCCAGGCTGCTGCCCCATCAGGAGAAAGGAGCCTTTGGACTGACACTCCTTTTTTAACAGCCAAATATCTGAAATATACACAGGAGGGGCTTCTCCACTCTGTTTCTCATTCACTATCTGTCACTGGTGTCGTTTCAGAAGCAGCTCAGCTCTGGCTCTTCAAAGCCTTCCCTGGGTTTTTCATGTACCCTCCTGTTAAAGGCAGCTGGACTCACACTGCAGTCAGGAAACCTGGAACATTCTGGGCTCTCTGGAAACGTGGCCAAGGTGTCATGGAGAGGAGAACATCTCACAGCCACACAGCTGACACTGACTTCTCCATGAGGTGGGGCTTTGATCGGGAGCCCAGCAGGGCATGATTTTCCGAGGAATGGCCTGATACCTCCTGAGCCACGTTCTGAAAAATGCAGGAGCTGTTCTGCTCTCGTTTGCAAAACTCTTCAGGCACTGAATTCCTCACTGGGACTTCCACTGAGGAGAATAATGTAAAATACAAAGGGTTAGCCATGGGTGCTTCCAGTTACCCCACAGCCTGTGCTCCCTCTTGTCAGCTCACATGGAGCCCTCCAGACTTCAAGGTGCCTGCAAAGAATTGTTTGGTACAATTTTGTGGGGTTTTGTTTATTGTTGAGATGTAAAAAAAAATTTTGTACCTGGATTTGGTGTAGCCATGATAAGAAATGGACTGAGGGCTGGTCTCTGGAATTAGAAGTTGGTCACACACAAGATTTTTTTCCCCCATTACCTTTTGAAGTTTCCTTTCCAAACCTCTGTTATAGAATTCTTAAAATATAGTCAAGTACCTCTGCTTAAAAGAGATCATAAATACTCCCCACACCCCCCAAAAAGAGGGAGCATGGAGGAATGCAATTGCCACAGAGGGTTTCCATTAGTGAAATTAATTCTCCTCCCATAAGAATTTAGGTCCATGATTTATGATAACCACCAATTTCTCACTGCAGGCGAAGTGAGAGGAAATGACTCAGCCTGGACAGACATCATGAATCTAATTTTTTTTTTTTTTCCCTTAATGCTTGACATAATCTAGTGTGCTGCTCCCAGAGGTGTCATTGGAGATTCATATCCAGCCGAAGGGCCTCACAATCAAGGCAGGAAATTTTGTTCCTTTCATGTATTGTGCGATCTGTAATTGCTGGGAATTGCATCCTGCCTCGTTCATTGCCATTCCTTTTGCATCAATTTTGCAGCAAAATAGGAAGGTAAACAAAGCAAGGCAGAGAAAAGCTGTGTGGCACTTGCTCCTCCAGAAAAATCTTCTGTGACATAATGTGGGGGTCCAGCTGGTGCTTATTAAATTCAGGCAGTTTGGAGATGAAAGATGTTTCTTTCTGTCACTCCTTCCCATGGAAATTTCACTACCCACCTGATATCCATCACTTTTTTTTTAATTTTTTTGGGAACTTTAAGTTTTATTTGCCATCATCGATACAGAATTTTGTGAGTGGGTTTCCTGCCAGGAGATCAGAACAGATATCATGTTAAATGGTTCAGCTAAAATGTTTTATCCCACATTTCCAGGGACTGGGAGTTTATATTCCTGTCTCAGCAGAGGAGGTAGTATCTAGCTGAGAGGAAGGTAGGTTTTGAAAAGTCTTGCAGTTATAAATAGTGATTTGAATGCATCCTAAAAGATCACTCCCAAACTGAGAAAAATAACAGATCTTTTTCTTAAATATGAAAGAATTTCTACAAATTTCTTTGGTCTGATCTCATTTAATATACAAGGAGGTAAAAGCAGAAGAAACACCAAGACAGAGCTAAACAAGAATTATTCCCAGCACTTTTTTATTTTCTGGGTTGTGTTTTTTTTCTTTTGCTGTTTACCCAATGTAAATCCTCTTTTCCCAGGGCTGCTGTGTGTGAACTCCTGCTGCTCTGTTCCACACACACCCCACCAGGGGCTGTTTGCCTCCAGGTGACCTCAAAGAGTGTCTCAGAAAATAGCTGTTATTTTCCAAAATGCCTCCTGGAAGTCACCTACAGCTCACTGGGGCTGGTCTGACCCCATTAAAACCCCACCACAGAGCAGAAGGGAGGAGAGCTGCTTCTCAGAGCTGTTCCTGCCCAGTTGCAGGTCACCAGGACACACGAGGGTTTGCCAACAATCTGTAATTGTCCATTTTAACCACTGCTCTCCTTAACCTGTTACTCCCACTATGTTACTCTTTGCCTTCCTCCCCAAACCATTTCAAAGCTGCATTTTTATTCTGTATTTCTGCTCCTGACTCCAGTTGTTTTATGATGCTGACTGACAGCTGAGGCTCCCTGGCAAGAGCTCCCCGAGCCTGTAGAGCAAACGTCAAATTACAGCTCTGGATGCACACCCTGGCTAAATTAAATCATTGTTTTCAAGTATTCTCTGCTAAATTCCTAAATTGCAGCTGACAGCCTTCAATTCTTCAATCCCTCTGAAGCACAATTGGAGAAATTGCCCCATTTGGGGTGTATAAAATGTGACTTTTGGAAGAGTTTCTAGGCAAGGGAGAGAGCATGAACACGGCTGCAAGCTGGAGGTTGGACTTGGTAACCTCGGAGGTCTTTCCCAGCACTAATGATTCTGTAATTTGAATACTCTGTTGAACAAAGATCAGCTTTTCTCCAGATCTCTGAGAACCCCCTAGGACACACCCAAGAGATTAAAATAAATATACTAATATTAATCAAATAAGGAGTTAAAACACATGTACGATGGAATAAAATAAACTGAGGTATCTTAACCACATCCATAAAATCAGGGCTCTCCTGGGTAGAAGAGAACAAACACTTTGTGCTGTTGAACAAGCTCAGCTCTCCATTTTCTCCAGGACTCAGCTTTTCTAACAAACTGCCAGTAAATTCCTCCTCCTGATGTTCAGCCACATCTGTGAAAGGCTCCTGTGCCTGAGGAAATGCAGCTCAGGTGAGGGGTGAGGAGCTTGCCCATGGTTTTGGCCTCAGGTTGTGGCTATTCTGAATTTTCTTTAATTATTTTCTACAATTATAAAGCAAAACCAATACAATTAACATTGCTCTGGACAGAATCTACACTGGCTTGACGTCTCCTCTCTAGTTCCTCAGGTCTGACCACGAGCAACCAGAAGTTCTTTAACTCCTGTTCCTCCCGCTGCTCCATCCTTAGTGATGCACACAACATTCCGGTTTTACCCCAAACCAGAGGGATCCTCGGGCAGAGCTGGGACTCCAGGCTTCCTTTCCCAGTAAGTGTTGGGTTCCCCAGCCTGATTGCAGCTCTGTAGAGAAGAGACAAAGAGGAGCTAAGGCAGAAATCCCTTCCTGAGCTTTGAGGTGGATTTTGGTCACCCCCTTTTATCCTCCGAAATTGGGGTGGAATTCAAACAAGCTTCTGCTCTTTGGGGTCAGCTGTGGCAGGGGATTTGCCTTGGGGCTCTGAGCACCACACTGCTGCCCTGGGCAGGTGGATAATGAGCCCTGAGAAGATTCTCCAAAATCTGAGCCAACTGATCTGAGTTAACCAGGATGAGCTGCAGCAAACTCCATCAACCCTGAATCCCCACCAGCTCCTGCTCCTGGCTCTGACCGGGGGATTTCTGCTGCAAGAAGGCCAGAAATAAGAGAAAGCACGATGTCAGAGCCTCAGGAGCTTTTACTGATTCTTTTACATCTTTATTTTGCCTTTTTTAAAGCTTCCTTCTGACTCCTTCAAGTACCTTGGCTGGTGTGACATAGAAGAACACGGCGTTCGAGGAGATCAGCTCCGCTCTCCCCGAGTGAGGGAAGGTAAAGATCAAAAAGACACTTTGACATTTCAGCCCTAACTCTATTGAGTCCAGGAGTACATCCTTAAAAGTGATGAGCTTAAATCATGGAGTTTGCCATTCTTTTGAAAAGGGGCAGGATTTCATCTCAGGGTGCCCATACTTGCTTTTTTAAAAATCATTAGAAAATTACCCTTTATAGTTTCCAAAATGAAAAACAACTGCCTGAACTGCAAATTGAGAGTGTTTAGTATTAATGTGGTGCTGATTACTTCTCTCCAAAGTTCATTATCATTTGACAGCTCAGAATGCAGAAAGCAAGAGGGAAACCCAGTCCTGCAAACAGTGACACTTCTATTGTACTTTAAATTGGCTCAACTACAATCTAGAGACACACTCAAGAACAGATGGGGCTAAAAATCCAGTATTTGCATGTTTGGGAGTCAACAGCAGAAAGTTTCCAGCCTGTCCTTGTTTTAATCAGGAATCTGAAGGTGTCCAAAGCTCTAAACATTTCATTAAGACTTTGAGTCTCCAGAGTGTGTCTGTGTCAAAAAAACCAGCCTTGGAGTGCGGCTGCTGATCCTTGTCCCTGCCCTGGAAGCTGCAAATTGTCATTTCTCAGGACAATCAAAGGCTAACTCATAGCATGGCAAGGAAAAAGAAGGATTTTAGATCCTTATGAACAGCCCTTCAGAAACAGTTTTCATTCTGAGCTGTAGCAGATCTGTCCTTTACCAGCCATGCACAAAATCACCACAGCTGTAGATTGCTGGCTGAATTACGGGCCTGGAAATGGTAGAAAAATCTTCCCATTAATTTATATCTCAGGAACCTGGAAACTTACAGACCTATAATATTATACACATTTCTTCATTACAGAATCTTCCCAGCAATTTTTATATATACATTCTTCCAGCAAGAGACTAAGTGCCAGTTCTGTATCACTGATACCTGTAAATCTTTTTCTCTGACCAGGGCCCTCAGAAGAAGAGCTGTTTTTCAGAAAAGAAGAGCATACCCTGAAAAAAAGGAAACAAGTAACTGAGACAGAGAAATGGGAAAAGAGGCTTCAAGAGAACTGGGAAAACTGTGCTGTAAAACTTTCTCATTAACCCTTTGGACTGTAGTTGTAAAGAAGCCAAATGATGATGTGCTGGCTGCTCACTGCATTTAATAGGTTTAAACCTGTTGTAAGGAAGGTGTCCCTGGCTATGGCAGGGGGTGGAATTGGATGGATTCTAAATCCCCTGCCAGCCCAGACCATTCTGTGAGGACTCTATGAATATTTATAGCTGGCTGCTGCACAGCACTTTGGTGCCAGATGAGTTTAGAAGCCAAACCAATAAGCCACAGTCAGTCCTGCTCCGTCCCCACACACTGGTAACCCCCTCAGAGAGGAAGGAGGAGATGGACACTAAAATTCGTGCTTGAGAGAGGGTTTCTTTCTTCCTTTCAAAGAATTAAGGAGCCCATCACTATGATTCTGAGGTGAATTTGGCACTTGGCACCACCAATTGTTATAACAGCAGCAGCACAAAATGCATTCTAATTTTAACTACCTCTGGCTAATTCTACATTTAATGATAAAGCTATTACAAAGCAAGTGAAAAAAAAAAAAAAAGTGATTTCTTTTATTTTTCCCTTCCCAGGAGTTGAACCTTTCCTTCCAGGACCTGGGTGATTTTTACCAGGTGGAAAACTTCAAAAGAATCCTCCGAAGATTAATTCGGGTGGAAAAGCTTTGGTTGGTGGACAATTCCTTGACAGACCTCAGTGCCATAAGGTTGCCAAGGTAGACAAAATGTCCTGTTTCTATTTTTATGTAATACCACAGAAATCAAAATTTTACTGGGGTGACAGCTGGAGCAGGCTCTTGAGAACTGCCAAATCTGCTCTTGGGGGGGTTCTGGATTGAGAATCCATCAGTTTGATTCTGATCTGAGCTCATGCCATCCCCAGGCTGAAAATATCCAGTGAGGAGATCAGATAATGTCCCCTTTATTCCTGGGGATTAATTAATGAGTCTTGTCAGCTTCAGGGAGATCTGTGCCAAAAAGGGGAGGCTGCTGAACACAGATCTCTGTGAAGAGATGGTGGAACAAAACCCAAGCAGAGAGGCCAAGCATGACCATGACAACTACAAATTTATTTTGCCATCCATCTGTTGCTACTCTGCTGTTGTGATTTTGGGTGTATGGAGAGTTGTGGTGTTGAGAACAGAAATAATGATGCACCTGCTGTACAATATAAAGAAATTAGGGGATATAAAGTGTAGGGATGTGATCTGGCAGTCCATGACTAGGCAAAAATAGCACAAATGCAAAAGCAGTGTATAAAAGCCATCCCTGTTGTAGGGATTCTCTCCCAGATGTGATAGTGATGCCATACACTTTGTACTTTACAGATGCAGAGAGCTAAATGTAAATAAAAACCACTTTACATCCTTCAAACAGCTGCCAAAGATCCCTCAGATTCAGCACTTATCCCTCGCTGAAAATAACATCACGACCCTAGGGGGGATTTCAGACTTCAGACACACTCCACTTGAATCCCTCATCCTCAGGAGGAATCCCTGTGAGTTCCAGGAAAGATACAGACAACTGTAAGTCTGACCCTCCCGTGGCTAACAAAGGTGATGAACACAAATAAATGTTTGCCAGAGTTTCAAAGGAATAGGATCTCAATTCCAGCAAGCTTTCTAAAGGATCTTTTTATTTCCCCGTAGTTGCAACGCTCTGAAACGCTTCAGGAACGTGGGTTAGTGAGCTATCAGGTGATAAAAGCCCCAAAATATTCAGAAACTGCCTATGATGCTTTTTAATGGCATGGCTGGCAGTTCTGGAACTGAACTAAAGCCATGGATCAGCTTTAGAGACAGTGAGCAGGGCAGACAAATTAGATTCCCTTTTATTAATAGAAACTACCTATTACTCAAACCCTCTTTAGTCTCAGTGTATCCTTGGTGGGTTCTGCAAGGAGCCTGAATTGCATTACGTGTCAGAGATGGAATCAGGAGGATGTCTCGAAGGACAGGAGCAAAAGCAGCAGAAAATTAAGTTCCCTTCATTTGATTTTTTCTGGATTCCCCCCTGTCCCCGTGGCAGGGCTGTGGGAGCTGCTCTGCCTTCAGCAGTGAAAATCCTGTTGCTTTCCAGGCTTTGGGATGTGCTGGAGATTAAACAGAGCAGCCTCAGACACTGGAAATGGAAATTCTAATCCAAGACATTTACAATGCAGGGAAATTCAGGAGAATATAATCTATTCTAAGTCTCACTCTTAGGAAATCTGCATGGCTGCATGTTTTCCCCCAGCACAAACACAGCCAGGTGTTGATATTTTAAAGATAAACCTTGCAGAGTGTGTCTGAAATGGGACACACTCCTCCCATCGCTTCCTGGGAGGGGGAAAAAAGAGAGGAGAAGTTGAAAAGAAGTGTTTGATGAAAACCTTTCTGAGTTCCCAACATGTTTTCCTTTAGCCTTGTGGCAGTGTGGGGTGATGCTGGTGCTTTCTCAAGGCAGGGAGGCAGATATCAGCAGGGAAGGGGAAAAGTAAATTTGAAATGATGGATTTCACATTTTATTTGCATATCTAAAAGGAGAACAAAAGCAGAAAACCACCTTTTAAAAATTCTTAATTGTGTTTCTGCTCTCAATCTGCCAGTTCTTAGGACAATTAAATATTGGTATTATTTGGTATAACTCTGGTGTTATGTTCAGTCTCAGCATTGCAATTCTTGAAGTGCTTTATTGAGTCTGAGGATATAAAAGTGGTGCAATAGAGTGAAATCTGAGAGTTTTAATTAGCTCTTTATCAGATAAATTCTGCAACAAATGCCAAATCAAGATTTCCAACAACCCAAATCTATTTTAGATAAGTTTGAATCCACTGTTTCTTTTTTAATCTGTATGATTTTCAACATTTCCCAAGCTTATTTTTCTCAATTTCTGTTTTTTCTTTCGTCTCTCTTTAAGTGTGTTCTCCAATTTGCCAAACCTGAAAATACTGGATGGTATCCCAAAACTGCCAGAGGACTGTTCACCCCCTGATGTCAGGTTTTTTTACAGAATGTGTACCATACTCTAGCACTGTATTTTTGCAGCATCACAACTGTGCTACAACCACCTTGCTTAAAAGAGACAATAAATCCTGCTTATGGAAGTTCTATTATTTTTTTTTTAAATTGTCAAAGAGATATTGAAACAGAAATAAAACATTTTTGAGTGCATTTGTGATACCAAGTAAGTTTGGAGATGGATATGCTAATAAGACATAATGTTATACTGAATATCATGAGTTTGGTGTATTAAAAATAGAGTGTGATTTTCTCATCTAGGAGCTCTGTGTCGACAGCACCTCACAATTACTGACTCCCACTGCATTTAATTAAAACATATCCAAGCTCAGACCCCAAGCTCATTTGTGGGAAATGACACAGGGATGAACATCCCAAGAAAAGGAAAACAAATCCCATAATATAATAAAATAATATAATAAATATAACATAATAATATAATAAAAAGCCCCACCAATGTCCAAGTGCTCTTTAATGAGCTTTGTACAAGGGAAAAGCTGAGCCAGCCCAGCCTTTTTGACCCTTAGAAATGAAAAAAAAATAATAATTAAAAAAGACCTTTTTTTTGGAGTGGCTGGGAAGGTAAATCATGAAATCATGGAAAGGAAAGGAGACTTTTGTCTCACTGCTGGCATTGCCTGGGGATGTCCTGTTGCTAAATAGAGGCTCCTCAGAGCAAAGCCACAGGAGGGAAAGACCTGGAAGCTGCCAAGGGATTTGTAAAGGCTCCCAGGATATCTGGGTGCAATTATCTTTGAGAGGTATCTGTCCTTGGCTCTGATTGATTTGCTGTCCAATCTTAGGGGTTTTTTTTTCCCAACCAGCACACAAATAGCTCTGCCACCAGCAGTGCAGGGGAAGAATGACAGAGCCCTGGAAATGAAGCCAATTAAGGGACTTGCCGAATTCCAGAGCCAGTCAATAAATTCTCTGCTGTGTGCTGGCTGCAGGGAGGAGGAATGAGAGCTCAGCCCTGCAGGGCTCTGCAGTGCCATGACTTAGCAGCAGAAAGGTCACAGCAGCTCTGTTCAACATCTGTACTGCATCCAGGCACGAGAAATCACCAGCCTGGAGAGGTTCCAGGCTCTCCCCTAGGGCTGAGCTCGCCTCTCCCGCAGCTCAGCAGCCAAAACAGGTGATCAAAACACTGCACCAACGAAACCACAGCATCTTAAATGTATGACAGGATCTGGCTCAGGGGATTTTCTGCAGGAAAAGGCGGTGGAGCACCCCAAAGAGGTCAGCTTGATGGTCACCCTCAGGAAATATTCTTGAAATTGGGAGAAGCAGAGCAGTATTTACTGATGCAGCCAGTGGGATTCACCAGCACTGGGAACAGAGCAGGCTGTGACAAACCCCTCCAAAAACACACCCAGGATCAGGAGGGAAATTCAACAACACACAGAAAAGAGCTTTTACAGGTTCAGAGAGAGATGGTGTGGTTTGCAGAGAAACAACACAACCAGGGATCCGAGACAGGGAAACAGAGCATCGTGTGCTGCACCAGGCAAACTGGTCCAGAGAACAGGAATCTCTGCTATGGAGGGGAACAGAAAACATGAAAGCTTCCAATGGACTGAGGATAGTGGTCTGCCTCAGGTCTGGAATGAATCCAGGTGCCCTGTAACATATTGTCATTATAAAGAATCCCTGTTGTGGCTGGAAGGTTGAACACAAAGGATTAAATTTGTTCTTTTCAGCTGGGAAATGTAAGAGACAACACTGTGTCCTGGGAAATGAGGCAGGGAGCTAGAGGGGGAACAGAGCCTGGAGGAGCAGACTCACTGACCACCTACCTGAGTGACCACCTCACTGACCACCCACCTCACTGACCACTTAGCTCAGTGACCACCCACCTTACTGACCATTTACCTTACTGACCACCTCACTGACCAGCCACCTCACTGACCACCTACCTTACTGACCACCCACCTCACTGACCACCCACCTTACTGACCACTTAGCTCAGTGACCACTTACCTTACTGACCATTTACCTCACTGACCACCTCACTGACCAGCCACCTCACTGACCATTTATCTCACTGACCACCTCACAGACCACTTACCTCACTGACCACCTTACTGATCACCCACCTCACTGACCAGCCACCTCACTGACCACCTACCTTACTGACCACTTGCCTTACTGACCATTTACCTCACTGACCACTTACCTTACTGACCACCTGACTGACCACCCACCTCACTGACCACCCACCCCACTGACCACCTGACTGACCCCTACCTGGCCAGGCTGAGAGCAGGGAGCAGCTGGACACTGCTGTGTGTCTGTGACTGGAGATAGGAAAGGCAAACAGGCTTTTCCCAGAGTGTCAGACCCTGAGGAGCTCTCAAAGCAGCAATGCTGAAATCACAACACCAAGCACTCCAGGACTAGGCTCCCTTCCCAGAACTCAGCGTCAGAAGGTGAGGCTGAGATGGGAAATTGCTCCAGTCCCGTGGGCAGAGGTTTCAGTCCTGGTGAAGTTACCACCCACCTCTTGCAGAGGGAATTAGGAGCTGCTCAAGTCTCTCCTGGGAACAGGAGAGGCTCTGCTCTTTACACCTGAGTGCTGGGTCAGTCACGAGAGAAAGGCACAGACACTGATTTATCCTTTCCCAGCAGGAATCTGGTTCTGCTCCCATAATTTTCCATTTCATTATTTTAATGCTCTGGCTCTGGGATCCCAGGGCAGTATGAGGTAATTCTGGGGAGCCTTGCTGGGTTTATTTAAAGTGCATCCAGGAGCAAGGGTGTGCTGGTGATAAAGTTTGAGTTGTTTTGCTGTGAAGGGATTTAAATGAGATCACAGAACCACAGAGTGGTTTTGGTTGGAAGGGACAGAAAATCCCATCTAATTCAACCCCCTGCCATGGGTTACCCCAAGCCACATCCAGCCTGGCCTTGGACACTTCCAGAGATCCAGGGACATCCACAGCTTCTCTGGGAATCTGTGCCAGGGCTTCCCCACCCTCCCAGGGAAGAATTTCTTCCATCCACTCTGAAATGTAAAGTAATAGCTGCCACCAGTGAGCTCGGTATCAAAGTGTCATGAAATCAATTTCCAATTACTTACAAAGACTCCTTTGAACCTGACATTTCATGAAAATGTAGCAAAGTGTTCCCAAAGTCTTGCTTAACATCCTTGGACAGCTCCAGGGCTGATGAGCCCAAAACTGTCTCGTTTAGCTGTCTCTTCACTTCTCATTATGTCTAAACCTCTCAGTGCAAATTAGAAAAGTTTGAATAGAAAAATTTGAGCAATGTCAAATAAAAAAAAAAAAAACCACCAAAAAACAGATTAACTAAATGAAAAGAAAAAGAAGATTTTTCATTTAATCATTTATTATGATCCCATGAGTTTCAGAGCAGGGTTTAAAAGGTCTGTAATTATTACAGTTCATGGGTCATGGAAGCAAAGTTGCAGCAGAGAAGAAACCATGGAGTAGAGATGAGCATTTCAGAAACCATCTGGTTACAGACACCTCACCTTGCAGAACATGAAGGACAAACACCCCCTGCTCCTACTGGTCCAGATTAGCTAAGTCACTCAGGAAATAAAGGCTTTGAGTCCCCAGGACTGCTGGGTGTGAACACAGCAAAGAGGGAAGCACTGGGCTGAGAAATGAGCTCTTTTTGTGCCTTACACTGGGCTTCAGAGGCTGGGAGAGGGCACCACAGGCAAAGCAGAGCTGGTCCATCAGCAGGAATTTTAGTGCAAATCCTTCCACCCCAAATTTCCACCCTGCTATGGATTAAATAACTCAAGGGTGAATATATTTATTTAATAAATATATCTAATAAATATATATTATTTATAATATATTATTTATAATATATAATATATAATATATTATAATATAATATATAATATTATAAGATTATATAATAATATATAATATACAATATACAATATATAATATATAATATATAATATATAATATATAATATATAATATATAATATATAATATATAATATATAATATATAATGTATAATGTATAATATATAATATGTAATATATAATATATAATATATAATATATAATATAATTTTATAATGTTATAATATTATTTTATAATTTTATTATCTTTTTATATTTATAATATATAATTATTTGTATACAATTGTATTTATAATATACAATTATTGTTATATCTATAATAAATATAAATAATAAATATAAATATATATTTATTACAAATAATAAACTCAAGGGTGAATGCCTTGAGCTCAGCCTGGCAGTGCTGGGGCACAGAGCAGCCATAGGGACATCACAAGAGGCTTCCTGAGGTCCTTGTCAGCTCCCAGGATGTTGTATCCATGATTAATGTGCCTGGCACAGCCTTTGGAAGGTGCAGTGGGAAGGGATGTGGGTGCTGTGGTCAGCCCAGCTGTGCCTCCAGGGCTCCCTGGCACTTCCCATGGCCAGCAAGGGCATCCCTGCTGTCCTGCTCCTGTCCTGCTCCTGTCCTGCTCCTGTCCTGCTCCTGCCCATGGCGTCTGAGTGCTGGCAGGGCCAGGACAGAGCTGCTTTGGTGCTGGTTTTAACCCTGGCCCAGCAGGAGTGAGGACCCAGCTCCTGCCCAGGCTGGATTCCCCAGCACAGCTCCCAGGGATTCAGGAGCTCTTCTCTGCTCTGCTGCAGGGATGGAAGGGAGGAGAGCACTCACAAAGCAGGGATCAGGTCACCAAAAAGGCCACTGTGAGGCTGTGTGCCTTGGAGAGGTAGAGCACTCTCCCCTTGCCCCAGAGAACCTCCAGTCTGGATATATCAGACTGTGTTCATTTATTTCAGCATTTCCTCCCTGACTGATCAAAGTCAAACACCTCCTGGGCTGGGTAAGGCAGCTTTCAATCATCACCACTTCATTTTTGCTGTTCAATAAGGCATTTTCAGCATTTTTGATGATTTCCTTGCTATCAACACCGAAAGGAAAAATGGATTTATTGAATGTGCTGACTGACACTTTGATCCATTTGGATACACGTATGGGACATGCAGAGACACATGGCAGGAAGCGTGGTGGAAACAAGCTATTAAAACATCCCAGATCACTCATTTCTCATTTGTAATCTATCACTCCAGACACATTTGGTTTGGAATTGCCAGGTACACACTCCATTATGCAATTGAAAGCCCTGAAGGTAAGGAAAGAAAGCCATCAACAACAAATGCTTTGGATAAAAACAGCCTTAAAAATAAATGTGATAGCATAAAGAGGGATGAGAGAAGCTTGGACAGTAATAAAGTGGAAGTGATCAGAAGGTTCATGATTAGTCAGGCTGTGGGAAATGGTCCAGTCAGCCCTGGGAACCTTGAGCTGCTTTTTCCCAGCCTGGGGGTCAGGGGTGCCTTTCCTGCCATGGAAGTGACACATCTTGTTCCCTCTGCTGCCACTGGAACAGCCCAGGAGCTGCTGCTGTGAACTCCCATCCAATCCCTGTCCCTTTTTTCCTTTTTTTGCCTTTTTTCTTTTCTTTTTTTTTGTTGTTTCTAATACAAGCTGGCTTTGGAGGGGGTGAATTCTGTGTGCTGTGGGGAGGAGGTGTTGCTGTGAAGCCGTGTACAGGAGGAATACAGGAATTGCCCCTGGGAACAGCAGATGGAAGCTCCTGTGCTCTTCATGAGGGGCACCCGAATTTCTCCTTTCTGCAAGGACTGGGGAGCTCCCTTAGGACTGAGCTGAATTCAGCCTTCCTCCCCCAGCCTCCTTCTGTTGTTTTAATTAAGCTGTAATTCATCTCTTTCTTTAAATTGTTCTCCTCATTTGCTTGGAGGTGTGTTCTTTAATTTGCTGCAGGAGAGCTGAGCTGCAGTTCCAGAGGGGAGGAAACACTTCCCAGACATCCTCAGCCCTTGTCCTTCCCTGGAGGTGAGGGGAGCTCTGCTGTCACCACCAGCTGGAACAAGGCTCATCCTCTACCACAGGGCTCTGCAACCCCCTCAGCACTAATTTTAGTTACTCCCTCCTCTCCTTTCCTTCATTCCTCTGGATAATCCTGCTTGAACAAACCCCATTGATTGGAAGAGAAGCTCCTCACAGAATTTGGGGTTTATCTATTTGAGAGATGTCTGTCTGAGCACTGGGAGCAGACACAGCCATTAATATTGTCTCAGGTGAAATAATACGACATGAACTATCCAACAATGAGAGCTGGAGAGAGCAGAGCAGCCAGGAAACCCTGGCCAAAGAACTGAAGTGCAGCTGCCAGAAGTTCAAATGAATTAGAAAAAAAAAATAAAAAAAAAAAAAATGTGTATTATTCAGTGGAACGAGCTACAGCCAAAAGAAACACAGATTTCACAGAGAAACACTGAACTTTTTGACAATAATAACCAGCTGCAATTTGCCATTCTTTCTTCCTTAAGCCATTCTGGGTCTCTTGGTTGTTGAGTTTTTGCTGAAAGTTGTACCCAGCATGCCTGAAAGAGCCCACCTAAGGGAGCTGGCACTAGGTCCTGGCTTTAAAGTGCCTTTTTCCCTCTTTGTGCTAATTTTTTGGGCTGTGCAAATTATTCTCCAGTGCTTCCTGCAGGCCTCAAAGAATTCCATTTTATAGGATTTCTAAAAGGATAACATCCCCTTATTATGGAGCTCCTTAAAATTGCCTGGATGTTCGTGTTAAAGGTCTCTTTTTGAGTCACAGTGTGCTGCTTCTGTGCAGAGAGGCTCCCAAAACCCTCTGTGGGGCTGAGCACCCCACACATCTCTCCCAGGCTGTTTCTGCTGGGCACTGCTCAACCATTTCTTCCTAAGAATTATGAAATTCAAGCTTCCCACCTCTAATTTCACCTTCAGATGGAGCCCAGTCGATGTTTTCACTGCCTGGTGTGGGAGCTGCCCAGGGCAGCTGGGGCTGAGCTCCTCTCCCAGGTGCATCTCGTTGCTGGGATTTATTGTGGTGGTCAGGTCAGTGATGGTTCATGGAGAAAAAGGATGGACATCACCTCGTGGGATGGTTCAGGTTGGAATGGATCCCTCTGGAGGCCACCTGGGCCAGCCTCAGCCAGGGAAGGGGAGATCCTGCACCCAAAAGGGCCAGGATTCCCCCAGATTGCTGTGCCAGGTACAGCAGGAGCTGTTCCCACATCCCCTCTGTGCTGATGGAAGTGCCTGTGGTGAGTGCAGGGCTGGGATTTGGGAGCAGCATTTAGGCTGCAATGGCTCAGGGATGTCAGGCTCTGAACAGAAAGGGGCTTTGCTCTACAGGTATTTATTTACCCAGCATTTTTCCCAGGTGGAATAATGTCCAGTGCAGCTTTTTCATCCCCTCAGCTGCCAGTGGGGACCAGGCTGTTATAAACAGAAGAAAATTGTTCTTGTAATCAGTTTTGGAGGGCTTTTGTTGCTAAGTTTTTATTGCATGATGGAGAGTCTGTGCTGCTTTAACATTACACACTGTCTCAGCTCCTAATCCCTTCACAATGAAGCAAATACATTTTGCTTTCTTGAGAGATAACAGAAATCCTGCTTAAAACACAGAGCAAAGCCAAACAACACCAAAATTCTTCTACAATGAAACTGCACCAGCAGCACTGAGGAGGCATTTCAAAAGCAGTGAAACCTCTCCACAAAACCTGGTGGTTGCCTCCAGCCAGCAACCACTGTCCGCAGGAATGGTTTTAAAGTATTTCCACGTTTTTCATGCTCTTTTCTTTGACCTTTAGTGCAAGGCCATCTGTGCTGAGCAGCTGATTCTCCTGGTCCCTTGAGTGGCTGCCACAGATAGGCTTCAGAGTGTATAATGAGGACTAAAACCTGCTGGAAGAATACATTTTTAAACCTTCCCCCTTCCAGATAAAGTTTGCTATAACTAATTTAGGCCCTGAAGGAACAAATCTATTAGCCCTTTGATAGCTAATTTGGTTCCTGGTAATTTATTGTGCTGGATGGGCTGGGAAAATGGATTCAAATGCCTTTTGGAGGGTAATAAAAAATCATCAGGGGGACTAAAACACTGTGGGAAAGGAAAATAGTTGAGAGATGAGGCTGAGAGAGCTGGAAGTGCCTCCCTGGCGTGGGTTGTGTGAGGAAACTGGCAGCTTGAAGGGGTATCTGAGGGCAGGTTTCTTAGGCTGGTTTGTCCTCTCAGTGTTTTGGCAGTTCCTGCTTTTCACTGTTAGATAAAAAGGTGTTTGATGAAGTGGGGGGCAGTGGTCAAACCTGAGGGTTTTTTCCCATCACCTCAGGGATTTATGTCACTTATTTGATTTCTATCTGCTGCTCCCATGGACCTTTATCTCTAGGTAAGGCCACAAGGTGCTGATTTGTGCAGATCCCCTGCTGGCTGCTGCTGTTCACCCTGGCACTGTGGAAATCCAGAAGGAGATCATTTATTGGCACCTGCTGCGTTTCTGGTGTGCCAGGCTAGGGAAAGGCTCTGCCAGCGAGCTCAGGGAGAAGCAAAAGTGCTCCTGTCTGCAGGACATCCTGCATTTCAAACTCAGCCAGCCCCTTCAGCAGGCACAGCACACCTCACCAAAACCCTCCTCTGAAATCTGTGTCTGCTCCTCCCCGATGGGTTTGTAGCACCACAGCTGCTGCCAGTCTGATCTGATCTGATCACTGCCATGTGTGAGCAATTTCCCTGCCAGCAAACACTGCAGCCTCCTGCCCTGCTTGGGCCTGGAGCAGGACAACATTTCCAGGAGTGTGGAAACCCTTCTCCTGTCTCCTTCTGTAGCCTTGGCACAGGTTTCTGTGTCAGTTTTCAGGCAGGCTTCTTTTTCTCTCTGTCCCTCCCTAAGGTGGAGCCGGACCATAATTAGGGAATAATAATAATAATAAATAATAGGGAATAACTTGTCTGAAACACACAGAAACAAACCCAATGTTTTAAAGGAGTGTTTGCACACTCAGTCAGTGACTCCAGCAGCATTACAGATTTCAGGGGGATGATCCCTGTGAGGTTTGAGAGGCTTTCTGCCACCTCAGAGTGCCCTGATCCCTCAAGGGGCCATCCCTTCCCAGTGGTGATTCTCCCTGCTGGAGAGCAGTGCTGCCCACAGGAGCCAGTCCAGGGGATGGAAACAGCTCTGGAAAACCCAGGTCCTTGCAGAGGCACAGCTGTCAGGGCTGACAGGTTGGGAGAGATTCATGCTCACTTATGAGCCATGAAATAAAGCTCATCTCCCCTGCAATTTACTGCTATGCGGTGCCATTGATTTTTATGGGAGCTGCCTGGTGTTTCATAGCAGAGTGTAATTCTGCTCCTTTTCTCTTGGACATTTCCAATTTGCCCATCGCTCACTTAATGGCTCAGTCAAGAGCCCACCGAGTTTTTTATAGTATTTAAATGGAGACATTAGCATGGCACGGGTGCTTTAATACACCTGTGTATGAATCTTTAATGCATTCTTATTGATCAAGCCCTTATATGATAACACAGGACTGCCCTCCCTGTTTACACAGGCAGAAAACTCGGGCACAGAAGGGGAAATTATTGCAAATGTCACGTGCAGGATTGAGCAACAGAGGACTCAAACCTGCCCACTCTGAACTGTAGAATCACAGAATGGTTTGGGTTGGAAGGGACCTTAAAGACCATCCAATTCCAACACCTCCCACTGTCCCAGGCTGCCCCCAGCCCCAGTGTCCAGCCTGGCCTTGGGCACTGCCAGGGATCCAGGGGCAACCACAGCTGCTCTGGGCACCTGTGCCAGGGCCTGCCCACCCTCACAGGGAAGAATTTCCTCCCAAAATCCCCTCCAACCCTACTCTCTGCCAGTTTAAACCATTCCCCTTGTCCTGTCACTCCAGTCTCTCCTAAATAGTCCCTGTAGCTCCCATCAGCTACTGGAAGGTCACACTTGGGTCGCCCCAAGCTCTTTTTCAGTCTGAACAGCCCCAGTTATCCCAGCCTTTCCTCACAGCAGCCGTGCTCCATCCCTCTGACCTGACTCCTGCATCCTTTGGGAAGGTTTTTGCTCCTGTTGGTGTTGTTTTTGTGCCCAGGAGCAGCCTCCTGTCTCTGCCTCTCCGTTTCTGGTTTTGCACAGCTCTCTTTGGGCTGGTGAGGTTCAACCCTGCTTTGCCCCGAGCCTTGATTTACAATTAAATGGGAATTGTTGCAAAGGAGCTAAAACAGATCGTAGGGTTTTAAAAGCCCTAAAGGAAATAATTAATTTACGAGGGTAAATTGTTGGTAAGATGATGTGAGCGTGTGGAAACAGCTCTTGGGGTCATTAAAAAACCAGAACAGATTTATTGACTGATCAGATGTCGATGAGCTTCCCTTACAAGCGTGGACATTGTATCCTGTGAGGGAGCTGGAATGGGCAGGGAGGGGATCTGCCATCACTAATGCAATATTAAACAGAATTCCTCTCTACTTAATCCTCTTATTAGGTATTGCATTACGGGGCTGTCAGCGCTGCTGCCTGGCGGGGAAGGCAGCGAGCTGTGGCTCTCTGTACACCAAGGGATGGTCCAGCAGCCCTGCAGGAGGTGGCAGATACCCAAATGGGCATTTGGAGATGCCCAGATGGGCCCAGGTCCCGTGAGGAGCGGGGAAAAGTCACTCAGGGGTTTCCATTTGCTGGCAGTGCTGGGATGGGGCTCCTGCCCTGCAGAGGATGGGCTGTGCTGGTTATTGAGCATGAGACTGCTCACACAAAATGAGAACAGCTCTTCCTCTCCACAAGGAGCCAAACAAACCCAGCTCCTCCTGTGAGGCCCAAAACCTTGATTCCTTCTTTTACCCAAGTTTTCCTTGCCTGCAAAATCGACATTATCTCACCACTTCCTTCCTGACTGATTAAAGTCAAACACCTCCTGGTCTGGGTAACGCAGCTTTCAGTCATCACTAATTAATTTCCGCTGTTCAATTAAGCATTTTCAGCGTTTTTGATGATTTGGGATGGAATCTGTGGGCTTTGGAGGTGGGGAGGAGGCTCCAAGCCTCCCTGCCCAGAGCAGAGGGGTCAGCGTGTGGCTGAGGGCTCAGCCAGCACCAACAGCCAGGGCACCTCTGGAATCTGACCTGGTGCCAGCTCCTTTGGGTCTGAGCACAATTATCCCAAGAAAACACCACCAGAAGGGAAAAAAATATGCAGCTTTATGGAGGCAAGGAAAGAGAACTGGAAGCTGGCTCAATTCTTTTGCCCAAGTTGGATGCTGCTTCCCACAGGAGGCACCTTTAGCAAAGTCCAGGCTGCTGGGAGCAGGAGGAGGTGATGTGGGGTAAGCAAATCACAGGCCAGGTTATTCCCCAACAGAACTGGTAATTGTAGGATTGCCCTGTAAGGGGGAAAAAAAAATACTGATTTTTATTTAATTTTTTTCTCCTCTTCTGCTTAAAATACCAACAACCCAAGCTAGAGCTTAATCTGTGATGCTGTACCTGGAATGAAAAACACCACATCTGTTGCACACCAAGGAGATTTAAGGCACCTTTCTGAAAAGCCAGGGCTCTTTGAAATATTCATGAATCTTTAGCAGTTTCCTGAGATACAGAGGAATGTCAAATAATCTTTTTCCACACCGTAACGTTTGCAGCTTGAGCTGTGAAACCTTTGCTAGATGGAAATGCCCCCTCCCTCCTCTGCTCAGGACACTGATTGTCATTCCTGTGATGCAGAGGGTCCCCCCAGAACAGGGGGCAGCTCAGGTTAATTTAATGGGGATATTACCTGCAAAGGCTTCAGTCCTAGAGGCTGAATAAAGCAGTTTTTAGTGAGAAGGGGAAGGCCTGAGGTGTCAGTGCTGTTTGTGGGGATCCTCGTGGAGCGCTTGGAAAGGCAGAACGGCTGCTGAAGGCAGGAAAGCTGAACAGGAGGAATAAAACAGGGTGAGAAAGGCTAGAACTGGGCTTTGTGTTACTTCCAGGCAGTGCCAGAGCAGAAGTTTCTTTGAGGCAATCTGACAGGAAGCTTTGGGTGGGGAATGCAGCAGGCTCAGAGGTAAATTGCAAATTTAATGATGTTTGCTGTGAGGACAAGCCCTGAGGGGGATGTCTGACAGTGTGGAACCACCATGCAGAATAACCTGGAGAGCTGCTAATTACAGCTCAGCCCAAACCCATGTGGAAAGTGCAGCTAAAGAGAGGCTAAAAGTCTTGTGTGTTCTTTCCTTATCCTTGCACTGAGTGCCCTTTGTTACAGAGCCCCCAAACAATCCCCAGGAACTCGGGGGTTTGGGATTTGAGGATCTCCTGGCTGGGTTCCTGAAGCTCTCTACAAAAACACCAGTGAGAAGCTCCATTCTGAACTACTCCTCAGTTTTGAAAATGCAGAAGAATTTTCCAATATTCTGATTTTAATTTTTCTGCAGAATAAATCTCAGTGTCTCTTCAGGAACGACACGGATTGAGGCTTTGCAGATCTGTCACTGTGAATTATAACACTTCCACAAAAACTTTCTTCAAATCACAGCATTATTTTCAACGAATTTATTTTAAAACTCATCAAAATATTGATTTTGAGGTTGGAAGCATCTCAACTTTTTTCATTATTGCACCACATCCCTTCATTTTACAACCAAATCGATCCATTAACTTGGCCATCTGGCATGGCATAAAACAGGGAGGGGAACTTTTCCAATTTGCTTTTGTTTCCTGGAGCATTTGGCAGCCCAAGGAGTGCAGTTGGCTCCTGTGTGCCACAGAACACTCGTGTTCCTCAGGAAAAGAGGTCAGTGGGGTACAAATATTCATAAAGGTCTGTCTTGGGTTGCAGGAGAGTCTGGAAACTCAGAACTGGGCTCATCTACAAGAACCTTTTGCCCAAGGCTCAGGTAAATGCAATTCTGCACAAATTATTTCATGTAATAGGTATTTCTGTATATTCAGGGATGTAGAATTCCAGGATGGTTTGGGTTGGAAGAGACCTTAAACTCATCCAGTTCCACCCCTGCCAGGGGCAGGACACCTTCCAGTGCTCCAAAGTGCTCAAGGTCTTATCCAGCCTGGCCTTGGGCACTTGCAGGGATCCTGGGGAGTCCCTGGGACTGTTCCTAACTACCCTCACAGTGAAGAATTGCTTTTAATAACCCAATTTTCCTTCTTCCAATCTGTACCACTTATAGATATTTATCTGAGTGTGTACATATGTACATTGAACCATCTCAGCTTAATGCATGGGAGCTGTCACATTCCTCACCTGCCACAGCAAATGACTGGAAAACTCTAGAAATGGAATTGAAATGACCAGGGAAAAGTCTGGAAAAATTATTTCTTTCCTGGAAGGCAGGGATTCCCCTGGAATGTCTCGTGGGTTCTGCAGCCAGGAGTGTCCTGCAAGGGCTGCCCTGGGCTCCCCATGGCTGCAGCTTTCCAGGGGTGCTTTTCCCTGCTGGGAAAGATTGAGCTTGGCTTTTCCACAGCTCGGGAAGACCCTGCAGGTCCTGCCCTTCTCTCTGACACCAGGGGGAAAATGGATCCCACACAGTCTGGGAATGAGTTCTATAATCTCATTTTCACACAGCTGACAGCTTTGTTCTGCTGAGCACCCAGCAGTAGCGTTTGTTCATTAATTAAGGCTGCTGCCTTTTCCAAAGTGCCAGCTATGACTATTTTTTGTTCTCTGGCTATAAGACCATGGATAAAACTCCCTGAGAGATTTAACCTTTCATTAAAGCTCACCTTTTTATCTACTTCAACTCATAGTTACCCTCACAACTGCACCAAAGGCAGCTCTGTGATCCTGTGGCTGCTTTTCCAGTCTCCGGGATGGGCATTCCCTGCCAGGGCTGCTCCTGCAGCTCCCAGGGCACAGGAGCGTGTTCCAGACATTTTTGGGGTGCTGTGATCACGTACGTGGCTGACAAATGGAGCATTTCTGATGGAAAAGTTGTCCTGATAGTTTTGCCACATCTGCAGCCTCAGTGGAGCGGTAATTTGTGCAGTGGAAATGCAGATGTGGAGCTGAGGAAACAGCTGGCAGCAGAGGGGAGGAGAGGAAAGGCTGGGAGCTGGTACACGCAAGAGCTGGGGACTAAAACAGGGAGAGATCACCCAAGGTCAAAACTCTGCTGCAAAAGAGTTTTTGGAAGTGGCAGAACCATTTGCTGTGTGGATGAAAACATGCAGAAGATCCAGTTTTATATTGGTGATCAGGATCAGAAAATTAAGCAGGACTCTGGGGCTTAACTTGGGCTCAAACTGGAGGTTTCCTCTCAAAATCCCTGTCCAAATCCCTGCAGCTCTCAGACAGGGTTTAGCACTTCCTTAAAATGGTTTGAGAACAACACATGCATCAAAGTCCAGTGATTGTGTTTCAGGGAACAATAAGGTTGTGATGCCAGAATACCTGTGCATTTTCTGAGGTGTGTTTCAGCACATAGGAACAAGTAAAGCTGTTGTTCCCTGACCATAACAGAGCTGATGGATACCTAGAATATGCTGGAAAGGAAAAAAACCTCAAACTTTACCAGCAGATACAGCAAATTTGTTTTTTTTTTTTATTTTCTTCAGATGCAATGATGATGATGAACAGTTCTGCATTTGAAGCAGCAAGAAGGGAACTCCGTTTTTGGGCTGCTGCTGTGTCAGGTGTCCCAAAGGCAGCTTTTTCTCCTGCTCTGGCTGCACAGCTTTGGTCTCAGGTGCTGTGTGTGCACCTACCCTGCTGCAGCAGAGCCGGCGGCTCCGGAGCTCTGCACGCACGGATCCGACGTGCTCGGACTGGCAAAGCCGAGGGAAGGCCGAGTTCAGCAGCCCTGCAGCTCCTTCCCTTGGAAACCTGAGCAGGGAGGGACGGCAGCCCCGGCTCTGTGCCTGGCTGAGAAATGGATTTACGGGCTGTGCTCCCACCACAGCCCTGCCTGCCACACGAGGTGAGCGCCGCAGCATCCCCGACCCACGAGATGAATACCACTGGGTTGGGTTTTTGGTTTTTGTGTTGTTTTTCCATGTGTTTGTGGCTAGAGCAGCTCTTATCGTGCTCTTGCCTGATCTCTCGACTTGTGGTGGGCAGGATCTTCTCGTGAGGTGATGCCCAAGCTGGGGCTGAACCAGAAAGGCTTTTCAAAGATGCCTCATGACCAAAAATCCATCGCAGCCTTTAAATTAATTGCTGGAATGACTGATTAACTCAGTGACCAAACTCACTGTTTCTGGTCAGAATTCAGTTGTGGGGTTTTGTGTTTCAGTGGGCTCCTGCCCCACTGGGTGTTTCCCTGTGTGTGTTCTCAGCCAAACACCAGCTCTGCTCTCCCGAGCTGTCTGTAGCACGGATTCTCCTGCCCTCAGTGGAGTTTTCCCAGTGCTCTGCCCTGCTTCCTGAACTGTCTCCAGTATTTTGGTGAGTCCCTGCCAGCTCTGGTCACAGGCTGCTCTGTGACTGCCAAATCCCAAAGGGATGGAACTTTTCCCTTGGAATTCTGACTCCCCCTCTCGTTAGTCCTAACCCCGAGCATCGGGCTGGGATCGCTCTGGGAGCTGGGAACGGAGCACTCCCTGTGCTGTTATTAAATTCTTGGTTTAGCCAAGCATTTGGCATTAATTCAGGCATTCCCTGAATTCCAGGGATCCCTTGGCAATGAGGAACAGCTCAGCTACCCCGTGGTGCCCCTGGCACTCTGACTCTTGTCAGGCACAGAGGTGGGAATATCATTAACAAGAATATTCCACTGCCCTGAAAATGCTGCCAGGGCTCCATCCCTGCCCCTGCCTGCCCCTGACTCCTGGATTAAAATGAAATCCAAACACAGCATTAGGAAAACTGACACAAACTTGTGGAAATCAGTAACTACATTCTAGTTTATTGACTGCAGTCAAGTTTTATTATGCCTCAAATAATTAAATACTGCAACCATGACATTAAAAATACAGGCCAATTTACCAAAATAATTGTATTCTGAAGATTATGTACATATTATACATTTTACAGTCTCATGTAAACTTTTTTTTTTTTTTTTTTATACATAAGGTAAATCTGATTTATGGTAACTAGAAAACCCAAAATACTCACTGACAAAAATCTTCCTGTGAAACATAAGCACTGGATCTGGGACAATTAGGAAAATTGCAACGAATGGAAACCAACTATAAAACATAATATAATCAAGTTAGTAGAAAAATGAATTAAATTACATTCATATAAAAAAATTAAACTAAAAACATTGCTATGCATCCTTATAAAAAAAAAAAAAGGGAAAAACCCCCACTCCCTCTCCCTTTATATATTAACACAGCCTTTGATGGGGAGCTCCCCTGTGCCTCATTTCCAGCAATGGGGCATAGCCTGGGAAATCCAGATTCCCATTCTCCTTTAACATATATTAAATAACTAGTGTCTGTACCAATACAAATATTGTATAATTCATGCACTGGGATTATGTTCAGGGTAGCCCACACCAAGGCACAATTTTTGTGTCATTTCCCCCCTCCCCCTCGGGTTTCATGCAGTGCTGGAGATGTTTGCTGGGCTAAACAACTTCTGTGAGCTTCTGAGTCTCACCCTGGGGCACACAGAAATCCTTCCAGCAGATTTTTGTAAATAAATAAGGAAAAGAAGGTAAAGGCCTTAATGTTCAACATCTTGCACCAACTGTGTCAGCTCAGCTACCACACCCTCCAGAAAACATGGCACTGAGGCAACATCATTCTGGTTCTGGTCAAATATTTTATATATTAACTAGGACAAGGAAATTGCTGCTGCTGTAAATCTCCATCCCTGTGACAGCTGTAGTGTTTTGATTTGGCATAATGGAGCTCCAAGTCCAAATTGGTTTTTAGCTCCCAGCTCTTCTCAGCACAGCCCCATTTGCATGAGCAGCCAGGTACTGAATGTAATTGAAGTACCTGGGAATGCTCATTAAAATAAATGCATAATTGAACCGTATCGAAACAGCTGCCAAAATTAACAGCTGCTAACTTGGCTGCATTCTGAAGGCTTGTAAAATTTGCATATTTTATAACTGTTCTGCACCTAGAAAAGGCCTGGTCCTGCAAAGGGCTCGGCCCTTGCTTGACTTTGTGAGGTTACAAGGAATAAGCAGCCCTTGGTCAGAATAAATCCAAGGAAGACAACAAGCTGGAGGGACTGAAGTCACCTGGATTTAGGCACTAGGAATCCTCCTTCAGTGTTGAGTGCACCTGACATGACACCAAACATTCTGGCAGGCCTGGACAAGGTGAAAAAGTGTATCCAAAATGGCCTTTATAAACCGTACCCAGAGTTACAAAAAAATTCAACCTAGAGGATGTCTGGTTATGTAAAGCCTGGATAGAAAAGAAATCCTAATCTAGAGTATCAAAATATTGTATTCATATAAACACAGGACAGCACCTAATAGAAAAGTAAAAAGTGGAAAACACAACCTTTTTTTTTTTTCCTTTTTGAAATTAAATACCCTAAAAAAAGTTGGTTTAAAAAAAAAACACAAAAAACCCAGGAATTTGTGTACTGGAAAAAGAAAAATGAAGGGAGGAACTACATCTCCCCTCTTCTGCGGGTTTTTGCTGCCACAGCTCTGCCTTCCTCCTCCTCCTCTTCCTCCTCGTAATTTTCTTCATGAATTTCTTTCTGGTTGTTGTCCTCTTGCATTTCTTGCTCTTGGTCTGTCCCTCTGTTACTCTTTTCCTCTGCCTGATTGGGGAAAACAAAACAAACTTACACACAGATTCAGTGCCAGATTCCTTATAGCTTAATTTAGGGCAATGAAATGATTTGCAGCTGGAGTTGTGAGAGCTGATGGGCAGAAACAGAAAATTAAAGGATTTTTCTAAAGCCTCCAGGGAGCAAGAATTGACACAGAGATGAAAGGGTGAGCTAAGGGAAGTTGGGACAGCATGAAATGTTAAGCTCTATGACCCAAAGCAAGCTGGAACAATTATCATGTCACATCCCTGTGCCATGAGCAGCTGTGGTCAGGGTTTGATCCTGTCCCTGGCCCCTGGGCTTGCACAGGACTCACATTTTCCTCGTTTTCCCCATAGGGCTCCTCAGCATTGTGCTCCAGCTCTGGCTTCTTCTCCTCAGACAGATCTTCCTGCACCTGCAAAGCACAAGAGATGTTCTGTATGGCTTAACTGCCTTTCAGAGAGTGGCCTGGGGCACAGCTGGGCACATTTTCAGTGATATTTTCACAGCATGAAGATTCTGAAGAAGGGAGAAGAGAGCAGCGAGGATTAAAAGAAGTTTAAGGAGGATAAAAAGAACCATAACCACCCAACAATCAGGAAATTCACTTCCTCTGAGAGCATCTAACTTTTAAATACAATTCTCACAGAGAGTCTCTTCCAATGCTCCCTTGGAGAGAGCAGGTCATGCTGGATCTGCGTCCCTGACGTTCAGCTTTTGGATCTCTCATTACTTTCTACTCTCCCTCCATTCCAGGCCCCACTTCCCATGTTAGGTGCAAATTTGAAAGAGGAATGTTTTGAAGTAAACTTGATTTCCTTTTGGGAAGTGCTGCTGTGCTGTCCTGTGAGCTGGGTCAGAGGCTTCCATCACAGCAGGAACATTTTGGGCAAGATCTGAACAGCAGTGGCTAATATCTGAGTTCACCCACTACAGAAACTGATCCCCACTGCAGCATCTCTTTTCTCTCTTAATTGCTCACTCCATCCCTGCTCCCTGTTCCCAACTTCCAGTCACAGCACAGTGGGCACATCCTTTCTGAGATGTGTTTAAATTGCTTCCTGGAAGCCAAAGAGCAGCAGCCAAAGGCCAGCTCTGCCCAGTTCCCAGTGGCCTGCTTGGATGTCAGCAGCAGCATTTGGCACTGGTGAATGCTAAGTGCATCCCAGCTAATCCAAAGTGCTCCCCACGAGGGAGTGACAGCAGCCACTTCCTGGGCTTTTTCTTGAAAGGGGTTTAGTGGGAAGCAGAAACAGGAATTAATCAGGTGCTACTGAGGGGCTGTGGGGTGGCTCAGGGTGGTGCCAGCACAATGAGCATGACATGAAGGAAGAAGTCCCTTCCCTCCCTCTCCAGCTCCATGTGCTGTCAGCTTCCTGAGCAACTCCAGGAGCTGCAGCTCGGATTGCTCAGGAGGAGCACAGATAAATCAAAGTCAGAGCTGAAGAGTAAGTGGCCAGGGAAGCAGTTTGCTCAGAACTGCAGTGTGTGATTAGAGATTAATGAGGTTTTCTGTGACCTTGAGGTTTCCAGGAAATTTTCCTTGTGTTGTGAAAGGCTTAATCTTTTCAATTATTGCACAATTAATGCTGTGTGGCATGGAAGACTAATGGATTGCAGCACAGGAGCATGAGTAACCCAGAGTGTATCCAGAAGGGGACAGCAGAGTAATGGCAAAGACTTCCCAGGTTTGCTCAAGTCAGACAAAGTGATTTGGGCTCATCCTGTGGATCTAAAAGACACCAAGGTTGGGTATTAACGGAGCTGTGCTCTTCTGCCTGAGCCTGCACCTGCCTTGGGTCTGTTCTCTTACCTCCTCTTCTCCCTCTTCCTGGTATTGTTCATCCACATTATCCTCCTGCTGGTCAGGATTTCCTGCCATCTGCACAAAGATCACATAAAAATTCAGTTCTGTGAGCCTGCCTAATAACCAGAGGGCTGAAGATTAAAGCTTCTTGTTCTGGAACTAAAGCTCTCTGTAAAGCTAAAGTAACAATAATGGCAGGGGAAGTTTTAGTGCATTCATTAGCAGTAGTGAGAGCTCAGCTCTGTGATTTAAAATTGCCCTCAATTAAAAAATAGCAGGATGAATGTAAGAAAAATCACTTCCCAGAATAAAGCAAGACTTTCCATACTAAGCAGGAAGACAACAGAATATTCACCCCATTGAAGACCAATGCCATAAAAATTCTCTCTGCCTGGAGGAGTTTACAGCTCCAACACATTGAAATGTGCAGCCTTAACCTCCTGAAGGAGCCCTAGAGGTGCCTCTTTTGCCTTTACCCACCACCAAGTGCTCCTCCATTCCTGGATGTCCTTGTTTCTGACCCGTTTCCTTGTGCTTTTCATTTTCATCAGGCAAGTTTTCTTCTCTCTCTTGCTCAGCTTCTTCAAATTCATCTTCTCCCTGATTATTGGGGTCATCAGCAGGATTCACATCTTCCATGGCTGCCTTCTGTAATTTACAGGAGTGTTAAACACTTCTAGCTCCCGCTCCAGTCACATTTCCCTTGAAAGAGCAGCAGTGTGGGCTGTCAGAGCCAGCTCCATCCCCACTGGCAGCTGCTGGAATCTGCAGGAGCAGGGCTCACTGAGTACCTCAGCAGTGAGCAGGGACAGAGGTGAGGTCCCTGTCTGCTGAACCCCACGGGAGCTGAGCACTTCTGTCCCAGAGGCTGCTGAAGAAGCTCGTGTTTACTGACTGACAGTCCCTGATAAGCCCATGTGAACAAAGATAAGGGTTTAATGCTCACACAGAGCTGATGGCATCATTCAGTATCAGCCTGCCCTGCCCTGCTGACCTTGGCTATGTCTACAAGAAAACAAAACACTTTTCACCTTTGCCACGCAGAAAAGGAGAAGTTTCTGCTCATCATTCAATTGAAGCAGTTTTATGTCTTTGTAGACAACAAGTTAAAGATCTCTTAGAAATATTCACTGTACATCTTAATTTGCTGAATGGGAGGGGAGTAAGGAAGATGCACTTGATATTGACAGCACCAGGTAAACTGGAACTTGGGAAAAGGCACAGGGGGATTCTCCTGCCCCAGATCTCTGTGCAGTTGATATCAGGGCTCAGTTCAGAGCTGACCTACATCCTCTTTCTACACCTCACACCTCTCTACTGACTCCAGCTGGCTACAGTGGCTCTTGAGCTAGCCTTTAATTAATGACAGCATAAAAAATACCATCCCCTCTCATTTTGACTGGGCACTGCTGGTATTTTTTGAAGCCAAATGTACCTGTTCAAGTCCCAGCCATGACCAAGTCCTTTATTCCACCAAAAGCACAGATCAAAGGAATGTGGAAATAAACACCTTGCTTCCAATAAGGAAGCTCTTTCCTTCTATTTCTTCCCAAATGAGTAAGGACACCCTTAAATAGATTTTAGATGTTGTTTTCAACTGTCAAACCTATCCTCCTAGCAGACCTCTGCTTATCTCATTTCTATGAGGTGCAATTATGTCAGACGAGACCTGTGGGTTCTCACTTCAGTAACACTGCAAGCCTCAGCATCTTAATTCATACTTACTGATTCATCAGCCTGATGATTTTCTGCCTGATGTTCTGTTTCTTGCTGTTCATTTGCATTATTCTGATCATCATCTTCTCCTTCATCCTGGTGCTGGTTCTCGTGTTCATAAGCTGAGGAATTTTTTAGGTGGTTATTGTTTTACAGCAGTTTTTAGTTATCCTCTTAAGAGTCTCCCACAGACAAGGTTCCACACGTGCTTTTAGCAGTGGGCAGCCTCTACATAAACAGATAATGCTCACAGAATTGATTTACTCCTAGTAGGAAACAGAAATTAAAAGATCAGGCCAGGCTGGATGGGGCACTGAACAACCTGGGCTAGTGGAAGGTGTCCCTGTCCATGGCAGCCCAAACAATTCCATGAATCTGTAATTTAAAGAGATCAAACAAATTCATAGGCAGAGCCAGGAACATTACCAAGATCCCCAGAGCCTGGTAATAACAGCTCAGTCAAAAAGACACTTTTCCTTTCAGGAATGTGGATATGATCTTTAGTAATTCCTCTATTTCATGCAGTCACTTCAGCCATGGTTATTTGAGCTTCTGGTTTTAAATTGCGAGTTTATGTTTCACTTGAATCCAATCTGGATATGAAATGAATATTAAAGCCTCCCATGCAAGGCAGTACACAGGGAGCCTGTGAGCATGGCAGGGACAGAAATTCTCTCTTACCTCCTTCCTCTTCCTGAATACCTTGCTCTTCCTCCCCTTGTACAATGTCCTGGTCCATGTTATCATAATGAGCCTGTTGGCTGAGAACATTAAAAGCCAAGCATCATTTCAGTTTCCAAAGTGTGTTTTCTGCTTTAATAAACAAACCCCCCACCTGCAGCTCTGCCTCTCTCAGCAGCTGCCAGAACAGGCTCCAGTTTCATGCTCTATTATCTGATATTTTCTCACTCCACCTTTCCTGAAAAATGCTTGACAGAACAGAGACTTTCTTGGGCTGTCTTGGAGTTGTGTGTCTGTGTGTGGAGTCTGCAGTCCTGAAGGATATGGGTCAGCAAAGAGTAAAGTCAGGACTCTGAATTTTAGGGATCAAATCTCCAGCTCTCTAAGGAACTGTCCAACAGAACCCCCTGGAAATCTGCCCACAGGGACAAGGGAGCACAACAAAGCTGACAACACAAAACCCAGAGCACGACAAACTCACGAGGGAGAGTTGAACCTGAGGTGCTTTTTGTAGAGTTTCTCCCCTTGCTCTGCCTGTCTCTGCAGCTGGAGCTCTCTCTCCTGGAGCTGCTGCTGCCTCAGGAGCTGCCCTCGCAGCCTCTGCTGGCGCAGGGACTCTTGCTGCTGCCGGAGCTGCTTGGCCTCCTCTGCTCTCTGGGCTCCCAGGTGCTGCTGCTCCAGCTGCTGCTCATAAGCTGCTTTCTGTCTCTTTGTTGGCTTTATCTGTCACAGAAATGTGTTAAGAGAAATTAATCATCCTTTCAGTGATCAGAAACAAGCAGGGAGAAACCTGTCCAGAGGGGAAAACAAACCCTATGCAATTACAGCAAAGTTATTTTTAAGATTTTGTGTCCCTGCCTGCTTGAAGTTAAAACATTTTTTGGAACACAGACTGGAAGTGTTGGGGTGTTTTTGGAACACACAGGGAAGGAAGTGGAGATTGTGGGCTAAGGAAAGCCATGATTTTCCTATAAATAATAATAAAACCTCCCAACATATCACACAGTAAAAGGAGGTTTTGATGACTGATAAGACAGCAAAAGTTCCTATTGATTTAAGTGGTAACCTCAGGGAGAGTTGCTTTTAGCCTTAAGTGAGACACTGCACTTCTTTTTATACTCAGCAATAACTTAGGCTAACTCCAGCTTCACAGCTTAACCCATTGCTGCTGTTCTGACCCCCTGCACCTCTTCAGCAACAGCTCCTGGTTACACCACAGTGACACAATGCATCTGCCAGGACACAAAGTGTCTACAAAGCCTCTAGTCAGACCAGTGAAATACACTTTGCACTGCAGATCCAATCCGGGATGTAAACCCAGGATTTGCTGGTTTTATTTAGAGCTGCACACTGATTTCCCCTGCCTGTTTTAGTCAAGTTTGTCTGGCAGTTAAAATTCCCTGTCCAACAGCAGTGAGCACTGAGCTGGCAGTGTGTTTGCAGAAGGCAGGTACCTCTGACAAGGAAACACTCTGCAATTTGCTGAGATGCATCAAGTTACCAAAGCAGAGCAGTTCTCCATCCCAGCCTCCCTCTCACCTGCTGAGCTCTTCATCAGCTACCACAGGCCTCAGGTTTAAAGTGGGACACAGGATTCAGTCTGCTGCTATTTTTATTTTTTTTCCCCCATCTGTTGCTTTTTATCAGCAGAATTAATGTTCATTAAGATCTGGCCAGCACTACAGTACAAGTGTGCTCAAGTTGAGCCTGAATCCTATTGCATCCAAGTGCTTTGAATCCCAAATTTTCTATAAACATGACAGTAATTTTATCTAAAAAACAGTGAGTGCTCTGAATCCCAAACTCTCTATATAAACTATTTTGCCTAGAAATAGGTGACTGCAATACAAGGCCAGGAGTGACAGGAGAAGCCTCCATTTAAACAACAGATTTAATCAATTAGAAAAGAGCTCCCTACCTCTGACTGCAGGTGATCACCCAACATGTTGGTTTCTTCTTCCTTTTGCTCCTGCTTTTTCCATTCGTGCTCTTCTGGGGCTTGGTCCTGCTCTTCCTCCAGGTGCTCAGGCTGCCCTGCCTGCTCCATTTCTTCCTCCTCAAGCTCCTTTTTGCGTTCTTCTTCCATCTGCTCTGCCCTTTGCTCCTCATCCTCTGCAGCTCCTTGCTGCTCCTGGGCGTCCTGGCCCTCGGGAGCCCCTCCCTGCACGTGGGAAGGCTCAGCCCTGTCCCGTTCCTGGCTGTTTATTTCTTCTCTCTCCCTTGGCTTCTCAATCTGCAAAACAGACACAGGATTCTGTGTGTACAACACATTTATGGATTTCAGTTTCAGGAGAGCCAAGGACAGACCTGGATCCTTTATGCCAGCCTGGAGCTGTTGTCAGGAGGGCCAAATGCCTGGTTTGGAACGAGCTCCTGCTGCCACGTGGGGTCATCACCTGGTTTGTGGCTGCACAGATACACAAGGTGGTGTACAGTTCCACCACAAATCAAGCCTCATTTCAGCTGAAGTGGAATAAAAACTCTTACAATCCTACAAAGCCAGCTTTGTGTTTTAGAGACACAATTTAGTGCTGGCTTTGGTAGAATTGGGTTCGCAGCTGGAAGATCTTAAAGTTCTTTTCCAACCTAAATGATTCCATGATTTTTATTTGTTGTAGGTTCTGCTGGCCAAAAATTCTTGTAAAACAAAATCACAACTGGTTTTTCTTAACTTCTAGATTACACATTTTCTGCTTGAACCTTGGTGTGCCAATTTCAAATACACTGACTTTAGTGTGCCACTGGAACTTTATAGAATAAAAATTTCCTCAGAACTTCTAAAAGCTTTCTGTAACACTTGAGGTAGCTAAAATTTTAGATTTCTTCTTTAAAAATATTTAGATTTTGAGCAACTTCATAAAACAGCTGGCATAAATACACTTAAAACTGGACGAGCCATGAGAGCAAAGATCATCATGAATAGATTTTCCTACCACTCAACAATTAATCCATTCCTCACTGCTTTCCTCCAGAACCGACCAAGGTGCACAGCCAAACACACACCCTAAGAGACATCCAGCAGCTTCTGCTGAATCAGAACCATTCCTGGGGTGTCTGAAGCCTTTTACCTCCTGCTGCTGCTCAGCCCCAGCTCCGTGCTGCTCCGGGGGGCGGCTGTGGGGGGACGGGCCCCGCACCTCGGGCTGCTCATTCCCTCCTTCCACCTTCTCCAGATCTTGGAAACTTGGGATTTTTTTGAGGGTGTCCTTCAGCTGTTTGTATTCCTCCACCTGAGTCTAAAGCCAACATGTTAATTACAGTGTGTCCAAATTAATTTCTTCATCAAATGTAGTCACTTTGGAGCAAAGTTGCTGGCAGGACACATGGTAGAAAACTCGATATTTCAGGGAGGAGAAGGGATGGGAGCTTTTAAAATACAGTTTTATTCTCCAAATATTAGATGACACTGATCCATCAGGATCTTTTCAAAGTGCACATGCATACAAAGTGTATTAAAAACATCTCTGTGGGACGAAGAAGAGGTGTTGTTTTATTCATGCCAAGCAGGAGAAGTGTCAGAAGGGGATGATGCAGCTTTCCTGGCAGACTGAAGTGAGGGAAGTCGAGAGCACCACACTTCTCCTTTGCTGATAGAAAGAAGTGCAGTTCTTTCAGAAAGAAGAGTTTTGAAGTACATCTACGTGTCGTGGAAATGCCAAGTCCTCAACATTTAGACAGGTGTTAGACAAGACAACAGCCAACATACAGAACTGAGGCAAAGAAAGTCACAGTGGTGAAGAGCAAGGGGAAAAACAGAAGGGAAAAAAAGAAAAGAAGGAAAATGTAAATTTCTATAGGCTTCCTGAAATGCAACAGTAAAATGTTGGAATTTGATCTGCTGTTTAACTTTGGACAAGATCAGGAAAGCTTTAAAGAAAACCCAGCAGGGCTGGTACCCCAATCCCTGGCTCTGCAGCAGGAAGATTTCCAATTAAAGAGGATTTTTAGGGGTGGGCAGGGTATAAAAAGCTGACCAGCTGCACACTCAACAGGTGCCACACCAGAGAGTTTCCCTGCTGCTCCAGGGGAGGTGTGGCCGTGTTTATGGACCCCTAAAACAGAATGGCCTAAAGGGAAAGCAGAGTGCACAGTGATTACCCCTGTCTGTCCAGGGGGATGCTCCTACTCCTACATTAACTGCTGGAGAGGACAAACTTCAGAGGAAAAAGGAGTATTTACTGAACATAAAACTGATACTCAGGTCTCTGGTTATTTTTTCTCTGCCTGCAGTGGCCGTGCAGAGAGATGAACACACTGGGATATGTTGGAATGGGTCCAGAGGAGGCCGTGGAGAAGCTCCAGGGGCTGGAGCTGGGCTGGGAGCGCTGGGGATGCTCACCTGGAGAGGAGAAAGCTCCAGAGAGAGCTCAGGGCCCCTTCCAGGGTGCAAAAAGGCTACAGGAGAGCTGGAGAGGGACTGGGGACAAGGGATGGAGGGACAGGACAAGGGGGAGTGGCCTTAAGATGAAGGAGGGAAGGTTTAGATTTGATATTAAGAATAAATTCTTTACTGTAAGGGTGGTGAGGTCCTGGCACAGGTTGCCAAGAAAGGCTGTGGACTCCCCATCCCTGGGAATGTCCAAGGCCAGGTTGGACAAAGCTGGGATTACCCTGGGATAGTGGAAGGTGTCCCTGCCCATGGCAAAGGGTGGAATTAGATGAGCTTTAAGGTCCCTTCCAACCCAAACCAGGCCATGATATTTAAACAGTGCCCATCCAGATCAGATTCAAGTGCTCTGCTCTAGTGCAGAGTCACTAAATTGAACATTTTGATTCAAGGCCAGAGTTTAAAAGGTGCTGATGCTGGCAGAAAAGAAGGTTTATTAATATATGTAATTAATCTGCCTGGTTGGGAAAAAGCACAAAGACTAAAATGCTTTAAAGATTCAGGTTAGTGCAGTATTGACTACTGGTATTCAATGTCTAGAACACCTAGAAATAGAGGGATCATTTATGGAGCTGAGAAAGAATCCCCTGGGGATTTTCTGCAGCTGGTTTGCAGGAGAAACTACACAAAAGTGTGAAATACCCTCTGTTCTCAAGGCATGTGCAAGACCCTTCTCTGGAGGGTCCCCACAGGACAAATGTCACACCCTGGCTGCAGACAGAGAGGCTTTGTGTGGCACAGGCTTCCTAATTAAAGAACTGAATCAAAGCCAGGAGTGTGGGGAGCTTCCCTTTGGGTTTGGTGAACCTTAAATCAGCCCCTCCACGTGGCCTTGTGGAATTTCAGATGCTGTCAGCACATACCACACAGCAAATGTGGGAGAAGAGCTCAACATTAGCTGCCAGTGTGGTTCAGCACTGCAGATTATGATTCTTCAGATACTCAGTCTATGAGGGACCTTCCTGATCTTTCCCTATTTTTTTTTAATATCTACACATATTGACAGCCACAACAAGCAGAACTGAGGAAAAAAAAAATTCAATGCTTTTAATGCTGCTAACGATTTTGTGGACTGTGAAAATGCCTAAATGAAGAAAATCAGTCAGGAATAAAAATAACTTCACACTGCCTCATTGCCTTTCCCTCTGATCTTTCACCAAAAGTCTTCCTCTGCTGCAACATCACTCCCACTTTCAGATTCCCTGTGGCCTCCACAGCTTGGGCTGGCACAGCTGACTGAGCCTGCAACAGTTTGTGCTTTGTGGATAGTTCACTTGAAAATGACATTTAAGAAACTTAATGGTGCTGGCTCTTCTCAGAAGCAATTTGAGTTCCACCTGGAGTTTCCATACCTCCATACACATCTCCATCTATGCTCTGCAGCTACTGCACTCATCTGTACTGCCCAGAGCAGCTGTGGCTGCCCCTGATCCCTGGGAGGCCGGGTTGGATGGAGCTGGAAGCAATCTGGGAGAGTGGAAGGTGTCCCTGCCCATGGCCAGGGGTGTCACAGGATGAGCTTTTTCCAAACCACTCTGGAATTCCATGGAAGCCTCACAACCTCTCCAGTCACACACAAGAAGAGATTTTAGCCCAGCATCCAGGTCTAAGAGATCAATGTGAAGGTCAGAGCACAGGATGCTCGCAGCAGCCCCGTCAGAGAGGACAGAAAGAGAAAGGCACCGACAGCTCTCAGGGAAGCAGAGGCTCCTTTCTCAGGAGCACATGCACTGCTGGGCTGGCCACAGCCTGCCCTGTGCCCCGAGCCCCTGGGAGCTGCTGCAGCCTCTGGGGAGCAGCCCCTCCGTGCCATGCACCTCCTGGGATCCCCATGCCAAAGGCACATGCAGCACCCTGCAGCCAGCCGGGCCACCAGGGGTTTGGGAAACAGAGATTTGGGAAGCTGAGAGCCGGCAGGAGCTGCTTTCCTTCTGACCTGAGCAGCAGCTAGTGCACTCTTGTGGTCTTCCAATGTCACCACAAGCTCGTTGTGCTGGGACAGTAAGTTCTTATGCTGTTGCTACACAAAAAGAAGAACATCACACGTTTCACATAAAGTTCATTCTAAAGATCAGTTAGGGAGGCTGGGGGGGGGGCGGGTTTGAACTAGGAAGATAATTCAATTTATTTTGGAAAGAAAATCCTTAGCTGGAATGACAGCACTTATTTATTTCACATGGAATGCATATTAAACAGGGAGAGGAAGCAAGCACACCAGGGAAGGCAATTTGGAGGCCAGGATTTGTGTAACTAAAATAAAATTAAAAGCAGGGGTAGATGTTGATGAACATATTAAAAAAACAGAGCTGGAAAACATTTAGCATTGAGTTTTGCCAAAACCCAATTTTTAACTTGTAAAACCAAATACTGATTTCTCTGCTAAATACTTTTTTTTTAATGGGCATATACCTAAAGTGCAGGTGACCAAAGACAAATCCAGTTCAGCCTACTCCTCTCCTTTTTCCCAAATAACAGAAACTAGGAGTCTACAGCACAGCCTGCTTTGGGCTTGGGAAAACTTGGAATGTTTTTTCTTAATGATCTTGGAAGTTCTCCTCAGAGCAAAGCCTACCTTGACATCCTGTAGTTGGGTGTGAATGTCCTGGTGAGCTTTTCTCAGCTGCCTGTTCTCCTCCCGCAAGTTATACAGAGATTCTGTAGAAAAGAAATTAAAAGAAATACAGAATTTAAACCTGGCTGGATTTCTAACACCAGACACCAAAATTAAGACTATAACACAATCTATATAAAATCCCACATGAGTGCTGTAGTAAAAATTAGGCAGAATAATTGTATGGTTTGTTTTTCTTACCTCTCTCCCCAGCCTTATTAAAAGCTTTCCATTTTCAAGCAGAAAATTGTTTGGTGACATTTTCTATCAGAGCACCCAGCCTGCACCTGGAATTCTGCATCACTGCTCTCGCTGGGCGCTGCAGATGGCAGAATTCCCTGTGGAAATCTGAATCCTGGAAAGGCAGAGAGGAAGGCACCCTCCTCTCTTTCCCCACATCATACCTGGCAAGTGAGAATTTTCTGTCACAGGACCCCCTTTGAAAGGGATGCCCAGAAGGCTCCAAAAGCTTCTGGGATCAGGGAAAGAGGTTTCTACTCCCACTTTTTCCATGATGTTGACATGGAGCCAACAAACAACCTCTGCCTGCAGTGCAGACAAAGCTGCAAACAGCTCCAGAAGCAGCCCCTGTGTTAGAGAAGACTCTGATGGACACAGCCCCATCCTTTTCTTCTGTGGAACCGTGAATTGAGGATGGAAGAGGCCTGAAAACTGTCCAGAATCTCAAACAGGAAACTGGATGCCAAGAGTAAAAACTGAATTCATCACCCAAGTGTACAGGTGCAATGTGCTCCAGAGGAGCTGGTACACACAGGGAAAAAGGAGGTATAAAATGCAAATAAACTCACTTCAGAAAGAGGCACAATTACATCTCTGCTAGCCGTGGCAAATATTCTTAGATTGTCTTTCAGTTAAAAAAAAGAAGAGGCAAACCCTTTTTTCCAGGTTTATACCAGTCTTAGAATTAAAAATTAAAGACAGACTCAACAATCTCTGACACTCAACAGGCTTTAAATGCTGGGTTTTTTGCTGTTTCTGTGACCCAGACAGAGCACATATGAACAGATTTCAGAGAGAGGCCTCAGAAAATCATCAATAAAATATAACTTGTCAGGAGGCAGAAGATGCACAAACGACCTGTGAGTGAGAACAGAGGAAATGCCTCTCTCACACCACACAAAACACAGTGCCAAACACCCAATTTAATGTGGGCAGCCAGACACAGACTAAATTTACCCTTCAGCTTGGAGATCTCCTGCTCCTTTTCCTGCTGCAGCTGCAGGTATCGCTCTTTGTGATCACTGAACGTCCTGCTAAACTCCTCTCCTTGTTTTCGGTGATCTTCCTCAAGGTCAGCGTGCTGTTTCTTTAGTTCTTCGTGTTGACTCTGCAAATACCAAGTTGGGACACTGCAACAGCTCTGTATCTGCAGATCTGGCTAATATTGTCTTTGGCAATTTGTTTAGGAAGTGCAGATGAATAGGAAGCATTCATAACAGGAAGGTTATTATTCAAAGCATGCACATTGCAGCTCCTTCCAAACACAAAATGATCTCTGTGATGAGCAGGCTCCTGTTCCAGGGTTGTGTCACCTCACCCCAGAGCTGCACTGTCCCCCTGGGAGCTGCTGAATGTGTCTCAGAAAATCCCTACGTGCCAAACTACATAAGGGCTGATAAATCAGCTTTCCCTACAAGTAACTGCATCTGATAAGATTAAATCACCCACTGGAAAGCCTGACTAGGAAAAACTGCAGGAAACCATCTTTTACAAGTGAGAGGAAGGCACTGTCCACACCCTGACACTCTGCAGTGATGCCAGAAGCCGGGCAGGCCGTGTCTCCCCAGCAGAACCAGTTCCACAGGAGCTCTGCTGTCTCAGTCACCCACCTTCAGCATCTGGTGCTGCACGCTCAGAGCGCTGTATCTGCTGTTGGAGTCTTGCTGGAAAACAAAAGCACTGGTGTGAAACCCCCTGGCACTGCCCTGAGCTCTGCACCTGCAGCTTTTGGGGGTCACCAGCCAAGGGATGCAGCTCCCCAGGACACAAATCCACCTCTCCTCTGGCCCTGGAGCCAGCTCCCACACTCTGCACCCACTGCAGCAGCAACCCATTTCAACTCCTGCTCCTCAGCTCCCAAACTGCCCCCCAGTTCCAACATGAAATAGCCATAAAATCCTAATTTACTTGCTTTATAAAGAGTTCTCTACAGGTCTCTGGGTCCTCTGCCAGATAGAGCTTTCCTTCTGGCACTTGGTATATAAAACAAAGTTTCTTGATGTTTTTTATACTTTCCAGTTCAAAGCCCATGTGTTAGAAAGCTGTCACTGTTCTTTTCCCTGGGGGCTAAGCTACAAAAATATTTCTAACACCTTCTTATTCCCCTTTCCCCTTAAATAAAACAACATTACGTTTGAACTACCATAATATAAACAGGGGATTATTTTCTAAATTAATTTTCTGGAGAGGTATTAGTTTCTCCTACTATAGCTCAAATAATTAGGAATTGGAGAACACTTATGAATGCAGAGTAGAACTGGGATAAGTGAGAGCTCTTTCAATTAATATTTTGCAAGATCTCTTCCTTTGAACAGCTATAATTGCAAAGTATTTCCTTTTCCTTGCAACTCAAATAGCATCAGCTATTAAAAACTTATACTAGGAATGATGACTTACCCTTCCTTTATTTAGTGTTTCCTGTGCTTCTAGTTTATAAACAAGAAAATCTGCAACATAAAAGGGAAAGTACTGATGAAAAAAAAAGCACCAGGAAGATGAGAATCTGTGCTTGAATAACTTGACTGTTGAGTACATAAATTCTCTTTAACAGCTGAATATTCATGCAGAAACAATTTTCAAAGGATCTTAAAAAAAAAAAAAAAAAGAAAAACAAGAAAAACAACCTATGGAGAATTTGACAAAACGTGCAAATTTTAAAATGCACAAACTTGGAAAAGTTTTATAAAATATTTTCACTTAAAGGTCTCATACCATAGTGAGAGACACAGAGTTCAGGCTCAAATCTACAGGGTAATTAAATATGATGTGTGAACTCTCTCAGCAGAGGCCCAAGGGCATAAAGGCCTTTTATAAACTGCTTATTCTTGGAAATAATGAAACATTTCCTCATTCATTTCCAGACCTCTCTCTTGCCAGGGTTTGGAAAGGCGTCTCCCCCTTGGGTAGCAGCAGGACCATTCTACACTAGATGGCACCAGAAACCCACCAAGACTTGCACGGTGAGAATCATTTCTAACTCTTTGACAGCTTTGCTAAAGCCATATTTTTAATTCAGCAGCTGAGTCCTCAGTTCTAGGAAGAACAGAGGCTCTACCCTGAAAGTTGCAGTGAATTTAGAGGCCGAGGAAACTCAGAGGATTGAATCCTGCTGAACTTCCACAGAGGGCACAACTGTAAGAAATACAATTTGTGTTTGCCTCACACACACCCAGAATTTAGTTTTAATCAGGAAAAGTTGTATAAGCATGTGCTCACCCTAAAGCACATTAAAAGTACTGATTCCAAGTTTAATTTCCAGTTGATGGAATGCAGGAAAAGATCCCATGGTTTTGGTGCAAGTTTTGAATTTCTGGCAGGCCAGGACAGGATTTACACATGTCCATACCCCACATACATGTTGGGTTTTTTATGTACATGGATACAAACATATTCTTTGTGTATATTACTTCATATGGCAGTCATCTGTAAATAGTATTTAAAAGATGACTGCTTTTCAAAAGATCCAATTAAAAGAGATTAAATAAAAAATAACTACTAGAAAGAGCAGCACAACTCTGCTAAGAGGATCCTAATTTTACCCAACTTATTTAAACTTGAATAAAAAACATTTGCAACTACTTTCTACTATAATCAAGTTAAATATCCAAGTGAAAAGTACATTTCTACCTTCTTTTGCTTTCTTATGTTCCAGCCTTTCCTTTTGCAATGACTTCTCTAATCTTGACCGGTGCTCATAGACAACTGAAAAGAGAAATTTTATACCCAATTCATTTAAAAAGTAACATACACAAGCCTCAGCACCCAGCCCAACACACCCAGGGAATGTTGGCACAGGATGCACCAGGAAAATACAAGTGGAATGAGGTCATGGCATAAAGGGCTGTTTGTAACCCTTGTGACAGTAACTTTTTCCCTTCCTGCATCCTTCACCGATCCCAAATCCTGGGTTATTTGCATCGCTAAACACAGCATGAGATAACCAGGTGAGGGATTTGTTTGTGGAATCAGCCAGCTGTGGTGGAGCTACCAACCCCTCTCTCCTTCTCAGGAATGCAGGGACATTTTCCATGTTTCCATCCTCCCCTGCCTTGTTTGCACAGAGACGAGGAAATAAGACAGGCCAGCTGCGCTCCAGAGGAATTCCTGGCAGCACAAGAAGTGTCACGAGGAGGGAAGGGAGATGCCCAAGGGCAGGAGAGCTCCAGGAGGTGCAGCAGGGCACAGCAGCTTCAGCTGAGGCACGGGGAACCTGGGAGCCACCCTGAATTCTTCCCAGAACTGGGAATACAGTCTTCCTCTGCACTGTCTCCCAGCAAAAATTACTCCCAAAGACTGTCCAAGCTGCCCATGATTCCTTTGCAGACACCATCCCAAAATGGGGTTTGCATTTATGACTTTGTTGTATCCAGGTGTGTTTAGGACATACAACATTCTCTGGCATGAAGCTCCTCCATCTGACTGCCAGTAAAGCAGGATTTCATCCAGCCTGTGCTTTGGAGATGGAGTTTGGGATGTGACACATCAGTCCCTATGTATCCTTTCCTCACCTCTCTGTGAGGAATTCTGAATAATCCTCTGTGAGCATTATCTGAAACAGCCAAGTTTGCAGCAAATATATCAATTAAAACTCATGGAAATGTATAATTTTAAGTGTTTAAGCTCAGTTCAACACTGAATATCTTTCACTGCCCAAATTACTTTTTTTTTTTTTTATTATTCTTTTAATGAGTTATTAATTGGTATTAAAACAATGAGTGATTTTTTTCATCAAAACCAGGAAACTCATTCTCTGAGAATAAACCATTGGTGAATACAAGCATTCAACAAGAAACATCAAATAAAGATTTGCATCTTGGCAGCCACAGAAAACTCCTCTTGCACCTTAAAACATGTTCTTAATTCCACCAAGGTGCATTCTGCAGCCTTATCTACAAGTGTTTACATTTTAGCTCCAAAGCTGGATTGCTAATCAATCCCTGGCACCTATCTCCACTTTGTTATTTATCTGCCAAAGTCAAGGGCATCAGTCAAGATGAGCCAATGTTCCACCCTCTGGAAGGAAACAAGCAGGCAATGAATATTCACAAAGTCACCAGCAGGCTTGGAGAAGGGAGGAAAAAAATAAAAAGGCAGCACTACACAGCACTACAGTGATGGTTTTATTTAGGTCCTGGAGGTGGTGAATGCTGAATTATTGTGCAAAAGGAACAGTGGCTGCAGCACAGCAGCTCAGGAGAGCAATGAAAATCCATAATGGCTTTCCCCTCCCATGCAATCAGGGTGGAACAGGGTTTCTGGCAAACACACGAAACCACAAATGGATTTGGAGGGAACATTTTCCGTTCCACTTCTCCGTCTGCAAGTGCACCTTCCACAGCTCCTCCTGGTGCTTTAACAAGTGTAGGGGGAGAGCCCTGCCCAGCAAACCCATCACAGGGGCAGGAGAAGGCAGGATTTGGGCTTTAGGGACCTCCCAGAGCTCAGAGCATCCCTGCTGAGCTCTGGGTTTCACCCTGCACTTGCAGGGTCTGAACACAGGCAGTGCCTCCTCTCCTCACCTGCCGAGTGCAAGTCCTTGAAATCCTGGGACAGAGCTGGAGATGTCCTCAAACAACCCCTCAGGTGACTAAAAAGGGCAAGGAAAAACCTCCTCCCTCACCTCTGCCCTTTGAGGTCAGTTACTGGTTGGCCTAGCACGTTCCTCTCTGATAAAAGTCCACAAAGTGCAATGTCCTGAAGGTGTTGATTAAAAATAATTAACAAAGCCCAGCTCCCATGTTTTCTCACTTGCTCCTTTGGGCAGTAGGTTGCAGGTCAGATTTATAATTACATATTGGAGTTAATCTCCCATAAATTCCCATTCTTGCCACCAGTTAGGAACTTTAGGAAGAGCCCAAACAAAGGGCTTTTTACTACAGCAGGAATTTCTCCTTCTTCACTGCCAGCTTGGATATAAGATGTCTGAGCCAGAATCTGAAAGAAATAAATACACTGAAAAACAGGTTTTATAGAAAAGTCCAGCCCAGCAGAGGGTGGAACCTATATAAGGAATCTGACAAAATCCCACTGCTGGGATGCACAAATCATTTTTTCCTTGGGTAAGCTTTTAATTTTGCACTGATCTTTGCAAAAATAATTGAACTTTATTTCTACAGTATATTTAACAGAATGGTAAAAAAGAGTGGGGAAATGCTGTCATTTAATGGCTTATAGGCACTACTCCAAAGCTGGAATTACTGCAGGTGTCACCTTAATTCTTGAAATTACCTATGGAGTGCAACCTATACAAATGAATGAAGATCCACAAACTCACAAAGCCCAGAAACTCAACTGGTAACCTCACAGATCAATAAAAGACCTTATACCTCCAACAAGGAAACACTGAACACTCCTGGAACTCATCCCAGTAAAATCAAGTCCTCAAGATTTTCCCCATAAAGACAAGGGAGTGAGGGAGAAGAGAGGTGTGGAATGGCCAGATTACATCACTTTGACCAGTGCTGAACGTTAATTACAACAGAGGAGTCAGGGAGGTGATGAAATTGAGATTATTTAACAGTCAAGGTTCCTTCCCTTATCTTTGCTCTGTACCTGTAAGCAATAAAGCAACTATTAAGCAAAATAAGCCATTATTCTACATTTAAAAGAAAGCATTTCCTAGTTTACATTTTCAGCAATTTTGTGACTGTGTTGCTTTAATTATTTAGTCTGTCAGAAGGATGATCTAGAGTCTAAAATGCCCCAGCTCCCTGGAAAATTAAGATTACATTGGGATTTAAATATACACGATACAAGAAATTTTACTAATTTCAACATGACTGCTTGTTACACAATTCTGCACTCTTTCTCTGAGCTTACAGTAATACCTTTCACTTAAAACCAGGGGATTTCAGTAGTCTTGGCAACACTCAGCGTTGTTTTCCCTCACACTGTGGCAGAGTTGAACTGAACCAGCAGCGTGGGGTAAAGCACACTGCACCTCTCTAGTGGCACTGCAAAGGCCTGCAGAACACAGACTTGCCACAAAAAGAGTTCATTCCCCATTCTTGTCCCTGCAAATAGAACCATTTAAAATGTGAACCCAGGAAGAAAACTTTTCTGCTGATAGTAAGAGGAATCCCTTCAATATGGGCTGTAGGATAAATTCTCTAATCCATTGACAATAATTAAAATTTTGACCTTTCATGACTCCTCTGACACATTTCATGCTGGGAGGAGATATTATTAATATAACAATTGGCTCCCCAAGCTTCCAGACCTTTATTTAAACTAGTGAATCTGCTTTCAAAATAGATCCACTGATTTCACTACTGATAATCTGATCAGAAACAGATTATCAAAGTGCAGCAGCAGGATTCCCCAGTATCACAGTGTGAGCTCCATCTCCTTCAGAGACTCAACTGAGGGTTTAGCAATAAATGGATATTCCAGTGACACAGCCAATATCTTGGAAAAAATGGAAGTATTCCCACAATAAAGACTAGAAAATATTAGTTTTAAGTACAGAGCAAGAAAACAACATTACAAAAAACATCTATTTATCACAGAAAGGTTTGGCTTGGAAGGGAGCTTAAAGTTCAGCTTGCTCCATCCCTCTTCACCTTCCACTGGACCAGGCTGCTCCAGGCCATAATATTTACAATATATTGAACAAAATATTGAAGCCATTTAATAATTTATGTCCTTGAAGTTTTCTGGTTTGAATTTCCACAAAAAGGACAGAAATAGAAACCAAGTTAATGCAAAACTGATTGTGTGTGAGGCTTCATTGTGGAACATCAAGGCAGGGATGGACTGCTCTCATTTTGCTCTCTGCAAACCACTGCTGGCACTGTGTGGACTATGAGAATTATCTTTACTTCCAAACAAACTCCTACACTTTGCAATTTACTCACGTAATCAAGTAATGGTTTTGTCTAATTACAGCCAGTCATGTCTAATTCCTCCTGGAAAACCACACCATGGACTGGCAGTTGTGCTTAAAAATGACCCCTGCTTTGACTGAATTCCCTAATCATTTATTTTGCTCAGAGTAGTAATAATTTGAAAAGTTTGTATTTAACGTCTGGATCTTTACATTCAGGGGATTTTTTTTTTTTTCTTTTTTAAGAGAAAGCTTTCAGAGATCCTGCACCAAAAATGAGCAATCCATTAAAATAAACCTCTTCCTCTGACTTACTCAGTATTCCAGGAAGAAGTTTGAACTAAGAAGTTCCAGTAAGTGGTTCTAGTTCTGCCTTCACTGCAGTTCTGAAAAATGGCAAATGCTGGAGAATTTGGCACATTAATGTGCCTTACCCCAGAAACACACACTTGTATTTCTAAGAGATCATTGTGGCCTCTATTCAATTGCAAGGATGACAGGAAAATTAATTCCTGAACTGGAGCAAACATCTACATTTAATAGAATCCTTTTACAGCACCCTGCCTCACATACTGCCTTTCTTAGAAGTCAATAACACCTCTAGGAAACAACAGATTTAAGATAAATTGGGACAGAAGGAAGGATTTATCATGTTCAAAGAGTAAACTGTAATAGTTGCTGCTAAAAATAAGTTGGAGAAGGGGTATTAAGTGCGATTAAATATTTAATCCCTCACAGATAGGCTTCAGACCTGACTTTTATCAGGAAGGAGATCATGTTTTCCAGAAATGATTTCCAGTGCACTCCACAAAAGGTTTCTTCCAACCCTTGGTACCACGGGTGGGATCAGAATCCCACCCTGCACTGCTGTTTTCTACACAGTACATGATACAGGATTTTTTTTTTGAGTGATGATAAATGCAAATTGTTCAAACAAAACCTGTGTACTGATTTTAGACCAAAATTAGCAGAAAAACACACAAACATTGATAAAAGCTGCAGAGACAACAGTTTTCTTCTCACATCACCTCTGAATTTCTGGGTCTGCTCAACCCTCAGCTCCAGGAAACAAGGGCCTGTTTTTTCTCTCAAAAAGTATTTTACACTTTTTTTCAATTTTATGAAGGTCTAGTGACTGTATCTACATGTACATAGATATCTATATTCAGAAATTAGTAAAAAATACAGCTGGAAGAAAAAAGCCCAATCTATAGATGTACAATCTGCATCCAGAAACCAAGAGTTTGAGTTAGTGATTCAATTTCTGAAAATGGTTTAGTTGAGTGTGGTGGTGTGGATAGGAGCAGGCTCCTTCCTCTGCCCTCCAGGAGCTCAGGCAGGCCATAGCTCTCTCATCATCTCTGTAATTAAGCTCTGGAAATGACTGCCAAACTCTGGGATCTGAGTCACCCCAGGAAAATAAGATAGTAGGCTAATTTCAGATACCTTAGGGGAGGGGGGAAACGCAGAGGATGAGGTGGAGCAATTGCAGTTTCTCTTGTTGCTTAATTAAAAATACATAGTAGAAAATCTCAACAGGTTTGGGTTGTGCTACATGACCACAAAAAGATCATAAGTGCATTCAGCTCACAAAATCCTTCCTTAAACAAGGACAGCATCCAAACAGTTGGATTCCTCAAGTGCTCACCTCAGGCTCCAACATGAATAGAAATTCATCTGAAACATGAAAATCCCAAGAAAAATCACCCAACGAAGGATTCAGCTTTAATTACTTGTTCTGTAGAGCTCATTTTTTCCAGTAATCTCATTTATTTAGCCTTCATTACCATCAAACCTCAAAGCAGCACCTGACTTTCAGCAGGGCAGATTAAATGACTTTTTCCCTGCAAGGATACCATTCCAAAAGGAGCAAAGTGAACTCTGTTAGCCACAAATTGCTGGCAATATCCTCACCAGCACATCAAGATGCTATAATGGACACTCAAATCTCTGAGAGGGTGGAAACCTTACTCATAAATTGCCCCACCCAAACTCACAGGCTGACAAGCAAACAGCCAGCCCTGTGAGACAATGTGCTTGGAACATCATTTTTAAGGCTTAGGAATTCAGTCAGGCAGGAATGTGTGGCAGGAGATGACTGCCCAAGAAGCCAGAACGCAAACTCACCACCATCAATCCATCCTGCCTCCCTCCTGCTGCCCCAGCTCTGAAGTGTCCACTCAGCTCCATCACTGACAAGCTTTAGGAGGCTTCAATCACCAGCAGCAACGAATATTTGCATCTACTTTGCATCATGCTGACTTCCAGGTCTTGAGTCAAACTGGGGAGGGGGAACACCAAAACCCAGGGACCAAACCCACGCCATGACCTCATTTTGCTCCATATTCCTTCACTGCCCTGTGATCCTCAGCCAGGGTCCAGCTGGGAATGCTGCAGCTCTGGTAGAAATTTGTCTTGGAACTCTTATGTCCACAAAGAAAGGGCACTTGGGCATGGATTACAGCAATGAAAAAATATAAATATGAGCACGTGCTAAATTTATCTTTCAAGTCAGAATTCCACTGCTGGACATGGAAATTCCACTATAGACATGGAAACAAACTTCCCTCAGTTAACTGATCTGAGCTCCAGAACCTTTTCTGTACTTGGGTTATGAGCAAAAGCTGGGTAATTCCAGATAACCCAAAATCTTGAGGCTGAGATATAAAACAGACAAATATCTATCTAGTTTATACATACTTATATGTACATGAAAATGCATATATATATATATATACATACATATATATATTACACCATATACCTCTTCCCTACTTAAATTCTCCACAATTTCAAGCATTTCATGTGTTTTAAGGATTTAGAACATCAAATATCTACTGAAAATGTGAGTGGAGGTACAACAGCCAGGTGCTCAGAGGAGGTTACAAACCAAAGCTTTCCGTTTCAAGAACTCCAGTAGCAGAATTTGGGATGCTGCACTTGGCATTTCAGGGGAAGCACACCCAGAACCAACCTCTTCTCTTACTGTGCTACCACAGATCTCTCAGGCAGCAGCAAAACACTATCAAACTGCTGCAGTGGTGCAACCTGAAAGTCACAGGAATGACAGGAATTCAGGATTCTGTTATTAGGAAGAACAAGCAAGCACAGAGGAGCTGCAGTAGATGCAGCTCTACTTGTCTGATGCACGTTAAAAATAAGCCATTAAAAGTAGTGCTGGTTCCTCCCACCTCAAGGTACGAGTTTAAGGCACTATAAAAAGAGGGATGTAATAGTGAAGTACACCCAGAACCATGTGATATCAGATCAGCTATGGCACCTGTGCAGTTTGCATGCAGATATAATAAATATTAACCACTAAAGTGACATAGAACTGTGATCTAGTACTGCAGTGCATTCTGCAATTCCACACACACAAAGCTACCATGGATCTGACCAATTCCCAGCAGCTCACCCCCTCAGGGAGCCTTGATTTAGGACAACTGGCCCAGCAGGCACAGAGGAATCTACATGTGCTTTACAGCCACTGCTTTCTTGTGCTGGATCAGAAACCTTTGAGGAAATCCACACTTTGTCCACAGCAGGGAAAACTCAAGTCCAGAGTCTCTGCTGGGCTGGCTGCCAAGATCACAGGACAGTCTGAGGCTGTACAGAGATTGCACAAAGCCATCAGGCACATTAAGACCCACAGGAAGAGCAGAAAAAATGAAGGTAGTAAGAGGCACTAACTGTAGGCTGTTATTAGGATTAGGGATTAAAACAGATTAAACAGATTAAAATAGTACACAAGGGGTTACTTAACACCCAGAGGATGAGAAGACAGAAGCTGCAAGAGCTGAAAAGATGTCTGTAGATACTTTCAATCCTGCAGCAACCACAGGTACAATCAGGCTCACCTGCAGCTCTCAGTGTGGTTCTGTTCTAGCAACTGAAGTCTCTTCCTGTATAACCAATAGTTCAAGACTTAGATACAGATTTAAAGGAGGCAAAGAGCATCAAGTTGTGCTTTTATCACTTTAAGAAATACTAAGTAAGATTATCTCCATGTTTCAAATGTATATAGTGCTCAGAGAATGAGACTTTCAAATAATCAGCTTACTGGGAAAATCAGCTTCTCTATGAAAGACCTTATAGATAACAATGACTTTAGGTTTTCTCAGCAGTCAAAAAATTTTGTGTCATCTCTAAATTTTGCCCCTGGCCTTTGTGGATTACAAAAGCAGCCCTACTTTCTCCATGCCCAGCAGAACTTTGTTTGAGAAAAATGCCAAAGTTTGATATTCTTCTACAAAATCTTCTGCAATCTGATCCTCTAAAGGGGGGGAGAGTTTAAGATCCCAGCCTTTCTAATGCAGTTATTGTGTTTCCCAGGTCTGCCAACCTTCCCTTTGGACCCTGGGCTTATTCCAAAGGGCCACAAACACTTCTCAGCAGCGGCTGAAACTGTGAACACTAGGGAGAGCAGAACCCTCCAAAACCAGGGCCGTGTGTAGCTCGCTTCAGATCAGGTGTGTGTGTGTGTTAAATGATTCTGAGACTCTTCCTGCACCATTTCCCAGTGATCTGTGCTTTATGCCTTGCTATTTTCCCACGTATTCCCAGGAGATTGAGCCTCCTTCAGGTGTTGCTGTGTTTGAGCAAAACAAGGCAATGAAAAAGATAAAAATCTAAGACAGCTGGCTTTTCATGGAAAAACAGAAAGAACAGCTCATTCGGGCATGAAGAACTGCCAAGTACCAAAACCAAGGTTGTTTTACCTACAACGATGAAAAAAAACCCACCAACATGACAAATAGTAGAGGGGACAGCAAGAAGTGAAGGGAGCTGCACTCTGAGCTACAGCTGAGGATCTTGATTCAGATTTTGGGCAGACCAAAGGCATTCAGGTCCTAAACTGCCACTGTGTCCATAAACTCAGGAGTGTCCATGAACCTCAGGGCATTTCACAAATGGACTCAAGTTTCACTCACAAGCCCTGACAGGGACAATCCCAAGCTCCTCTGTGTGCAATCCAGAAAGAAACTGCATTTGTGGGCTCCAGCAGTCACAACAAAACCCTACGAAGTCAGGCAACAGGTGATACTCCACTGTCCTCCCAGAGATTCACTCCAGTGGCACAGCCAGCCTGCCACAATACAGCCTCAGCATTCTCAACAACACCAGTTTTACAAGTTACCTTTTAGTTTTGTAGTTTACATTTAAACCTATAAAAGCCTCCTGATGAAATGGTTGTTCAGGAAATAGAAGTCCAAGGTATCCTTTTCTGCTCAACTTTAAAGCCTTAGTCAATCACCCAGGAGAGCTGTGAACACCAAGAAATCAATCCCTGTTGCTGCAGCACCCTCCTTTCCTTTAACTGGCTTATTTTGAAAAGATTTCAGAGTGCTTCCATCATATTTCAGGCCCCAAAGTTATCTTGAGTCCAGGATCTATACAGAAACTGGTTATGCTGCATGGAAAAGACAAACTGCATTACTTTACCAATGCAATATTTTAATTTTATTGTTCTCATAAAGCAACAAACTCAATCTTAGGACAGCCAAGAGACATAGGTCAGATATTCATAGAGGTATTTTTTTTTGTTTGTTTTATTTTTAAATTTGGCAACAGGAACTAACTGTTGATTTAAAATCCAGGTCATTTAAAATCAAAAGTTCAAAGTGCAGTCAGATACTGCACCTGCAGTACACTGGATTTGCTGTTTCCAAGTCTCTGCTTAAAGAAAACACTTCCCTGTTGTTCCATAACAAAGAGTTAAATAGGACAGGTTCAGGAATGGGTTTGGTGGTGGGTATCACCAAAACTTCACATCAAAAGCTTGTGTCTCTCCAGGTGAGCTGGGCGTAGACACAGGCTCTGAATTCCCTGTGTTCTCCTCACTAACAAACTCCTACTGCAAAAATCCGGGTGATTGTGCAGGGGAGGCTGTTGCAGAAAGACAGGGAAGAAAAGTTTTATTCCCCAGATCCTCTGGAGTCCTTAGGAATAAAACTCCCCTTTACTTTAGTGGGACATCAGGCAGCCAGGGGCTGCTGCTGCATTTAGTATTTCTCTGGGCTCTCACCCTCTCTTAGGTGTAACAGCTACTTCCAGAACAGAGAACCATTTTTTATTCTTACGTTTTTCCTTCTATTCTGTGACTTAATTGCCAGTGATTATTTTTATTTTAAACAGGGTTTACTGCTACTGTACTTGGCATAGATAAATTCTCCTGTTTAATGGGCTTGATTCACTGGCATGGATCCCAGTACCATGTGAGTTTATTGCATGGATCATCACATCTATTAATGTCATCAGATCCTGGTCCATATTTCACATTTCCCATTGACACACTGAAACAAGCAGGAGAATTACAGAAAATGCAGCTCCCACAGTTGCCTGCTGCTTCCATGAACATGCTTGGAAAGATGATGATGGCTATTCAAAATCATGCTTCAAAGCATGGAAAGTTCAAACCAACAGTCCAGACCTCACATATCTGATGCAGAGCATCTCTCCTCTGTGTCAGGATGAAGTTTGTTGCACTCCTCTTTGGCAAAGCCAGAGCAACAGAAAAAGCCAGCTTGTCAAAACTTCAGCTTGAGAACAAGATGTTCCTGTGTCCTCTGTTGGCAAATGCACAGCCTAGCAAGAGTAGCCCTTTAGCCACACACCTCCTTCCAGCCAAACATTTACACCTTTTCTCTGACTAAAATGAAGGTTTCTGGCAAAGACCTCCCCAGTATTACCTGGAAATGGCCTGAAATTGAAATACTAAGTATGGATGGAGCCAGCTTGTGACTAAACACATTGATGGAACGAATCACTGTAAGAATCTAACATAAACCCAACTCTGTGCTCTGCACACAAGCTGTGTGCTGCCAGGCATGCTTTGATGGATGCTTCCAGGGGGAAAAGGATGGCTGAGGATCACCCTGAAGTTTAGTGCTGCTACAGCAGATCCCTCTGATTCTTCTTTCATGCTGTTTTGAGAAAGAAAACTTGAAAGTTGGCTCTGGGCTTTGTGCTGACCTGATAACCTTGCACTTGACAATTAGAGAGGTACTGAGGTCTTCCACTGCCAGACCATTGATGTTTCAAGGTACATCCGTACTGCTTTGCTTCTGATTTCTTGACATTGAGATGTCAGACACGGACAACTTTTCATCTTCAACTACAGGACACTCACATTTGCTGCATCCTTAAACCAAGATACACAAGGATCTATATTTATGTGGCACCTTTAAGCCAATAAATTCAAAGTTATTCCAAAAGTAACAGAATAGCCTTATCCAAGTAACTTACTCGAACTTTACTTTTAATCACCCTTTAAAACCACTTTATTAGAATAGTCCTCTCCTCCATCCTGGAGCTATTTAAGGATTATGCTGCCCAGGAGCTGCAGATGGATGCTCAACATAAAACCCTGCAAGACAACAGAGAAGCCCGCAAGAATCCCAGACTGGACACGGTCTGCACTGCACGCCTGCCTTTCCCATTTATGCCAGGAACTGCCAAGTGCTGTGCAGTCCTTTGGGAACACGAGTCACTACGGGATGTGTGGGACCGAGAGCTCTCTAGGAACCCAGGACAAAAGCTCACCCCGACCTCGGCGGGGCCGGGACCCCAGCGCGGGGAGACCCTGCAACCCCCCAGGCTGGAGGAGGGTAGAAGGGGCAGAAGGAGCAAAACTTTGAGAGAGGCTGGAGAGCCAGAGGAAGAAGAGGAGGGTGTTCTGCAAGCCTTGGGGAGGGGCAGCGGAGGCTCCTGCCGAGGGAGTACCTTGTAACTGAGCCGAGAGCGACTCCTGATGCTGCTGGTACTTGAGCGCCGTGGCCTCAGCCTTCCTCAGCTGGCCCTGCAGCTCGTAGTAGAGCATCGCCCCGTACAGGAACCCGAACACCACGGTCAGCAGCAGCAGCGTCTGGAAAATCCGCTTCTGTTTCCGGGAGCACATCCCGTTGCCCATGTCCCCGGCGGGGTCCCGAGGGCCCCCGCCCGTCACGGCTCAGCAGCGGGCGGGAGGCGGCGGCATCGGAGGCCCCGGGTGGAGCAGGCGGAGCAGGAGGAGGAGGAGGAGGAGGAGGAGGAAGGAAAGAGGGACGGCGGAGGCGGGGCCGGCCCAGCGTTTCAGCCCCTGGGCACGGCCGCGGAGCCCGGGGCGGTGTCTCCGGGGCGGTCAGCAGTGGGGCTCATGCCGGGGATGTTCCGTGTCCCTGCGGCCTGTGCCGGTGCCTGCGGCCGAGGGGGGCTGCGGGGAACAAAGGCAGGCCCCGCAGTGACGTGTCCCCGCTCGGCCGCGGCTCCCCAGCCGCGGGATCCCCGAAGGAAGTCCCGCTCCGGGCGCGGCCTCATTGGGTCGGGCCGCGGGGCTCTGCCCTCCCTCAGGAGCGCATTGGGTGCGGGCCGCGTCCGTCCGCAGCGGGCCGCGCTTCCCTCCCGCCCCTCCAGCCTCCGCCTGCAGCCCCTGGTCCACACATCCCCTGATCCACACATCCCCTCAGCCCCTGGTCCACACATCCCCTGATCCACACATCCCGTCAGCCCCTGATCCACACATCCCCTGATCCACACATCCCCTCAGCCCCTGATCCACACATCCCCTCAGCCCCTGGTCCACACATCCCCTGATCCACACATCCCCTGATCCACACATCCCCTCAGCCCCTGATCCACACATCCCCTCAGGCCCTGATCCACACATCCCCTGATCCACGCATCCCCTGATCCACGCATCCCCTCAGCCCCTGATCCACACATCTTCTCAGCCCCTGATCCCCTGATCCCCGCAGCCCCCGGTCCGGAGCCGCCTGGGGAACGAGGCTCGTGTGGTGATGGAGGGGAGCTGTGGCAGGGGACAGGGACAAGGGACAGTGACAGGGGACAGTGACAGGTGACAGAGACAGAGGGGCAGTGGCAGAGGGCAGTGACAGACGACAGTGGCAGGGGACAGTCACAGCGGGACAGTCACAGCGGGGCAGTGACAGGGGACAGTGACAGGGGACAGTGACAGCGGGGCTGGCAGCGGGGGTGACACGCTGTCACGGTGGCACCGCCGGGACGGGCTGGGGCTCAGGGGCACCGGGAAGGCAAAGCCCCAAAGAGGAGGTGTAGCACCGGAGGTGTTCATGGAATCGCAGGATGGACTGCGCTGGAAGGGACCTCAAAGATCACCCAGTGCCACCCCTGCCATGGCAGGGACACCACCTGGCCTTGGACACTCCCAGGGATCCAGGGGCAGCCACAGGGAATTCCAGCCCAGCCTCTCCCCACCCTCGCAAGGAAGAATTCCTTCCCAATATCCCATCTAAACCTACTCATCATATTAATGTATTCTTCCACAGCTTGCTGGCTGCGCTGTGTTTTGGGTGTTGACTGTCACAGCCTTCACTGTCTTTGGCCTTTTTACCCCCTAGAGCCCAGCCCAGGCCGCTGGTGCATCTCAGTTCAGGCTCCCAAAAATGTGCCATCCTAAATCAGTGCTCCCAAATCCCTCTGTGGTGCCTAAAAACATGAGCTAGGTCACATATACCTCACCAGCATAAAATCAGACTTAGCCTAAATACAGATCCCTCTCCTAGTTTATTTTATTACAGGACAAACAAAATCCAACCAGGTCTCCAGCTAAACTAGAAGAATAAGTAAAAAAATCAAATTAATATGCCAAAGTTATTTTTTTCCTAAATACTCATAAGTGTGTGTTTTGCATAAGCATTTTTCTGGCCTTAATAGAAAAACAACATCAAAGAAGCTTAAGAAATTCTTATTCAAATATTCTGCATATCCCAGTAATTAACAGCAGTCAGTACCAGAAGCTAATATGATTTCTACATGTATTTCAAATATCTGTTTGATATATTCTCATTTAATGAAATCTCCTGCTCGCAGTTTGAGGACCAAGGTGTTTGAAATTATGAGTTAGACACCCAAGAATGAACTGTAATTGCTTTGAAACAGTGATGATTTAACAAAGAAAAATCTTTTTCCCTCGTCTTTAGGAAGCTTCCTCCAAGTTACATTTAAATCTTTTGTTCCAACCACGAGTGTTTCAGGTTGAGGTATTTTCATGCTGGTTTAGAGTATCCATTTCTTTCACAAAAAAAGTTTCCAGGAAGTTTCTAAGTATCACCCAAGCTCCAGCTCCACTCCCTCTACCAATCTCCTTCAGAGCTGTCCTGTGCTTTTTCCATTTCCAGGCTCTTCAGGCTCTTTTATTCTGCTGAGTAAAATGAGATAATTCTTTATTTTTGGACTGAGACTTTCGAATCACTGGGGGTGATTTATACTTCAGTATTACAGCTCTTCAAATGATTTAATTTTTGTGCTTCCACTTGTTGCTGACATCACCACTCATAAAAGCAGTCTGTCTTTAGTTTTGATTACTTTTCACTCGAGAACAATTGGTTGACATTTTAAGGTGTTTAAAATGAAAAAATGTAAATTTTAAAGGGCACTGAACCCATGGTGTTACTTAATATCCATTCCAAATACATTTAATTGATTATGGTGTAAATATACTTTAACTCCTAGTAGAAATTGGCAATATCATTAACAAATGCTAGGAGAAAAAAAAAAAGCAAATTACTATCTCATTTTGTTTAATCAAATATTACTTATAGTCAGTAGCTGCTAGTGATAGATCTCTTTAGCTCGTGTAAATTGTGATTCTCCATGAACAAACCAATTAAAGTTGAAATGAGGAATTTATTGGGAGCAAGGGACTATTATGTGAAGCTATTAGGCAAATTTGAATTGGAAGTCCCAAAATAGAAAGGTTTGGACCTAAAAGAGGCTGTAATATATTAAAAAGCATTAAATTAGTTGCTAGGAGAGAAATGTTACTTGGCCTGATCTCTCGATATGTTACAGATCTAATCAGGAGAGGTGAGGGATGAGTGGTTTCCGAGCCATGGGGAGCTGGGAGGCTGCAGAGGGAATTCGTGGCAGGAATTTACACCGAGCCATTTATCAGCTCTAGTTTCATTTCCCGGGCAAAGGAGGCTTGTGCAACCCAACTGCCTGTGAGTTTGTGCTGCTCAGAGCAACCACTGGCCAAAGCATTGGCCAATCCATCAGACCTAACCAAGAAATGATGAGCAAAATGAAGTTCCTCTAAGTTTTGAGAAATGGATAAATTATAACTCAGTGAGTTCCCCTCTGTGTACTCCGACCTGGATAACTGAGAAGCTGATCAGGGAAGAGATATCAGAAAAATCCCATTTCCTTTGGATGCAGGTTCTCATCATCAACCACAAGATGTGGGAAGTGCACCTCTCTGTAATTTGGACACCACAGAACTACATTTTTTGGTTTGCTTCTTTCCTTTGTTTATTTTCATCCTCTTAAGATAATTTTCTTGTGTTTTCTGTCATTTTATTTTGTCAATTTTACTAAACTCGATGCCACAATTATTACATCAGATGTTTAACCTTTTTGTCCAGTGGCTAAAGCTTACTAAGACATACAAAGATTGTTTTAACATGCAGTGTCATCTCTTGGTGATCAGGAGCTGCAGGAATAAAAAGATTGGACTTGAAGAGGTGAATGCTCCTGGGAAAATTGAATTTACCCCTCTTTGAGGTCCTAGTTTGTGTCCTTGGGGGAAGTCAGGATTTTTACAGCTGAGCTGTGTCTGAGTGTCTGAGTAATCAGCTGAACTCTGTTTGCTGATGTCCAGATTGGAGGTGAGAACAGGAGAGCTGCATTTTAATATAGAAAGTTCTATGCTACTTAATATTCTGGGGGGAAAAAATAATCAAACATAAGGCATCCCAAACTGGACCCTCCAAGTTATCAGAGCTTTGACATTTATGTTCTGGTGCCCCCAGTTCTGGATGTGGAATAGGAGATGATGACTGGCTTTTACTTTATGGATGCACATAAAGACATTTACCTTTTTGTAAATCCTTCAGCATTCATGGTAGCAATGGGGATGGAACACAGGTGGGAAAATTTTCTGGGGGTACAAAGAGTAATTTAAACAATTCCCTGCTGAGGTGAGAAATGTGGTTCCTGATCGAGATGACTGAGGAGGCTACACTGTGACTTTATATTGCTTCTGGTGCCTGCTGACTTAAAACAGACTTGTCATTTTACTGGCTCAAAACCATTACCCTTTGTAAATAATTCATGCAGGTGAGAAGATGCATTCCAATGTACAACTGTTGTAGCAGGACTTGCAAGTGGTGGATCTGTGTTTGCCACAGAGCTACAAATTCACTTTACACATGACACACACGGGATGCACTTGGGATGGCCACAGGTGACGTGGTGTCATTGCCATGCAGCCACCACGGCTGAGCTCCGGTGTACCCCGTGCTGGAGACATTAGTTGCCTGTCAAGGCAGAACAACTTCTAAAAAACACTGAAATTTGATCAGCCTTTTGCTGCAATCCCCAGAGAAAAAAAAAAAGCCCTTCCTCATGCCATTACATGCTCCATTGTTCTTAACGTGACAGCTTCCATAAAAACAGTAGTAAACACCGAAAATAAAGAGTAGGATCCCATGTCTTTTAAATAGTGAATTGACTTTAAACGGTGGTCAGGTCATCCACCTGATGAGAAATTTGCAATTGGAAACCCCTGTTCCTGAGGAACAAAAAAGAAAAATAATAATGATTGAGTGCTAATGATAATCTGGATATCCTACAATAAGGGGCAGGATATTTGAGCCTTTGGGCACTGATCTAACGACACATTTTGTACATTTTCACGGGGATCTGTTTGTATTTTGCTCCTGTGTGGTTTTTTGATGCTGCAGATCCCTCTGAAGCAGTGGGTGAAATACAACAACAGCTGGGGCTGCCCCGAGGATGAACAACTGCACATCAAAGCCCTGGGGCTGTGCCTGCAGCCAGGTGGGAATGGGAGGGAAAAATCCTAATGGGAGGAAAGATCCCTGACTCTAGGGGAGCACCAGGAGGGTGGAAGGACACGGGAGCCTGGTGGGTTCTCCGTGCCTGAAGTGTTGGGAATTCTCTGTCCCATCTGCGAGGGAAGGACAGCAGATGCATTCCGCTTTTTATGAGTTAGAGGAAATTGTTGAGCTTGGGAAGGCTGACTGCAGACATTGTTTCTCTCTCATACATAGGATAATCTCCAGTGATTACTTTTTCCTGGTGCATTTCCTGTTGGGCTGTCCAGACTGGAGGCTGTGGCAGATGCAGGAGTAAATAGGTCAGTGAATTTTGAATTATTCCATCCTCTGCTTTTTCCAGTCTTGTCACACTTAGCCTCTTTTTTCCTGACAGTCTTTGTTTTTCCAACACCTGAATAAAAGCCAGGGTCTGATATCCCACAGCTGTAAAGCTGCCTGGCCTTCCAGAAATCCCATCTTCATAATTGTTTACATTATCACTGCACTGTGAGATAGCGAGTGAAGAACTAATGTACATTCCTTGATGTTTATATCTTTGATATCCTTGTGATTTTTAAAAGATCTGAAATGGAGCCTTTCAAATGGAGTTTGGAAACTCTTACTTTGCAAAGTTAATTTGAGGAAAGGAAAACAACTAGTCAGGAATTTATGTTTAAAATCTGAAGAAATGTAGATAAAGAATTTTAAATGAGCTTACAATGAACTCAGGACTTCAGCAGCCATATCCACATTCATTTTCATGGGACTGTTATCTCTGTTAATAATATTATCATGGTCTGGCAGACTCAGAAACAGAAACTGTTTTTCCAGTCAGTTACAGGGTTATCCCCAAGTAGTAATTTTAATTTAATTTGAGTTATTGACTTCTAGCTTCTTCCTATTCACCAGGAAAATGTGTGCAGGTTGTTTTTTTTTCCCAAAACATAACTATCTTTCGTAATTGTTAGTCTTGGAAGGGCTTTGCTGTTACATTACAAACTAAAATTAGTTCCAGGCTGAAGGAATTCTACATATTTGTTTGGGAATGTATAAGAGTATGGAGGAGTGGGGAAAGGGGCTGAATTAGAGAAAGACATGCTGAAAAATCTCTATCTCTTATGAAAAATATCCAAGATTACTTTGGTCCTATAAGTGAGAATTACTCTTGGCTACTTCCTGTTGAAAGAATTATTGTGTTTTATTTGCTGCCAGAGCCTCATTTGAGGCATTCTCTTATTTCCTGGAAGATGAATGGCTGCTGGCAGCTCTCAGTCACTGCTACATCAGTTTTCCTCACAGCTTTCCCTGTTTCCCAGCTCCCTGGTCTGTCTGGAATCAGGGTGCTCCTGCAGAGGTCAGGTTTATTATGCACATAAAGTGAGGATGACAAAGTAAAGAACCTCTAAGGACTCGAATGATGAAGGTCCTAGAAGAAATAATTAATGGCTGTACCAGTCAGACTCCTGAACCAGCTGTAGAAACCACACTGGAAATTGATCTTTTTTGTCTGTGAAAAAACATAACTCGGTTTTTGGCTTGGATCCATCCAGCACTGAAAGGACAGGAAAAAAGATCCCGGGAGCTGTTTGTTTTTGTAGTTATTAAAACCGATGAGCTCAGAGTTTGGAAATGCTGCAAAAAAAGAAAGGGGAGAGAAGACCTGGAGCAAAGCAAGGGGAATCCAGACACGGGGTGGGGAGGGAATGTTGGATATCGGTGCCACCTAGTGGGAATTCTCCAGAAGATCGAGGCTGCTGCTTTTCACCCTAAAAAAACCTCTTAGAGAAATAAAGAAATCATTGATGATGATGTGGGCGCCCAGCAGCGTCAGTAAGTGAGGCTGGGAGTGTGTGAGATGGAGGCTACAGGTAGTGGATGGAAAAAGTAAAGTTAATTAAATCTCTGGTGCAGCTCCTTACAAGGGGACTGTGTCTTTTTGAGAGTTAGGTAACAAAAACCCCCTAACGCTGCTCAGTGGGAGCAGGGGAGCTCTTTGCCTGTGGAATATTGCCCTGGAAGGCTGGGGAGGGGCACGGGACAGCGCACATGCAGCATTTATTAACCATACCTGGGCTGGAAGTGCTCGGAGGCAATGGAGCTCATAAAGTTTTACAAGCATTTACACAGCACATTTACATTGTGAATGAAGAAGTGCTATAGCTGCTGGTAAGAACCTCTGCACGGAGTTACTGCCTTGTAAATAATGAGCCTTGAGAGCAAAATCTACTCACCTACAGTATCAGACATTCTTGTGCTCCAGCCAGGATGATGAACAGTCCCTGAGAGACACGAAGTCCAGCTCAGTGCATGCCTTTTCTTGTTTGATTGAAAAAAAAGAATTCATTTCCTTAGGAAATGATGTTGCAATCAGTCCAGGGTGTTGTGTTTGTGTGTTGTTCACTTTCAAACCTTGCAATTCACTGTCTAACTCAAACAGATTTACCAGAGGGCAGCAATCTCAGATATGACATTCCTGAAAGTTTCATGAAAATAAATGTTCAGGTAGAGGAGAGTCAGCCAGGGGGAAAGGTGCCATCAACTGGCTTCTAGTAACATGGAAAAATACTTAATATATACTGCTAGCACAGAAAAAAAACCCCTGCCATTACCTTTCATAGTAAACTATAAACCACAAGATTTTCTAAGATAAGCTTCTGCTGGAAGTATTTGTTTAGGCAAAAAAAAAACCCAGAAAAGTGGTAGTAAAACAGGAATGAGAGTGGGATCAGGGCATTGCACAGCACCAGGGGTTTGACTCCTGATTCCACTCTGCAGTGGGATCCTGGCACCCTGGCACCACAAGGATTTTCAGCTGGAATACTAAGGCAAAGTGTTTGTCTTACCTGCCTGGCCCTTGCTGTTTGATAGCAGAGAAGTCTGGTGCACTCTGAGCACGTTCTTCTTTGCCACTCATTCTGCTTTAGATGTGAATCACCTTGTCCCCAGGTGGGGCTCAGATCTGCAGTGTGTGACTGCCAGGAGGAGCTGATGGCCCTTGGATTTAAAAGCAGAGGAAGTTTGCAGAGTCCCAGGAAAAACAAAAAGGAGTGAAATGATCTCTGTGCTGCCCCTGGGACACCTTTGCCTCTCTTGTCTCTGGGTCCAAAGGGGCCATCTCTTCCTCCCCACATAGTGTGGAAAGAGGAGGATTTGTTTCATGGGCAGTTGGCCTTGTATCTGTTGGGATCAAACATGTGTTTGCAGGAGGTCAGGCCAATCCTTGAGGAGCAGAGGGAGAGATCCCTGAAGCCTGGTGATGCAGATCACAGAATCCCAGAATGGTTTGGGTTGGAAAGGACCTTAAAGCCCATCCAGTCCTACCCCCTTCCTTGGCCAGGGACACCTTCCACTGTCCCAGGTTGCTCCAAGCCCCCTCTAACCTGGCCTGGAACACTTCCAGGGATGGGGCATCCATGATCAATAGGGACAGTCCACATGTTTCAGCAAATAATTCAAAACCCCACAGCATCAGGCTGTGGAAACCTGACTGTCTGGGGCTTCTCCTTGGATATTTTATGTTTTTTGGAGTGTCGCTTTTGCTGACCTGCTTCAGGGCTGGGACACGAGACTTTGGAGAGGAGCTGTAAATGTTATTTCTCACATGTTGTTTATTATCTTCAAAAGGAATCTCCTTTCCAAACAGCCCCACGGAAGTTCCTGCATTTAAAAATAGCAACCCTAAAGGGCTTGAATTTTCCTTTGGGCTTAGCTTCTTCCAGATTGCATGAGTCAAGGAAAAGCCTGAACATACAGGGAGGAAGTGACATAGACATATTGCTCATGATGAGAGAACTCAGCAAATGGGAAACAGAATATTGGCAGGGTCAGAAAAGAAGATTAAAATACATCTGGACTAGAGCTGTGGTATTCCAATGGGTGAAATAACCAAAACAACTGGAAATCAAAATGCATTATTGGATATTTTAACAGTGAAATGCCAACAATGACGAGAGGGATTTTGCCAAATTTTGATAAAACAGTATTTTATTATGGTGAGCTTTCTGCAATGGCTCAGGTAAACTTCCTGGTTGCTTAAAAATAATTTGTTTTATCTCTAAAGAGACTGAAAGAATGGATAAATCTGCTGCAGCAAAGCAATAGAGCTTTTGAGTTCATGTAGCACATGTAGAAGAAACCTACTGTTAGGAAGAGCTGATGATTCGTCTCCAGTTTCATATGGCAGAAATCTCCAAATCTAAAGGTAAAATAATTGCTGACCTCTTACCCTTAAGAATGATTGATTAAAAGTGCAATTCCTAATCAAATCAAGTAAGAACTATGTTTACCTAAGGGCCGCACTTCTCAGAATTGCTATTTAATGTGTATTATGTGCATAAAACAAAGACTGGAATTCCTACAGGCACTTTTCTGGGTGACACCCTCCTTCTGCTAAAGCCAACATCAGGTTATTGACTACAGCATACTCCAAATTTCACTTTTACTTTCTTTTCCCTTCACAATTTAAGAGGTGATTGCTTTGTTTTGACTTGACTCATAACCCGAGGCATGACTAACGCTGATGTGCAGCGATAAAACTTCCTGTTAGGGTAAATCCCAAGAAACTCCAGCAACTTTATTGTCAATTTGGACTCGTACCAATGCTACAGTGGAGGATTTTTTTCATTTTTATTTCCACAGTAAAAGTAAGAGGCCCCAGCTGAAAGATGACAGCCAGGCTGCATGTTAGAGCAGTTTAGGTCCAGAGCCAGACCTGTATTCTGTAGCCTGAACCTTTTTCTAATTAAAATACACTTGATCTACTGTTACAGTGATTCGAGAGCTTTTGAAGTCAGACTCTCCCTTTTCCATTTTTGCAGGGTATTTTGAGAAAAGAAGGTTGTTTCTGCTTTGGGACACATAAATGGAGTTGGCTAATAGATGAGAGTAAGCATAGGGTAGATGAGGTTGTAAACTTCTTATTCCACTTTGATGTGTCCATCCTAAAATCCTGAATTTTTTACAGCATTTATCACAAAGGTATTTGGTGATATATCAGGTTTAAGAGTGGGCTTGCTGTCTTTTTTTCCCCTCAGCTCAATGTCCACTGTCTTTTAAGAGCCCTTTTCATGTGTTTCAGTGCAAATTTTGAAACTTGTTCAAGAAGTCGGTTTTATATGATTTTCTCAAGACATGAAGCCTCAGGATCAGTCAGGATTACCCATCCTCTTTGTCTCTTATAACCAAATTTACCAGTATTTCTCTATAAATACCAAAGGCCTCATCTGAAGCAAAGTTTTTTTAAACGGAAGATAAATTTCCATTTTTTCCCCGTAGGAATTACAGTATCTAGGACATTTTTCTTGAAACAGGTTCTTTCCCTTACTTGAAGGGAAGAGCTAAACCTGTGACTTTAACAAGCCTCACACTGTTAGCAGTGTGCTTTTTAGAGCTCACTCCAAAGCCCATGCAGACACAACGTGATATTTGATATATTCATGTGAGTGCAACACAGAGTTGAAAACTTCAGCGTTGTCAGAGGCTGGATGACACTCCTGAGTGTCCCTTCTTGGGAAAACAGTTGTTCTAGAAAAGCAGGAGTTGGTTTACACTTGATGTTTGGCATATTAACCTCAGGGATGCTCTCCATCAGCCTCATTTGGGTTGAGGGCTCCCCAGGATCCCTGGAAGTGTCCAAATCCAGGTTAGACAGGGCTTGGACCAACCTGGGACATGAAAGGTGTCCTTGCCCATGGCAGGGGTGGAACTGGATGGGCTTTAAGGTCTCTTCCAACCCAAACCATTCTGGGATTCTGTGATAAACTTGTAAGTGGCAGCTGTCCAACACTTTCAGTCAGAGCAGGATTTCCTCTGGCAATAACAAACACTCTTTAAGGTGCCAAAGCTGTTACCACTGGTCACAACTCCTGCACGTAAACACAAAACACTGCAGAGTGCAAAGCCACAGACTAATGAACATCCTTGGGGATTTTTTCACTCACCAAACTGTGCAAATCTCTTCACCCAAGAGATCTGGCCATAGGTCTTGAAATCCCTGGAAACCCTTTTAGTACTGCCTGGGCCCCAACCCCTCTCATTATAAACCAGATCCAGAACGTGCCTCCAAGCTTTCTATCCTGTTTCCATGCCACAGTGCTTTGTTGGGACACAATTTCAATTCATTTCAACTCAAATGCTCCTTGACCACATGAAACATTGTAGTCAAGGAGCAGAGGAGGCTCTGTGTTCAGCCCCAGCCAGCCAGGCCTTTGTGATCCGAGCTGCTTTCCACACCAACCTCTCCTACGGGAAAAGTGTGTGGGTAACACCTTCCTTTCCTCAAAGGTGACACATGGAAGTTACAGCCCTCTTTGAATCTGGGGAAGGGAGAGTTCAGCCATGGATTCTCCACATTTTCTGGGCACAGTTGCCCATGGAAGCTGTGGCTGTCCCATCCCTGGAAATGTCCAAGGCCAGGCTGGATGGGGTTTGGAGCAACCTGGGATAGTGGGAATGTGTCCCTGCCCATGACAGGTGGAACAAGGGCCCTTCCAACTCAAACCATTCTGTGATTCTTTTCTAGGACTAAAATATTCCAGACCCTGGGCTTCTGACTGTTCTGGATACCTTGTTAAATAGTCTTGTTGTCATCCCAAGCCAAGTGGGGACTGTACTGTAAATCTCCATTTCTTTTAGGTTGGAGAAAGAGTTTCTTCCTTCAAACAATGAGCTGCTTTTGTTGAAACAACCAACCAGGAATGTGCTCCTGCCAATTTAAGCTATTTTCCTTTGCACCTAAAGATTGAGTCTGGAAAAAATGAGTTTGTTGGGTTTTTTTAATGTTTTACTTTGATCTTACTGCTTCTCTGTCCAATATCTTATAAATTCCTTTTGCCTTGAAGTTTATGTGGACTTTACTTTGGGACCATATTTACCCCTGAGATATCAGGACTCTCCAGTTGAGCGGAATTTTGAAAGGGGACTAGAAAATACAGGGTATGAGCACAAGTGTAAAATGTGCAGTAAAGAACTTTTAACTGGTGTCTCTCCATCCCTAGAGCCCCTCCAGAAGTGGCCAACAAGGCTGATACCACTGAAGAGGATGATGAGGGAAGCAGAGAAACAAAAGGAAGAGGCAAAGAGGCTGATTGATGATCCCCATCTCATCAGTAGCCTTTTTAAAAGGAAGGAAGCACACCAAAAGTTCCTCACTCCAAGCTCCCTGGTGTGTCCAATTATTTAAGTTCCTTCTAGAATGCAGCTGCCTTCTGGGCAAAGGCCACCTGTGTTTTGTCACATTTTAGGTTTTTGATTCCTGTTCATCAGCAAGAAGCTTATCCAAGCTTTTTTTAGGAACCTCCATGTGGATTGAGGGCTGTGTGACCTTTAACTTCATCTTTCCATGACAATAAGCACCACAAAAGTCAACGACTGGAGTACATTTGTGACAGTATTTGCAGAAACAAATCCAGAAAATCCTTCTGGGGTTCTTAGTAACCTTCCAAACGCTGAATAATAAATAAGCCCTTTGAAGTGAGTACATAATCCTTTTTTGGGGGTTTTTCAATGGAATATGACTTCATGTTTTAGATGTGGCAGGGAAGCCTCTGTATGCAAATCACCTTGTGCTGATGAGGTTCTGTTTTACTTTTTAATGAGGGGAGAAACGCTGACTGAAGTGCAGCCGTGTTCTACATTAAAAAGGAGCAGTATATTTGTTAGCCAAATTTAACACCTTGTAACAGGAACATCCAGTGACAGAAATGTTTCTTGCAAGTGCAGCCTGGTGGGAAAATGCTGAGGTGTTCTGGCTCTCAACTTGCACAGCACAGTTCTACTTTCTGCAGGTATGGGCACTGTCAGGATGGGGTGGTTGCTCCTGAAACTACTCAGGTGTGGTCCACATGTCCATTTTACATTATTTTTATTCATTAAAGTTTAGGGATGGCACTGGCACCTGAAATTCTCAGCAAACACAGAGGCTGGAGCCAAGTGGGAGTTGGTTTCCTTTCCAACAAGTGACAGGATGAGAGGAAACAGCCTCAAGTTGCACGAGGGGAGGTTTAAAGTTGATATTAGGGAATATTTTTTCATGGATAGGGTTGTCAAGCAGTGGAGCAGGCTATCCAGGGCAGTGGTGGAGTCACCATCCCTGGAAAAGGTGGAAGATTGGGTGGATGTGGCAGCTGAGGACAGGTTTTAATGGTGAACACGGTGGTGCTGGGCTGGCACTGGATTTAATGACCCCTTTTCCAACCTTAAAGATTCCATGGATTTATCATCTCTGACAGGAAGAAACTTTTCCAGTCCACCTGCTGCTTCTCTCTGACACAAGGGGGTTTTTTATCCAGTTCTTCTCTATCATTCAGTTTGAGATTTTTTTTTCTTCCTCTTCTTTCTTCTCTCCTTGTTCCACGATCTTTAACCCTGAATTATTTAAATTTCTCTTCTATTTACACTCCGATATTCCTCGGCAGCAGCAGCCCGTGTTGGGCAGCCCTGGGAAATTTGGTTTATGCGGCTGTTCAGTCAATGACATTTCGGATTTATTGCAGGCCCAGGAGCTTGGATGTTCCTCCTGCGGGGCACCGGAGCCCTTCAGCCCCAAATTCCAGTTCCAGAGGAGGTAGGAAGGCTGGACCAGGCGCTTTCCTGGGATTCCCCGCTCCCGGTGTCTTTTCGGGATGCGACCGCCAGGTGACACCAGATCCCTGATGCTGGGGGATATCCCGGGAATTCCCACTTTTCCCGGGAATTCCCACTTTTCCCGGGAATTCCCGCTTTTCCCGGGAATTCCCACTTTTCCCAGCCATTCCCGCACCTTTGTCTCTTTTTGTCTGGCCAAACTAAGCCCTGGGAAGGTAAAACCACTTTGGTTTATATTTCAAACTTAATAAAATGAAAGTTCCCCAGAAGGTGGCTACAGAGATAGAACTAAACTCCAAATATTGAACTTGCTGAAAAGAACCCCTCAATTCGTGGTTTCAGAGTTCCCTAAACCAGCACATTTGTTTTGTGGGGCTCCGTGGAAGTGCTGGCTCCTGAAAAAGTCTCCTGGTCTGAAGGATGTTTGTGAGGGGAACTTTGTAGAGGTTCTTTCAACCCATCTGCCCTTCATATCCCAGGATTTCCCATCTTTGTGGAAAGCCTTTTGCTCCCATCCTCCTATCCCTGGCTTCCCTGGGTTTTTGTGCCACAGAATTCTTGCAGGTCTGCAGCTGGATGGATTCTGCTCCTCAGGGCTTTGTGCCTGCCCTGAGCTACTGCTGGTTCCTGGTTCCTCTCTCCACACCTCCTGCTCCTGTGACATTCCAGGTGTTTGAGGAACATCTGGAATTTTACAGGGCCTAAAGAACTTGGCTACTGAAAGAAACAGTGTTTCCTCCTCCACTAAGGAGTAAATACTACATTACACTCTTCTTCCGCTTTTCTGCTCTCTTCACTGAGAGTAGAAGCTGTTGAAGGAAAAATTAGTTGGGAACACCCGTGATGTTTTATTTCAAAGAGGTCTTTTTATTCACCAGTTTTATCTCAGAGCCAAAGAAGAAATGGAAAATAGAAAATAGGGGGAAAAAAAAAATCCTTGCCCAGTTTGTGACAATTTCTTCACTGAGTTCAGAGATGTTCATTGTGTCACAAAACATAAAACTGTGCTTGACAGCGCTCACTTAAGCTTCCCATGATCTGATGCATTGGTGTGGGCCTCAAGCTCTGAGCATCCCCTCTCTGCTTCACTTTGGACGTGTCACAAGCTGCCTTTTCATCCCTGGGAATGGGGGATGGCAATTTTCTTCTTCCCATGTGTGGTTTATTTAAACTATAAAAACATAATCTCCCACATAATCTGTGTATTTTTTTACAACTGATTTTGTTTCAGTGGATGTCCCTCCACATTAATATAATGGAAAAATATTTGCTGTGATTTTTTTTTAAAAAAAATATTTATTTTCTTTCTTTCTGTCTATGTATTGCTGATAACATTCGGGAAAACTTTTCCAGAACTTTTAGGCAGCCTTTGCTGGAGGTTTGTAAAGTGTTTTGAGATCTGCAGGATGAACACTCAAAAGTGCCAGGTGAGATGATTAACAGTGGACGTTTATCACCTTGAAACTATCCACGGAGTTTCATTGGAAACAAGAATAAAGTGTTTGTACCCAGCTGATGGAAACTGGGGGCTTACAAAACATTTTAATTCCCTTCTTCCCACCTCTGCAGCTCTCATCCTGCTTTTCCTTGACCCACTGTTCTCGGAGTGCTGGTGAGATTCTTATTTTCACTGCAAATTTCATTCACACAGCCCAAAGCCTGCACTGGAAGTGAAGCACTTTGGCTCATGTAGCCTCATTATTTTTCTCCTGGCACAAGGGGGGTTCTTGCAAAGCTTAATTGAACCCAACAGGTACCTGCCTCGCCTGCACTTGTTAGAGATGCCTACCCGGTACTGAGTTTGTGTACTTGGGCTTGTACAAAAATATTGATGGCAAATTGGTTTCAAACTTATTGGAACAGGGTTGCTGTGGTATCATAGGATTGTTGATGTCTCAGAATTTCACCCCTTAAGGTCCAGGTTTTATTTCACAACTAAAAATGCATCTGTTCCTCTCTGCTCAATGTGTTTTTTAGCACTGCACAGCCCCACAGTCACTGGGAACTGCTCGAACTGGAGGCCTCAGTCAGGGCCCTAAAAGGAGAGGAAAGTGGAGATCTGTGTAAATGGGATTCTTCAGGGCAGCTTCAAATGGGGCTTTGGGTCACTCACTTTTCTCAGGAACAGCTTTTATGGGGGATGTTTGTGGAGGGAAAATCCTGGCAGTCTTAAAAGCGCTGGAAACATGTTTTTCTTTTCAATGGACATCTGTTGTGCTAAGGACAAAACAGGGTTAGAAAATAATGATGACTCTGTGGCTCCAGATTATCTTCAGTGTTTGTCCATCCCCAGAACAAACCAGATTTGTCAAAAGTCTTGCTGAGCATTAATTAAGTGTTGATGTAAGTAGAGCACTCTGAAGTGTGCTTGGAGAAATCCCATCACAACTCAGGGAAGCATGAGCCAAAGGCAGAGCATCCCCAGCAGCCTGGAGTTCACCCTGCCAGAGGGGAGCTCCAAATTCTTAGGAGAAATTATAAATTCTCCTGGAATGCAACTTCTGCAGCTTTGGTTCATCATCTCTGAGCACGTGGGCTCTGCTTGACTGGCAACAAAAAACGAGTCAGTTGTGGCACCAGGAATGTGCTGGACAAGGTCAAAGCATTTTAAGGCAGCAATTTCTTTCCTTGGCAACTTGAGGCAGAGATGTTTCACCAGCAAAGTGGAGGTCGGGATGATTCAGGGTCAGACTTAAAAGTGCCAGCCTTGAAAGAGTGATAAACACAGAAATTTCCACTGTTCAACTGGTTTTACAGCTGATTACTCCACAGTGAGCACAGGTAGCCAGTAATCATAAAAAACCCTGCTGCTTTTACACCTGAGGGGAGGAGAACATGGTGAAAGTTTCTTTGAATACCCATTTTTTTTGGTATGTTGTAAACATGTCAGAAAAGCTCTTTGCAGAGTGAGGTTTTCCCTCTGGGGTCCACGACTTGAAAACTGTCTGGGCTAGGAAGTGAGAGTCTTTTAGAGCTTCAGCACAAGTTGGACACAGTCCCTTATTCTGAAAGATAAGATTGTGAGCATTTTGTTTGTTAGAAGCAGGAGACTCGCTGAAAGAGAATAATTCATGTTTCCTAAGCATGCCACATTTCTTTAATATGCCTTTTCTACAGGAAAAATGTGGCAATGTCCTGTCCATCATCTGTCTAAGAAATGGGAAAATGAGTGACAGAAACTATTTGTTAAAAATGGTTTAAATTGTTCCACAAATGCTCCAGGAAAGAAACATTCTTTATGTAGTTACACTGTGATCTATACTTAAAGTGAAATATACTGGGGGAAAAAACGTGGTCAATGGGGTGTGTTAAAGGGCTTTTATTTGCATGGATGATTCACTTTGCCAGCTCTGATTTATAAATCTGTGGATTCTGACTAAATATCCATTTGAATGGCATTTTCCTCTCATAACCACATTACCAGAGCTGGAGTTTGCTCAGCAAAACTGTCACCCCCAGCTCCAAAGATCAGATCTTTCTCAACATCCTGATCTGTCTAGGGCTTAATGGGAAGAAATGCATTTCACATATCTAGACATAGTAAAACAAAATCACTGCAGAATGGAACAGGTGGAAACATTCATGTTCTCTGATGTTTAGACTTGTGTATCACAACAGCTAGTGATTTCTAGAGGCTGATGGTTTATTATTAGTTTATTTCTCATAATTAGGCTGTCTGTGTGCTCACACGGACTTTGTGAGTCACATCTCAGCTCATTATCTTGGGAAACAGACCTATTATTTTTGAAAGCCATCCAGTCAATAAATTAGCTTGGAAGAAATGATAGTCCAAAACACCTTTTCAATAGATTGCTGTCACGCTTGGTTCCTATCAAAGAGAAGGCTGGATTTTTTGTCATGACATATGGATTAACTGAGCCTTTCCTGCTGTGAGAAAACAAAAGGCAATTGGTGATGCATGGAGCAAAAAAGATCTTAAAACAGAGACATCAACAAAGAAACATGACAGCATGAAAAGACAGAGTACAGTCTGCTGTCCACATTTACAAAGTCATCCTGCCTGCAGCTCCAACACGCAGCTTTTGCCTGGTTCTGCCTCAAACTAAGTGACAGTGTTCCTCCACCCCAGCATCTCAAACCCTGAGCCCAGACAGGAGGGGGGAGATGTTAACCAGAGCTTTTTTGGCCTTGATGGTGCTTTCATGCTTGCTGTCGAGCCATGAGAAGCTCACCCAGAGTCAACAAGGAGTAATTCTCCAGGCACAGCTCCCTTCTGTGCTCTGGCTTCCATTTGCTCTTCCACACTGCTGGGGCCATATGGAAATTTGAGTGTGATACAACACAACAAGCTGACTGCCGTATTTCCCCCTCATTATTTATGCATGAATATGGCTTTTACCTGATATCATTTTTTTTTTCCTTGTGTTTTATGCAGTTCTGATGTATTTAAATAGCTCATTACATAATGTTTAATGTGGCTTTGTAATTGCCAATTACATCTTGGTGCTAGATGTAGATATAACACAGAGATTTAACACAGCTGGTTCTCATCTGGTGTGAGACAAAGGCTGGATCAGCTCACATCCTCACTAGATCATAAAATCCCAGAATATCCTGAGTTGGAAGGGACCCACAAGAATCATCCAACCCAGCTCCTGGCCCTGCACAGATACCCCAATAATCCCTCCCTGTGCATCCCTGGGAGCATTGCCCAAAAACTCCTGGAGCTCCCAAGGGCCGTGCCCATTCCCTGAGGAGCCTGGGCAGTGCCCAGCACCCTCTGGGGGGAGAAACTTTTCCTAAAACCCACCCTAAACCTGCCCTGGGGCAGCCTCATGGCAGATCCTGAGGCTCAGGGGTTGTTATACTGGGGCTGAGGGAAAGCTCCTCTTTGACTGCAGAAGTGACATGGCCATGAGGATTTTCTTCCTGAGTGCAGCTCCAGGAATTTTGTACTTCCTGATGTGACATTTAAAATTGAATCAAGTGAATCTTGATCATTATCTTGTGTTCTTGCTCGGGTGGTCTGAATTGATATTTTGGCTTTTACCCCTAAAGGATGTGAGCGTTTTTGTTTCAGTGTCTTTAGTAATAAATGCTTAGTATTTCCTTGGTTTTCAGAGAGGCAGATATTTTATCTACTATCTCTTTAAAAGTGTGTCACTTCTCTGAAATTCTGGCTATTTGTGTGAAAAATTATTCATCTATTGTGCAGTTGCTGTCATTTTGACTATTGCTTTTAAGTGTGATTGATTCTTAAAGAACAGCTAATAGAGCTCTTTGCCCACTATCCTCTTGTCATTGCTGGAGATAGAAAGAACCTTTTCAGTGAGCGAAACTATTGATTTTATTACACCTTGTGCAACTGCCATCAAAACAGAACCAGGGAGCTTGATCCTTCCCTTTCTAATCCCTGTTTTACATTGGTAATTCCTCCGGCTGGTTTCTGTGAGGAATGAGAGAGGCTCACACAACCTCTGCAGGTGGAAGGCTTGGAGCTGCCATGCCTTAAAACACTGTCCTTTAACATTATTCAGAAGAAAAGCTGGATGAAGGACTGTGGGGCTTGCACAGAAGAGAGGGTAGAAGAAAATGGTCAGGGCTCTACTTTACCCACAGAGCCTTTAATTATTGATGAGCTTTACCTGCTTACATAACTCCCATAATGTAAACAGACCTTCACATCACACACATTAATGGATTTGTCCTTAGGCCACCTTGGCAAGGAAGGGAGAACTTAAAGGGAAATTTGAAATTAAACAACACAACCCCCCAGTGCCTTAAGACAGGGAGGTGAAATACAAGTGCTTTAATCCTGGCAGTGCAGTGAGAATTGCCAGCCCAAAGCTCACAATGGCCATGATTTTGAATGTGATGTTTCCCTGATGCTTTTAACAATCTGTTCCAGCTTGTGTTCAGAGCTGCCTCTGTCGGAGCAGGGCTTTGCCTGCCCCTTGCTGCCACCCCTCTGTGCTGCCTGAGATAACCTCTCCAGAAGTCATGGAGCCAGCATTTATCCTCAACAGGAATTATGCTGGAGGACACAGGTCTCTATTCTTACCCAACAGTTCAAAAGAAAATAACTTCCTTCAGTATTTCCTGTACCTCTGCCAGTCTTCACCTTTGGAGGCACCTGAGAAAGGAGAAATTGGGAAAGGAGAAATTGGGTATTTCTGGGAAAATGCTGAGAGAAGAGGAAGCCAAGACAGGGGTGGAGATGGGTGGATGTGCTCAGAGCAGGAGCAGAAGAAAGCACTGAGCTGAAAAAGAGATAACCTGGCCTTGAGCCCTCATCTAAAGATTGCTAAATTATCAGTGATCACTCAACACAAAGATCAGGATAATCCCAGACTGCGGAGCCCAGACAGACAGGAATTTGTTCATAGGCCAGTATTTAAGGCTAGAGGAAAGTGAAATTTAGGACACATCTTTGTCCCTTATATTTTCCTGGGGATAATTTTCATGGCTTCCCTGTGGTGATGCTGTGGATCTGTTTCTCCTCTGCTCTAAGTTTAGATACTGCAACTCTGCTTTAGGGGCTAAACAGCCTGAAGTTAACTTTTTTTAACAACTTTACAACTCTTCTCATGACTCATTTCAGGTCACCTATGAGCTTTGGCAGCAAGAAAACAAACCCAATTCCCGTAAACTTTTAATTCCTAAGATATCAAATCCATGGTTCCCATGCTGCATTTGCTGACATTTCAGTAAGTAAAACCAAGCCTTAAGAAGGACAGAGTGGTTTATCAGTAAATAATGTATATCTGAATGATATCACTGCTGTGCTCAATACTTAGACAAAAAATACACCTTAAGTGTACAAAAAAACCTTACAAAAAACACCTTAAGTTTAAAGATTTTGGCTTCAACACCCAAAATACATCCCAGCAGTCAGGAAGCAAATCCCATTTTCACTAAATATAATGTACACAAAGAGAAACTGCTTTCAAATTTGGTTTCAGCACATTGATGCAATTCCTAATAACAGGAGCAGTGTCCTGTGGGGCTGCTGCTTAGTTCAACACACACAGAGTGAAGTGACAGGGGAGGAGCACCTCAGCTGCAGAGGCATCCCCACTTTATCCCCAGGGCATCCCCTTTATCCATATCATGCCCACACCAAGCTCTGCCTGTCAATTTTATATTGCTCTGGCCCAAATTATCAGCTATAGCACTAATTGATGTTAAGTGAATGTTGTCTGCCAGGCCAGCTTTATGAAATTAAATGTTTCTGTCGAATTTTCCTCTCGTGAGTTCAGTACCAAAGGGGGGGAAATGCTGTTGCACAAAATGTTCTGCAGTCGTTTAGATCCACAAAATCAGCTTTGTAATTGCTGATCAATCCACAGCCTTTTGTCCTGCATGCATCATTGCTAGGGATAAAGAAAATCTAGGAGGCAACTTGCTGATGTGATAAAGATGTGACAGAAGCCTCTGACAGCCTTGAGTAGTAAATATATGGTTAAAAAAGAAAGTGCTGCTACTCTGAAAAGAAAGTTGGAACATATTATTTTCTAATTCTAACTAAATGAGAAAAACTGACAATTTCCCTATGTCAGGAACTCTGCAAACAAGCCCAGCCAGCAGGTTTGGACTGCCTTGGCACCACTGCTGTAGTCACCCGTGCCATCGTGATATGTGTGCATGCAAATTTGCCTTTGCATATTGCAGCTGGTCTTTGCATTTATTCAGCCTCTGGCTGTTCTACTGTGGTCTAAAAGACAAACACATTTCTCTGCTTAGAGAAAGCATCATGGTATGCTCTCATGTTAGGGTGAGTTGTCTGGTTTTTGGTTATTTTTTAGATTAGCACAAGGCTGAACATCCCCAAGCAAAGTGCAGGATTCTCTTGCACCCAGCCACAAACTGAAAGGATTATTCCCATTTCAGGGAGCAAAAGGCTTAATTGTTGGTAGTCACTGAAAGTGAGTTAAATTGGCCTCCTCCAAAGATATTTCCTACAGTTACTTGAGGCGTAGCCCCATTTTGAGCACAGGAATTACCAGAAGAAGATCAGTGTTGTTCTTGTACCTGAGGCTGCAGCACACTTTGGTTATGGTGATAGGATTCAAAATTAAACAGCTGAAACGCAGCAAGGAGCAAGGGCTTGAAAGGCACTGCCTGCTGACCAAATCCAGTTCCCTGTTATCACATAAAAACATATTTTAGAATTATTTTAATGAATTTACAAATTTCCTCCACGCTAGATCTTCATTTTGCTGCTGCTGCTTGCATTAGGCTATCCCAGACACTCACTGCTCAAACATCTGTGTGGCTGCTTTGGGCTGGCTTGTTCTCATGCCAGCCTTGTCTTTTATCAGCATTCCTCGTTGTGCCAACATTCCTGGGTGTCCCTGAAATTTTCCCTGTCCCACCCCCCTTTCCACAGTGCTGTAAGAGAGCACTCACATGGCAATCCCTCCTTCCCCCCTCACCTTCACCCTGCTAGCTTGAACAAGCCTTAGCTTTGCTCTAAACACATCAGATTTCTTCTCTTTTTCCAGCTGTTTGCTTCATCCTAATAGTCCTGGTCCGTGCCTGCATCGTGTTGAATTCTCTTCTCCAGCTCCTGAATAGTCAAAATTGGATGAGGTAGCTCAGAAGGTCCCCCAGTAGGAGAAATTATTCTGAGTTCCTGAGTGTGTCATCCAGCTTTTCATGGCTTTAGGTTCCATCCCTGCTGTCCACAGACCTCAGCCTCAAAGTAATCTTGTTTTTCCAGCAGGAGATTCTCATCCTCATCAGCCTTTCCACAGCAAACTCCACGAGGCTGGGCTTCTCTTGTGCCAGGGGTAAAGATATTGCTATTTTTTCCTTGAGACTCATCACTGGAAGTTCATTAAGGAGTTTCCCATAACTGAACAATTCCCTTTTTGACACAGCTCACCTCTATATCCTCCTTAGCTTTTCCTGCACAGAGAACTGCTTGAGGTTAAACAAGGAATTTTCCACATCTAAGCAATGCTTTGCTGAAGTCTGTATAGATCAGAGTTTGCATCTAAAAAGTCAACAACAGAAGAAAAATGTTGGGTTAGTTTGGCAAGGTTTAGCTTCATAAACTTTTCAGAACTTTACGGCATTTCTATTAATCTTTAATTATAGTAAACTTCGGAAATATTTTTGATTTTTGCACAAATTAGGAGGTCAAGACTGAAAAGCCTGTAACTGCTGACATTGCCTTTTTCCCCCTGTATATCTAGGTGCTTAATTTATTATTGTCTTGATACTTAAATTAATAAAACATGCTCAGTTTGCATTACTCAGCCCAGGCAATGCTGATTTTTTTGGAGGGCAGGCTGCCTTTTGGACTGCTGTACTTCTTTTCGTGTAATTCCTTATAGCAACGTGGGTTTCTCAGACACTTTCTGTGTAAGCCTTTGTAGGAAATGGGTTTCTCCACGAGTTAATCACGGAATTATGAGTTGGGGATTCCATCCCAACACCATTAATTGTTGCTGGATGTGGCCGTGGTGCTGTAGATAAAGAGCCACGCAGGCATGTGTGAAATATTTAATTGCCACTTGCTTGCTGCAGCCCTGTGCTCGCTGTTTCCTGGAGCATGGGCAGCACAATTCCCACATGCACCGTGACTCTATTTGCATTTAGCAACAAATACTGCTGATGCTAATATCTGCCTCCCCAAAGAATTTTAAGAGAAAGCTTATTAAACCATTTTCGGCTCATCAGCTCCCTGTGGACAGCAGTGTTTAAATCCTGCTGTAGAATATGTAAATATCCATCTCTGTGTGCATGGCAGTATGGGGTTAACTCTGTGGATTAAAAGAGCTGTTCCAGGGCATGTAGAATTCCTTGAGAATAAAGGAAATTAAATACCTTTTCACGTATCAGAGTTATTACAGTGACAAGAATACTCTATGCTTCTTAGATATCCAGGACGAGGAAAACAGGATTTTTTGTGTACTGCTAACTTTCAAATAGTTCATTTATTCTTTTAGGAGAACTTAGTCATTAACATTTGAATATTTCTTTTTCTTTTAAATCATGGATCCTGATGAGTACTTTTGGAATATATGTTTTAGCAGGAGGCATTCCAGAGAAGCTGAGGCTGCCCCATCCCTGGAAGTGCTCAAGGCCAGGTTGGATGGGGCTTGGAGCAAGCTGGGATAGTGGAAAGTGTGGAACTGGATGATCTTTAAGGTCCCTTCCAACCCAAACCATCCTGTGATTCCCTTCTCTCACATCCTTGGTCTCAGACCAAAGTCAAACTGAGTGCTGGTGTTTAAACCACGTGTTCAAGCACCTGAGCTTGACCCATTTTGGTTAGAAATGAATCTGAATAAATGTAGGGGGTTGCAGATCACACAGGTCATTCTTGTCTATGGGGAGCAGACCCAGCAGGAAGGAAGGAAAGAAAAAAAACTTCTTTTTCTATAAAATATGACGAAGTTATCTTAATATTAAAACATCTGTTTAGTTCTAAAACCATCTGAAAATCTGGGTCAGGTCTTGCAGTCACTACTCACTCCAAACACACACTGCAGACTGTGAGTGTCAATAGCAGAAAAACAAATACAAAATCTTAGGTTTCTTTTTTTCTTAGATTTCAGTAGCACCATTCCTATGAGATTCTCCTGGTTTCTGTTAATAGTTGAGAAATAGATTTATAGTAGGTGAACTGACAGGAGGAAAAAGGCAGACAAATGCTCCTTTATGCTACAGATAAAACACCTTTCAAAGGCAATAAAAACATCAAGAATAAGAGAAAAAAAAAATTTCCTTTTTCATTTCATCCTTCCCCTCCAAGCCACTACATTAATTAGCTCTCTGACTGATTACTCAGTCAAGGACTTAAAAGATCAATGGTGACAGTAGCCAGGCAGGTAATTTGGAGGAAAAACCAGTAAAGTAATGCTCTAATGTCTTTGGGAGAATGAAGTGTGGTCTAGTTGTGTCAGCAGAACAGACAGAGAGGGAAGTTACACACAGGAACACACTATTGAGTTCCAGTTCTGTGATAAATCACCTGGAAGTGTATTCCTGGGATTTCATTAGCTCCTAATTGGAAGCAAACAAACAAAGCATTTATTCCTTTGCATTTTTTGTATTTTAAGTCCCAGTGATGTGCTCAGCAGTGTAGCAGACAAAGGAGGAAGCTCAGCAGCTCACATCTGAGATCCACATCAATTCCAAAGGGACAGGGAAACCCTGAGGAGAATCCGACTTCTGAGCACTTTCATTCTTTGATTTATTTTGCAACTGCATTTTCAGTGATGTAGATGAGAGTTACCAGCTTGAACATCTAAAACCCAAATTTTGAGGGGGCTGCCTACCCCGGAGGATAAATTAGAATGATTGAAGTATCAGTGCTGGTTGGGGCTGGAGGTTTACAGGCTGAGCTTGCTGGAGTGTTGTTACTGCCTGCTTTGTGTGATTGACTTCATCCCTTTAGTGCTCTCACTGAACTGTGCTATGAACCAGCTGAAAAATTCACCAGGGGCAGCAAACCTCTCTTATCACATATTTTAATGTGGGTTTTTTTTTTTTTTTCATTTATTTGTTTCAATTCTCTTAGAGGATGACTCTTTGAAATTTCCTGTCCTCTGGATGGATCAGGAATGTTTGATAATCAGGTTGTGTTGCCTACCTCGGATTGGCCAAGTCTCCCAGGGCTCTCAGGATCTCCTGACTTCATGAGTCTTCAAACACTCCTAGCACGAATGCCCCAAATTTGATTTCTCTGAATGCACAAGCCTCTGCTAAATTTTTGAATGAGTTGCTTGCTCAGCTGCTTGCAGGTTTTTCAGGTGGGTATCAGTGTGGCCAAAAGAAGATCACTGTCAAAAAAGAAAAAATTGTTAAAAACCAAATAAAATAGTTCCTCCTAGAAAATATTTAGTGGTACACTGCTCTGCCAAAAAATGGATTGCTCTAAAGTTTCTAAACCCAAATTCTTTCCTTTGTGTTGTGATGAGGATGGAATAGCTGCATTAAATTTAGAGTTGCATCTGGCTCTCACCTGTGTAGGTCAGAGAAGATGTGACTTGCCCCCTAATGAGTGATTTTAATTTGAATGTACACAAGCACACCAGATTAGCCACTCATTGGAGTGTCGTTATCCCAAATCCAGAAATAGATGAAAGTACTCCCAGTTGCTATTGCCTGCCAACATAAAACTTATTTTGGGATTATATTGTCAAGAGCCTGTTCTTACCAGAGTTTTGGTTAACTAATGCTAAAGAGAAAAGCTCAGGAATGAGATCAGTGGTCTTTATAGAAGTAATTGTGGATGTGGGTAACATTTTATTTTCCCAATCAGATGTAATAGGTCCCTACAGAAATATCCTCCTGACTTGAATATCAATGGGCTTCTCCTAACTATGTCAAAAAGAAATACTTTGAGCATTTTTGCTGTTTGGAGAGACTGAGTGGAGTGGGGGGACCTTATTGCCCTCTAAACCTACCTGAAGGGAGGCTGTAGCGAGGTGTCAGTCCTGCCCCAGGGACAGGGAAAGAGGAAAAGGTCTTAAGTTTTGCCAGGGGAGGTTTAGAGTTGGTATTAGGGAAGATTTCTACATGGAAAGGGTTGTGAGCATTGGAACAAACTTCCCAGGGCAGTGGTGGGGTCATTATCCCTGGAAGTGTTCCAAAAGCGTGAGGGTGTGGCACTTGAGGACGTGGTTTAGTGGGGAAAGGATGGTGGTTGGCAGTTGATTTTAATGATCATAAAAGCCTTTTCCAACCTTAACAACTCTGTGATTCTATGATTCCACTGCTCTGGGGATGAATTGTTCAGACCTTTTCTATTTTCTCTCCCTTCCAACCCCTCTTGCCCTCTCCTCCTAAGGAACATGAATGAAAACCTAAATTCCTGTTGCTCTGGGAGAGTTTTTTTTGCGCTGAGAGAGAATTTTTTTACTCCAGAGTTTGGCTGCAGCTGCATTTTGCTGTGTGGCCCCCAGTGAGTTGGTGATTTGGGCTGGCAGGGAGGAGGTGGCTGACAGAAAATTCCCAGAGAATGCAAAGCTACTGAACAAACATTCCCTGCCCCTCAGCATCCCTGTGCTGGCACTGCCCAAGCGAGAGCCACGAGCAGTGTCCCAGTCACCACCAGTCGCCTCAAACCCAGCGAGTTTATCCTCACTCTTGTGTCTGGGGATGGCTCTGCTGCTCCCAAGTGATGGGAGACAGGGTCAGAGGGCAGAAATGCTCAGAAAGACGGAAATGAAGCAGGAATTTCAATTCAAAGCTAATGGATGGGGTTCGGAGGCTGCTATTAGCAGAAATTATCACTGTGTTAATGTACTCCAGGCAGCATTTTTTACAGTTGAATATGGTGTTATTTTCCTAGTTATCCATTCCCTGACAAGTGGTTATAATCAAAGCTGTCTGTGAGCACTATTATCAGAAACTTACTATTATGTGCTAGAGGAAAAAATATCACAGGACGCTGCAGTGCCAGAAAACTATTGTAGGATTTAAAGATCTACTGCAACACCAAGTATTTATTTATGTACTACTTTTACCTCCTGTGGAAGAAAATAATTTTAACTTAATTTTCTTGTCTCCCCCAGCTACTTTAGAAAATGCACCTCCCAAAATAAGTCCATAATTATGATTAACAACCTGGGCTAGATCCTCAGTTGCTGTAAATTAGCATTCCCCCATTCCTTGCAGTGGAGCAAAGCCAATTTCTTGCAACAGAGAAAGCTTCCCGTGCCCTTGGCATGTTGCTTTACATCTTTCAGGGTATTAACAAACCTTCTTTAATGTAGCATTGTACAGAATTTTCTCTGGCCAGAAAAAACTTAAAAAAAAATAAAAAAAAAGGATAAATCTGGCATCACGGTCCTAAAAGACTTTAAAATTAACTCGTAAACAAAATGAATCCTTTCAATATATTCTGTTGATGAATTAAATCAATGAAACTGCTATTGCTCTGTCATGTGATCTGGCTTCAGAGAACAACTTTATTTTCTTCTCAATTTTCAGGTTTGCCATATACTTAATAATATTACTGTAATTCTGGCACAGCTCTGTGAAGGAAGGAGCTCCAGTGAGACAGCACAGAAAGGAAGTAATTAACAAAAAATGTTTATATCTATATAACCGACTACAAAACATGAAGGAAAATATCCCCTACCATAGGGATTGTGAGGTTTAAGGATATGAATAGGCAATGAAAAGTTCTGCACTTTTCATTGAATAAATCCTCAATAATGATCAGATTAATATGAGCATCTGAGTAATCATTTCTGAAAACATTCTCTGTTTTGGGCTGCTCTGCCACACTCTTCATTCAGTCAGTGCTGATGAAAATGATGGTCCAAGGATAAGATTAGTGAAGAAAAATCCAGAATTTCTGAGAATACACTGATAGACACTGTACATCTGAAACAGGTACTATCCCTGCAACTTGCTCTTCCCAGACCTTCCTCCTCAGCTTCCCCTCTTTTTCATCTTACACCTGGGAATTGAACAAACAGAGTCCAAAGAGGGTTTTGGAACAATCCTAAATCAGGGATACTGTGAAGACAAATGGTAAATGTCTGTTACCCCAGCTGCTAAGTTAATTACTGTAATGGGAAACATCTTGACAGAAGCATTGCATATGGTTATTAGCAATTAACCCACCACTCCAAAAATCACAATTCTGCTAATAACAGAACAGAGCTCAGCCTTCCTAATTACAATCTCTGCACGAAAAATTCTTTATATCAGAAGGGACTGTTAAATCCTGTAACTAGCTACAATTTAAAAAGACTGGCAATGGAGGTACTGAGAATTAGACAGAAAAATGAAAATAGAACAGGATGGTGTGACACTGACTCAAAGTTTTGGGCAACACTCGTTCATGCTTGGGGATACACAACAACTGTCACAGCCTGTTTGTAGGAAATTATACATCAAAATTAAAATGCTAATGAGGGGGGAAATATGCTTTAAAGTGGAGAGGAAGGGATGGAACATTGTGAAAGATACCAAATCTTTTATAGAATTCACGATCTGGACAGTGCTGTAAATAACGTGCTGAATTTGGATTGCACTGGAATCTGACAGAACAATTTTCTGATCAACAAGGAATGACAGTAATGCAGTTTCCATCCCTGAAGTCCTTCAGTACTATTTGGAGGGCCCAAGATGTTGTTTTTTTCCCTAACCACTTGTACTCTATGCAATTGCATCCCATCGTAACTGCACAAAGCCACCAAGGGGAATTGGTACTTTACCTGCTCAGTTCAAAAGCTGGTTTAGCTGAGCAAGATGCAATTTAATTTATTCCTTTTCCCAGTCAGGAAGGGAGCTCTGGTCAGCATGTCCAGTGACTGCTTTGGTAGTGGCCAGGGTGTCGTTTGTAGATGCTGAGGTCAAAGATGCAGAACTTATAGCAAATAAATTTCAGGACAACAGAAACGTGCCTGGTTGGTCATAGCAAGGATGTGGAACACAAAGAATTCAGTAGTGCTGTTTCCAGTGCCCTTCTTACCAGAGCCCAGTGTAAGAACTGGAATAAATGAGTCAGCTTCTACCTCTGTGTCAGGTCTGAAAGTTTAACTGACTCAGGATCCCAGCAGATCAATTATCTCAGGAGGCTTTGAAACTCCTTCCACCAATGCTGCAGCTCTAGCCATGGGAATCATCCCCTTAAAGTCAACAGCTCTGCAGGATATTCTCAATTAAAATACAGCAGAGGAGAAAACATTAGATGATATTTGTAAGAAGAACACATTGCACTGGGTGGGTTGGCTTTGGAGTTCAGGACAATGTTGAGGTCACAGCAGCTGAAGCCTCCTGCCCAGAAGGCAGGGATTTTTTACTCCAGACTTTGGCTGCAGCTGCATTTTGCTGTGTGGCCCCCAGGCAAAGGTCTCATCTATTAAGTGGCCTCCACTCTGCATTTCAGTACCTCCCAGTTTGCATGTTGCTGGTCCATTATCCTTAAAAACTGGGTATAATAAATGTTGTGCATAATTTGTAATGATCACGTACAGCTTTGAAGAACAATGCTGAATAGTTCAAGTTCCTTAAGATGGAAAAAATTAAAGTATTTTTTAAGGACTAATTTACCTCTCCTGGAAAAAACCCCAACAACTGAGGATCCATTTTGCCATGATGTGATCCTGAAAATAATCCAGGTTGGGATGACATCACAGGACATAATGAAGACTCAGCCTTGACATAATGAATGTCTATTATTTTATGAAGAAAGATTTTCTGGGGTTTAAGAAATAAAATGATTAAAAACTATGTGCTCTGCGGGAGGTAATGAGATTAGCTCAACACAAGGTTCTGTGGAGTTAAAACTACTCCAGACACAAGAAAGACTGAGCCATTCATTGGAAATTTCTGGGTACAATTATTCTGCTCTAAGGCCAGATAAGGGCTGTCTGTTTTCTTCCCCCTGAAAAAGTTGATAAAATCTCAAAGGGATCATGTCCATGCAAGCTTCAAAGCAATGAACAATATAAAACCAGTCTTCTTGTTATGAATGGCAAATGTTTACCTACTTCAGCAAAGGCCTTGGAAAATAAAAACCATACAGGAAACCACTTGTAAAGCGTGTGTAAAATGAGAAGTGTGTGTATCACATTACAGGGCTGGAAGGGAGACAGATTAATGCTCTGTAAAACAGAGGCTGACTCCTGGCTGGTGAGGATGCTGGTGTAGCCATCCAGTTGTGTCTGTCACAGATTTGTGCAGGAGCTGCCTTGGAGCAAGTGGAGACCAAGCCCATTCCATGGCAGTGGAAAGGAATCTCAGATTTTAGCTCTGGTTGGCTCAGGGCCCATCTGCTGTTCACAGCCCAGTGCCTGGTTAGTCACAGCTCTCTGGAGGGAGGGAAACCGTGGTGTAATGGACCCGGAGACCTGCACTGGAGCATAAAATGCTTAACGTGTGCTCTACACACTTTTTTTTTGTTTGCTACTATGCACAGCTCCCTTTCCAGGTCAGTTGGTCTCCCTTCTCTCAGCAGTAAAGGGGAAAGAGTTGTCTTTTGACAGCAATAAAGGTCTGGAGAGATCATAAAGATGAGAGGATGGTCTAGGGGATGGCAAGCAGCTCTGGGACTTAAAAACCACTCCTCAGTTCCCAGTTTTATGTTCTTGCTGTCACTAACTCTCAGCAGCAGCGGTGTTATCCCTCCCTCGAGATGTTAAATGCGTTTATTTTCACGGTTACCCCTCGCAAGTGCTCAGATATGATTGCAGTGGGCATCCTGCACCGAACAAAGAAGGAGCAGGGGAAATAAAGAGCAGCCGAGACGCGTCTGTGCCAGCGCAGCAGAGCGAGCCCGGCATCCCGGCAGCGACGGGAGAGCGGGGCTGGGGCTGAGCATCCCTGCAGGACACCGAGAGCAGCCCCTGCTCGCCTCCTCCGCTTATCTCCTCCGCCAGCTGCTCCCAGCGGGGATGCGGAGCAGGACAAGCTCCCTTTGCAGGCGGGATTCCAGCGCTATTCCCGAGGGGAGCTCCCGGGACACGGCCGGGGCGGGGATGGGGCCGGGCCGGGGCCGCCCCGCCCGTGGCGCGGCTGTGCCGCCGCTTTAAATGACTTTGGGAGCTGCTGCTGCCGCTCCTGCTGCTGCTGCTGCTTCATCCTGCCTCTCCATCCTGCCTCTCCATCCTGCCGCTCCATCCTGCCTCTCCATCCTGCCTCTCCATCCTGCTGCTCCATCCTACCTCTCCATCCTGCCTCTCCATCCTGCCTCTCCATCCTGCCTCTCCATCCTGCCTCTCCATCCTGCTGCTCCATCCTACCTCTCCATCCTACCTCTCCATCCTGCCTCTCCATCCTGCCTCTCCATCCTGCCTCTCCATCCTGCCTCTCCCGGCAGCACCATGCGAGCCGGGCAGGCGCTGCTGTCCATCCTGCTGTCCATCCTGCTGTCCATCCTGCTGTCCGTGCTGCTGTCCGTGCTGCTGTCCGTCCCGCCGGGCTGCGCTCTGGCCGCCGAGCCGCGGCTGCAGCGGGGAATGTGAGTGAGCGTGCGGGGAATGTGAGTGTGGGGGAAATGTGAGTGTGCGGGGAATGTGAGTGAGTGAGTGAGTGAGTGAGTGAGTGAGTGTGCGGGCCATGTGAGTGTGTGTGCGTGCGGGGCTCGGCGGGGCCAGCTCGTTCGGGACACGGGGCTCGGCGGGGCCAGCTCGTTCGGGACACGGGGCTCGGCGGGGCCAGCTCGTTCGGGACACGGGGCCAGCTCGTTCGGGACACGCCGCCCCCGGCCCTGCGGGGAGGCTCCTGCGCCCCTCGGCTCCCCAGCTCTGGGGGATGCGCTGGGAGCGGGGCCCGCTCGGCCGGAGGGAGGGCTCGGCTCGGCTTTGCCGCGGGGGATGGAGGCAGCTCCCGGGGCTGCTCCTGCCTTCGCCGTCAGCCTGGGGAGCCCGGGGGGCCGAGCCCGAGCGGGGAGAGCTGCAGGACGAGGCTGCGGATCCGTGCGGGAAGGGCACAAAGAAGCCGGGGCCGCACGTGTGCGGCTGCTGCGGGAACGCGGAACTTTCTCCGGGGGCTCTCCGAGAGCAACAAATGCCTTCTGCTCCAACGCTTGTGTCCGGAGGTGGTTTTCTGGTCAGATTCTAAAAGAGAGTAGCTGGATGCGTGCAGGAAATCTGTGGTTAAAGTTTTTTTGCGTGTTGAAAATGAATGTTGCTGGAAACTGTTTCCTGCCTTGTGTATCTTTCTTGTCTTGTGTTTTAAGGAAGGTTGCGCCTCCCTGGTCCCCCCTCTCTAAGCAACCTGGCAATAGCCTTTTCAAATGTCTGTATACACTAATTTCTAGCCACTCTTATCTTCTTGGGTTTTATCTTCGTCAACTTCATCCCGCTCTTTCATAATTAATGTCTTGTATTTGCTTTCAGTTTAGTTCTTTACTCTGTCTGAAAATTGAGATTTCCCAGCCTATTGCTCACTGCCTTTCTATGCAATCCACATTTACACGATATTTACCAGAAGTGCTTTTAAGGTGGTTTGTATTACTCCATTTTGCTGGAGTATCTATCACAGTGCTTAGAGAAGTTAAGCTCATTCTGTGGTGAAACATTTTCCTTTGTTAAAAGTGCTGTGTGTTTCTTTCAGGCACGCTTTGTGCTCTCTTTCTGAGCAATTACTCTATCAGGAGGAGGAATAGCATTGGCCTACATTAATCTGTTTGCATTTGACATCAGTAATAACTATGATTCTGCACTTTTGAAGCTGGAGGTGCTGTGAACTGTGAATTGCCTCCAAACAATTTTTGTTTGCTTTTACCTTTTCAAAGACTGTGTCGCTGAAAGAACAGAGGAAACATTCCCTTCTGGAAACGATGCTGTGTGAGGATGTTGCTGCTGGGCTGGAGTCTCTGGGAGCAGCAGTGCACTGTCAGCCAGCAGCAATCCAGAGCAGCTGCCCAAACCCCAGATCTGTGTCAGAACCTTCAGTGCTTTTCCCAGGAGTTATATTCCTGAAATTACTGCCATTCTTCCTGCTTTTCCCAGGCTGGGCCAAGCATTAGTATTACTCCAAACTTTCTTGCTATTTAGGGACTTTACCTGTGGTGTAAACAGAAATGTAAGATGTCACCAGCCTTTAGGAGTGAGTCTGCCAGCTTTCACCAAGAATCAGTGAAATGTCCAGGAGGATTCTTTGCATCAATCACCTTTTTCTAACAATTCTGGTTTGTTCTTTTGACGTTGGTCATCTGCAGTCAGTGAAATCAGAACAGCAAATGTATCCCTTGGAACATGCCATGCTGAGTGTGGTGTTTGCTGTTGTTTTGATTGAGATCTTATGTGGCTGAGGCTATACAGGATTTCTTCATAATTGTTTTCATCCTGTTGCTAACTTGAGCATTTGCTCCCAGCTAGAAATGTGAGGGTTCTGTGTGGATGTTGGTGTTCTACTTCCAAGCCCCCTGAGGAGATTTAATGTAGAACAGATTACAGAATGAGGAGATACTTCTATCAACTGCTTTTCCATACAATTAGCCCTGGATGATCCTCTAATAGAACTTCAGAGAGCTCTGGAATGACCAGAGAACTGATATGCCATTTTCATTGTGAAGCATGTTTGGCCTTTAAATGAGGAATTAGCCATGTCTCGTGATAAAAAGCACTTTTTTAACACTTTGTAGTGAGCTCTCTAGCCCAAAACTGGGCTGTGTAAGACTTTGTAAGTATGATGTGTGGTTATCTACTTCACAGAAATCAGGGGGTGCTCCTGGGACAGGGCAGAAATGGGAGCTAAGAGGGCTTGATTTGCTGTCAGAAGTGGTAAATCCTCTCCTAGAGAGACACTCCCCTGGGAGTTTGAGCAGTTCAGATGTCTGCTCCTAGTTAGGGATGTAGGACAGAGCAGAGGCAGGAGTGGTTCTGAGCTATGTGCTGGGAACCCCTTTAGTGCAATAAATATCAGAGTTAGGACTGGGACAGGACTCAAGAATGGATTCTTCTGTTCCCAGATGAGACGAGTGAGGACTCCTTTGAAAAATCCAGGGGATCAGCTTTGTTCCTGTCAGCATTAAGCCCCTTGACTGGCTCTGTGGATTTGCAGGTCCAGGATGACATCTAAAAGGGCTGGTTTGCTTTTAGAGGATCCAATCTTGCAATAAAACTGTTTTGCTTAGGGTTTTTCTTCATGTTCTTCACGCTCACATGTTGTACCTGCATATTTTCACTTTATCCATAAGCAATCTGGTCGCATTCCAAGGAACACCTGGATGCAGAGCTGGATTCCTGCCTGAGTAACTCTTTTTCCAGCTCCTTCAATTCTGTGGGGCACTATCAGCTTTCCTGTGCTCCTCCTGATAAATCACATTCCCAAAAGCAAAATCTCACATCCATGTGATATCTGCATTTGCAAACCTCGAGTGAACTTGGCCCTCCAGCTGTAGCAGCTGTTGGCTGCAGTGACACTATTTTCAAGTGACATAAATAAGAATTCCTTTTAAGGTATAATTAAAAAAGGCAAAGTCCACTTTTTTCCTGTTTTTTTTTTTTTTTGATGGAATGTGTGTCAAGAATTGACTGCTGTTGTGCAAAGCATTTCCATATGAGGAGATGCCTCCTAGTTGTGATTGTTACAGCGGAACAAATTGCATGTCAATTTGAATATTTGGTATGCAGCGCAGAAAACAAAGTGAGAAATGCTTCTATGAAGTATCTGGAGATGCAACTTAAACCTGGAGCCTGTAATTTTGTTATAATAGTGTCCAAATGATGTGAAAAGGAGATTATGTAGTCATTTCTTGGTGAGAAATTGTCTCAGTGTATTGGCTGTTTAGCCAATATACTTTATTTTCTTCTCCAGTGATGTCTATTTGCAGGTGTGAGGAAAGGTTGTCTTCCTAGCATTAAATAAGGGTTTAAAGTGCATTTACTTTTTTGATCTGAACTGAATAATGTAGTGGAATCTCCTTCCATTTCTTTGGATGGGTTATCTCCCACTTGGAGGTTTGGCAGTTTAAAAAATTTGCAGGTTTTTCTGGTGAAAATAAAGACCTGGTTTGCTAGTGGTGCATTTAAATTTCTACCATATTTAATTTTGTATTAAATTTGTACATCAAGTGAGAGGAAGTGGTTCTCTTTAAACCTTGGTTGAAACCATGCTGGACACTGAGTCATTTGACAGATTTTGATACAGGCCACTGAATTTTACCTAATTTGTTTCCAGCTGAAACCTCAAGCCCTTCTTCCCATTCCTGTCTGCCCAGAATCCATGGGCTTACAGTAAACCCTCACTACCCCTGAACAGCAGCTACTCCAACCTTTGAGGCTTGGATAATGTGATTTTAGTAAGCATGGTTTAAATGCTTTGGCATAAAAGTTTATGGTGGTTTCATCCCCTCGTTTCCTCATCCCTTTCCCCCTCTCAATCCTTTAATTTGCTGTTGAGGACTGAGATGTTTCTCATCTTTGTGAACATCACACTGAACAAAAAGTCTTTTTAGCCTGTGCACTACAGGATGTTGCCACCAGATAGAGCTCACGCTGGTCAGCGTTACAGCACAGAATCCCATTTCTCAAGACTTTGCACTTAAAGCTTCTGTTTCACAGTTCCTAGAGGAATATTAATTTTGAATTTAGTCTTTTAACAGATGGCAAAGCGCTCTTTTCCTCTTTTTCTGCCCCGGTATATTCACTACCAGGAGACTTAAAGATAATGAATGAGTGTCGTGGTGGTACTGTACTTTTCCTGATTTATGACGTTTTTCTGCTCTTCAGGAGAAAAATGAGATCAAGCCTTTCTCCTAAACCCTGAAATAGCTGCAAGATAGGATAATAAAATCTGATAGCCTGAAGTTGTTATATTTATCAAAGATGAACTTGAACTGTAAATATTTTCCAGTTTTAGAAATTCCTGGGTCTGTATCACAGACATCATAAAATGGTTCTAAATCTCACAAGAGGTTTAGAAATTTCCTGCTCATAGTCACAGTAGCTTACACATACTCTATGATTCTTAAATCTGCACATTTAAGGTAAGAAGTTGAAGGGGAATGCCCCTTCACTTTCTATGGGATTTGACTTCTCACATTACTCTCCAAAAATACACTCTGAGAGGAAAAAACTTCTCAGGTTTCTTCAGGTGTAATTGTTAGGGAACATTGCTATAGTTTAGCTATTTATGCAATAGTTTAATGTTCTTGAAATGTGTTTTTGCAGTATTTCTTGGGAAAATTGCCTGGCTTTTACTTTGGCTTTTCCTCTGTATTGATTATACCCAGCATTGGCTGTTTTTCCTCGTGCCAGGCATGCCGTGATCTGGGTATGACTGACTGTAGAATATTTTTAATAAATTTGAAGGAACCCCCTGGTGAGGAGAATGAATGAGATTATCTGTGGTGGCAGACCTGGTCTCAAGGTGACTTTTTAGCAGAACTTTGATGGAAGTGATGCTTTGGCTCCCAGAGGGTTAACAGCCCATATTGCAGACTCCTGTTATTTCACCAATTAAATACCTTCTCTCTTTGAACACAGTTAATAGATTTCCTTCCTCTGAAATTCAAGCCTGTTATTGCTTACGTTCCCTCTCAAATCTATTGCTTTTAATTTATTTCTGAGGAGAAAGAAATTTCCTTTCATTACTACGAAATCAAAGCATTTGAGAATGATGTACTGAACATATGTAGTTTGTGCTTTGGATTCCAGGCTAGCCTAGCTTTAAAACTAATCATTAATTGTTCTGGAGGGGAACTTGATATTTCTGCCTTTGCTGTGAGATGATGTGGGCTTTAATGTGTACTCTGAGTACACTGCAGTGCCTTTGGCCTGGGGATGAAGATTTGTGTGTAGAGTCAGAGTGCTGATGCTTGGTTTGGTGTTTAGTAGAAACACCTTGCTGGCTTTCCTTTGTAAGCCAGAGCAGAACTTGGCACAAAATCTTGTTTAGAAGAGAATTCTGTGCCCAGATCATGTTTTCATGTACACAACCTAATTCAATATTGAAAATTTAGCATAATATCTCAGGATGTGCCTGAGGAGAGGCTTTATAGGGTGCTCTGTACTGTTTTTTAATGAAGAAATCCCCATAAATTATGAAACAATTGTGTATTTTGGGCCTGGTCTTCTCAGGTTGGAATATTCCTCTATAGGAAATGAGTTTTTGTGCACCTCAGCCCTCAGGAGACTCTTCAGTGGGTGCCCTTCTGTTTGTAATTGCTGGTGCTCTCCCTGCCTGACCAGTGCACCATCAATGGTGAAAAATACAGCTGTAAAAACCTCTCTCATCAGTACATCTTTACATTTTATATCTTGTAATTGTGTGTCAAAGCCTGTCCATCTCTCTCTGTAGAGTAACTCTAGGAACTGTGAGCTATTTAGAAGTTTCTAATCCAAAAGATATAAAGTGAGATTTTTTTTCCCCCTTCTAGTTTGCCACTGCTAAACACTAATCCACTAATGCATGCATGTTAGTTTTCTGTGGTTAAAATCAATTAAATATTTAGCTTAACCAAGTTTTCTTAATGTTAAAGCAAACAAATGAAAACCCCAAACCAAACAAAACCCCTCAAAAAAATAGACATTGGTACCAAGCTAATGATTTATAGGGGAGTAAAAGACTTGGAATATTTTAACACCTAAAATGTTGGCATGTAGGGATTTTTCTTACATATATTGCATACATTAGATGGAATCATATTTGTTTCAGTTTGACTGGAAGTTATATATTACATGTTACTTTAAAAGTAAGCTTTAAAAAAAATAAAAAAAGTTTTGCTTTGAAACTGTTAAAATCTGGCAACCACCAAAAAAGCAAAGTGTTGCTGAAATAGAGCTGAGGATTTCAGTATCTTCTAACTCATTTAATTGTCAAACAGTGTGGCACTTGCTGTAAGGCAGAGTGAGCTTTCCCTCCTCGTGATGAAGTGGTGTGACACTTGGAATGATTTTTATGTTAATATTTTAACATCAGGTCCCTTTGTGCCTTCCTGCTGGAGGAAGCTCAGGTGTGTGCACCTGGCAGGTTTGCTGGGGGACCTGTTACACACTCCTGGAGGTGGCTGCTGCTACTCAGGGCTTTCCCCTCTGATCTCACACTTGTACATCCTCAATTTAGTCTGGGTTTTGCTCCCTTGTCTGCTCTGCCTTAACAATGGATGCATGCCAGCTACTTCTTTGTTGGAGTCAGGGGCACAGAGTGTGTGCCCTTATCTCTGATACCTGGCTCTGACATCCAATGAATTTCATATAACACCCTGAAAACAACTGTTAAATAGAAAAACTAGGAGTGTAAGTGTGTAAATTGGAGGGTTTTCTTAAGTCACTGGGTGAGAAAGTTAAAGGTTTAAACTTGTTTAAGAAATAAGAGGCAAGATGGAGGAATTAGGGTGTTGTCTCTTTTCCTTCTTCATCTTCTTCTAGAGGTTTTTGAGTAGTAATGAGTGATTGGATAGAGAATGCTCCAGTGCAGCACACGGGTGCTGGGTCATTGGGTCACCAAGAAAAATAACTTGGCATTTGTTAATTGGGTAAACAGACATATAAAAGACCTTGAAGGAGATCTTTGTTAGCCATTTTCCACCTTTCTATCTTAGTCCATGTAGCTCCTTGTGCTTTGTATATATGGAATGCAGATAAAAGAAGAATAAACAACCAAATCCAAACAAGAGAAAACTGCCTTTTTTTTGTCAGTCTCAGTCCAAGGGAGAAAGGAACCCAGCCATGAATGTCCTATCAAGACACTTCTTAGCCTCCTTTATGTGATATCCCATATGGTTCTCTAATTAAGAGAAAGATCCTTGTAACACTGGTCCTTAAATTTGTAAAGCTGAGTGTTCTGCTTGGGGCTTGGCAGGCCTGGTCACTGGCAGTGCTGCTCTCCTGGATGTAGTAAACAAAACTGTAAAACTGGATGTTGCTGGGGATTGAGTCTAAGTGACTCTAAAAGAAAGGAACAAAAAAATCACTCCATGATTTTAAAATGAAAAAAAAAAAAAAAAAGTGGCTTGGCCAATCATGGTTAAACGATCTGGATGTGCATGTTTATCTTCTGCTTTTCTTGCCAACCCAAATAGATGATTCTGTCCTGGGGGAGGGAGGAGGATGGTTAAGTAGAAGGTAAACGACAGGCGCTGCACTTTGATAGCGGCAAGAACTAAAAATCTTATTGTTGTTATAATAGCTGAGTGTGTAATTAATCATCTCCTATTGATTTGCTCTTCATCTAGATGCAGGGCACAAAGGCTGAAGGAACTCTCATGTTATTTAGCTGCTCCATCTAATCAAAGGGAGGATGTGAGTAAGACCCAGCAGTGCATTAGTAACCTGTGGGATGAGGGGAGCCTTGTGTGGTGGACCTTCATCCACAGAGCCAGAGAACAGCAGTGATAATGAGACCTAATCTAAATGAGCTTGGTGCTTACAATCCATGTCCCAGAGGGGCTATAAACATCACAAATATTGATACAGGATCAGGAGAGAGCAGGGATTGATTAGTGGTCAAGGGAGCAGGATGTCCTAATTGTCTCTGGTAGTGCTGATTAATTTTATCAGGGAAATGAGCCTTAAAATAGATTAAGGGTGGAAAGGGGAGCTTTGCAATTTAAAAAATAAAAGCCTCCTCTGTCATTCTGGCCTTTGTGGATTATTAAGCAATATGTATCTAGAGACAAAATTTACGTATATAAGCAAATATATATAACTTGTTCTTTGGACCTTTTGTTTCTGTGGCCTATTTCCTGATTTGACTTTTCTTTTTCTGCGTTGAAATAAAATTTTGTTTTTTCTCCTTTCCAACTGAGATCATACAGAGTGAAAACTTTCAATCCATCCAACATCATGCTGCAGGCTGTTTCTCCTCTACAGTGCCAGGTGTTTCTTCAGGGTGCCACCTTCTCTTTCCAGAGGTCTTTTTTACAAGCCAGTGGTGATGTTTTGCTGGGATGCTGGGGGTGTGAGGGGTTTCAGACAGTTAACCTGAAAAGTTTGTAACCAAATCCTCTGTAGCAGTGTACAGCTATTTTCACATCAACATCAGTGTATTTCTAGTGCAAAAACAGTCATCACAGCAGTGGGGAATTTAGCCCTGACTGTAATCTTGGCTCCCTTAAGAAAACTCTTATTTGATCTTTTCAAACTAAAACTGGATAAGCAGACTGTGGTTTTCTAAACTTTTAATAACAGCATAAGGGGAAGAAGCAGCAACCAATTAGTGTTTTGAAAATACAGGATTCCAGCGAGTTGCTCCTTATGACAGGTTTCATCTATTGACTGATTTATGGGAAGATCAATAGTGTTCAGGCTGCAAATTCGGCAGCTGAGGCAACACAGGCTGCAACATCTCATTTTTAGGGGGATGTTAACAGCTGTCTGACTTAGTGTAGAAGGTGGTGTCATTCACAGAGTCTCTGTGGAAAGACCTGAAATCAGACAGCCAAATTCGTATTCGTTAATGTTTTGATTTAAAGTTTGTGCTGTTGAAAGAAATCTTTAGGGACATCTTGATGTGTGTTTGCTCTCTCGCTACTGTTAAATCTACCTACCTTTAGCTTCTTGTATTGAGCTGGGGAAAAATAGATGGGTAGAATGAGAGATTTGCTTCACCATTCCAGGTGTTGGCAGAAAAAGAAAATATCCCTGTCACAGAGATGTGAAGGACCTTTCCAAATGGAAATGTCCAAGGCCAGGTTGGACAGGGCTTGGAGCTGGGATAGTGGAAGGTGTCCCCGCCCTTGGCAAGGGGTTGGAACTGGGTGATCTTTAAGGTCCTTTCCACCACAAACCATTCTGTGTGATTTTGTGGTAGATCTGTTCCTTTTCTTTTTAAAATTCCAAACACAGGAATGAATTACATCCCGCCTGGAGATGCTTTTAATTTTCTCTGAACTTCTCCCGTTGCGCGGCGGTTCACGGGCACCACAGCCATATGATTAGCCCATGCTGCTCTTGCTCCGTTTTGGTCTAATTATCTGTTCATTAGAATCTCAAGTCTTGAGCTGGGAGTGTGTAGGGTGTCTTTGTTTAAAGGGCAGTCTCCTAATGCAAATATTAAGAGAGCTTTCTGCCTTGCCTGAGTCAGACTGACAAGCTAATAATAGCCTTGGTGTTAGCCTTGGCTAGCGCAGAGCACCAGTGCAAAAAGGCTTCAAGGGGCCGGTGTATCAATCAAATCGTGGCCCATAATATCCCTTGGAGTCTTTTGCTTGTTTTAACACTTCAACTCCCATTAAGGAATATCTGCTGGATGCAAAGGGCAGGGCAGTAGAACAGGAGCTGCTCTCTAATACACCGCTCCATCCACTTGAGGGTTCAGCTTAGTCCCGGGTGGCCTCCAATTAGCAGAGTTCCACAAATGAAACTGTGCCTTCAGTAGCTGTAGCCTGGTTCCAGGAGCTGTTCTGAAGTTTGGAGGTATCAAGTGAGTCAGATGGCTTAAAAACTGCCGTGTTGACTGTGTGTGTGGGGAGCTGTGAAGATGCTGAATTGTTGAAGAGGGCATGTTTGATTCCCAGCTTTGCCAGCACAGGATTACATGTTATGCAATTGCTGCAATTTAATTATAGTGTTTCAGCAGTTTTGATATCTGCCTTTAAATTATCCCAAGGGCATCAAGGAGGAATGACTTACTTTGAATAAATCTTCAAAAACATATGACTCTGCTGCTGGCTTGTTATGTTCTGTGAGCGTCATTTGTTCCCATTAACTATATCCTAGAAGCCAATACTACTATTCCTGGAAACATGGCAATATCACATGAGGAGGAACTTGTGGGATGGGCTCAGTGTGTCATTGCAACAATTGTCAGCTCCTCTCTTTTATTTATGGAAGAGCGATGCATATGAATGTACCTTTATCTGGAAAGTTTTAGGCAATTCTAATAAAAGGAGATATGCATGAATTATCAGAACATGATGTTCTATTCACTGGAGGGAGAGTCATTTTAAAAAGCCTGCTAAGTGAGGCATGGTTGCTAAGTAAGGCAAGGGTTTTATTAGACCAACTGACGTAATGGAAAGGAAAAAAAAAAAAATAGACAAGTTTTTGGGCACACAAAGATCTTCTTTGGATGGGAAACAAATGGCAGACTTTGTGCTAAGAATGGCTTGGGAACAATGGCTCTGAACTTCAGCTAAATGTGTTAAGTGGGGAGGTGATTCTGGAGGGAAGGGGTAGCTGGGACACATGGGGAGGGTTGCAAAGTAATGGAGGTGACACTGGGAATGTGGGGGAATCTTGAGGAATTTAATCTGCAACTGGGCTGTGACCATCTCCTGTTCTGCTTTGATGTGTTGGCAGACCTGGGGAATGGGAAATATGGAGCTGTATTGAGAATGGACTGTGCATTGGAGGAGGAAGAACATGGAGGGATGTCCACTGGCCCTGTGGTTTAGGAGGATGGAGATGTTTGCTCTAAAGCCTGGGAGAAACAGATATTCTAGTTCAGGAAAGAGACTTCTGTCAAGGCCAGGTGTTCCAGTTCAAATGGATTCTTTACTTTTTTTCCCCTTGGTGACAACCAGAGCTTACAGTTGTGAGCTTTCTTCTCCTAACTTCCTTTACATGGCCTACCTGGATTCCTGAGGGCTGTTGGCATTGGGTTTCAGTCTGTTCCTCCTCCTGAAGTGTCCTTGTTGGGCAAAGGTCCTCTTTACCCTGAGAGGATGTCCCAGGCATTCCCTTGCAGCTGTGGTGCCTTTGGGAGACCTGGCTGCACATCCCACTCTCAGCACTGTGGATTTCATCCAGGCAGGGCTCCTTCCACGTGCTCAGCTCTGCAGTAACATTGATCATGATTGTAGTATTTTCTCGTTCTGCACAGCCTTAATTTAATGATATTTGTAAACTACTTGAAGACCTGTGGATGAAAGATGTTCCCTTGTTAGCAAGGCTACCCTGTGCGGTGTTCAGGCTTAATAGGGAGCCTCGGAGATAAAAAGCACCATAAATCCTGGATGAGATGTTAACAATATCCAGTGTAAGTGATGATGACCAGCTGCCAGGCAGCTCTTGGGCTAGAGCTGCTCTTTTATTAGTGCCACCCCCAGGTTTTCTAGCACAGGGTCTTGTTTCTACCTGTGATGAGGGACAGGAAATGTGTGACAGGGTGTTACTCCAGCACCCTCCAGCTTGCAGAGGACTCTGAGTGAAATTTGGGGAAGGACACACCTGCTGAGTGCTGTTTTTGCCAGGGTGGGTGTAGAAGGTCCCTGTTCCCCCCTGTGTTTGGGTTATTGAGGCTGGTGCTTGCAAAGCCTCACCAGGCTGTCCTGGGGAATTGATGATTAAATTATTGCACTAACGATCTATAAACTACTCAAAAAAAAAAAATCAGTGAATTAGTTTCATTCATGTCACAACAGGTTCCTGCCTTCAAAGATGACAAAACCCCTCATGCTTTATGGTTTTAGTTAGACCCTGAATGTTTGATGCTGTTGTTTTCCGTCGCGCAGAATTTCCTGATTTATACCAGGGCAAAGAAATCGGGATAAGGCAGACAAAATCTCTGCAAAACCATCAGAATGTAACCTTTCTTATGACCCTCCATACCTCCTGCAATCCTGCTATTTTTGTAACTCTGGCTAGGTAGCAGGATGAAGATTACATATCATCCTCCAAAGCAGCGCTTTTATTTTGGTCCTGTTATTTTAGGAATAATCAGCAGAGAACAAGGATCCTTCCTCTTACGAATTTCATGTGTTTCCCTGAGGGGACTGATAGCGAGGGGGGCTCTTACAGAATATACAATTTCCCTAGCAAGAGTTTAGATAAATCTTATCTGCCCTTGAATCTGTGGTAAATCTTTCATGGACTTGTGTGGAGCCTGAGTTTCAGTACATTGTTCACATGCTGCCTTCTAAATCTCGGAGCTGCAGCGTGTTCAAACACCAGTAAAAACCCTGTTTCAAACCATTACACACAGCATAGTTTCATGTGCATTTCTCTAGATGTCTAAATTTGGTGTTATAAATAAAAATGATCTTTTTCTTTCCCCCCCCAGGCCAAATGTGTGCCCAGTGTTTGAGCTGGCCCTGGTGGGACACCAGGAGCCCTGCATTCAGTCCTTCAGCAGGATGGTCAAGATGTGGAAACAAGGCTGCACAAAGGGGAGGTGGTGTGTGAGCTATGAGAGAAGGTAATGTATCATCTATTGTTATAAACAGCTTTTGTTGCTAATCTTTTTCTGCAAGATCTTTAACTTTTTTGTGAGAGGAGTTGTGAACTGTTTCATCTGAAGTGTGTGGTTATGGGCATAGTGTCCTCCTGAGATTTGGCTTGAAATCTGTTATTACTGAGTAGAAAATGTGACTTTTTAATGTGTTTTGGGTTGCTCATGAGCTTCGTGGCTGGCTTTAGATTCAGAATTTTACACTATCAGAAAATGTTCCTGTCTTGTTCTTGTTCAGGTGAAGCCCAGCTGTCAAGTCATTGACTTTGAAAAATTGAACTTCTTTCTGTTTCTGTCACTTTCTTAGAACTGATGGGAGATCTGACTCCCCCAACAGCTAAACCCAAAATTGATTGGGGGGGGAAAAAAAAGTTACCTTTGACTAGCCTGAATACAAATTCTTCTAAATAATACGTGGACATAGCACATCAGAGCCATTGGATGTTCCCAGGATGCAGTTTGCTACATTTGCTTATTTTTAATGAGAATTTCCAAAGGAGGCTATAAAAATGTCTGATAAATATGACACAGGAGTACAGCGTGCTGCTGGTGAGGTGGGGCTGAGTGGAACAGGAGTTGTGATTGCTCTCTGAACCTTCCTTGCCCCACAGGTCTGGCTACTACACGGTTTACAAGCAGGTGTACAGGATGGAGCAGCAGACCGTCTATAAGTGCTGCCCCGGCTGGGCCCAGCGCGACAACGAACGCGGCTGTCTGCACTGTGAGTTGGGACAAACCTGGGGCAAACCAAGAGGTGACACCCTCAGGCCTTGCCTTCCTGCTGAATCCCCACTTCCAGACACAAGGGTTTTGTGATTTGTAACTGGGATTTCCCTGGTGATGGGGGCATGAAGGTCCATTAAAAATCCAAAAGCGCTCACATAAAAGTAGCAAAGAGCTCTAATTTTAATCCACGTAGTGAAACAGTTTAGATTAACAGTCTAAACTCCAACTGGAGTTGTTGCAGCATTTTTGTGCCAGCCTGGCTTTGACAGGCCAACCAGATTTATTGCTGTTACCCAAATGATGCAGAGAAATCTGCTGTGAAGAACTCGCTCCCTGGGTGTAGAGCTCACTGTGGGGTCTCACTGGTTTTGGCATTTGCACTTCTGCTCTTGCCATTGAAGCAATTCCTTGAAGTTCATGGAAGCTGTTCCTGCCCTGTGGGTCTCCATCTGAGGAGAACCTGTTTCTCTCACTAATTTCTGATCCTGATTGGATGCTTTCCTGAAAGATGGAATTTAATTGAAATGATAAGGCAGCGCTTCAGCCGCTGTTAACAAGACATCAGGAGAAGATGGCAACCTACTCAGTGTTTAGTTTTGTTACTGTTTAGTCAGTAATTGTGTTTTCTATATGAAAGTTAGCATCTGTTCTTATTTATTTTTTAATCTTCATACCAACTTCAGGGTATGCATTCGAAGAGCTTGCTTTTATGGTTGTCTCTTTGTAGTTAAAAAACAAAAACAAGCCTGAGAGGTATTCCTGTTAGTTTCAGCCTGAATCTACATATTTAGTGTGCACCTGTTTAGTTGTTAGAAGTCAAAAATATGTTTACAAGCTGTGTTTTAATCTCTGGTGTAAAGGAGTTTAAGGTATGTGAGCACCAGTGGCAAAATGAAATTTTCTTCCTGAAAGAGCAGTGCAGACTTGCTTTGAATTCTTTAAGGCACCAAAGTGGTTGAATTACTCTTTTATATTTGATACTCTTTGCAAGTTTGGCTCAAGCATGTGGAATTTGAGTTATTGTAAATAAAACTGTTCTGTGTTAGAGGAAGGGAAGAATTGTAATTCCCTTCCACATATATAATATCTCCCAGTGCATCAGTGGTTTTTAACCATTCCTACATTATTGTCTGGCAGTTTTTCTTATTTTATTTTGGATTCAGGCAGTGCTTTGAGTCCTGCCTTCTGCCTCTGAAGCACCTTCAGATTAAACTGCAATACCCAAACCTAATTTTTATTAAATTTCCTCATATCAACAAGGTAGTTACACCTATGATACCAAGTCCTTTGCCCTTCAATAAGAACCTGGGTTTCTTCTTGTTGGGAAGGTCATGTTGCAACAGGACTATCTCTGTTCTGGAGGATCCTTGGCACAAAAAGAACTAAAATAGCCTGTCCTGTTGTGTTTGTGTGCTCTAGTGCTCTGCACTGCTGGCACTTGCTTCAACGGAGGGAAATGCTCTGGAGAAGGGTCCCAGGTGTGCCAGTGTCCTGCAGGATTCCAGGGCCCTCGCTGCCAGTATGGTGAGTCCAGTGGAAATTGTCTCAAGTGCACCTGGTGCTTGGATAAAATGCATCTTCAGCAATAATCTCTAAAACAAGAATATTTTATTAATGTTGATGTAAAATTAAAGGTGCTGCCTTTTTTTAAATCTTTATTTATTTATTTTGGTATTGAATTTTAACAAAGCAATATGAAAATCGAATTTGATTGCTATCAGATGAGTGAGTGTCTGGTGGACAACATCACTGAATATCCCCAGTGGTGTCCAGTGGAATATCTGGCTATGGCTTCTCAACTTGAATGCTCTTGTGGTGCTCTTACTGAATTTCTCAGCCTTGCTTTTACCTTTGTGAGAGGAAATTCTGAGTCAAAGCAGGTGGGCAGTAGGCAAAGAATGCAGCAAATGAACCCCTGTATTTGTTCATGGGGTTTTTTTTTTTAGTGCATCTCAGAGTAGGAAGGTTTTATAGCTCACTACCAAATATTTCATAGTATTCCTGGAATAATATATGCACCAATCTTTCATTTCACTGTGTTCTAGCATACTATAGACCAAATTCTGTGTGACTTAGACTCTATCACCCACTCTCAATGAGAATCTTTTTTGTCTCACACACTGGCTCACAATTTGATAAACCCACAATGGGTTGTCTTGTAATTTAACACACTGTGTAAAGCTCTCCAAAATTACAGAACTGCATCCATTTGGCTTCTTAAGAGAGGAAAGAAAGTCATTCCTTCAGAGTAGGCTGTGATTGGGACAAAGGATTTCTTTTGTATTAGGCAAATGATAATTTCCTTTTCAACTGAAGCATATTGTGCTTTGTTCAAAGGAAGGCAGATTTTTAAGTATTTCGTTTTTTTCCCTTTTAAATTCTAATATGTTCGTGTCCTCACCTGGCTTGTCTGTCAGGCAGTATGAGTCAGAAGGACTATAACAATAAATAAAATGCAGAGCTGTTTACAATGGAGCTGGTGCTGCCTGCAGACAATATTAGTTCAGTTAAGCTGTGATTGGGTATTTCTTTACTGCCCACAGAAACAAGTTTATGTGGGTGAGTTGAGACGAGCCAGAGTGACACCAAGGCAGGTTGGTTGTGATTAACTTACAGAAGAGCTGCTGTTTCAAGGTAAGCAGGATCACAGTCTCCAAGAAGGCCTTACAAAAAGCTTTTACCAAATGGAATATATCTCAGCAAATTATAAATTGTCCTGGCCGTTATAAATTGTCTTTTGAGGCTCCTTCTGCTTGGCAGTACCAGTGGAACTGAGGCATTCCCAGCAGGCAGATTGTGTGGGTGCAGTGTGTGGATAGCACAGGTCAGGTTTTCAAGCTGAAATGAGATTGTGCAGTCTCTATTTCACAGGATGGTGACTGCAGCCCCTGTAAAAACAATGAGAGGGATCCTGCAGTCCTTGCTCTTTGCACTTGGGTGGAACTTTTATCTTGGGTCGTTTGTCTGCTTTCTATTGATTCCTGAGGTTTGAATGGAATTCCAGTAGTCATCATTTTCAGGTTTATACAGCAGCTGCTATCACAGCCTGGCAGGAGTAAGTTTATAAATTGAATTCTGAAGGGAGAAACCTTCTTTCAGGAAGAATGCTATGGACCATTCACCTGCCTAACAAAAGCAAGGTAATTTAGAGTGTAAGGCCTCTTCACTGTTGCAGGTGCCTCCAGTCAGATTCTTTTGAGGTTTGTATCATATTTGTGCAAGCAAAAGGAAGAAGAACTGTACTGTGAGACTAACAGCCATAGCCTCTAGGTTTCCTGGCTGCTGTTGGAATATTGCTCTTAAAGTAGCTTGGATTTAATGTGGCTGCGTTAATCAATAAGTTCTGGGTTTAAATTATCATTAAGCTTAGTCTGTGCCCTCCTCCCTACTTGTCTGTGAGACCTGACTGTAAATCTGACTGTTTTCCTGCCAACCCAAAAGGAAAAGGGGATCTCTTCCACCAGCATCTTTTTCTTTGAGGATTCAGCAGAAGGGATGGGTGCCAGGGAAGCCAGTTTGGTTTTGGAGTGCGTGCTATAAGATGTCAAAGCTGGTGCTGGGATGTGAGTGAGGCTGTCAGAGGGGATTGTTGGTGCAGGGGCCATGTCCTTGTGCCTGGAGACTCTGTCCCTGAGCTGCCAGGAGTGCCCAGAGCCCCTCCTGGGGCTGTCAGGGGAAGGGAGGCTCCAGCTGGCTGTGAGACCCCAAGGTGCTGGCAGAAAGCTGCCCCTCGGCGCTCCTGGCTGTAATCTTGGCTTCTGTCACTTCTGCTGTTGTGGCCTCCTGACAGAGGAGGAGCCACAGGCATTTCATAGCTGCCCTTGAACTCATTGAGCAAAATCATTTCGTGTTTCCCATTTTATATCTCCCCCTCTCCAATCTTTTTTCCTTTCTTCTGTTTCTCTCATCAGCGTTGGCAGCTAATTCTGAAGTTTTACTTGTGCAGTGGTTCTCATGATCTCCTTGCTGGGTGCTGTGAGCTCCAGACAAGAGACAAGAAATTATTATAAAAATATCACTAAATTCATTGCTCTAAGAAGTAAATGGGAATGTACATCTCAGGAATCTTCTTCCTGTGGAGTTTGTATTTGCTGTTGAGTTAGGGAGCAGGTCAGTGTCCTGGAAATGGAATTTTGTCCTGAAGAAAGTTTGTGATGGATCCTCCAGAGTGGCTGATGACAGCCCAGTGCCTCACAGCGATCTCAGCAGAGATGATTTCTCACAATTGGCATGATAGCAGCTAATGACTTCTTAAAGGGATGGTGGGGTGTTTTTGCAGCCTGGGACACGACATGTTCCTGATTAGATGCTGAAAGGGTCAGGGCTCCTGTAACAAATTTAATGTAATTGTGTTTAGAAATGTGTTACTGCATCCCTTGTACACGTCACTCCATAGTTTTTATTATTTTTCCCATACAAGCAGCAGTGAAAACTTAGGAGGAAGATTTATGAGTGAAATGGTCGAGTTCTTCATACAGCCATTGCAGGGACTGGGTAACAGATTGAGCTGTCTCTTGCATTGTCTGCTGCAATTTGTCTTGTAATAATAGACTTATATCAATTACAATGTAAACTTGCAAGCTGCATTTCTTTCTGTTTTTTAACTTGTTTGGAACTTGTGATCCCCATTTGTCCCAGTGAAAGGGAGGGAAACCCTGTAACAAAAAAGAAGGCAAAATCCAGTGCCAAGAATAAATCCTGCTGCAATGCTGGTGTCATTGATATTCACTAGTTGTCCTGGTAATCTTGTTCAAGGCCTGGTGGCCACCTGAGCTGGACATGGAAGTAAAGTAATTTCATTTACTTTTTTTAATTCAGCCCTGGGACTTTTACTTGGACATGCAGCCAGTGAAAACACTCCAAATTCTACAAAAAAGGGTGTATTTATTTACTCCTCGTGTACATAGGATTGCTCAATGGAAAATGAGGGGTTAGTTTTGACTCTTTAACTGTTTTGTCATCAAATTTCAAGTTGCTGTTGGTTTTACTGAGTGCCTCCTGATGGGTTTTAAAACATAAAATAAAAAACCAGGGTGAGAACTGAACAGGCTTTATAATTTCTTGACTGATACAAAATCTGAGCATGATTAATGTTTTGCAAGAGGCTCCCATAATTAAGAAAGAATAAGTACAATTGAGTCTATCTGAGACAATGGGTGTAATTGGAAGATGTTTTAAAATAATTGAGGAATGACCAGTGAAGGCTTGTCAGGAAAGTCATCTCATGGTGACATGGTGTTTGTCCTCCTTAAAGAAAGCTGAATACAATATTCCAGTGTTTAACAGATAAAGTGTCAATAGATTCAAATTTTACACAAATGTTTGCTGTCACACAAGTGGAATTTTAAGTTTTTTGCAGTGCCTGATGCAGATTATTAAAGGCTGCAGTAAGACATCTTGAGAAGCAGTGTGCTCACCTGATAAGAGCTTTCTTTTCCACCTGCCACTGACCTTGGATATTTAGTGCTGTAACTTTCAGCAAATTTTACCCCACTCTGCCCAGCCTTTGCAGTACGTGAAATGTTGATAATGGTGGCTCATTCCTTCGTCAGGGGCTTTGAGACCCAAGTAATTAAGTGTAAGATAATAGCATTGGAATGTGTATATAAAGGCAAAATGCACACTGGTTGGGTAGCTAAATGAAATGCTTATGAGGGAGATATTCATCAGTTCATTGACTAGCTGTCAATCTCTGCCTTCACTCTGGTCACACACTATTAAGATATTGAACTATATAAAGATTATGGTAAACAAAAATGTCAGCACCTTCTGGATCAGGTAGATCAGAGTTTACACTATAAAACTGCTTGAAACAAAGGTGTTTTGGTTGTTTTTTTTTTTTGAAGCCATTGATTAAAATGGCATGAATTCTGATATATCTTCTTGCAAATAAAAATACTCTTTTCTTTCACTGTGAAAAAGAATTTTCTTCCATTTCCCTCTAGGAAATGTTTTTTGCTGCAAAGACCTGTTTGATACAACTTCTGATTAATGTCCTGTCTGCCATCCTGGTCTCTTGTAGAGATGAAGTTTTTCTTCTTTGAGGCTGAAGGCCTACACAAGGGCAGTGTAAATCCATGAACAAATGCCACAAATTTTCCTTCTTTAAAATAGCAAATGACAAGCTGAAAGCTCCCATGGTTCTGTTGCCCATAGGGATGTCTTCAGTTTTCATGGATCTTTGTTTCCCACTGAAACTATAAAATGTTTAAATATTTGTGGGGGCAAATTAGTTCTGATATCTGGGCCCTTGTTGTGCCAGGGGTTTTGGTATTTTGTTTTCATCTTTTGGCTATGAGTCCCCCAAAAGTCTGACCCAAGACAACCTTTTTAACTTGAAAATTTGCCATTAACCCATGGGGAGAGTGGAAGAGGACGGCACAAGAGATAATTTATGCTCAGATTGCTCTAGTTTAGTGCATGCAATATCTGAAAGACACCAAGTTTGGTTTTAATTCTGTTCCAACACAGTTATTCTCCTGCTTCAAATGGCTCAGTGTCATTAGTAAAATGCCAGCCTGTCATGGCAAGGGAAGCTGAGATGACTGATGAGGCTGCTCAGGGTAGGAAAATACCTGTGCTCTGGCAGAAAGAAACCTCGTGATCCCCCTCTCTCCTCGTGGCACCCTTGGTTCTGTGCTTCCTCCGCTGCTCTTGGACTCCCAGGAGCTGTGATCCTTCAATCCTGTGGCTGTTTCTTGGCTACCACGCTCTCCTGTGATGGAGAAGCGCTGGCAGGCAGCACACAGGAAGGTGGAGATGCTTTTGGGCCTTCCTGCAGCTCTGAAGGAGCCACAGTGAGCTCTTGACAGCTTGAGAGCATCCTGCAGGCTGGGGATGTGCTGCAGTCACTTGTTCTGCATTAGGGACTGGGGTAATGAGCCCTTTCTTAGCACTTGTCAAGGTAATAACAGTGCTGTGTGCTTGGAGCGTCCAAAACCCTTCCAAGGAGTAAAATTTGAAAACATGGGTGTGTTTTGAGCAGCAAGCAGAGCTAACAAGGTGTGTTGACGTGTTTCATCTCATCAGAAGTTAAAAGAACACCGTGGCACTTCCCTTCTGTCTGTCATGTGTGAAGCACACAGGAAACTCGAGCAGTGTCAGGCAGTTTCACATGATGGTGCTTGAATGTCTCCACTTTTGGCTGTGGCCAGCAAGCAATGCTTGATCTTGTGTTAAAGATGTAGCCACTGCTCTAAACTCACCCAGTTTTAAAGCAAATTGGTTTGATTCAGTGAAAGAATACATAGTGTAGGTTTTAAACCTTCATAGTATTTGCAAATTACATTTGCAAATATTGCATTGCAAACTCATATTGCAAATGCAGAAGCTGCTGATTTCGATGAAGTGATCTGAGAGTCCAGTAGATATTTATCTCATTGCTATAATTCTTTCCTACCCTGTGGATTTCAGACATTTAAAACTGTTTCAGAGGCTGTTTCAGGTGATTTTTCTTCAGGGTTAAGAGTGTTCTGCTGCCCAGCATGCATTTGAAAAATACCCCTTTATAACTTCAGGTGGTTTTGGATTTAAAGCCCGACTTCAGTCGTCTGGACAACTCTGCCCTGGCTAAAAATAGTCTGAAATGAAGATGACCTTTTCAGATTTCCCCTCTTGGTATCTCATTTCCCATGGAAACATTGCTGCTTTCAGTGCATCAGTCCCCTCAGTGCGCATCCCTCCGCGTTCCCTGGTGCTGCCATCAGGTGAGCTCACAGCAAATGCAGCTTGGTGTCCCTGTGTAATCCCCAGGGTGTCATCAGCCTCTGTCAGCTGGGGCTTGGCAGGGCTGTCCTGCTGTCACTGCTGCCTTCACCCGGGTTCTTCTCCTGCAGTTCTGCTCCTGCTGACCTTGGAGCTGCTGCCACAGCTGCTTTTCTGCCTCAGGTGGGACAGCGAAGCCTCTCGACATCTACACAGCCAGTTTGGGCCCTTCCTGAAGCACAGGGAGGAGGGGGGAAACCTGATGTATTTTTCTTTCAGTTTATGAGCAGTTTAGCAAATTTAGTGAAGATTTATATGCAGTAAAGTCTTCAGTTGCAGCCTTTTAGCTGATTCTGGCCTCACTGGAGGGTTTAGTCCTTCAGCACTCCAGTGACATAATTGCCTTGAAAATCTGAGAAACAAAAAAGCACTGCTTGACTTTTTTGTTTTAACCCCTAAACCTTAATGAAACCTCTTTTTTCAAGAGAAAAAAAATATATTATTTTGAGTATTAAGAAAAAAATCTATTTCTAATCTGCAATGTCATCCTCATCACGTAGGTCTATCAAAACAGTCATCTCCTGACAAGCTTTGGTCTCATGGTGACACATGTAATCTGTAATCTGTCTCCTGTACTCTGCTGACAACTGACAGGTCTCCTGATGCTTAAAACAAAATGGGATTTGCATATTTAAATTATAGATGTATACAGCTACAAATTAACGGGAAGGTAACATCGGACCTTAAATAAAGTGTCACAAGTCTGGAGCTGGTTAGAAACCCATGAGAAAGATGAGTTGGATGTTCTTCTGGGCAGAGATTTGCAGAAGACAAATGCAGTGCACAGATCACTGCAGGAGGTCTGTAATCTCTCAAGGAAAAAAGTTATGGTTGAGATAAAATGGCTTTATCTGTTCTGATGGTAGATAACAGTTGATTCAGAGATTGATTCCAGTTGTGAGCAAGACCCTAGGCAGGACTCAAAAAACCTGAAAGCATGGCTTCCTCCAAACTTTCCATTCTTTCTTCTTTGCTTCCCTCCTCACACCCACCTGCTCTTTGCCAATATTGTCCATAGAAACACCTTTCATCACCAGCAAGACATCTACCTCTCCAGATAAAAAAGCCCTTCAAAGCAGCCACTAAAAAGCTGTGAGGAATGAAAGCGTTGCCATCCTAAAACGGGAGCGGTAAAAACGCTGATTGAAAAATGCTGCCTGGCTCTGTCCTAGGTCTGACAGGATATAATCATCAGCCCATCTTGCTGAAAGGCTCTGCTCTGCCTGGGCTCCACAGCCACGAGGAGGAAGCGACAGGTAGACAGACAGCAGAGCTGCAGCTGCAAACAAATATGTCAGAAGGAAATGAACCTCAGAATAACCACGAGAGAGAGAGAATTCACCCCTGTTGTCTTTGCCACAAAAAGGCTGTTTATTTTGGGCTTGCTGCAAGAGGAAAAAGTAAAAAAAATCACAGGGGGAGAGCTGCTGTCTGCCTGCTGGCATTTATTTGCTGTTGGGTGAGGAAATTTGGCTGCAAGTCACAGCAAAGCTGAGCGTTGTGCAGAGGCGCTGTGCAGGTTCATTCTCCCTCCCTCCCACACTGACAAAAGGTGAATGAGCAGACTTGGAGTCTCCAGAAACATCTGGATTCTATTCCATGACACCTGCATGGCCTCTGTGTGGCTGTGGGCAGATTTATTTGGGTTTGCTTCAGGGATTTGAGCTGCATCCCAAGGAATCTGATCAGGTAATGCAGATGAATTTAGTTAGCCCGAGGTACCATGGCTAAGCTCTGCCAGCACCCAGTTCATGCAGCACTTCTGGAGCTCTGGATGCAACCCCTGTGTTCATAAAGCATCCAGACAGCATGGAATTTTAACTGATTTGGCAGAGTATCCAGCAGATTATTATGTCTTTAAGAATATTTTTATTGCGTTTTGGTAGCTTTTCAGAGCGAGGTTGGAGGTGGTTGCTGTGTTTCACTGTCCTGTCTGCAGAGAGCTCTCCCCTTTTCCAGCTTTCTGTTCTCTGAGTCAGAGGTCAAACACTTCTGCTGCACTTTCCCTCCCATCCTCAAAAATCTTTGGGCTGATGTGTGTTTCCAAAGAGGCACAAACATCAGGGGAACCCTCCACAAACAAGCCCTGGCTGGCTGTTGTTTTCTACTTCAGTGGCATCAGTGTGTCACTGCTGATTGCTGCTCCTGCCGTGAGATGCTCTTGAGGCATTGTCACTGCAATGTTTCTTGTGAAGGGGAGGGAGAGGAGCTGCCTCGAGCAGCACTGCAAGGACTGTGATTGACAAAGTCAGATTTGGGTAGCTAATTGCTTTTGCTGACCTAAACACTTTGACACAGGGATATGAACAGATTTGCACTGTTGGAGGGAAAAAGGAGACTCTAGAAACGTGTGGGTTGAGCTCTTCAGTCAGGACTGTATCACAGGTTTGGAAGGGACCTTAGAGAACATCTTTTTCCAACCCCTTGCCATGGGCAGGGACACCTTCCATTGGGCCAGGTTTCTCCAAGTCCTGTCCTTGAACACCCCCACGAAGGAGGATCTACAACTTCTCTGCTCTGGTACCTCTAAATCTATTTTAAGCCAGGAACAGTGGCCTTTAAAAATTATTTTAGCATCAAAGGAAAGCCTGTGGTGCCTGTCCCTGTTCCTCTCCAGACCTTGTCTGCAATCCTCTCAAGCTGGGCCTGGGTATGTGCTTTATGCCAGAGGCTGTGTTTTAAGGCTTAAGAGTAGATGTGTTAATGTGTATCATGTCACTTTTTCTACAGAAAACTCCCTCCATCCTGTGCCTTGTGTCTCCTTGAGCATCCTCTCAGTGCTTTTAAGGAAAGAGCTGTTTGTTGTCAGCCATCACCCACCTAGAAATTTGTTTTCTCAGGTGTAATGACTGCAGCAGAATTCTCCAGCATAAATACCATTTTACAGTCATTTAACAGCATTTTCAGTGCTGATATTTATTTCATCTAAAAGGGGCAGAAGAGTTAATTGCATTGTCTAGAAAGGGAGGCAGAACCTTGCCAGCAACCACGAGGCATTGCTGCTCACTTGATAGAACTGAACTCACAGCAGTGGCAGCTGGATTTAATTATAAGTTTGCAACCCTGTGGTTTCAGCAGCAGCTGCTGAAGAATGGATAATGCAAGTAGCCTTCGAAGCCATTCACATTAGAGATAAAACCTTGTCATTCACCAAGACAGCTGACTGAACAAGTATTAAAATGAATAAAGATTTCCCCAGGGAGGTTGCAGGATGAGGTTTGTTTTTTGTCTCGCTGGCTCTTGCTCAGATATGTCAGGCATGCAGTCCCAAAAATATGAGACTACTCGTAAATAAAAGTCTCAGATTATCTAATCTAAGCACTGGTTGTGTGATTAACCTCAGCAAGTTAGGAAGGAAACATTCCTTATTGGAATTTTTTGTATTTCTGTAGCAATCTTAGGAAAGCACCATCCCTGGAACAGGGAGGGATGGGAGAACGCTCAACATGTGCTAAAATTCACTTAATTAAAAATTCACTTTGTCATTTTATTCAATGATATGTCAGTAATAGACTACCACAGCTGAAATGCTATGGAAAAGTATGTGACTACTTAAGTTATATTTTCATTATTTTGTTGTTGATCTATTTCAGCCTTTATAAATCGAAAATTGAAAATTTTAAAGAGAATTTGAGCCTTGCAAAACTAAAACTAATAGTTAGAACCTCCACAGGCAAATGAAAATACTCTACAAGTCAGGCTGGAATAAGAACTTGGTGTAAATGATTTTTCCAGCATCACTGGTCAGTTGTTTCCTAAAATGACTTCCCATGCTCTCTTAAATTTTGAGGTGAGTAATGATTTGGAGTATTGGAAACCCTTTTCTGTTTTCTCTGCCATAAGATTTGGTATCCTCTGAAAGTAGGTCCTGTTTAAGATGGGTTTTGTTGGTCATATAAATACTGTGAAGGCTGGGTAAATTTCAGATTTGACTGTTTGAAAATTGAGTCTTTAAGTCTCCTCTTGAGAGCTTCCTTTTTTCCCCAATAACAATGAAAGCACTGGCTTTGCTTAAAGGAACTGCAGCTTTAATTTGTCCTGGCAGATATTTAATTTCTGCTTTGTCACATCTCCTGTGGAAGAAGAGGCAGCTATGGAAGAAGTGGTCCCTGGAGGCACTGGCCCTGTGATTCTTATAATTTCTTTAATTTTTCAGTGTCTTTATCATCATTTTTCCTTTTTCCTCTTCATTTTTTTTCCGTCCTTGCTACTTTCCAAACCTCAAGTTGTGACTTAAACTTTAGATCCAGTTATATCAAAATTGTTTTCCGCGTCTTCAGGTACTTTCTAATAATCTGAGTACGCCAAAAGTTGAAAAGGCCAAATCTATTTCGTGACCACCTGGAATAAAAGTGGCTGCTCCTGTTTTTCAGATGCCTGAGAGATTCTCATGGAGGTACTGAAGTGGGGGAATTGGTGTCTGTGCTATCCTTTTAAAGAAAACTTATTTCTTACTGTTTCCTTTTTTGTAAAATCTAATTGCTTTTGCTTCACACAGAATTCACAGGCAATTGCTTTTCTCGCTGTTATCCATACTGCAAGGGTAGCTTTTGTCTGCAGGGTTGGTGACCTGAATCTGTTTTTTCTCCCTGTAATCTCAGTGTTTGGGAGCTCAGAGAGCTGACAGGAGTTAGGGGAGGCAGTGCTGATCTGCTGCACGTCGTTTCCTTCACATGAGAGTCCTGGAAATCCTGTTAGCATTAACATAATGTGACATGGGGGGAGAAACAGCCCATTCCATGGGAATTGTTTTGGTTGGATTTTCACTTGTCCATCCATCTCTTCTTTCCACATCCACTCCAATCTGAGCTACACCTGCAGTGTGACTTTTATCCTTTCCCACTGACCCTTTTCACTGAGGCCTCTAGATCAGCGTGCTGCATTTATGTTGTAAATAATCCAGAAGCTGTAAATGCAACTTTTTTGGGGGTTGGGAGAAAAAAAAACCCCAACTCATTATGATGTTAAACTTCCTGAATATTTTCTCATTCTGGATCTTGGTATCCTATGGAACATAGTCTTGAAATTGTGTGTAAATCTTATTTAACTGAATATCCTCGTTTGCTTGTTTTGCTGCTGCTGTAAGTGGGGGCTGTTAAATGAGTGATGTTTTCCAAACTGAATCTGCAGTGGATCCTTTCTGGATCCTTGTACAGACAAAGAAATCGAGAGTTCAGTTAAATCCTCCCTTCCCCCATTTCTGTGTTTTGTGGTTCAAATCTTCTTTCATGCACTGGAAGGTGGTACTGTACGAATGGATCTGGGAACTGAATTTGGAATTATTTTCACACACAATCTCCACTTGTAATAATCTTTCTTTAGTTTTCTGTGCTGTGGGAAGCAACAGGAGGGGGAATGTGCTAACACAGTAGATAAGAGAGAGATGTTCATCAGAGGGCAGACTTAATAACTGTGAAATAAGTGAATATATTACAATGCTTGCTAAATTCTTTGCATGGAGAGCAAATTCATCTGTGGCATGACTGTGCAATTATACATTGATTGCAGCAGAGTTGTGCTTCACATCTCTAGAGAATCTCGCCACAATTTGTTTCACGTCCCACCTCTGTTCCAGCCAAGTAAACTCGAGACAGAAGAAAATTGCACAATACATGGGGAAAAATGGAAAAGGAGAAACTGTAGGTGTAGCTCTGAGTGTTGCTCTCGTCATCATCTTTGTATTGCAGAGAGCTTTGTGTGAGGATCCATTTATCCTGGCAGTTGTTCATTATCCTGCCAGCCCCTTGGCATTATCATTCATCCTGACAAGCACATAATAAAGCCAGGAGTTTCAGAGCTGATGAACAACTGTATCTGTGAATAAATACTTCAGGATTTTTTGGGCTGGGCAACTAATTCAGTTTTGCTGAAAACACTCTCTTGATTTTGTCTCATTCTACGTGGAAATGGGATGGCAAATAGGTTCACCAAAACCTGAAATGCCATCATTCCTCCCATGGACTATGGACAGCTTTCTGGAGGTGAAGGATAAAGCTAACTAGCAGTTTAGACAAGTGTATGAAGAGTAGCATAACTCATTAAAATATCACAGAAAGTTACAGTTATCCGTTCAGAGCAGTTCAAACTGAGCTTTGGATGGTACCTGCCTCGTCTCATTTTTCTCAGAATTCCTGTGTATTCTGAGATAAGTATTTGCAGTGTAAGGGTGCTGTCTTTATTAAAAAAAAAAAAAAAAAACCCAAACAAAATCAAAAAAGAACCCCAAAAAACTGAACAGGTGGCATGCTACAAGCATATCAAAAAAGAACCCCAAAAAACTGAACAGGTGGCATGCTACAAGCATATTGTTGTAATAGCCTGGTCAGGTAATTTGTGAGCTCAGCACTTCAGAATTGCTACTGCATCCCAGAAATGGTTCTTTTTACTTCTTGGAGTCTTGAAATAAGACTGTCTAAAGGAAAACAATTGAACTACTCAAAATATCCAGACCACCCATAATTGTGAGGTTTCAGGTGTACCTAAACATTTAGCAAAGGGAGATGCACAGGTTGGAGTGGGGGAGAATGCAGGGGAGAGAACTGAGTGAGGGTAGATCTGCTCTGACATGGTCTTGGTTAACCAGCATGTTTTGAACTAGTTCTCTTAGTGCAAGTTCTCCTTATTAATTGATATATTGCTCTCATGGCCTCTTGATAAATGTTCATTTACATAAGCTTTCAAAAACGCAAATTCAATGCCGGTATCTCTTTTCTTTTATTTTTAATAGACATATCACTGCATCAGGATGAAAGTGTGTATAGCAACAGCACATTCTATCTTATAAACATCCAGATAGATTTAAAATATGCTCTCTGGGTAGCACTGTGCCTTGGGATTCAGAAGCAGAACACACCTGAAGCGTGTGTTACCCTGCAGCTACAGCCCTGGCTGGCCTGCACTGCAGTTCATTCTGTCTGTGCAGTGCTCTGGATAGAATGCTGTGGGTTTTGTTTGCCCTTTACCCTGACACAGGTTCTTAGTAACTATCACCTGATTTATTTTATTGGGCTTCTTCCCATCCAGTATCAAATTTCCTGACCTAGGAGTTTTAAGCAGGCCGTATTTTTTGCTCTGTTGGGAGGCCCATATTTCTGTCACCATTTCAGAGGTTTTCTGTGTGGTCATTATTAACCTTGCTCAGTGCTAACAGCAAACCTGTGAGGGTTTTAACTAGTGATGGTGAAGATCTCTTGCCTGTATAACACACTGCCTTGACAGATGTGCCAGTCTCTTCCTAATGATTCTCTGATGTCTGTGGGCTAAATTAATTGGTGGCTTACAAAGCTTTGCTGCACTGAAGCTGGAGGACAAAGGATGGGGGTTGTACTTGTCCAGAAACTACATCAGTGTCCATGCCTTGTACTGTACACAGTCCTGGGGAAAAGAAAATAATTCTGGCTTTGCTGTGAGAGGCCAGAGTGACTGAAGGTTCCTCTCATCCCACTTGAGGGACAGAGAGGTCCTGCTTTATCCAGCACTTTCCTCAAGTCCCTTTCCTGCCAATGCAATTCAGGCTCACATTTCATCCACTGCAGTGTTTTTTCTCCCTTTCCTTCCGTGTTTGATGCTGCAGGATGTCAGTGTGAGCTGTGAGGCTCAGGGCTGGCTGCCTGTGTGTGACAGTCCCTCAGACAAGGATGCTGCAGCGTCCTGGGAAGCGTTTCTCGTGTTTTGTTGCACTGGAGTGTGAGCGGAGTTGGTGCAGAACTCCTGCAGAGCATGGTAAAGCACCTGCTCTGCCTCCCAAGCCAGGAGGGCTTTGTTGCCTTGCTGTAGGTCTCCAGGTCTTACAGATAATCCAGCCCTTGGGATGGAAGGGATGGCTTTAGGTTGAACCACAGGCGTGTGAGTTCCTCAGGACACACCTGCCCCATCCCTGCTCCTGCCCAGCCCAGCAGGAGCTGCTTGTGCTGGCTTTGGCCCCTCTCACCTTCTCTCTGAAGGTTTGGTGTGGCCAGGTTTAAACTCTGCATCAGGCTCCTTTTTCTTTTCTACAGAAAATGAGCTCTCAACGCCACTGCCATGGGTCTGTCCTTGGCTTGTTCTGTGTCTGGGGCAAGCAGCTTTCAGACTTGCTCTTCTTACCCAGCTGTGAAGTACACATTAGAAATGTGGATGGTTTATTTATCTTCATAATTGCAAAGCCTTTTGAAGCCCTTACAGAGAATTCCATCTGTATGGAGAAACACTCATTAAAAGCCTGTTCAGTTCACAACGAAGGAAGTGAAATTCTGTGGTTTAAAAAATACTCATTTCAAAATTCTCTTTAAAGCATTGCAGCAACTACATTAAAAACTGAGGAGGGCTATTGATTTAATGCACACAATATGATATTGTGCTGTTAGGTTTTTCTTTTGATAGAAATTTGCTATTGATTGTTTTCACTTTGACCAGATATTAATGAATAGTGAAGTAAGTCTACACAAGTTGCCAATGTAAAAAAAGGTTAGAAAAGTTTCTTGCCATTTTTGTAGTGTACTTGTAATGATCTCATTCTTTCTCATACTTAAGTAAATTATTGTCTTCATTTTCTTGAGAATAAATTTAAGCTTAAAATGCAAGTTTATATAAATGGCAGTGCTTCGTGACTTGCTGTTACAATTCATAGGCAGGAAAATGTGAAAGTTGCAGATACTTGAAGAGACTTTGGCTGAAATTACCCTGACTTAGACTCTTTTCAGCCCTGCTGACTTTGAGGGAGGGATATGAGGCAGCAGAAGACTTGATGCACCATTAACCAGACTAAAATAGAGGACCTTCATGCCTTAGGTACTTGCAGCTCAGACTGAAATCAGTGGGAGGTTTAAATGTGGAACCATGCAAGTTCAGGTTAAGATGGGTGAACCTGGAACAAAGTGTCCCAGCAGAATTGGGGAGAGTGTTAAAATACCACTTTATGTACAATGGCTTTGTCTGGCAGGGTCCCTCCTGGCTGCACACACCCTAAGCGTGTTTGGAAGCTTCATTATTGCTAAAAGATGTGCTGTCACCATGGAGTAAATGAGAAATGATCACCTCCTGCTAGAAGGGCTGGGAGACCTCACACACACGAGGCATGACTGAATCTCTCTGTCCAGGGACTCCAGGCTGGTGCCAGTCAGCGTGGCAGAATAAAAGCACATCCTAGCTCAGGTGGAGAGGACAGAGAAGAGTGAGAAGAGAGGAGAGGAGTTCTGACTTCAGTGGTTAGCGGTGTTGAGTGATGTGGAGTGGCAGTTCTGCAATTACGTGGATCTGGGACTATGCAGGCAGAGGGAATAGTCCTGGAGCCAGAGGAGAAATTTAGGAATAGGTGCCAGAAGAATGGATGATTGTTTCATTTTTAATTCTTCTTATTTATACCATTAATTTTTTATAGATATTTTTTTTTCCTGTCTGATGCCTGAAAGTTAGTGGTTTCTGCTATAAACGGAGGTTCTGGTCTTGGCAGTGAAATGCAGCTAGAGGATTTTGGCCGGTCGGCTTGCTTAACTCTGCCCATCTGTCATCAGCATCCTCTGCTCTGTGGCAGAGAGAAACGGGGAGTTTGACTTCAGAGATGCTTGTTATGCCTGGCATGTCACTGCTCGTGACAGATCTGATGTACTCGTGTAGCAATTAATGGTGGTGCAGCTTTTCTTTTGGCACCATCATGCTTCGTGAGTTTTCATCATCCTGCGCTTAGTTTGAAGTGAACAAAACACTGAATATTAGAGACAGCGAAGGCTGAGGCTGCAGATGCCTTTGCAAACAGCATGAGAGAAGATGTGCTGTGGTTTGGGCCTGGCTGGGCATCAAGATTTCTGTTCTGAGCTTGTTCTCAACATCAGAGAGATGCTTTGTCTTCATCTCGCCCTCATTTGGAATAGAGCAACAAAATTCAGGTGTTTATGGACCTGAAGATCTCCCTTATTCTGCCTCAGGTAGAGAACACCTCTGACTTCAGGAGAGCCCTGCTGTGGCAGGTGCTGAATAAATCTGCAGGGATCCCTGTGACTCCTCTTAGAGTCCTCAGTGAGATGAGGAGCCCTTCAGTCACACAGCGTGACGTGTCCCTGGCTCTGTGCGAGCCTTGCAGCTTGGCTAGCATCCCAAGAACATCCCAGTTCTGTGGCTGAAGGAAACCCCTGGGGCTTTGGGGGCCATAACCCCTCCAGATGGGCTCTCAGGGTTGGTGCAGAGCAGGGATCCCCAGCTGCTCTCTGAGCAGCTTTGCTCTGCACGAGCATATGCCTCCTCCATGTCTCACCAGAGCTGGATTCCAACTCGTGCTTTCTGTGAGATACTTTATTGAGTGATCTAAAAACTAAACAAGCTTGTTTTTCTTGGAAAGGTCTCAATAGCCTTTATTGTAAATTTAATTCTGCTGGTGTTTCTGGAAGATCTGATTGGCACAATCCACTGTGTTGGGCCTCTTCTCAGAGATGGTCAGCAGGATGGGTTTAGTGCAGCATTAAAATCTCCTCTGCTGAGAACGTGACTACTTCAATTCTAGTGTAAAACCAGCAAAATAAAACACTGAATTTAAACTACTTTGCCTCAGAATGAAACTCAGTATAAATATTTAGGCTAAAATATGAAATGTTTTACAGCAAGATACAGTATTCAGCATCTACTCACATAAAAGAAGGTAATAAAACAAAGATAATCTTTATCTTCACCAAACGAAAAAAATCCACAATGCTGATCTCATTTAAGCCTGTATAAATAATTACTCTGAATTAATTTTGGGTTTATGTTTATTCTGCAATGTGATTGTCTGACAGCTGTTTATATGCAGTTGTAGCTTTATAGCCTAATTCTGCCGCTGCTGATGTGAATGTAAACTCAGCTTCATTCAGTGGGAGGACAATTGGACCCATCTGAAGGGTGAAACTACAAGTTTTTACTTTATAAAAGTAAATTGTTACAAAACCCCTTCCTGTCTGGGTTTTCAGTGATTAGAATGTGTTTTCCATATTCAAACTGTAACAAGTTGAAACTTGCATTATTATCTGTGCTGGTTTTAGTGACTATTACAGCATGTTTCCAAAGTGTTTTACAGGCATAATATTTCAGGATTTTGCTTATTGTAGTCTTTAAACTGAAAAATGGCCTTCTAGAGCTGAGCTGTCCAAGTCCAGTTTGGCAGCTGCTCTGCTGCAGACTTGGACCCAGCCCACATCACATCTTGTCAACAGAGTTATTCCATATTGTATTACAGATTTCTTATATAAATAACTCCACATCTCAAAGGGACTGGAACAACAGTTCTGGGCTGTGACTTTTCTGATCTTTTATGCCTTTGCTGGCAGTGATGTGTGTGTGGGTCCTGACTCAGCTACTGCACTCTTTGCCTGCTCTTTTCCCCCTCCCTTTCCATTGTTAATACCAGAGGATCACTTAGGCACCTCAGCCTAGGTCTGAAGGCCCCATTTGCTGGCCAGTTTTGCCCTTCCAGCCTGGAAGGCCTGGATCATCTGTGCTTTAGAAAAAGAATTACAGTAAATCTTTCATATGGGAAAAGACTTCTCGGAGCTTGGACTTTCTTATTTTATTCCCTCTGCTTGTATTATGTGTGACAACTGAAGTACCCAGTCATAATCATTTCAAACCATCATTATTTAGATTATTTTTCCCAAAGGCTATGTAATTCTTTCTGTTTTTTTGCTGTTGATAGGAATGGAAGGGACAGATTTTAGATGTGGCTTAGTCACTTTACCATTTGCATAACAACAAGAAACATTTACTAAAAATCACTTTCCACTATACAATAATTTAATACACAAAAAATAAATATATTTAAAATACCTTGAAAAGCTATTTATCTCCAGAAGAGGTTATTAGAGGCTATTCCTTAAGTAAATCTTTCTGGTTTCAATAAAGAAGGAACGAGCTGCTTTGGGATGCCGTGAGAAATCCCAAACAGTTTCTTGATTTTCTTTTTCCCAGCCACCAGTGTTGCAAGGTGGGAAGCCTGGTTATAATTCCAGCTTTCATGATAGCCCAAGGCACTTTAGTAAAGTCAGTATTTGTTCATAAATCTGGCGTGGATGGAGGTCATCTCTTAATGAATATGTAATTTGGAGGTGTGTGTGCATGTCTACGTACACATGTTATCAAAGGCTAAGGAAAAGGGTTAATTCTGTAAATCTGTAGAGTTTTTCAGTCATTCTTAAAGGTATTAATGCTGTTTTCCTGCTTTTCTTAGAAATTTAGTTGACATACACATACAAATGGACTCCAAGTTCAGTGTCACTGAATAGTCTGGGCATTGTGGATACACACAAAGACATTCTTTAAGAGGAGCTTCTTCCCAGCCATCCTCCTTAGAGATGCTCACAAGAAGAGCAGAACCTTTCCAAGACTTTTTTTCTGAGGATCTGTGTCTCAGCTGAAAGTCCTTTAGGACTAATACTGCAGCACTAGCCTGGATATTGAAATCTCGGCACCATTAGCTGGAGTGTCCCAATTACTTTAATTGACACAGACATATTTGAGGAGAGAGGCTGTTTCCAAGGTTACCGGGATTTGAATTACAGCATCACTTTTTAAAAAGGAAAAAAAAAAAAAAAGATGGAAAAAGCCACCTTCCCTCTAAACTCCAGTCCTATTAAAAGTCAAAGAAATTGTAGTAAGAGTGGAGTAGGCCCTTCCCAGCCCTAGTAAATATGGTGCTAAGCAAAATTATTCAATGTCTTATCTAATGCTGTGGCCACTTTGATTTGATTTATTCAGAAAGTACCAGTGTTATGACTAAATGCTCTTAAAGGATCAGATTCTGGATATAGTTGCAGCCACTGGGGAATTCTGTGAAACACTTTCTTCAGTGTCAGGTCCACGTGCATGTCTGGCACCAAAAGAAAACACATCTTCTCTCATCACCCCTCTTCAGGAGAAATGTGTTACAGTCGATAGAAATGAGAACTGAGCCTTCAGCTCTGTTCTATATTAATGTTAAAAATGTTCATCTTATTATAAGTTGGCCTAATTCTAGAAATGTCGTGTCTTCCAAACACTTTTAAATAATTCTTAAAAATCCTCCCTGCTCTGTGATGCAACTCCTGGTTCCACTGCTGCATTCCAACATCTGTTTCACTTTAGTGGGAATTTCAAACGCTTGCCCTGGATGTGCTGTGTGAGAATTTGAGGGTGTGATTTTATCCAGTTTCCAAGGCCCTCACACTGGAAATGGCAGCAGGGCAGGCGGGGGTTTTAGGCTGTCCTAAAAGAGGGAACAGGCATGGGATAAGTTCATGCCTAAAGTTGTCCTTCTGCCCCATTGCTGCCACTTTATTGTGAATGTTGCAGGGAAATACAGAGCGAGGCTGCTGTGACATCTGGAGCTCCTTGTCAGCTTGGTGGCTTTCCCTGAGCCCCTTCACTGCCCTGCAGACCCTTCTCGCCTCCCCCTGAGGCTCACTCAGACATGGAAACCTGCAGGACCTGGCAAGGGGGGCTGTGAATGAGGACAAAGCATTGGAAGGAGGGAGGGAGAATGCAGCAGGGGAGAATCTATAAAATATACGTTATGATTTTTCCTCTGGCAGTCAGTTTTGCTTTTAGGTTTGGAGATGAACACTGGGAATTGACTCAGCCAGTGCTGGAGCTGAACACACTTGCTGTTGTCTCCCCTTCTGCTGTCTTGTGGACTAAGTTGTGCTCAAAAGTCCAGGGGATCGTTTTGTTCTTAATTCTGTATTTTCTATAACAGTCTAATGCAGAAAGTCTCTTTGCCTGTAAGTTCAGCCAATTAACTTTCTGTGAACTCTCCTGCTAAATTTTCCTCTATTTCCATCTCTGTAAATCAGGAGCAGCTTTACTGGCCCCAGTCTGAAGTCTCTTTATGTAATTGAAAGTGGAGAGTCTGAAAAGCAATCTGCAGAAGATTTTGTGGCAGAAATTCTCTTAAGAGAAGGAGCTTTTAGTCCTCCAGTGCTGATGCCACGTCAAGCAGGAGCCTGTGTGTTGTGGAACAAGGACAGGAACCCAGCTCATTTACACCCCAGAGTCTCCTGGGGATGAGACACCTCCCACTGGCTCAGCTTTCTGGTTCAGCACCATTTTAAACCCATTTTAAAGGATGCTCTGGCACACCTGCATTCCCCAAATCCCTGCCTGTCTGCAGCACAAGGCACTGAGAGCCTCAGCCTGGTGCAAACCTGTTGATAAGCATTTGAACACGGAGCCAGAGGAGTTCCATGAGAACTCCAGAGCAATTCTGTAGCTGTGATGAGTTTAAATAAAGTTCAGTAAGGCACCCTGAACCCTCAGATCATCAGTCATCTGTGTGGATGGGACTGCAGTTGTTACAGGCATGCTGTCCAGGCTCTGGAATACTCTGCTAAGGGATCATTCTCAAGACAAGTTCATAATCAATTTTTTGGAGTGAAACCAATTTTTTTCTTATTGGACCAGACTGAGAGATGTGTGGATCTTATCCAGCTGATTTGTTCACTTCAAGCCATTCTGGATTATGTCAGCTTTATTGAACTATAACCATTAAAGAAAACCAAAGGCTGTTCTCAGAGCCCAAGGTCTTTCATTAGAGAATTGGAGAATGGGTAGGGAGGGCTTGGGATGAATTTCCTTTCTAGTCCATGGTTCAGGTGTTTGCAAGAAATGATTTGTGGGGGAATCCAGATTTCTGACTGTGTTTGGCCAGGAGAAGAGGCAACAACACCCTCTGTGCAGCATAATGAAAATAAGGCATTTAATTTTTCAGCATTTTCATTAAGTGAAGCCTGCCAGTTCTAGCCATATGTGCCATTACTGTTTTAATCATATAAATGATACATACACAGAAATGATACACAACTCACACACTTGGAATTACTGAGTGTTCTTTATGCCACTTCTGTGAAAAACAGCCTTTTATTATAATCTTTCAGAGCTCTGAATAAAGAATTGCATTCCTTAGTGTTGAACTGGGGTTTTTTAGGCTCTGTGACTTGTAGCAGGAGGGTTATGTTGAGGACTGGGCATGTGATGAGCAGAAAGTCTGTAGAGAGGAGGCTGACAAAGAGAGGACTCATTCTTGTTGAGAAACCAAATCTACCAAGAACATCTTTTACTGAGCGTATTTTTCTTGATTTTAAAAATTACTTACCTCTTTCTATACAGAAATATACCTCTTTCTATACCTCTACAGCTCTTTTTTTCTATACAGAATCGAGCACTTGGGATAAATGAACTGTAGGTAAGGCCAGTTCCTCTGACTGCATAGGTGCAGTTTTCTCCCAGTGCCTGTGTACTGGCACCAGTTCTGGTTGATTTATGTCGTGCTGGGACCCAGTGTAAGCTCTACCAGCAAGGAGGCGTTTCTGGATGTTTCTGGAAGGGTGTTGGGTGCAAACTGACCGTGGCAGCGTGGCCCCACAGCCTGTGCCTGCCTCCCAGAAAGGCCAGCTAGGTGCAGAAACACTTGGTAGTCTTGTTAAGGGCTGGCACAAATCCCATCTCTGAAACCATCCCATGCAGAACTCGTGTGGTCCTGGCTTAAACTGCAGAGAGGCCAAAGGGCAAAAATACAGGGAGCAGTTGCAGCTTTTATTCTTTTCCAAAGAATACTGTCTAGAGATCTTGTTGGGAGAACTTAAAAAATGGTAAATTCTCAATGAAGTGCTCTGCTTGACACTGTTTATTTAAGTATTATCTCTTTCCAGTAAATGTGGTTGTGTGTTTACCTGCCAGATGTGCTGTAGCAGTTTCTTGCCAACCCCGTGGAGGCTGTTCAGTCACCCTTGAGACACCTCCCCATACCCAGCCACGATTTTCTAATCCCAGTTAAGCAAAATCCATTTTGGGGACATGGAGTGAGAACGCAAACTTTTTTTTTTTTTTTTCCAAGCCATTGAAGAATTGCTTTACCACACTTTGCATCATTTATCTCCTCATTTATATTCAGCTGCTGTTCTGGGATTTGCCAGACTCAAAGGTTTTTCATTTTACTATTTCTCTCCTTGTTTAAAGGAAAAAAAAAGATGTGGTAGTTGGCTGCACTTAATAATTGTCTGGGGGTAAAGTCATGGCTCCCTTAAAATTGATAGAAGAGCACTCATTGACTGTAATTAAACAGATTTCCTTTTGAAATCTGTTTTTTAATTACAAAAACAAATCTTTCCCTCTTCTTTTTTCCTTTGCCTTCTCCTCTCCACTCCACTTCATCCCCAGTCGCTTGCAAGGTGTTCAAATGCTCGAAGTTGCAATTTGTAGTAACAAGAAGAATTACTGAGAAGCAAAAACAAGAAGAAACTTTATTTCTTTCCCATGACCAGCTTATGGGACCCACAAGGATGATTCAGCCCAGCCCCTGGCCTTGCACAGACACCCCAACAATCCCAGCCTGGGCACCCCTGGCAGCGCTGTCCGAACGCTCCTGGAGCTGCGGCAGCCTCGGTGCCCATTCCCTGGGGAGCCTGGGCAGTGCCAGCACCTCTGGGGGCAGAACCTTTTCCTCATATCCCACCCAAACCTGCCCTGGCACAGCTCCAAACGTTCCCTTGGGTCCCCAGGGACAAGAGGTCAGTGCCTTTCCCTTCCCCTCCTGAGGAAGTCGTAGGTTCCTGTGAGGTCTCTCCTCTGTCCCTTCTCCAGCTGGAGAGGCCAAGTGAGCTCAGGCTACTCCTTTGGCTTCTCCTCCTGACCCTTCAGTGTTTTCATAGCCCTGCATGTTCAGCTTTCCTCACTAATTCTCGTGCCTTTTGAAGAGGAGAAACAGCCTTTCCAAACCAGTTTTTGCTGCTGGCAGTAAACACAACGTGCTAAATGCCTGTTAAATGGATGCAGGTTGTGTCTTCATCCCTGGAGCTGCTCCTCCTGGGAGGAGCTGCAAGTCCTGACTGAAGGTATTAGAGTACATGGAATCCTTGAAGATCTCACCCTAAAATGTCTCACTGAGCACTCAATTGTCCTACTGAAATTAAAAATGAATTTAGCACATGCTGGAAGTTCTGAAGCAGTTGGTGGAGTTGAAGCCTGTTTTAGAAATACGCTGTTCTGCTTCTCCAGCAAAAGCCTTTTGATGCCTCCTTTGAAGAGCTGGCTCTGGCTACACCAGGTATTTGCAGAAACCTGAGAGCAGTGTTTTCTAAATCTGTACACTGTAAATAAACCCAGTGGTTGCTTTAGCCAGCATTGTTGTGTGGCCAGCCCTGGGTTTGTGGGGCCTTTGTGAAGAGGGAATTGGATGTACAAGTTCCTCCATTGTTAGGTAACCTCAGCAACCAGCTCCTCTGACAGTGAACATGAAAGGGGCTCGTGTCTCTAGACATTGCCTTGCTGCAGTTGCGTTTCTATAACAACTTGAGGAATCATTAATAAATTTGAAACACAGCTTCTCCCCCAAAGCGTTTCTTGCAGCAGAATGGGGGCTCGTGCTGGATTTCAAAGACAGCATCGTGTCTACAATTTATTTTCAGAGTAAAATATATTTCTTTTTGAATCAGAATTGAGCCGATACACTGAATTAAAAAATCCCTGATGGCTCTAAAATTTGTCCAGTGGGTAGCTTGCTTAAACAAGTAATTATTTCTAACATTCTGTAAATTATTAACTCCTTTAAGATACGAACACATTTATCAGTTGAACTGTTCTTGTAATGTTTTCCCTGCCTATGTTATTTTTCCGCTTCTCTTGTATCTAGAGATTCAAAAATAACTGAAGATCTTTCAGGTTTATGCCCACTTATTTTTATTTTTAGGTTTTTGTATTGCTCACCTCTTAGGATTTTTCAAAGATTGCTTCTGAGAAAATTCATTAATGATGCTTTTTTGAGATACGTATTTCATGGGATTATAAAAAGCAGCTTGTGAGCCCACTTCTTACAACCAATTTGTTCTTGGGGCTGTCAGTTAATTTGTCTGTTCCTCGGTTTCTGAAATAAAACTGAGCTTATCTTGTAATGAGGTGTTTGACAACTGTTACATAGCTAACGAGAATGAGAAAGTGTAGTCACAGAAAGAGCTTCAGAAACTCCACTAACCTTGTGCATAATATAAATACATTACTTTTATTCAAAGGTTTTGCCTCTGTGACTGCCATCCTTGGGTGTGAGAAAAAAAAAGCCAGCATGTAAAAAACCAGTTTCCTAGGTTTTATTTGTTGCATTGCCACCTGTAATCTCCCCAGAAAAATTACATTAAGCTAAGTGCTCAAAGAATTTATGCATATTGCAGCATCTCCTTGCTTCATAATGCTACATCTGCTCATGGTTATCATTTACAGAAGGACCTGATTTAGGGCTCTAATAAATATTGGCCAATGCTCGTATGAACCTGACTTCCAGTTGAAGTTATTCTTCCAGTTTAATTTCTGAGATAGTAGATCTCATTGCAGGTGCGTTGGCCTCCCCAGTAATGGCAAAACTTCCTTGGTGCAAATGGAATGTTCTGAAGAGCCTGTAATTATGACAGAGGCTTGATCAATATTTATTTCCTGGAAGATCTACTGTGGCTTTCTTGGTGGAGGGCTGGTGAAGTGATTTACCTTCCGCTGAAACGCGCCGAGCGCAGCATCGTAAAACCAGATAAGACAGTTAATCTAAAAGTCCATTGTGGAATAACAAATGTTATTATTATGGCCTGTGCAGAGCAGCCCAGTGTGTTCCTAGAGAGCAGCCTGGATGATTCATGTGGTCCTTGTTTCCATTCCAGCTGTCTGGGATGAGTAATGGTGTGCTGGCCACAACATGGGATTTTCACAGCTCCTCCTCTTCGTGAAAATCTGGTGCTCCACACCAGCTCTAGCTGCTGTTATGTGAATGTCCCAAATCTCTACTTTCAGAGGACAGAAATACACAGGAGTTGCTGAGTGGAGTTGAGATTCTTCTCTTTGTTCATTCTGGCTCATTACTGAAATCAGCTCGGGATGCAGAGCCCAGCTCAGTCCAGTTGCACCTCTGTTGAATATAAAACACCGACTTGGAGCTGTCTCTTGTTTTCCCTATAATTTTCAGCCATTGACTCTGTTCTATGATGCCCTCAGGAGGTTATTAAGAAAGTAACTCATTATGGGAATCCAAAGTGTAGCGATAATCACTTGCCATAAACTGCGTAATGGAAGAATTTTATAGATTGTTAAAGCTCATTTTAACATTCTTTATTTCATCTTCTGCTTTGGGTTAATGCAAAGACATTGCAGACAAAGAAAGGATGGTTGCTGCTGGATTTGTGATCTTGGATCAGGGTGGATAGGAGTCCATGAACAGAAGCAGATGGTTCCTATTGGGCAAACAGGGTCAGGGAAATCAAATTAGTCTGCATTTGTACTCATTTTTTTGCAAAGAGTAAGAGCACCAGTCATGATTTCAAGGCCTCTAGTGTGCTTTTAGCAGATGCTTCCAATGAGAAATTCTTTCTTTTTCTGGCAGTAGGATTAATGCACAGTGCCTGCCCAGCACTCTCTGTGTGCTCCACAGTTAAAAACAGTACAAGAATAGAAAATATTGGTCATAAAACCATTTTAGCATAAGTGCACTGTCCCTCATTGTGATATTGAAGGCTTGAGGTGGTTCACTAGAAAATACAATACTTGTGTATAAACCTGCAAAGAACTGCCAAATGACAAAGGTTGGGTGGGGGCCAGGAGAAAGAGAAGGATGTTCCTTGTGATTTGGGGAAAAAAGTGACAAAATACAGGAGTCATCAAACTCTACTGAAAGATGCAATTTTGTAGATTTATTTCTTGTTTAACTCATAGGGATAAAAAGTATTTCATTTTTTTATGCTCTTTCACTTAAACATCATTACCCATAGCTCAGTTATGGGTGAAGTCCTGAGACTGATGAAAATACAAAATAATTTTGCTTATCACTGCTCAGAATTAAACCTTAAATGCAAAAGACAGGTAGAAAACCAATGTGAATTCAGGATATTTATTGGGTTAGGTTGTGTTTTATGTGATATCCACAACCTAATCCTAGCAGAGTTTCGTAGTAACCAAGTTGTTACAGAAGTTTTTGATTTAGCTTTGTTCAGGGAGAGTTGAGTCCCTGGTCCTGCAAGGTGAGAGACAATGTAAGACAATATGCAAGGAGAGTTGTTTGCTTTTATTTTTATCATATGGGTAATGTAGCCTGACATCCTGATTGATGGGACAGAGCTGTTGGGGACCTTGGAAGGAAGGAAAAGCGAGAAAAGAAATACTTGGTGTTGCAGGGAGGAGGGAGCAGCAGAAGAAAAGAGTGCTGAGATCTGGCTGCAAATGCCTCTTACCCAGACTGAGGGTTTCCCAACTCTCTGTGGATATGAGCAAGTGAAATTGCAACACTTGGACTCCAAAAAAAACCTGAAAAAAGTCATGTGCAGAGCTGGAGGTCACCTCCCAGGATGGCAGGGAGGTGCTTGGTAGGAAAAAGAAGATGTAGCAGCAGCTTTTGTTCTCTCCAAATAATACCTAGACAGAAAACATGGCAGCCCTGTTCTCCCCACTGCAGCTAAATCCTCAGAGGAGTTGGAGTCTCATTAAAACATCAAAACAATTTGTTAATTAGCTTGTCCATTCAAAAGTGTGCGCAAGGAAATAACTGGAAAAGCAGATTTAGAATTTTATGTCTAAGTAAGAGCAAGCAGTAAACTAGGTGCTGTTTTGAGCAAAACCATGGGAGAACTAGGAAAATACAGATGGAGTTGATAAACTGATTCTCAGGCAGCTCATTTAAGTGGAAAAGTTACCCCAGGGACTGGATGGGTCTTAGTTTTCCTGACTGTCAAGTGTGTGCTTCCTCTTTTTACCTGCAGTAGGGTCTGTCCTCATGTTATTTTTCTCCTTTTAATATTTAATTACTTAGTTGCTAACAATTATTTTGCTCTCTGTTTTTTTTTTCCCCACCTTGTCAGTTTGAGATGATTAATCAAATGCCTGACAGTGATCAGAGCTACTAATCTTTTCTGCTTCATCGTGGACTTTTTTTGTACCTTCTTCTCTGAAGCTAAAACATGTTTAGCTTCAGACCCGTGTGGCTGACACATTCCCTCTCCATAAGGATTCTTTATTTTGGAAGTCCACTGAGACTTCCAAATAAATTGAGTTGACCTGTGCAGCTCTGTGTTTGTCTCCTGCCTGACCCTCCCCTCCTACAGCCAGCAGACAGATTGGAGTGAATATGATTATGCAGGCAAAGCAAATCCTCTGGTTATAATTGTTTTTAATTGGTGATGCTTGACACTGGAAAGTGCCAATTCTCTATTTTTTTTTTTTCCCCAGAAATATTTTTTTCTACAGGGACTTTTGTTTGAAATGGATATCTGTGTTGTTGAGTTACTGCTAGTCATGACTAGATCCTGGCTGCTATAATTAGTAGCTAATTACAACCTTTGATTGCCTGTCTTACACCACGTTTATTCAGACACAAATGCACCTTTTCTCTGGCCCAGGTGAAACCAGTGGCTGGCGTTTTGTTATTCTGCCCTGTGCTCCTGCCCCCTGCACCAGGAGCTTTCCCTTCCATGTGCTCTGGGTAGGAAATTTGTCTCTGTCAGCAGCATTCCCTGGCTCTGCACAGCCAAGGATGTGTCTCTGTTTTATCAGGTGCTTCAGAATTAGCCCGTGTAGCGGGGGAAGTCTCAGAGGAGGAATTTGTCCAGCCATTTGGGTCAGGGATCTCTTCCCTGGGCAGGATTTTCAATCCAGCTATCACAACATTAATGCAAACACTTGCAAACTGGAAGCTGCAGCGTGCTGGAGACAAGGGGGATGTTTATTAATATACTTTGCCTGTGCAAGCTGTAGATAACAAACAACAATAACGATGCTGTGTCTGATACACAGCTGCCAGAAAACCACTTTTTTTTTTGTTTAAAAAAGATAATCTAGATAACTCCTTACAAAAAAGCCGCAAGGATTTTCAGTTTAAATTTTATGTATGTCCTATCATCCTTAGATTTGAATCACTAGTTAAATACCTGCAATTTTTTATTTTTTTTTTGTCTGTGTCACTCCTGATAGTGGTACTTGCAGGAGAGTTTTTGTACCTGAAACTTAGGAAACAGTCATTTTAATGAAAAAAAAATAGTTCTTTGCTATAATAAGATACAGTTTTGTTCTTTCTCTGCGTAGAAAGAATTATTTTCTTTTCTGTGCTGAATTATTTTCCCTTTCAAGCAGCCTCCTGTGAAGTAGAAGAAAATGTTAAGGGCTTCAGATAGCTAGAGCAAAGGCAAAGGTTGGATGGAAATCTCTGCCTTGCTGCTGCCGCCAGCGCTGACGGTGGTGCTGATATTTCCCTGGCACTTTGTTTACCAGATGGAAATATCTCATCACTGATGGCTTTTTCTCCTGTTACTCACAAAGAGGAGAATGGGACTTCATCCCTTTTAATCATGGTTAGAAAGACCAGTACAAGGAGAGTCACACAGTGGTGCTGAGCACTTATTTTTTTTGAAGACAAATGAACTTATATATGTGAAAATGAAACTTTTTTTTTTCTCACGTTATCTTAATGTTTAATCATAAGCATTGCAGCTCCCGTTTTCCCTGTCTGGTGCTTAAGGTTTTGATATGATAACTCACACTGTTCCACAAAGTTGAAAGCTCAAGGAAATGCCTGTAAGCACATATTAATGATAGAGTTTTTCTGGATTAAATTCACTTACATCGCTCCGAAAAGAGGAGATAAGTTTGAACTGCTAAATCTGCCCAGTTTCTCTCTGGTTCAATATCTTCTTTATGCCTCAGAGAGAGGAAAAGGGGGAGATGTGGCTTTATTTGAACTAAAAAGACTGTCTAGGAATGCAGGGGTGCTTGGAGTTTTCATATGAAGAGGAGCAGACTATTTTACTGAAATAACTTGACTGTTACAGGGCACAAAGTCTAAAGACTTAACTAGTTGAATGCTGAATTTACAATATTAATTTAACCTGTGCATGTTTTTGTCCTAAGTGTTGTCTTGAGTTTATTTTAAGCATTTGAATTAAGAAAGTGCTCACTAAGGACCTTACCATCATCCTTCAGAGTGAGTGCATCCTCCTAATTACCACCAAGAGAGCCCCATCAGCAACATGGTCACAGCACAAATCCCAGGGATATTTAAAGCCCTGACTCTGCTGGTTCCACATTCTATTTTATCTTTCTTGTAAGCATGGTTGTTGTGAGAAGAGAGACAGAACCATGTGGAACATCACCTCTGGATCCTTCTCTCTGTCCCAGAATGGGAGCAGGGATGCTGCCTTCCAAGCTACTGGACCACCAAATGTGCCTCAGTCATGCTGTCCCAGGTGGAAATGCTTCCAAGCAGGGAGCTGCCTTTGCTCCCACTTCAGGCTTCCAATTTGTGTAAATTGGGGTTATTTTCAGCCTGCTGAGGTATTAGCTGTAATCTGGGTAAAAGCCATTTAACTTTGGAGCCAGTATTGGGAGTACAGGATTTATTTGACTGGGAACCATCATTATGTTCAGCATTTGTAGAGTAAAATAAACCTAACAAATACTGGTTATCTTTATTTCTTGCCACTCTGTTACAAACAGTGGTGCTCTCAGCACTACACGTATTCAAAAGTTCAAAGGCTGTTTCACATTAAACAGCTTTATTCTCTGAAAATGTATTCTTGTACCATTACTGGAATCTCAGACCTCCCTGCTTGGCCATAAGTCCTCTAAGCTTCCATCACCTCTTTGCAACAACGCTTTTAATGAGACTCTGCAGTTTACATCTGGCTTTTACTACTGTGGATGTGTGACAAAATACAAAGGGTTCCTTGTTTAAGAATGAAGTCCTGGGGCTTGTAAGAAATCAGTAGGAGTTGAAAGCAACTCTAAAAAAAATTCATTTTAAATGGATTCAAGTCTGTAAGAGTGTTTCTTGTATATCAAAGACCTTAATTTCTTGTTTATGATAGGTAAAAACTGTATAGATCACTGCTCAGTATTGTTTCGTCCTTATTTCACTGCATCTATATTCTGTAAATCTATTTATCTTTATCCACAAAGAGCCAGTGGATATACACTCTCTGTTCAGGAAAGCATCTGTGTCTACACAGCACCAGGTATTGTTGTCCTTTGGAGACAGATAATGGATAATATTTGCAGTGGGAACAGAACAACCTCCTGTCTGTGGGCAGCAGGAAAAGGGCCGTGTCCTCTGGAAAGCTCCCAGGCCCTGCCAGCGAGGAGGCAGAGAGGGGCAGCTCCAGAAAGGGGTTTCCTGCTTTTCCTGATGGATCCAAGCAGCTGGAAGAGCCCTTGCTAATCCTGCAAACCAAAACCCGTGGTGTTTTGGGAAGGGGGGAGAGCAGGCGTTGCAGGGAGCAGTTTCCATCCGAACGCGACATCCGCGCGACGACTTCGGCGGCGCTCGGGAAGAGCGTCAGGGTCTCTTGTGCTGCCACCAGAAGGTGCCTGCACACAGCTCCTCCTGCAAAGAGCAGAAATACATCAGCTCCAGGCATGGTAACTTTTATAAGTCGCTGTAGCCTTGCAGAGTTCCTCTGTGTGGCGTGGCCGATCTCCGGGGCCTGGCGTGGCTGGAGGATCGCTCTGCGTCCTCGGGGCTGGAGAGCTCTCTTGGCTTCGCTGTGTTCTTGTTTTCCACCTCCTACCACTCCTTCCTGGTTTGTTTGAACTAATTCAGGATGGAAACAGTTTCTCACTGCTGTGTGTTCTGTTAACTTGGAATTTCCCCCAGACTCTGTTGCTATTTTTTTTTTCAGCTAATTTAGCCACTCTGCTCCTGGTACCTGAGCTAACATAAAGTGTGTGGGAAGTGCTGGAAATGGCAATTTGTTATTCCATGTAGGCACCTTGCTTGCTTTTGTACAGGTTCTTACAGCTGAGACCTCTAAATGATACCATATTTTTGGTAGTTTCATACAGGCTCATTACGATAAAGTCAGGTTGTGTCTTTTTCTACTTTCCTTTGGTCTCTAATTTGACTCGGTTCTCATCATTACTTACTTCATACAAAGAAATAAAAAGTGATTGAAATTAATGGCATGTGTAAAGCCATGAGAATATGGTATTAAACTAATGATACTTCAGGGAAAATAGAAAATTTGTTATTGTGAAGTTGTGTACAGTCCTACTCAGAGTATACTGAAAAGCACAAATGATAAAGCTAATCCCAGCCCAAGGTTTGAAGAAAATAACTTTTTTTAAAAAATTATTTTAAGGAATGGGCATGTTAGCCTCCTCAAGGATTTCATAAAAAAGGTTAATCTCTGAAGCAGATAAACTGATCTATGAGACTGAGTAATGAGGGAAAAAAAGCAACCTCTTGGTTGGGCCACATACACGCACTAATTTTGACTAAGATAATTTGTGAAGCTGGAAATCAAAAAAAACCCAAAAAAACAACAATGCAGGGGAGAAAATGCTATGACAAAGAATGTACCTTCACAGATGGTTTTAGTTAAAAGGTGGCCTCCAGAGCTTTTCTGTCAGTGTTGTGGGTGCCAGGAAAGCTGGGTGTCTCTTGGCTCGCTCTGCTCAGCTGAAGCCTTTGCTTTGTTTGCAGCGTGGGGCTGCTAAGGGCCCAGAGAACCATCTGTGAGGGAGCTGGGATGGGATTTCTGGGGCAGGTACGGTGCACTGCACCTGCACAGACTCCAGAATTCATCTTCAGCATAACAAACTGCTCTGCCAGTGATTCAGTGCACAGTGATGGAGAAACAATTTGTAGATGGACTTGAACGAAGCCTGAGCAAGCGAGCTTCGTGACAGAATTTCCGTGCTTGTTTTTCACCTGCAGACCTCTGATGGGCACAATTTGTAGGTTGGGCTGTGAGTTTTGCTTGGCAGCTCGTTCCTGGTGTGCTTGGCTGGGCTGTGGCCCTGCCATCCAGCGCTGCTGCCAGCCTGACCTTGGCAGGACTGGCAGTCTCCAACCCGGCTCCATCTGTGAGAGAAAGCTCTGGGAAGTCTCTCTGTGCCCACAAATGCTTAGTCTGCTCATCCCCACTTTTCTGATATTTAACAGATGAGGTCCTGCAATTTTGTTTTCTTGGAAATGACATCGTATTTCCTCTTTACTCCTGATTTACTTCTTGCATTTCTTGCCAGGAACGGAAATTCAGAAGACGTGGTTTTCTAGAGCCAAAGCAATCCCTGTGGTTTGGCATCTGAATCTATTCCAAAGCAAGAAAGGTCTACCCTCCCCTTTGGGTTTGGTCAGAATATTACAAGATCTTTCAATCCAGACAGAGAGAAACATTGTAAGAAGAGTTAACTCGAGCAGATTTTCACAAATGCAGCTCGCCCTATTCTTCTGGTGCAAGCATGGATTTTATTATGCAAATTTTTTTTGGTAATAAATGTCAGAGACTTCCAGTATGCATTAAATTTTGTACTTCATTGGTATATTTATCAGGCAGCATGTGGTGCCAAGGAAACATTTCCATCCTTTGTGGTATCTCTGTTCCTGTTGTGCCACATTCTGCAGCACTGGTGTTCTCGGGGACTTTGGTGGTACATATACTTTGTACAAAATACTGCTCACTGTGACTGAGGTTAGTGTAATCTGTCCTTAAAATTCAAGATAAGGAGTTTCAGCACCTCCAAGTCCTGAATAGTTGCTTTTGTAGCACACAGCACGATGAGAAATGGAGCTGAGCAATAGAATGCAGGAAAGATCACCAAGGTCTAAGGGAAACAAATACAAGAAAAAATGCTGTGCTGAACAAGCAGAAGCCTTTGCATTGAACAGGCACCAGAAACTTTATCTTCTGGGGGCAGATTGTGTGATCTTTGACTGGTTATTTGCTCCAGAAGCAGAGAATATTTCATCCAGGAAGGTTTCTTTCCCCTTCATTCCGTCTCATTATGTGGCCTGATTTTTTTGCCTGTTTAACCTTTCATGCTCACACAAGGTTAGAGCTTGGAGGATATTTTCTGCTGTTCCCACAAAAGCTGTGGCATGAGGGAGGTGCAGGATGCAGCTTCATCTGCTGCAGCTCCTCCGTTAATCCAAACTGCCGCAGCGGCACCCGAACTGCAGGGCCGGCTGCCAAATTGTTTTTGTCTCTTTTTTTTTTGCCTCTCCTCTCTCAGGGCTGAGCCACAGTCATCAACACACTCATGGTTTATAAATGACAGACCCCAAACACCCCCTCTGTAAGCACGTGGCAGCTCCATTGTATAAACTGTCATAAACGAGAGAAACTGAGGCACGTTCAATGTTCATGGATGTCTGACTTGGTGAAAAGAGCAATAATTAAGCCAGATTTCCCTGTCTTAAGTTATTTTTGTAGCTCCTACATGCTGGTCTGTGCAGGGTGTAACCCTTGTCATTAAGGGGTGTCTATTTTAGTGGTTTCTGAAGGACAGGTAGCTCGTGGAGCTTGGCTTTTCAGAAATGCTGGCACCAAAATCATCCGGGAACTCGTTTGGGGTGTGTGAGTTCTACAGCTGGGAAAATGAGACTTTTGGGCTGTAAAATGTTGTTCACAGCCTCCAAAGTTAAGTCATAGAATGGGTCAGGCTGGAAGGGACCCCAGTGGGTCACTGGTCCCAGCTCCCTGCCCTGGCAGGGCTGTCCCAGAGCACACGGCTTTGTGTCCAGGATTGTGTCCAGATGCCTCTGGAATATCAACAGAGGGGGACACTCCACACCCTCTCTGGGCAAACTGCTTTTCTCAGTTCCAGAAAAGTAGTTTTTCATTTCCTGCTGCTGTGGCAGTGGTAAATAATCAAGTGTTCAGTGCTTTGGTTGGAGTCAAGTGCAGTGGGGCATAAATGAGACCTTAAACCAAACCTGTCCAAAGCTAAAAGCTGAAATACAGTTCCTCCCCCTCCAGATTAATGACAGCATCAATTGAAACAAACCTGCAATGTGCATCCAGGTCAGGGCTTCTTTACTCCTGCTGTCTTCAGTGTGAGCCAAATACTCTTAAGTCTTTCCATTGCTACTTTGGGAATAGAGCAGGCTCTAATTGTCCCTGTAATGAAAAGTTGACCTCTGGACTGGTTATTTTTCTTTTACTGAATTAATTTCTTTTTGTGTTTGAACAGAGAGAAGGCTGTGGGTGCCACTAAAGTTGACTCTGTTAAATAAAGTGAACTGATATTTTAAAATAACAGAGATGATGCTTCTCTTGCACTGGGTTTTGATGTCCCCTGTAGGAACATTCTGGCACCATTGTGACTGGAAATCAGTGGAGTCTTCCCATTAACCCCTAACCAAGGTCATACAAAAAATAAATACAATAGAATATATTAGAAATAAATAGAATTTTTCATGAAGATTAATAAGGAAGAGCTATAGCTTCAGACGTTTTTATTTTTTATTTATATATTTATATATAATCATAAATATATATTTATATATTTATATATTTATATATTTATATATTTATATATTTATATAAATATAAATATATTATTTATATATTTATAATTTATTTCTTTATTAATATATTTATATCTTTATTTCTGTTCTATTTTTGTTCAGCTTGATAGAACTATTGACTACAAAGAAATTAAAATATTTTTGTCTATTCCAGCCAACTTTTTTTCCCAAAACTGCATTTTGATTGTTGGGGTTTTTTTCTTGAACCCTGACAGCATGAAGAACTTCTGTGCTAATGCATGTATAGTTTCTATAGATTAATAAAATTTGGATTATTTTTAAGTCAGCATTAGGAAAACACTCAAGATGAAATGTTTTATGAATAACAGACCTCTGTTGTGACTGTGTGACTTCTTAGTACTTTAGGTAATGTTGTTTTCATTGAGAATTCCAGGAGGCTGAGACCCATACATGTCTTTTCTGAATTTTTATTTCCAAGGAGGATTTAGAGGTCACCCACTTCCTTGGAATGTCTTCTCTTCAGCTAAATCACAAGCATTGTTCTTTGAAAAGAACAGGAGCATTAATGAGATGCTGCCTTCTTTCCAAAGAAATATGGAGCCTAGAAAGAATCTCTGTGGGGAAACCAAAGGCAACCATCTAATATTTTATGAAGAATTATTTTTCCTCCAGGGTTACTATTTCATGTTTTTATTCTAATAGATCTTGTTAAACAATGAGGCAGGTAACTCTGTCCTTACTTTTAATGACTGCTTCCAAAAAAGTGCAGCTGTTCATCAAGTTAACTGCTTAATTATAGTTCCCTAGGCCATTTACAAATATGCCCAGAAACAGTCTATCAGAATAGAGATTAATTGAAGTCTTTCTGTTGTCTGGGGAAAATTTGAAGTAATTTTGTTGTCTAGAGAGCGAGTTTCAGAAGTTTTTCTCGATTTTTCCCTGGTTTTATGAGTGAGCGCACGGGTGAGGTGTCAGGGACTCGTGTTGGGTTTCTCATGTGTGACAATCTTTTCTCCAGCTCTAGACAGTCTGCCACTGTTTCTAAAACTCCACTTTTGTTGAGGAGCTGCTCCAAAGCCTGTATCTCAGCCTTTCAATCAACCCATGGCTGTGTGTTGGCTTCCTGCTGTGGCTCAGAGGAGCAAAAGAGCTCCCACTCCAGTGATCAACAGGCTCTGATAATAAGGCAGAATGAAGAGACAGAGATTTTTCTTTGAACACCTAGCAAAAGTTGCTTCATTAAACCATCATCAACACAAAATCTGTCTGTTCAAATAGGCAGTGCCTACCTGCTAAGAGGTTGGCATCCTGAACAAGGATTTATATTTGATGTATATTCTGCTTTTCATCAGCGCCTGTGGGCTTTATGAAGTGTTTATGAACTTCTTTGCTTCTCTCCTTGTGGAAGTGCATTACCCTGCAGGCTGGAGTTCCTCAGCCATTACATCACATGCCTGTAGCCTTAGAGAAAACTGAAAGAGAACTTAAAAAATATTTTTTTCCTCTTTTGGTAGTGTATGAAGGTCCTGATCGTGCTCAGGCTCCTGTTTTGCTGAGCACTGTAAAGCTACATAACAAGAAGGTAATTTATTTCCCAGATACAATAATAAGATAAATATAAACTTAACAATAACAGGTGGAGGCAGCAGATTGAGAGAGCACAAGTTAATGATGATGTGGCTATAATTAAAGTATTAGCAGTGGTTATTTTACAACAGCTGCTTTGTTGTCTGGAGCAACCTCTGCAGCTGAAGTAACAATGATATAGGTGAGATTGTAGTTTCTAATAAAAACACCTCCAAAAGGCATTGCCATCTTGCATTAATGCCAACTCATCCTACCATTTCTGTGCACTCATTACTCATAACAATTACTGGACCTCTTCAAAATCTGGTGCAGAAGATGGATCTTACCACAGAGCATTTAATGTTGTAGTGAGATGGTGATTTGCTTCTCACCCGTGTTATTTTGGCATGTATTAATTAATTAATTTAAAAAATATTTTTTAAAAAAATTAAATATTTGTTCTTTGGAGAGAAATTTTATTAAGGTTTAAATAATTAGTTTAAGAATTGTCCATTCTCAGCCACATTCTTAGAGTCTGTAATTTTAAAAATTGATGGAGAGACCAGGTGAGTTCTCTGTGGAACCCTCACAAACAACAAGTGAAAGGTGTTGCTGAAAGACAGACATCCACTTCATTTCTCAAAAAGCCTGGGGATGTGAGACCTGATGAGGAAGAAAACCAAGCTCAATAATACAGTGACAAATGTCCCTACAAGGATATTCCAGTTTTGGCCAGAACTATGTCACTTAAGAGGGGCTGTTTTCCATTCAGGTAAATCAGCCAAAGAAAGTTAAGGCTGTTGTGGCCATAAAAACAGCAGCAGCTTTGAGACTGATGTTAACTGGATTTTCTTTCTGGTCATGCAAAAGCCACAGTAATGCTTTAGTTCAGATTTCGAAAGGCAGCAGGTGTGGGCAGCTCAGGATGAGGCACAGGACATAAGAGAGGGGAGTTCTGTGGTGCTCTCTCACTGCTGTGGTTCTCTCTGAAAATACCTGGTATGAAGTTATGACAAATAAAAGGTTTATTGTGGTAGTCCTTGCCCTCATTAAGGTCTGCCTGGGAAGCTGATACCTTGCCATTAAGGAGGCAAAGGGATCTTTCAGTGTGAAAAGCACAAAATCTTGTAAAAGCTGTTTTGTGTGTTCCCACCAGGAGGGAAATGCTTCTGTCCTCAGCCCATGGATTTGCACGTAATAAATGATTGGAATGAACACATTGTAACTGAAATATTCATCAAATCCCATCCTAAACTAGTGACAACTTCCAGCCTGGGCTAGTGGAAGGTGTCCCTGCCCATGGCAGGGGCGTGGGGTGAGGTGATCCTTAAGATTCCTCCCAACCCCAGCCATTCAGTGATTCCACGATAACTCCTGGAGCAGTGTAGGGGAGGTGGAGCTGTAAGATACCCACTCCTTAGCTTTTGCTTTGCTTCCAAGCAGTGCTGCCACAGGGATCTGCTGAAGGTGAGCTGGAGAAGCTCCTGGCATCAGTCCGAGCCAGCAGAGTCAGCAAGTGCTCATTAATCATCCTGACCTGCTCTGTCCTTGCAACTCTTCTGTGGCTTCCAGTGCTCTGAGCTGCACCTTGTCCCTCTGCAAACTGAGCTGAAGAAGCAGCTGCTCACAGAGAACTATTTCCTGGGAGAAGAACTATCTTAAGTGTCAAAATAATTTATTTTTCTTTTTCAGCTCACAGTAGAAAGATAGTATATTCAGGTCAACAATTCATTGGGAGAAATTTCTTGAAAATAAAGTCTCCTTGGCTTTGAGTGATGCAGGTTTGCAACCACTGCATTCTGCAATGTAAGCTTGCAAGATCTCAAATGTGTTGTCTTTGCTCAGCACATCACATGTATTAATAATTAAAGTTGGATTTCAAGGGACAACTGGGCTTTGATATGAAATTCCTCTGCCTCCTCCCTATTCTGTTCATTAGGGACCTTTGGAGTGAGAGAGGAAAAGGGAGAGATTTTCATTCCACTTTTGCTTTGCACAGTGAAAGGGCAGTTTTTGAACTGCAGTAACAAATTTATTTTTTCATTGGTCTTGCTGATTGGATTAGCAATACTGCTGGCTTTATTACCCCTGATTAAAGTCAGGGCACTGGGGATCTGACAAATGAATTCTGTCTGTAGTTCACCCAGCACACACTGCTTAATCCTGTTGATTGCAAGGCTTACCAAAATTGTTTAGTCACAAAGCTGGTTCTGTAAGTCGGCGAGGAGGAAAAAGGTAAATAAAAGATGACTCAGGAGGAAATGTGTTTGCAAATTATATAGACTTATATAAGCTCTACTGAAAGTCCAGAAAATCAGAGTGTTAAAAAGTTAGAGCTCTGGGAGACCTTTCAGCCCTCTGGTCCGTGCCTGTACTGATGCTGGATTATTTTCTGTGCTGTACATCTTTTAAACATTGCAGAAGGGAGATGATGTCTGAGTACTCTGCTCATGAAAATTACTCAGTGGTAAAACAAAAATAAGAGCAGCACATATTTCACTGCATTCTGTGTTCCTTGGACCTTAGACCTCCTAAATGTAGAGGAATGATTACATTATTTTGCTTCCATAAACGTTTCTTTTTCCATAAGACTGAATACAGTAATGGCTCTTTATTAAGTAATAGTGATAGAAAAATTAGCAAGCTCCTATTTTTGGTTATAATTATCTGTGTGGTTTGTGGTTTTTATTGTTCTCTAAATGCCTCATGTCTGCAGCCCTCAATTTCTGCCACAGTTTTCAGGCTGCAGCCTTGCTTGGCTCCCACCTTGTGCTCTCAAACAATTGGGCAGAATGGAGCCAGATTTTGTGGTGATCCTTCTGCATTGCCAAGGGTTTTGCAGTGCTAGGCCTGCTAGTCCCTGCTCCTGCCTTCTCCTGCTCCTTCACCACAAGAGGGTCTGTTTTGGTGGAGTTTTTCAGAGTTTTGCTCTGCCAACCTTTGGGAATCTTGAGAAGGAAAGACAGGTCCAAGCAGGAGTGGAAGAGTAAAATCTGCAGCGAGCAGTCGGGTGCTGAGAGTGCAAGTTGCTCAGCAAGGATGATGTATTCCATGACCTCTTAAGAAAAAACCTGCTCTTAAAATAGCTTCCCAAAGCCTAGAAGGGTATGAAGAGCTTCACTTTAAAGAGTGAAGTTTGGAGTCCCTGTCATTCTGCAAGTGAAGGTCATGACTGGTCATTCCTGCCTGGAGCATGTTTGTGCTCCTGGAGTGAAAACTGGGAGGTGATTGTGAGATTTTAAAGCTTTGGTTGTTGGCCCTGCTCAGGATTGAGAGTTGGCCTTGAGTTTTCAGTGTTGCTCCTTAATTCAGTACAGTAACATTGGAAATCTTCTGTTAGAAAACACTGAATTAGCTCTTGACTGTAAATGGAGGTTATATAAATGAGACAGGATAAATCAAAGCTTTCTTTTTTTTTTCTAAGGGTGTAATTTGTACTGAATAATCTTGGAACGAGTTTTGTGGATTTGGAAGCCGAATATTACAATTTCAATGTGGCAGAAATATGTTTTGGTGGGAATTAATTCCTGAGTAACAGAATTATGTTTGTCTACTCAGCCTCTCTTCTCTCCAAGGCAGCATCTGGCTTATTCTCCTTCCCAATTTTACATTTGGATAAAGTCTGAATGAGAAAACTCTGGGCTGTTCTGCAGCTCCCCAAGTAACTGAGGGAACCCAGTGCTGCTGCAGTTCTTCCCCAGCTCCCTGCTGGAACAGGTCACAGGAGGTCTCTGAGTACACAAATGATGTGTTTGTCTCTTTCATCTTCTGACTCTCCGTGAGAAAGGATTCACAGAATCGTTAAGGTTGGGAAAGACATCCACAAATCGCTAATTCCAACCTTATGTATTTGTAATTTGCTGTGTAGCTTGACCAGATGTGCAGACCTAAATCCCAGTAAGGACCAAAAATCCAGGACAGTTTTTAAGTGCAGGAGCTTCTCTTGGTGTTTGGATTTGTGTCATGCTGTGGGGACCTGTGCCCCTCGCTGTGCCCTCCCCAGGTGAGAGCTGGTAGGAATGAGCTGCCTCTGCCTCCTCAGCAGCTCCTGCCTGCTTAATAATCCTGCAAAAACAAAGCAGGAGAGCTGGGAGCATCTCTGCTCCTGTCGAGGTGGGTGGTGGTGTTTTCCCAGCAAGGCTGTTTTCACCACTGCCTTCTTAGCCTTTTCCCATTGCTTCTCCCTGTCATGTTTGGGGGCTTGGCTTCTGTATTTTTTGTTAATAAATTGAAAATACACAGTGGCATTCAAATCTTGTTAAATGATGTTTGGGTTGCCTCATAAAACAAGATAATTGTGCAATCACAAAATGGTTTAAACATCTGATTTGGATTAGAAACAAAAATGCTGTGTAATTGCTCTCTGAAACTTGTAACTCAGATGAAATGGATGTTATCAGACAGATGTTCTTCTGTTCACCAGCACACTCGGAATCTCTGGCTCTGAAGTGCCAGGATAAGTGAAAGATGCTCAATTAGCTCAGCAGGCTGTGGCTAATCCTCCTGCCCAGCCTCTCTTCCCAGGTCCAGCTCTGCAGTGGCTCCTGACAATCTCCTCAGGCTCTTGATGAGCCTGGGCTGCAGGACAGACAAGATGGTGAAAGTTTGGGAGCAGCACCTCTTACAGCTGCCCCCTGAAATTGTAAATGGGATTTTGTGCTAAATAGGCTCTAAAATGATATTGATGTGTAAAACCACTCACACCTTGCTATGGAGTTCCTGGATGGAAGCCTCCCAACAAGACTATAAAGATAATAAAATCTGAATTTATTCAGATAACTGAACTTAAAGGAGTTCAACTTTAAAACCCAGCTTAATCTTTTGCTGTCCCAAAATTAAAGCCACTCATTTTTGTGTGTTTCTCTTAGGTTTCGGGCCTGTTGGCATGCTCTGAAGTAAATAAAGTAACATTTCCTAGGGAAGGGCCACAAACCTCCCAAGTGAATGCCACCTCTTCCACCAATCCAAGGAAAATTCCAAAGAAATTTTAGCCTTTAAGTAGTGTACAGGTCTGAAAGGATCACCCTGATAAAGCACAGTTCCAGCAGTCCTGAAATCTCTCTTCTGAGAGAGTCTCGAGTGCTTGGAAGTTCTCAGGACTGTGGAATAAGAAGTTAAAGATGACTGAAAAAAACTTTTGCTCACCAGAGTATCTTCTGGTATTTCTGCTGCACCTTGGTGGCTTTCCCCTCATCCTGTTACGTGTCCTGTTGTTGCCAGGCCTTTCTTTAAGCCCAGGATGAGGCAGAAATTGCTTTTTAAGGTAGTGTGAGCAGAGATTGTGTCTTTTTGTATTGAGCAAAGCCCAAACCCTGGGTGTAAAAGGATCGTGGTAGGTTTAAAATCCAAAACTTGGTTCTCATTGCCCTTTAATGATGTGTTGCCTGCTAAGACTGGGGTGTTTAATTTGTCTGGCTAAATTTCCCTTGAGGATTCAAATTAGACTCTTCTCCCAGCTCTCTGTTGCTGCTTGCTGGCAGATTTTTCCTTCTATCCCTTTGTCAGTAATGTAATAAGAAATTAATATCCTCAAACAGAAACTCTTTTTATTGCTTAGATGGGACTATATTCTTTCAAGTTCATTTTCTTTGTGGTACCTCAGCTCCTAAAGGCATGGTACATGAGTCTAAAAAAGAGCAAAAGGCAGAAATGGTGTCTGAGGTTTGCATTACTCATCATTCTGAATAAAACACAGGCCTGAGCTGGAGATAAGAGGAGCTGGAGGTGCACTGAAGCAGCACAAAGGGTGCATGTAGACATCTCTCTCTTCTGCAGAAAGGCTTCCAGGAATCCTTCTTCCTCCAGGAGAACTATAATATCCTGTTGCTGAATTAATTAATTGCTAGGAAAGGGAAGTTTGGGTCATAAAAGCAAATTAAAACCATAACCACCATACCACAAAGCACCTTCTAATTTTATCAGAAACACTGATCATACTTAGAAGCATTTATGGGATCATTTTTCAAGTAAAATTATGACAAACAGAGGAAAGAAGCCATGTGCAAGCAAGGCTTCCAAACTAATTTTAGGAGCCTAAAACAATGAGCAGATCCCAAGATGCAGCATGGGGCCATAAAGAGATTGTAATTTGTGTAGTTGACAGTCTAAGAATCATGTGCAGTCATCCTGAAATATTGTTAAATTAACTTAAAGTTGCCTCATGACAAAAATTGATTTTTTTTTTTATCCTTATCAGACTTACCTTTCCTACAGGAGAAAAAAAGCCATTATCATATTTGTTGCATTTAAAGTGTGCCTAGGCACCTTTGATTAAAATGAACTAGAGGTGGACACAGGTTTATTTCTGGTCAAAACTGAATTTGCCAGCTGAATTTTTGGTGGCTTTTTAGCGGTCTGCTCTGGCTGTGCTGTTGAGGATAGCTGGGGCTGTGCTGTGCAGGAATTTTGGACTCCTGGTTCTCATTAACCTGCCCAGGATCTCTGACACAGGCAGTCAGGAGATCATGGAAATATGGCATTGCCTTGCAGGACCTGTTTCATTAAAAAAATGTAAAAATAGCCTGAGCACTTGTACTGGACTAAAGAGAGGATTTAACCTTTCCAGCAAATTTGGGTTTACCTGGCAGTGAAATTGGGCCAGATCTTAGAAATGCCCTGTTTTGTGCAAAACAAGAAGGTGGTCATGAATCTGTAGCAGCTGGATGGAGGAATAAGATAATTTTGCAGCTAATTTTTCTGAGGTTTTTAGTGCCTGACTGATTGCCTTAGAAAGAACTTAGAATTAAAGTTTAGTTTAAGCCACTCTGCTGATTCCTTTAATGCATTGACTTCCTTTGGGGTGGAAGAGGAGCAACTGAATTTGAGCACAGAGCATGAGGTACTTAAGTTCCTGCAAGTTGTTGTGAGGTTTGTGCAGTAAACTGTAAATTACTTATCAGTATTTAAAACTCTTCCACCCAGAAGCTGTTTCTAACTTGCTAATAAGAGTAGGAAGGATTCAGGAAGTAATTTTGATAGTCATATTGTGTGCTGTGATAAGGGAGTTACGCTAATGAGGGCTGACTGAGATTCACTGATCTTGGAAGAGGTAGAATTGGTAATTATTTCATCAGAGAGAAGATGAAACCACTTAGGGGGAAATGGTTGGTGTGGTGAGAGCAGCGTTCATGGGATCACGTTATAGAGGAGCTCAGCATCCCTCCTGGAGGGTGGAGGGGGGTGAAAATGTGCTGAGTGGGAGAGGGGAAGAACAAGGAGCTGATATTTGCTGAAGTAAATAGTAATAGAAATGAGCCTGTGGGGCCTGGGAGGGCTTGAGAGCACCAATTGTTATTGGGGTTTCTGACACTTGGGGAGAGCTCTGAATGCACACAGTGTGCAGGTGTCTGGCAGCAGCCTGGGGAGGTGTGGAACTTGAGATTTCGCTGTAGGTAGAACAAGAAAGGGAGTGTTTCAGCAAGGAGACTTGGAGGGGACGCGCGGTGGAGCTGAGGCTCTGCTCGCCAGGGCAGCTGAGTCCTCCTCCCCTGGGAGCACAGACAGGGCTCTCCAAATCCCTCTTTCCTGCTCAAATGGAAAGGTTTGTGTTTCCTTACCTCACAGGAGAACACTGATAGTAAATTAAGATATTCTCATGAGATAACATAAACCTAGGACTGGAAGAAACTCCTGGACGGAATTTCCAGCTAGAGCAAGCAGATGTGTCTTATTAATCCCTCTATAAACTTGTCAAGCAGTTGCTTTAAAAACCTTATGTTCTGGTATTTGTGTCTTTCTTTCAGATCTTACTGTCACTAAATATTTTTGTCATTGCTGTTGCTGGTTAACCATCTGGCAGTGGACGCTGATTTCTAGTTTTTCTAAGGTTTTCTTCAATTTCTCCTGCTGGATTTGGGGTTCCTGTTTTAGTACCAGATGTGACTGCCAAGAAATGAAGAACTGAGGGACTAAACCACTGTTAATTCTTTTATTTTATGAGCCATTTGCAGGCAACACTCATTTGAACCACAGACTGAAATCTGACTGTCAAGATGGAAATTTTGCTTTTTTGTATGTGTCTAGTAAAACAAACAGTTCAGAGCACAAAATATTTATAGATCTTGGACTTGTTGTGTCAAGTCCCTGCTTTTTTTCTTTTTTCAGGAAATAAAGTCAGATAAATCTGGGAAGGACAGCAATAGGAGAGGTGAATCACAGGATATCAGGTTGGAGAGAGACCTCAAGAACATTGTGATCCAGCCTTTCATGGCAAAAGCAAGCAAAAAATGCTGTGGTGATGATTAACAGGAACATCAAATGTGAACAACTAAAACATTGAACAGGAAAGAAGAAAAAGTGATGGAAAACAAGGATGAAATTATGTTAGAAGACGATATTTTAGTTGCTATGACATTTCATTTAAAGGACATTCTGCTGTAGGTGAAATGCAAAATATCTAAAAAAATGCAGGCAAAACTCTGGATTCTTTTGCACAACATTTATGGACACAAGCTACAACTTTTCATGGTGTGTTTTGCTGTCTGTTTAAATGTAACTAAACCACAGTATGTCAGTTCTGGTTTTCAGAAAGCAAATTTGTGACATGAATGAAACAACACTTCGTTGTATCTTAAATCAAATAATTTTTGTCTATGGAAAGAAGAGAAATTAGCTGCGGTAGAAGACCTTAGGTCACATTTTTTCCCCCCATACAGACTTGAGTGCAGTTCTTTCCCCTCCTTTTCTCTTTCTGGCCCAAGAGGAAGCAGAAATGGCTGCTGGTCTCATCTCATTTCTCACCTCGTCTTTTAACAGGCTGTTTTATGTAAGTTCATTTTCACTTGGGTTGGTGAAGGTCACGCTCCTCTCTGATGTCATTAACTGTGTGACACTTCTTATCAACCTTCATTTCTGTAATAAATCTCAGAAATGCCAGCTGGAATGTGGGATAAAGTCCTCTTGCTGTCCTTCCACGTTTGCATGTTTGTTTTGTGGGGACTGTAATTACGCTCTCTATTTTCTTTGTTTACAAGGTCAAGGTACGACCCCTGCTTCCACCTTGCCATTCTGCTTAGAATTGCAGCTCCAGCAGTTTAGGCTGATATCAGATATATCTGCTTCCCCTCCAACAGCTCTGAGAGCAGAGAAGTCAACTGAACACTGATATTAAGTTCTGTTGATGCCACTCTTTCTTCGGGCCCCTTCGAGTCACTCTCCAGATAAACATTTCCGTCCCAGTTATTTATGTGTGCTTTCCATCAGTGTAGCAAATTTTTGCTTGTATTTGTATTCCATTTTGATACATTTATTTGAGGCAGAATTGGCTATAAGTGTAATTCTGCACCGAAAACAAGAGTGTTTTTGTGCTTCAGGCTCCATCAGTTTGTTAAGCATCATGTGTTGCCAGTTGGATTTTGGATCCTCCCATCCAAACTAACTTGCAGACTGACACCAGACTTCCAAGAAAGTCTTGGTGTGAGCCATGCTGCCTCCACCCTGGAGCTGTGAGCTGTACAGCTGCGCTGATGCTCTGTATTTACAAAGTGATCAGTGTGAAAGAGGAGCCATCCCTGTGGCAGCTGCTGCTGTTCTGGCTCCCTGGCCAGGGTGGCAGCAGAAGAGCACATCAGCATCCTCGGTGCCATACGGCTTGAGACTGTTGTGGCGCACACCGTGTGCAAGATGAGAGGGAATCATTTCAGCTGAGTATTTAGGGAAGGCTGGTGGGTATTTTAGGTGACTCTGTGTCCTCATCTTGACCCTTTCTCTGCAGTGTGTCTGCTTAGTTAAATCTTGTCAGCATGAGGGTTTGAGACACGAACCCTTCCTTGCATCGGATAAATCAGTCTTGTGAGAATATTATTCCACTGATTGATTTTACCCCATGTCACCCTCTCACCATCTCTCCTTCCTGTTGTGAGCAGGCTTTACATCCTGATATCCCCTTTAAGTGTCTTCACAAATGACTGAATTAACTTTCTTTTGTGAGTCTTATCCTGTGTGTTAGACAAGGCTGGCGTTGTTGGTGGAGCTGCTTTCTAGTTAAGCATTCGTATTTGATATCAAATGCCCCTTTTTAAATGCAAACAAAACACATTCTGCCAAAATGAAAACAAAGCCTGTTAAGCAAAGACCAGGCACACAGGGCTTGCCTGATGTTCAGAAGTTGCTTCTTTTTTTTTTTTTTTTTCTGCTGTGAGCTCCTGTCAAAGCCTGGAATCCATGAAAGTAAAAAAGAGCCTTGATTCACTTCTCGCGCCCTTGGGGAATATACATGGCAAAAAGATTTAAAATTCTGATCCAGCTGCTTCAGAAACATGGCATCTGAGATAAATTATTTTCACTCCACAGCAGCAAGCAAACTTTTGCACTGAAGCTGCTCCTTTTGAACTGGTGAGGGGTGTGCAGCACGAGTGCCTGGAGCCACGGGCAGCGAGCAAGCCCGGCTCGGGCTGGTCCCAGCAGCTGTCAACCTGCTGCTGTCTGCCCTCTGCTATTGATCACTTGGCTGGAAAATGAGAAGATAATTAAGAGCCTGAAATTTAATAGGGCATTGTTTAAAAAACAAGGCAAGGGTCTAGATGGAAAGGATTCCTGGTGGAAATCACCTGGAGAATGCGTGTTTCACTTAACTGCAGGTTTGCCTCGTAAATCTTAATGGTTCTGTTCCGTATTCAGTGAATTTAGTGTCAGCAAATTTTAAAACTCTGTCTAAAGTGTCTAATGAATTTATAAGCCACTAGAGAAGATAGGATGCTTTGCTTGCAGCGTGGAGCTTAATTTGATATTCAAGGTCAGCACATCAAACTTCTTAATCAGGACCGTAATGAGGAGAACATTCCTGCTCCAGCAAAGGAGCAACAAATAGGATCAGTGCAAAAAGGAGCATTTACACAGCTGATTAACATGTTCTTGTTTCAGTCTCCTGTCAAAGCAGTACCAAAATTCTTACATGCTCTTCCATTTAACTGGTGCATTAAAATGTAAAAAAGTTTCCAAGGGATTGGTAAATGGCTCTGAAACCACATCATCCCATTTTATTAGCAAGGTGACAGTGTTCTGGTGCCCTGCATTTCAGATGGAAAGTCTGGAACTGGAAGCCTTCCAGTCTGAAAGCACTGGGCTGCAGTAGAAGGAACTTTGAGGAAAGCTCTGCAGGGGAGCTGGGAGCTGCTTTGGGGAATTAGTGAAGGTATTCTGTTTATATTAGCAAATGAAGATAAGAACTCCTCAGTTCTTTTGCAGCAGAGTTAAAATCTCAGTCCTTAGGGCACTCTTTTCAATGGAAAAACAGTCTGATGCTTTAATAATTTTATTTATACAGCTGATAACAGGAATTGCTTCTGTCTTCACAAGCTGATGTCCAAGGGTTGAAGCAATAGTGTTCAAGCATAGCTGCTTTCTCTGACTGCTTCAGGCATTTGACCTTCACTTTGCCCTTCAACTGGGTTTTTTTTTGGCTCTGCATCTGCAGACAACACAAGCAGAATGTCCAAAATTATTTCAGGCTGAGATACTGTCAATATGTCATCAGCTACAGCCCTACTGGGGAGTTTTAAAATTCCTTCCAACACATAATGGATATATCTGTTTAAACACTTCTTAAAATTCTGAGGAGACAGACAAATCCGGCAGAAAATCAATAGGGTGTTGCTTGTGGCTCTATTATTTATTAATTTCAGCACCATCCAGGACTGCTAGGTGAATACCAAAGGCCAGGATTTTTTTTTTTTTTTTTTAGTACATTATGAAGATAATATCTTATGGGGGTGGGAGGATAATTTGAAAGTCTTTTATCAGATAAATATCTCCAGTGGGTCCATCAACTCTACTCCATTCCTTTTGAAGTCTGGGGTTCATTTTAGAGTAAAACCTGGGTATATAGACTAATATTTGCATGGATTTTTGTAAAGTTACTTTTCTTCCCAGTGTTTTATTTTCTCTGAAATTAGAATATGTAACCTTTGGTGTGATCCTCGTGTCCATGATGTTCTGTAATCTTTCTAGGAAATGAAGTGAAAAGCCTGGTATATAGAAATATTTCCTTTCCCTCATTGGGCTATCTGGTGTGCCTTATAAATAAAGAGTTAAGAAAAGCTGCTGCAGTAAGTATATTTATATTGACAATAAATCTGTTTCATCGCAGTACAAGCCATTATTGCTCATCATGGGTGTCCACTATAAATTGGCAATAGCTTGGGGCAGCTTCTCAATGGTAAATTGTGATTATGAAGGTATTAGAGCCAGGCACTCTCCTCAGAGTAAGTAGGTAGTGATGACTCCATCTGACTTGCAGATCTACTTCCTGCAGGTATTTATGGTCCATCCTGCTGATGGAAGAAGCTGAAATAGGTTCTGTTTGCTGACTAGCTCCTGGAAATGGAGCTTTTCTCAGGGCTAAGCATATCCAGCCATCCTTCTTTGGAAAGCTGTGATAGCAGGATCTTTCAAGGCCAGTAATGTACTCAGCATAAAAAAAAAAGAAAATTGATCATGCTTTTAGATTCAAAATGAAATTGCTATGCTGTTGAAAACCAGTGTGAGGAAGCCAATAAACTGATCAAGATAAACCTAAAGATCTCCTGGGAATGGGACAATCTCCTGGACCATTCAAGAAAGTGCTGGTAGGAGGGAAGTGTATTCCTTCGCTGCAAAAATGTACCAGTGTAGGGAAAAATGTGGCAGGCTTTGTGTTTTTATCTTTCTCTTTCAAATGCAAAGTGCAAATCTGAATTCTGTGCAGAGCCTGGTCAGCAGCACACAGGGCTGGAAAGGGAAACTGAGTCTAGAACTAATTGCTGCTTCTTTTGATGTATTCCCAGAAGCATGCTGAGGTAGGATGGAGTGGCACTTCTCAGGACCCTGGTGGCCAGCTGGAAGTGCCCATCTGGGGGAATTTAGGGCAGCTGGGTGACCAGCTCCAGTTTTCTGCTGCTGTGGGCCAGCCATGCCACCTAAGCCCATAGATATTTCTGTTTTCAGGCCACTGTTGTGTTTCCATTTCACCCTCTTCCCTTTCCTGTAATCAAGTGACCACTCTTGGAGTCCCCTGTTCTGGCCAGCCCCCCGTGCCCTGCTCCAGTCTGCAGCAGCTCCTGCCAGCTGTGAGAGTGATTCCATTTCCCACAGCCCTGGCTGATGTCCTGCACAGTGCCAAGCTTCCATCTCCCTGCTGCAGTGGTTCCAGGTGGCTGGAAGCAGCTCCAGGTGAGTGGACATGGCTGCTGTTCACCCCAGAGCCGTGGGATTCCCTCGGTCTCTGCCCATGTTTAAGTTAGTGCTAGGTGCCTGTTGGCCTTCACAAACTGGTGATTAGTTATTACATTGAATTTCTAAAATGGTTCCCTGAGAGCTTTCCAGTGGGAGGAGGGAGAAGTATCAGTGCTCCCAGCACGTTTCAGATCCCTGGAAGAACTCACAGTTCATCCTCAGCCTGTGCTAGGGAATCCTGTGGCAGGTACCCTCCTCCTTAGCACTAATAAACTTATTAACTAATTGTTTCTAAGACTGTGATTATCCTCCTGTAGCCATCTTAGAACCTTTTTCTTACATCATCCTTTTCCTTCCATGAATTGAGAATAAAAACAACTTCCTAGAAAGTTTTTCTGTCATTATAATAGACTGAAACATTTTTTAGTAAAACCATAGCACAAATTTTTAATGCTGCAGTTTAGAAGAAAACTTCTTATGAGGTTTTTATATTGTGTTATTTCAATATTATTTCATTCCTGTTGCTGGGAATGTGCCATTCCCATTTTGGCTTCCATGCTTGATCTGTTATTTGTAATGGGGGTGTAAATTCTGTTTCGACAGTTTTATGTACATTGTAGGTTCTGTGACTTGAGAAATAGTTCAAACTATCTAAAACTAGTGGAATCTGATCCTGAGCTGTGGAGTCAAAGTCAACAGTAAAAATGGTTTTATTCTCATCTGAAATAAAAACATAAAAAGCACATGTGATAGTAGTATTTAGAACCCTCTTTGGTTTTTTAATCTCAGAGTTGTTCTCTAGTATAAGGAGTCTAAGTACTTTACTATCTATTCATGTGTTTGTATACATAAAATCCCCTTTAAATCATGTGTGGATTAGGTCAAGGTCAGTCAAGGAAGAATGTTGGCCAAACACAGTAAATCATGAAGTCACACATGAAAAAAAACCTTTAATCCACTTAGCAGGTCTCTGTACAAGTGCTGTGAACCATTTTGTGCACTGAGTGATGGGGTGTGGATGTAGGACTCCTGTGGGAAATTTATGAGTGGATATTTGGGAGAAGGTACATGCTGCAAAGGCAGAAAAATCTCATTCTCGTATTTCTTTGTGTTTTTAACAGCAATATGCATTTGGGGGTGTTTTTATTTTTTTATTTTTTTTAATTTTATTAATTCTATAGGTGGATTATCTCTGCCAAGTGGACTGTGCAGCTGTCTAAGTCTAGTGCAGCTTATTGTTTTATTTGGAATTCCAATTTGCAATAGAAAGTGATTTCTTAATGTCAGATTTGAATTAGCATAGTTTTCTGTAATATATTTGAACATGCAAATATTGTATTCTAGTTTATGGTATCAGAATACCTGCTAAACACACTTTTATCTTCCCTTTCACTGGAAAAGTCATTGTTAACTGAAATATATTACTTTTGTTGGAGACAGATATTCTTCATTTTCAATAATTTATTACATATAAATCTTTGCTTATAACTTCATGAAGCCTTCAGGCTGGAGGCATTGTTGAAGAAGAGTTATAGAAGGCAATAATTTTTTATATGTTCCTAATAAATGGAACTAGGCCAGGTAAGGGTATAAAAAAGTCAATCTGTAAGAAGCAGACATGAAGCCAGCGGATTGCATTTGTGTTCTCATCTGAATAAGAAGCAGTGCAAATGCTACAGAGATTTCAAGGAAGGTTTGTTGTGCATGTGGGTACATAAAAAACTCAGTGAAAGGAGAATTCTTATTCTGGGTGAGTTGTTTCTTTCTTCCAAGGAGCCCACGAAGGGGGTGTGCCAAGTGCTTGTGTCCCAATGCACTTTGGTTTTCTTGGCTTTCAGATCCAGAACAACCCCTTAGATCTATGTTTGCAGCTGAATTGTGGGTGTCATTTTTCACCAAATACACTAGAAATTCTCTGTCTCTGTGACTGGGACTGTGTGAAGCTGATTTTCCTCATACAAATGCACGCATAGGACAGTTCTCATGTTCAGCCTCACTGTGTGATGCCAGTGCCACCATGAAACCTGAACTGTTTCTGCTGAGTCACAGGGACAGAACAGCCAAGATTATAGAGCTGGGGAGTATAAAATACAAATCAGGTTCCATGTTCATATATTTGTATATTAAATAGCCCAAGGAGAGTAAGAACAAAAACTCCTCCCCTCAGGATTTCTACCCCTGCAGCACAGGCGTCTTCTTGGCTGCTTCTCCAACCACTTATTATCCTAAAAAAATTACAGGTGCACTCTGACACCACCCTGGTGCTCTGAGAGCAGCAGGTAAGAGCCTGCAGTGCCTGTGCAGCTGTGTCAGATGTAAAATCAGCGTGCCAGGGTGTGCACACACTCACCTGAGCCGTGCTGCTGCTGGAAATACCCTGTGGGATGGCACAAGCCAGTGCCGTGTCCTTGCCCTTCACATCCCTGCCTGACCTGGGGAAGACACTCAGCTCCTGTAAACCCTCCTGGCTGCATTTGTCAGGGCTCACTCAGTGCTGTTGACAGCCCTTGAGGACGTGTTGCACCCGCTGCTGGCACTGGGGCAGTGTCACTGTCCCACTTGTGCCTCCTGGGCTTCAGTGGCAGCTTCTGCTTGGCACCTGCACAGCAGCAGAAATCCTGGTTTCTCCTTAATGGGAACACAAGGAGTTGAAAAATTCAGAATTCTTGCTAGTGGAAATGATGGTTTTCAGGTTATTGGATACCCTGAGAAAAATATGTTTGTGTTTGTGCTAAAGCAGACGAGCATCAGGGTCAGCCTTGGCACAAACACAATTGGGAGCTGTGGGAGAGTTCAAGGCTCCTGGTGTTCAGATGTGGAAACAACACAGTAAAAAATGAAAATAAAACTCCATCTGGATTATTTTTTAGGGGGAAAAAAAATGAAATTACTAACTCTTCCGAATCTAACAACTCTTAGACAGAAGCAGGGTGAGAAGGAGTGTGACCTTCCCCAGTGTGGGGACGTCTCTCCCGTCTGTGTCTCCCCAAGTCAGGGCTTTGGTGCTGGGAGCAGTGCTCAGTCTGAGACTCTACCTGAAGAGAAAGATTAATGTGTCAGTGCTGGCTTAAGTTGTCAAGCACGTAATATTTCTTTTTTTTCTAAAAAAGTAATTACTAGTGAAGTAAAGGATGGGTTTAGGCATCCAGAGGTTTGAACTGACATGAAGTATTTGGTGCTACTATCCTAAGAGGTGATTTATCCTGGTGGGTCCAGAAGGCAGGGGCAATGAAAATATTTCTGGTTACTTTTACTGCTTACCATGCATAAAATCCCTGAAAGAGAAGTATCTGAACCATCCTGAAGAGTAATAGTGTAAAGAAACCCAGGATGAGTGGTTCCTCACAGTTCGTATTCATCATCTCACTCTCATTGTTTCCTTTTTGTTACCTGGAAAATTCCAGTGTACTATGAATAATATTTACTGCTAAAACACCCCAACACTTCCACTGTGTTTTTAAAACTACAAGCTGCAGACCTGTAAATGAAGTGAACGCAAGGTTGTTTGGCTGATTACCCATTTTCACAATGATAGCTTTCCTTGTTGCGTGTGAAAACTGAATGATGATGTTTAAATCACGACTGCACCTTGGCAGCCTTTGAATTTGGATGTGCAGAGCTTTCCTCGAGGTAATATCAGAGCCAGGTAGCACCGAGCAGTAATTGATGGGACTGATCTGCGAGTCAACCCTGCAAGGTGGAAGAAGAATAGCAATGACTTGCAGGAGCTGCAGTAATGAGCCAGGCTGTGTTTTACTCTGCTTTTCTAGGTGTCTGCAGCTGCAGGTTGCACAGACCAACTCTGTGCTGCACAGTAAAGGGCATCCTCATCTAACCCCAGAATTTGAGTTTTCATTCATTTCAAATAGATCTATAAAGGGAGAGATTTTATGGGCAGTATGAGTTCTCTTGTATGTATGTTGTGCTAAAAAGGGATATCTTTTTTTTCTTTTCATAAATCTTCCTTCTGAGCAAAATCCCTGTGGTATTTGGAGCGTTGCTTTTGTGTTGTTTCATACCAAGTTACAGGATGGCTTCTTGTATGTAACCACACAGATTGCTTAACTTAGGTATTTAAAGAGTTTCCTTCTGCTAAATAGTCCTTAAACTAATAAAGTATAACCTATGGTTTACTATTAATACACTTACTTCTGAATTTGGCCATAGTATTTCTTCTACTGAAAGAACTCTCTGCAAAAAGCTGGCTTCAAACAAGGGTTGCAAAAATGTCAGACTCACATTCTCTTATTTTATTCCCTAGCCAATATACTTCAGATTTCAAATGATGCTTTTGCTTACTTCTTGGTACAAAACACTTCACTTGGGAAGCCCCTTTCCTTGCCAGCCACTGCAGAGGTGTTTCTGAGGACCCTGATGCTCCAGGAGGTGCCTTCAGCAGGGCTCACCTGGCCAGTGCTGAGTTCAGCTGATGGTTCATGGGTTCAGTCTGCTGACTGTGGAGCTGTGGTGGGACATTTCAGAAGAACCACCAAGTCTCGTAGGCCACGATGAATGAGAAGTTTTCTCCTGGCTTTTTCAGTTCTTATCAGTGAAAGTGAGTGTGATGAAAGCAGAAAATTGAGGGGGATTAATTAAATTGGTAACAGCTAAAGTGAGCCAGCCCATCTCTCTGCGTGTGGTGTGACACAGCAACGAGGGTTTGCACAGAGCTCTGGCAATATGAGGAGAGTGGATATTTAATCCTCAATTTCCTTGGTTTTTCCCTGTCCTCTGCTTGCACCTCCAGCCCTGGCAGCGCTGCTAAGTTTGAATTTGTTTGAGTTAAGGTGAGGGGAAGGCGAGTTTGTGCTGCTGAAGATCAATGGCAGCACTTTCATTGACTTCCATGGGGTGAGGAAACAGCACCCAGGAATCAGGGATGGGGGAAGGAGTGATGGGCCATTCCTGTTTGGATCTGAGGGGAGGTGGGAGCTAAAAGGGTCATGAAGTTTATGCATTATTGACAGAATACCCATAATGACTCCTTAGGAGCTATTTCACGGTGATAAGTGAAGGCCTTAGTTGGGGATGGTTTAATTTATGAATCATTTCTGTGATGGATTGCCTGCTCTGTCAGCCTGGCTGCTGCACTGACTCGGGGTTCTTAATTCATTATGGAACGTTTTATGCAAAGTAATTGCTGTACAACACCACTCTTCAGAATGAAGTAATGTGGCTGCTTTTCCCCCCCTCCTGCTGGTGAAAGCTTTTGTTCACATTCTGAGCCATGCCCCGTTTGTGAGGGATCATCTGGAAAAGCTCTGCAAGGGAGCAGCTCTGCTGAAGAAAGGAGTTCCCAAAATGCCCAATGTTTTTGCACTTACAGGTCTAATCTTTCAGGTTTCGCCTTCACTTCTGTCTAATGAAGTCTCATGTTAATTCCAGCAGAAGGAACATGTTGAAATTCTTCCTTCACAAATCCTCCAGAGGAATTCAGGACTTGGTTCTGAAATATCAGGGGTGAAATTTAAAAAGATCTTTTTATTATTTTGGTGGTTTTCCTGGCTCATAATCTCTCTCTGCCTTTCTCTTCTTACTGCAGAACAAAATTTCCCACATGTCCTTTTTTTAGAGAAAGTGAAAAATTACTTTTTCAAGCAACACAAAACGAGGGAACTCAGTTTTACAGTGTGTGGAGCCCCAAAAAAGTACAAATGAGTTCTGAAGAATTAGACAAATTCTGTTCCTACCTGCAACGCTTGGATTCTGTGGCCCAGATTCAAGTTTTGTCTTGGCAAATCTCAAAAGAATACGAACAGAGTTTAGAAGGATGGAGAACCCCTGCCACAAGGAAAGGCTGGGAGAATTGGGGTGCCTGGAAAAGAAAAGCTTTGGAGTGACCCAGTTGTGACCTCCTGAAGGGAGTACAGTAAAATAGAGACTGTTTACAAGGAATGATGGGGAATGGCTTCAAAATGAAGGAGGGCAGGGTTAAATGGGATACTGGGAAGAAATTTTTGCCTGTGAGGATGGTGGGGCCCCAGCACAGGCTCCCAGAGCAGCTGTGGCTGTCCCTGGATCCCTGGCAGTGCCCAAGGCCAGGCTGGACAGGGCTTGGAGCAGCTGGGACAGTGGAAGGTGTCCCTGCCATGGCAGGGGTGGCACTGGATGGGCTTGAAGATCCCTTCCAACTCAGGCTATTTTAGGATTTTGTAATTCTTCCTTTCCCTCCTGATGTGCTGATTTCCCAGTCCTGAGCCAGCCAGGACATCTCCCAGTCCTGAGGCAGCCAGGATGCTGAGCCAGGTCAGGCTGTGACCATCAGGGGCACTGGGGACCCTCTTTGCTCGCCCTGTGAGCCCTCCCAGCAGGGACTGGAGGTTAAAGTGTGAGGTTAAAGCCCTGTTCCCCAAGGCCTGGAGGAGCTCATCTCCTGCACACAGTGCAGGGCCATGCAGGGATGTGGGAGTCAGCCCCAGAATGAGAAGCTCGTTAATATGGTGCATGCTTAATTTATTCTGCCCCTCAGGGGGTGAGTGGCGAGTCATTACTGAGCAAGAGCACAAACACAGAAATCCAAGGCATGGTTTTGATAGTTATTTTAAAGATCTTAATTCCTTCATTCTGCTTTCCTAATTCAAAGCAGAGATGGAATTGTACTATATTCTTCTGGGAAACACAAAAACGGATTCCTCTGGGGGAAAAAATTCAAATTTGAATATAAAAATAACTGGAGTGATCCTTTTTCTTTCCATTAATATGTCCTATTTTTGAAGTCTAGAGATGAAATCTTGTAAGATTTTTTTTTTTTTGTCTTTTACTTTCAAATAAATGGATGAATAACTTAAAAGTGCAGTCCCAGAAATCTTGTAAGAGGGTACAAGCTCTTCTGCCTTGGACAAGATTGATGAGGTTAGCCTGACTGGCAAGTGTGCAGTTTACATGCTAATAGCAAGTAGGTTGTCTTGCAGGGAGAAAATGCATTGCAAAGTAAGGGTGGAATGTTTATTAGTCCCAGTAAAGTGCAACAGAGACAGCACAGATGATGTAAGAGGAATGCTGTGCAGGAAATATCAGTCACAAGATGAGGCATTTGTGTTTCTTGGCCAAAACCCCTTTGTTTTATAAGGGGTCTGTGAGGCCTCGGTGCAGACAGACATCACCCTCATCATCCTCACCCCAGGCTGGCTGCCAGGGGGTGCAGACCCTGCCCAAACAGCCCCATGGCTCCAGAAATCAAGGGTGGGTAAGACCTCGTAAGCAAACTCTAAGGCGACCCATACTTGGTTTCAGGGGCTGTGGGCGCTCGTCTCCGCCGGGTTCCGATGCTCACACGAAATCCAAAATCCAAAATCCTGCTCCTCCCCTGCTTCCAGCAAAGCCTGGGACAAGGAAGAGTCGAATGGGGAGTGGTAGGAGCCTTCTGCACCGGGGGACACCAAGCTCTCCTTCCGCTGGTGGAGAGGGACAGCGGGAGCGTTTGAAATCTCACCGGCCTTTTTGTCCTAAGAGTTGTAAACTTGAGGGAGATTTTGAGGCACAGGGACTGGGAACAAAATGAAATGGATCCTGTCCTGATTCTTCACAGATGGTACATTTTTTGTGGAAAGCACCTTGGTGTCATTGGCTGCAGCTTCTTTGTTTCCTTCTCCACTTTACATAATCTACTACTCACTAAAATCAAAATGTGATGAATTTATATTGCTGTGTTTTTAGGATGTGGACAGGGATCATGTTTTTTTATGCTGTACCTACTTTTCTCTAAATTTTCTTCTTGAAGAAGAGAAAATTCAATTAGTTTTCCTTTTGAGAATGTTGGCTTTATACAAGAAACTCATCAAAAAATACCCTGTAGTAATGGCTGGTTGTCTTAACTATAATTTTTTATAATTTTAATTTATAATTTTTGTTTGTTGGACAAACCATTTGAGTTTTCATTCAGCACAGCTAAAGATTTACTCTCACATTCCTATTTGCCAAATTAGAATGGAAATTTCCAGCGAACTCTTGTGGTGTTATCAACTGCAAATAAACCAAAGGAAAAGCTGGCAGGAAGCAGGAGTTGTCTGTGATGCCTGGTATTGAAAAGGGTTATTTTTCCCAGTGAATGTGGTTCTTATCCTTGTTAATATTTCTCCTGGTTGTGGATCTGATCATATTTCCTGTGCAGGTGTAGCTGTCTGCACTAATTATTCCAATATATCTTGGATTTTGAGTCCCTTGAAACAGGTGACAAGTGTGGTGGAGCAAGGAATCAGCACTTTGCTAAAGAAAATCCACTCCGTGTCTTTGGGTTTTGGTTCTGCCTCTGGGTACAGACAGAAAAATATAAATCAAGGAAGGATGGACCAATAAAAGCATCTCTTACATGATCAGTTGTTGACAATAATCTCAAACAAAACAAGCCACCTGCTCTAAATATTCTCCAAAATTCACTATCAGTGGCTTTCCAAGCTCAGACACTTAGAAAATAAATTAATAAGGTAAGCCTTAAATTGATACTTCACTGTAGAAACACAAAGCTCAAAAACTGCAAGGCTCTAGCAAGAGTTTTAAAAAATACAGAAATAAAATCACATCCCTGCATGCCATTTATCCACATCCTTCCTCATTTGCATTCTGGCAATCAAAATAACCTGCTCCCCAATCCTCTGAACAGGCTTTTCCAGACTCTTTCTTTTTTTCTTTAATTACCCTATTTCCTTCTGGCATGTAACACAGGGTATTGAGTTTTTTCTTACCTCATACTTGAGGTGTAATAGTTTTCAGAGACATGCTTTTCTAGAAATATAAAATTTTGTGTAGTATATTTTTAAAGCTGATTTACTGTTTTTCTTTTATTAGCTTAAGGGTTAGAAGCTCTGGACAGATTTTAAAGTGTTTGATCTTTTTTTATTATTTTTTTTTTTTTTTCCCTGTGAAGATGACAGTTCATGGCAATCAGTGAGCTTTATCTTTCTGGGTTTTCTGCAAAATAAATATCTCTTAATGTGAAAATATAGTTTCACATTTTAAACAGTGGCCATTTCAGAAAAGGCCACACTTAAAAATAAAAAAATTTGAAACAATGGTAATGATGAAAGATAATCCTTGAGAAAATAATCTAAGCTTCATTCTTTTCTTTTTCTCAGTGCAGATTTTTCAATTTGTAAGGAGAGAGCCAGTGTAATATCTGGGATTTGTAAATCAAAGCAGGAGTCAGGCATGCTCAGATGTGTGAATGGATGTTGGTCATGGAGAGGGCTCATAAGAAAGGAAAATGTTCCTATTTACAGAGGAACTGTAAATTTTCCATTCTTCTTTTGTCTGTTGACATCCCTGTATTTTCTATCTAGAGCACACACCTGCTCCACAGAGGTTTCATTTTGGATTGCAGCTCCAGGTGCAGCTTCAGTGACTCCAGGGCTGTTCCCAAACCTGAGCTGCAGGGCAAGGCTGGGACAGTCCCCAGCTGAACATCTCAAAGTTCACTCTTCAAATTCAGCAAGGGAAAACGACTCTTCTTCTACTTAAAAATCAATTTTCCTCCAGTTCCCTGCTCTGCTTCAGCCCCACGTCTTCTGAGACAGCCTCTGACGGGGCTCGGGCTTTCCTGCTGTGTCCTGCTGGAACAGGAACATTTCTTTGCCCACCTCTGGAGCCCCTTTCCCCTCTCTTTTGCACTGCTCCTTTTTTGTTTCCTGTGTGCTCAGCCCTCCCTGAGTGTGTGCTGTTCTTGCTGTCCCAGGATGGAAGGACCAGAGTAGCTGTTCACTGGAACAAGGCATCACCTGACATCTCCTGGGTGTGGATAAATGACATTGCATCAACACCTCTTGGTATCTGTGGAGTCTAAGGAACGTGGTTAATATGGGACACATCTGAAAGTGCCAGAGGTATTACTCTCTTTCAAAAAAAAATTAATTTGACTATGCCGGAGAATTATTTGTAAGAATTAATCCCGTCCCCTTTTCCCAGTGAAAAAGGGGAGAGTTTCTGTCTTGCCTCTTTTTGGAAAGCATTTAACCGTTCAATTAGCAAGTTCATCTGGAAGCATGTGAAAAAAGACACAAGAATCCTCCTGGGCATGCTGTATGAATACCAATACATTAATTAAAATCTACCTAAACATGTCAGTATTGTGCAGTTAGAGCCATATCACGGGGCCATCTTTTATCCTAAAGTTCCACTGTACACAGACAGCTTTCGGTGTTTATCTTTCAAAAAGCACTTTATTTCTGGGGTATGGTGTGTAAAATTCTGGAAGGCTCATGAGTTTATAAAAATGTCTCTTTTCTGCAAAGAAGTTGTCATTCCAGCAGGGAGATGTGCCCCACACTGGGCCCTGGAAAGGCAGGGCCTGTTTGGGTTTGTCCCTCTGCTCTCCCTTCTTTGTTTAAACCATGGAACAACACAATGTAAACACACGGCTGAAATAGCCAAGCCCAAATGTAATCTATTAATTTTTTTTTTTTTGCTTTGGGCTTAGGTTTTGTAAAATGCTCTGGAGTGCACGTTCCCAGGCTCCTCAGACTTTGTTCTGAATCAGCAAATCTGCCCCTTTCTCCTCCCTCACTGCAATGATCTGTTCCACCAGGCTCAGGTCTGGTTGTCACCTCATCTGCTTCCCCTCCACTTTCTCTTAACTTTCTCCTGTTCTTTTTAATTATCCTCCCTTTTCCTCTAGAGACCTTCCTACTCAGCTTCTAAAAAAATTGCTATTTTGGGACCCCAAATCCATGTGAACTTACAGCTAGAACAGATGCTCGTGCTTTGGAGTCCATATTTCCCCTGACCACTATTACGAAAAAGACTAAAAAATTAAAAAATACTAAACCCCAGGACCTCCCTGCTGGTTAGTGGCAGGAATCCAGGAGAAGGATTTTTTTGGGGGGGAAAATTAACAGCTACTGCAAGGCTCATGCTAAATTCCAAGGGTGGGAAACTTCACGTAATACTCTCAGCTGTGGGGTGAAATTGGGTGCTGTGCTGGCAAATATTTAAAACATGCTGGATTTTATATTAATTTAATATTAGTATCTGCTGAAGGTGTTTAAAAGATGTATGGACCTGGCACGCAGGGACATGGTTTAGTGGTGGGCTGGGCAGTGCTGGGTTAAAGGTTGGACCTGATGAACTGAGAGTTCTTTTCCAACCCAAAAAATGACGGTTCTGTGGGAATGCAGTGAATCCTCGGGGCAGGAGCATCAGTGCACCAGGACACACATCCAGCCAGCAGTGCCTGTGACCAGTGCCACATCCCTCTGTCCCCTTGCTCAGGGGCTAGGGAGCAGGGCACAGATACAGGTATTTCACCTGTCAGGGATGGGGCTGCCTTGCCACTCTCCCTTTAAGCCCTTTGTGCCTTATGTGTTGCTTTATAAAGTTCATAAAGTTTTCCCATTCCATTTGCTGTTGCTAGGTGCTGGATTTTTTATTTTTTATTTTTTTTTCCATTGTGCTTGTTATGAAGAAGCCTTCAGCAGGCTAAGAATATTTTATAAGGTTAGAAAATGGTGTTAAATGTTAATTAGCAGTTGCATAATCCCAGGTGGCATCCTTTCACATGCACTCGTCAATTTTTAATGAGTGTCACTCGTGCACATCAAACTCAAAATTAGCTTTCTTTCCCAAGTACTCTGTTTGATTTTCACACTCACTTCCCCTCCCCTTCTCCTTTGATGTTACTGACACAATATATCATGCTGGCATTTGCTTTGGTTTCATCTCCAATGCATATTGTCATGTAGCTAGTTAGTTATCTGCAACATAGACACACACTCCTACCCGCAGGAGCGCCGTTCACAGAGACACAGGATGGAGCTTGACTTTTATTCCTCCCTTCTTAGGCGTAGCCTCTTGTAACTGCAAGAAGGAAAACCTGATGCAAAGGCATTTTAGGTTTTGATCTGGGAATTCTGAGTGCTGGAGCTGCTCTCTGAGCTTAGCTGGAGGTGCCCCTCGCTGATCTGAGTTGTGTCTGGGGGTACTTCATCCAAATTAAAATCTGGAGCAGAGAATTCTGTGCACCCTGGAAATTTATCACCAGCTAAACACGGAGAAGTGTTGTACTTGCATCTATCTGCTCAGTGGTGGGATAATTCCCCACTTTTTCAGTGCATTGTGCTGCTGGAAAAGCATGACTGCTCAGAAGTGGAAAGGAGATTTTTATCCCCAAAACCACCACCAGCCCAGCCCAGTGCCCTCAGTGGGGTGGTTTGGTGTCCCAAAGGGGTCAGGAGTGGCAGTGCCCAAGCCCAGTGCTGGCTTGCAGCAGGTGAAACAGTGTAGGTGAAATAATCTGGTTTTTGCTGCTCTCAGGGAGGCTGGGCAGTGCTGCCCGAACAGCTGGGGTGGCAGGAGGTGCACACCTGGTCATCCAAGGGCAGCCAGGCTGAGATGATCCCAGCTCCTCTGGAGTCCATCTTTGGGCTTTCTCAGTGCAGCAGAGCTGGGGACTCAAATCTGTTTGGTGGCTTCATGGTAAATAATGGGCCAGTGGAACAGAAGCCCAGATAACTGAATTTTCACCGCTGATCATTTCCATTAGTCTTCTTGCTTGTTAAAAGCAAAACTCCATCCCCCTCCCCTTCCCCAGCAGCACAGCTTGGCCCTTAGCTTCTGATTTGATCATGGCAGTAATTTCACTTTGGTCTGCATTTTGCTTTGATTTTTATTTGTTAAGGAAAGAGTTCTTCTAAGCATCGGGATGGTTTTGTTTTGTTAAATGGAGTTGTTAGCTCACTTGGCAGGAGGCTCTGTACAGACTTTGCTTTGATTTCCCCCAAGAATACCATGTGTTTGTAAAATATTGGCTTCTTGACACCATAGTGCCAATGACCTCTCTTTCCAATGAACAAACTCAGCTTTAAATTATTTTTATTAATCAAGATTTTATCTCTTACCAGAGATTGACAGTTTTCCAAAATCTTTTTGACAGCTACTGTTACATGCAAGAGGTGAACCAGAATTAATGATCAGGGGTTAGGGGGGCCTGATTCCTGCTGTTACTTCCCAAAGTGTAAATGGGGGGGAAAGCTTGCTGATCCTCCTGTGCTTACACCAGCACAAATGAGATTAGAACCCAGTCGTGTATCCAGGAAAATGAAAATGTCACGGCAATGACTTGTGTCCAACTTGTGGAATAAACAGATCAAGCAGGAGTAATTGCATTTCTCTTTCCCCCTCTCTGCACACAGATACTTTTCACTGTCCTTTGATGATCTCTACAGGAAATAGAGATGATAATAAATATTTCCACACCCTTTGCTAGTTTGCAAGACTAATGTAGCCACTTAGAGAGAAGAAAGTGGCAAGATAATACACAAGGTGTTGAAGTGCCAAAATACCAGTGTATTTTCTGAAAGCTTAAAACTTAAAATGTGGGGTTTGTTGTTTTGTTTGTTGTTGTTGTTGTTTTTTTTTAACTTACAGTAGCAAAGAGGAAAAAAAAAATGCTGTTTGGTTTTTCTGGTTTGGGTTTTTGGTGTGTGGGGTTTTTTTTATCCCAGCAGTACAGAGAAGCCCCAGTCCTGGACAGACCCCAGTGCTGGCACTGTGCAAAGAGGCAGCAGGGATAAATCAAATGGTGCTACTCTGCCAACTCCCTCAATGCTGTCCTCCAGTGCAAGCAAAAACACAAAACACTCAGATGTGCCCACTGAAACATATTGGGCTTTCATCTTAGAGCTCTTACTGCACACGAGTCTTAAAAGATACCTCTAATATCAATTAACCTGCTTTTGATCCTTTGTGACAAAAGGCAAGCTGTTGTGATAGGAATCCAGCCTGGAACTTACATCTGCTCTAGAAATGGGAACTCAAATGCAGAGGGTGACTCAAGGAGAGAAATGATCACTGATTTTTTTTTTCCCCAGTCTGGATGAGAAGCTGAATGTTGGAAATGGAACGAGGTAATTTGCTGTGGTGGGGTTTGGAACCCCAATGGAGTTTCCTAAAAGCCCTGACCAGGGCACAGCATTTCTCAGGACTGATTTTGGGGTTGTTTTGACTCTCCCTGTCATCCTTCAGGTTTTCATCCTTTCTCTTCAAGAGCTTTGGACTGCCCATTGAGGCTTTGAAGAGCTAGGTACCATTAAAGAGGATGTAGTTTCCAGGCTATTTTTGTTGGCATGCTATCAGACAAATTATCAGCTGCTTCTGGAAGATCTCCAGTCATTTTGTGTGCATTTGTGACCAAGCATGCACTGCCAGGCATTTGCCTCCTGAAAGCAGCTTATTCTTCTGTGTCTGCTAAGCCTTGTGCATCAGCCTTAAAATGCTGCCTGAAGAGCCTGGGAGAAAGCAGCAGAAAGGTGCTCTCAGTGCATTACTTCATGTCCTGTTTCCTGACTCATAATTAGGTATTTTCCAACACACATACTGCAATAAGTGAAGCCTATTCATTTGGAGGGCAGGGTTTTTTTCTTTTCTCTCCCTCCTTGCTTTTGAATTATGATTTACTTAATGTAAGATACTCTGCTTTCCAAGAGACAGAAAATTGGTTGCTTCTGCCAATATTTGGAGTTATAAACCATTGCTTAAACTTTATGATGGCATTAATCCCAGTGTATAGATTGTTACTGTGGTTAAGGACTGTCTTATCAGCTTTAACAGCCCTTGGAGTTGCTTCAGGCCATTAAGCAACAAATTGTCTGTAAGAAATAATTTGTTGCATTTCTCCTACCTTGTTTTATAATGAAAGGTATTATATTTAATATTATGCTTGCCTGGGTTCAGTTGTCACCCCCAGACAATGCCACCAGCTCTTCAGTCTGTGTAACTGGCCAGTTATTCCCTCTCTTGGGAATATAGCTTGGGGAAGGTGATGTGGATTTTAAAGGATTTTGGAATAATGGCAGAGTTTGCTTGTTGAAATTCTGAGTCCAGCAATCCTGTGGAATCTCTGTTCTTGTGGCTGGGTTTGTTTTTTAGCCTGTGACAGGCAAATGCAGAGTTTTGATCATCCATTGGCACGTCAGTATTGAGTTTTATGAATGCACATGCTTGGCTTACAGAAAGTTGTGACAGAAGAAGGATGTCAAAAGACAGAATTACTGCAGAAATTTAATTATGGAATAAAAATTATTCAATAAAATTAGAGATGTGACAAAACTAGAGTATGGCCTTGTTTCGAATTAAGACTCTGGAGGTGTTTCATGTCATCTTCTCGCTTGCATTGTGTTAAATCCTCTTAAATCAAACCCTGATTGACTCTAAGCTTGTTCTTGGTGGGTTTTGTTCTCCATATTTACAGCTTGTTTTGCCAAAGAGAGGAACAAGGGCTTTTTCAGCCCTCATGAGTTTCACTGTAGTTTAAAGGAGGAAGAAGCAAAGGCACAAAGTCAGGAGAGGATGAGCAGAACTTGCTGAGCAGCAGCAACATTGACTCCCTGTGTGTGCTATTGACAGCAAGGTCCCTCCTGCACATGAAAAACATTCCTGTCTCCATCCAGGCACTGGTGGAGCAAAGCACTTCTCTTTAGCCAGCCCTCACTCAGTTTTTCTCCATTCATTCTGTTGGCTGATTGGAAAGGATTCAGTTTCTCTGGAAATGGGCTGAGAAACGCCCCAAGAGCATCTCTGAGGAAGGGCTGGGGGTAATGAACGATTCCACTGCATTGCATCAAGGATCCACCTGGAGCTGGGAGATCACAGGGGCGGAAAATGCTGTGAGAAAAGGTAGGGAAGGTGTTTGATGGTTCTTTTCCTTCCTCCTGGACCATCTCCTAGTCTGGCTCACTTTGAAACAAAGGCTGGATTCCAGCCACGCCCGCTGCTCTGCTCCAGACAGGTGTTAGCATTTCACAGTCACTGATTTGGGCAGGATGATTTAAAAACCTGTTCAAAGCCTTTTCTCCTTCTGCCTGAGACTCCAGGAGCCAGCAAACCCAAGGACAGTGCTGTAGAGAAAGCTGTGCCAGAGTGAACTGCATTGATTTTGATGGAACTCCATCGACTGTGATGGAGCCACACTGACTGACACCACCCAAGGAATCTGCCTCAAGGGAGAGCTGCATTGGATTTTTCTTTTTTTTTTCCCTTATTACTTGGAGAATTGGGAGGACTTTACAGTCTAGTTAGCCCAGAAATGTGTAAATTTGTTGAAAGACACAGGGAACAACAAGGATGTAATTTGGCTCTGTGGAACTTTCAAGCGGGAAAATGGGAAACTGAGGGGTTTGATTTTTCCTTTTAGGGGAATGTAAATCAGAAATAAGCACTGAAATCAGTGAGCTCCACAAATGTAAAAAACAGAGAAAGCAAAAAGCAAGTCTTTCCCATTAGCATTTTACTTGTATACTCAATGCATCTGATAAAAAAAATCATTTAGAAATAATAAACATGCCATTTTTGCAGTCACATTTCCGAGCAGAACCACACTTTGAGGGCTATAATTGTGACCTACATTTTGAATTATTTGATAAGGCTGACCCCCCATGATGATCTCAAATTAAAATCTTACAAATTACCACTTTCTGACAAATAGGCTTGCTGTTATCATTTCACTCTGACATTTATTCTTTGCTATGGGTCACTGCTTTATTACTGTAAGAGCTTTTGGCCAAGTGCTGTTCCCAAAGCATAGAGAAGACGTTAAAGGTTAATTTCTTGCAAACTGTGAGAAAATGTTATGTCTCATTCATTTAGACTTGCATTACTGAATTTGCATTCTTTTTATAGTACGTGTATTAGTATGTAGCTAAAATCCCTCACAGCAAATCAACCAATAAATTGCACTGAATTGCAGTGCAGTAATGAATTGCTTGTCATTTGGTTTCTAACAACAATAACAAGAAGGTTTTTTATGCTCTTGGCCAGACAATTGACATATTCTCTCGTGGTGTAACTCTGGAGTCTTTGGAGCTCTGCCCTGCAGAGAGCTTGGCCCAAAAGTTGCAAGTGCCATAAAAGTCCATTGTCATGTCTTCATCTGAGTGTGCCTGGGGCTGCAGCCTTGCTATAAAAATGATGATGATGTGAGCTGGTGTTTGGTTCCACTCTTCACTGGGTATTCCAATGGACAGGCAATTCCCCTGGAAATTTGCAGCTGTACCTCAAAGGTAAAAACCATTCCTGGCTGGCCAACACAAGACCAGATGGGCTGATTCCCCCCTGGGAGAGCCCTGTGAAGTGTTTGTCCTGCATGTAAACAAGAATTGTTTGGGATTTGACACAGGGACTGTGTATGGAGGACTTTTTGGGGTTTATCAGACCTGCTTTTCAGGTGGTGACAAGGCCAGAAGGCAGCAGGAGTGATCTGAATGTGCAATTGCCTTCTGAATACAGACTACTCTCTCTGTGAGGGTTTCTTTCCAAGGTGCTCATGTCTCCCTTCCCACTGGGAAATGCTGTGCAGGGAGCTGCTAATTGTCACCACACTCAGCTGGTACCAAGGAGGAGCTGAATGGCTGTGATACCTTCGTGTTGCCTGCACAACACTTCCCTGGGGGATTGCAGTTGTCCTCAGAAAACACGGGGTACAGCACAGAGGTGATAACTGTGGAGGCACCCACACACACCTGGATCCTTCGGTGTTCCTCAGGGCTGGGAGGAGGAGGAGGCAGGGGAACACTGACACAGCTTTTTACCAGACAGAAATGATTCAAAAATGACTCATGGTTCTACACCATGCGAGTGATCACTGGGAGCTCCCTGAAGAAGTAGGTTAATAAAGCTGTGACCTGATTAAGTCACGGATCTTGTCTCCTTGCCCGCTGGAGACTGAAACCTCCGAGGCTTTGCCGTGGCACCAGCCCCTGGTGCAGGACAGGGCAGGCAGGTGAGGTGCTCTGCTCTCTGAGCCAGTGAATATTCCACTTTTACCTCGGTTGTTGACTTGGATTAGCCATTTTATTGTTTACCAATTGGGCTTGCATGCCGTTTCTGCTCAGCATCAGGAAACATCTGTGGGACGTCTCCCAAGGCTTTTGTCATTACTGCTCCGTCTAGTCCTAATTCTCCCCAATTATTTTGGCAATCATGCAGTCTCCCTCTGCTGCCAAGTTTGGAGGCTTCGGTAAATAGCAAATCAGAAGTGTAAGGAAAACCTATATATCATAAAGGCACTGTTTCCCTTTGCACTGCGTGACTCAGTGGTGCAGTCAGGGCAGGATGAGCTGTGCTGGGATCATCCAAGGTTTGCTTCCTGCCAGCTTCCAGTCACTCAGAATTGTGGGTTCTCAGGGAGGCTCTCCCTGTGCCTCATACCAGGGGGTTGGTGTTGCCCACTCCAAGTTTGATCCTGGCGGTGCTGGGGTTGGTTCCCAGTGAGTTTTGTAGCAGTTCAGCAGCAAAAATCAGATTAATGCCTCGTTCCTGGAGCTGAATGAGGGTCACATGCAGGATAAAACCAGTGAAATGTTCTCTCTCACGTTGTATTGTGCTGTGTTGATACACAACAGGGAGTACACACACAATATGTGAGATTTACATCCTACTCTTTTATGGCTTCACTAGGGTTAAGATAGGAATTGGAGCTTTATGCGTGCCCCTATTTTAACAAGAAAATAAATCTGACCTTTTGAGATTTTATTTTCTTCAGTGTGTAAGTGTATTTTGTCGATGCCTTCTTTCTGACTTGGAGTTTTATTTTGAGTTAAGCTCTCTGATAGTTGTCAGTGAAGGATGTAGAACCATGGTTATGAAATTCAATAAGCCACTGATACGATTATAATAGCCTCAGCAAATAACTGTGACACTCAGCCCTCACAGAGCTCATTTTTTCATTCTTACCTAAAGAAGTGCTAATGAGAACATTTTTGAGTGACTTCTATAACTTTTCTCTGCTTTCTTGTATGAGACTTGGAGGTTTAGTTTGGATTTGTAAGACAGCTTTTTTTTTTTTAATGAGATTTTTTTTTTTTTCAACAGGGAACATCAGGGACTGCAAGGAGAAAAATGATAGAAACATTTTGGAGATGAAAATAGATCAGTATTTGGCACTTCATGCTGCTTAATTAGGAAAACATTTAGTTCTTTTAAATTTAATTATTTGGTTGATGTAAAGAACTGTAAGGATTTTGCCATTAAAGATCTCATTGTACATCAATATTCACATTGATTTTTGGCGCAGTTTGAGATCGTGCACGTTTTCTTCCAGTGCATTCCTGGTGCAGCTCCACAAGATGTTGCATCTGTGCCAGTCTTATTGACAAAGGGGTCAGCTGGTGGCACCTTCTGACACACGAGGAGATCCAGCCTCGTGTGGGTCAGGTATTTCCTTAAACTGGCTGAAGGGTTTAGCAGCTGAGACAGGAAATACATTTGGTGATGGATCATCCAGTCCTAGTGCCATGCTACAAACTGTGTTAAAGAATAATCAAAGAAAGTGCCTTGAGCTTAGAATTTTATCACTTTGATGACAAAATTATCAGTGCATGCTGAGTTGCCCGTGTCAGCTGCGTCAACTCTAAATTTGGAACTCGCTCTGTTTAAGTGGCAATAGCAAATAATTCTTTTTTTAACCTTAGTGGTAATTAAATCTTTATCTGATTTAATTCTGATTGTTTTAAAGCTTTATCATCTAAGTATTAATGCAAATTAACCAATTCAAGTCTTTTGTTGCTAAGGGGAAACACTGTTCTCTTACATCTGGAAGAAGATGGGTTTCCTTATCTTCCTGGAGTCCTCAGCCCAAACTTGCCATGAAAGAAAAACTGGATTTAATTTTAAAAACAAATAATGAATGGAAAACCCCATTCAGCCCCTTTGATAAGTAAAAATAACTGATAAAGGATACCAATTGAAAACTGCTTTGTCATGACGTGTATGATGGGAAGAAATGTTTTTTTTTTTTAGAAATGAAATGTGATCAAGACCTTAAGCCAGGAGGAAGAGGATTTCCCTGTGCTGTACAAGTCAGGCTGGTGACAATTGCCACTTGAGTGATTTAAGGAGAACAAGGAGTGTCTCCCCTCACTCTGTTCTGCTGCCTTGCTCTCCAGCTGCTCTCACCCCCTCCCTGGGGATGTCCATTACCTGTTTCATTGATAGCAGGCTGTATGAATTTGTCCTCTAGGTAAACACATTTCTATTTTAAAGGATGCAGAAACTGTGCCAAGTTGCAACTAAATAATCAAAATGTGTTCCCAGCTCTTAGTGTAGTTTTTGGCTCATTGATTTGGCCTGTGGTTGGCTACAGTAGATTTAAAACCAGACAAGTGAGGCAGTGGAAAATAAGGGAATATCCTACAGTGCCATGGGCTGGCCAGATGATGCAACAGGTTTTTTTTTTTTCTGCTGTAAATCCTGACATTGCACAAGTTTAAATTAAATGGAGATTTCAATTTACATGTTAAATAGTGAGGATATAATGTGTAATTTCAAAATAAAAAGGCACAGATACATTATTAAACATAAGTATTCAGTGTTAAGGCTCCTGAGATGTTTGTCTAGGTTATTATTCTTCTAAGTTTAAGTACACAGTAGTACTTTTGGAATATCACTTGTACAGACATGCTATTTCTCTCTGGCTAATGATGATTTACCACCTTTTATTTTATCTTTTGGATGTCCAGGATAGTAGCATTGGCACACTGAAACTAAATCACATTTCTTATAACCTGTTTCATTCTCTTTAACAACATTTGACAAGACAAAGAACAGTACATTTCCAAACTACAAGATACCCATATGTCCTTAGGAGGATATTATGAAACTAATGAGGCACATTTCAATAACTTCAGTCACGTACTCAAAGGAGACAGAAGCAATATATTGACTAGTGAAGTACTTCTATAAGGAAAAAAATGGTACTTACTGTGTTGCAAGGACTTTATGACCATTTTATGGAGATTTCTGGACCCTGAGATTTAATAATCTTTTTGATTTGTCACTCCAGTGGAATGACTGTGCTCATGAATTTACTCTAAATAAAATTTTCTAATCATCCTTAGGAAAATTAGAAATATATGGCAGATTAAGGAACCAGCCATTCATCTGCTGGGTTAAACGTACTAACATGAACTTAACAAGCGATGTCGTCTCTTAACACATGCAAAGGACCAAATTATCTGCTGAAAGACTGACATTATGTAAATGTAACATTTGCTGGACCTCTAAACCCTGTGATTAAATTACTGTCTAAATTATTCTGCAATATGAATGTCGCCTACAAAAAGAAAAGCTGTAAAAGAAACGACTGTGACATCTTCTGGGTTTGCAGTATTTCCATAATGAGTGTTTGAGATGAAGGCTTTGTACGTATAGCTCAAAATCTTAATGAAATAAGGAGAAAGAAAGGGGAGGATGTGACGTGAGGAAAAGTTCCTCTGCAGAGAGGTAAATTTATCCTGGGGTTTCCACATGAATTTGTTAGCAGAAGAAGCATGGCTCAATTAAGAGGGGAATTTAATCCACAAATCAAAACTTGTCACTGGAGAGACGCTTCCCCCACCTTCCTCTGTGGAGGTGTTGGGTGTTCAGTGGCAGGTAATCTGTTTTCACTTAGTGCTGTGAGAGTGGCACATCTGTAAAACAGCAAAAAATAAAATAGGGAAGAGTGTGCTGAGACTCCTGCGTTGCAAGTAATTATGTCCCTGAAAGGCTGAGTGCAAATTGTTCCTTGCAAAAAGCCAGAATAACCCATCAGTTAACTTGCACTGTATCATTAACTCACCTAAATTGTCTTAACTCCTGTTTCACTCATTCAAAAAATTAAGATCTAGCAGAGCAAATGTGCTCCAGCAAATGGAGGAACTGCGTGTGCTGTTAATTGGCTGCTTAGGAAGCTGTGACAGCAACAGAGAGGGGCTGCACTTCTCCCCCTGGCACACCTGTGAGGTGAAATTACTGACAGCCCTTTTTGGGTTACCTGGCAAATCACCCACAGCGAGGAGAGCCAGCACTCCCCTGAAACCCATAAAGGGCAGGGGTTTGCTCCTTTAGCATCTCCACAAATCCCCAGGTGGAGTCCAGCACAGATGGAAAGCTGCCAAAAGGAGATGCTCAGAGGAAACCCTTGATCTCCACCTTCACTGGCAGGTAAGGGTTCCTGTAAAGCTCAGCTTTATTTCCTTGCTGTGGCTTTTGCTCCTTTTCCTTTCTCCTGTCTGTGCCCCTTTCTCAGGGGAAGGATTTGGGGAGGCTGTGGGAGGGAAAAGCAGTTCTAAGACCATGGAGAGGGAACACTCCTGCTCCCCTCTAGTTGATAAATATCTAATAGATAAAAGGAGACAAATACATGTTTAGCTAAGGTGGGCTGGTACATGGCTGGCTTTAGACTGGTTGGTTGGGGTTTGCACTAAGGAAGATTGACAGGGCAGTGGGGGAGAAAAGACAGAATATTAACAAACCAGCATCAAGATGGTTTTGTGTATTTTCAGGTTTTGCCAACCAACTGAAACATCCAAAACAGACTAACTCCACAAAAGTGTCGTGTAGTTTGCAAGACACCTTGTTTTGTTTGTGCTGTAGCTTTCCTTCCCTCCCTCTCCTCCTTAAAATAGGCACTGCAAATTTTGTTTTAGCCCATAAGGCTATATCCCCTTCTTACAGAGATATTTGAATATTTATTCACAGGTCTTTATCAAAGACAGTCAGTATGAGCAGTGCTGATTGATGTCAGTGACTCAGCAGGTTGAGCTGAGGGGTCCTTTTTCACATGGACTTCACATTTCTGATCAGTTTTGCCTCAGGGTTTGTTGTTATCCCAAGGGAAGCTGCTCCAGATCTCCATCATCCTTAGTGATACTTCATAATTGAGAAGGCAAGTTCCAACACGTGGATACCTCTCCTTGTTTTCTTCAGCAGCTTGGTGGGACTTCTTGATTCTTTTTATGAATATTTGTGGCTTTTATGAACAGGAAATGTGGTGTGATCATTTTACCTGCAGTGTGTACTTGTTAACTTTTCTCAGACAGCAGCAAAGTTTTCTCTCATTGCTGTTTTCCTGGCAGCCTGGTCCACTTCTTGTTTCATGTGCCAAATCCTGTAACAGGAGGAGAAGCAGTTCTGTGTTTCAGACAGGACCATTTCATTCAGATCCTGAGGAAATCTTTCTGGATTTGTTCATGTTTCCACCAGGCAATGGTGGTGCTATTTCCAGATGGAAAAGATCTCATTCCCACAGAAAACTCACCTCTTCTCCCCATCGCCTCCATGTGATTTTGTACAGTGAAATCAAGATGGAAAAGGGTTTAATACATGTGATTTTGTAGTGATGGTACCTGTTGCAGTGTAAACTGCCTCTCAAAGGGGTGTGATGGTTTATTTCTTTTTGCTAGAGATTTATTTTTTTTTTTGTGAAAGGAACCTGCAGTTATCCTTCTGCTTTCCCTTCATGCAAACCTTCCTGGTGTGGGGGAAGAAAAGCAGAAAAAAAATAATAAATATGTTAATAATCATAGAAGAAACCTTCTAAACTGACCCACCTCCCCAAACTGTTTACAGATTCAACCAAAATGACATTTTAATGTTGAAACTTCCTTTTTATTTATGTCTCTTCCTCGGTGGCCCTTACTGATGTAGCCTGGTCCCTACCCAGCTGGGAGAGGGCTCTGCCCTTCCACTTTTGGAAGTAGAAATATTATTTTTTGTGCAACTGTACCAAAGTTACCTGCAGGATTTGCTTCACCTTTTGTTCAAAAAGGAAATAATTTGGGTTTTACTTTCTCTGTTCCCTGTTCCTGTTTGGTCAGTGCCCCATAAATACATCTGAAAAAAAAAGTCCCTGATCTGAGCAGTTCAGTTTGTAGTTGAAAATATGAGGAAAATAGGAAAGCACATAAATAAGTGGTATGTGTACTCCCTGCTTTTTTTAGTTTATTCATATCCTGAAGAAAATGAGTTGCAAAGGTAAATAGCTGAGTTTAAATGCTTTGAGGATGAGGGCTGGTCCTATATTTGATTATCTCTGAAATAGATATTGCTTTTAGTTATCCCATAATCTCTGGCACCTGAGAATTTTGGTCACATCTGGCACAAACAGAAGCAGCACTTCAATTTCTTGCCATCTACCTTAAATTACCCCAGGTTTGCACTTGTGTAACCGTAAACTGAACTTTTCCATTAATTTTTCAGCATTAAAAAGAAAAAGTAGGCTAAACTTCAACTGTTGCAGATGAAGTATTTAGAATAATTTCCCAAAGCCCTTCATAAATGTGACATTGATTCATTGATATACAGACCATTAGCAGTTAGTCTCCTCTGTTCATCTATCATTTCAATTATCTCTAGACTTCCCCAGGGTTTTTGACAAATGGGAGACAATTTGCATTTTGTACATTAATGACCTTGGTGGAATTCGTAATTTTATTCCCCCCATCTTATAATTATACTTCAGCATTGCAGGGGAAAACCCCACAAAACTACAGTGGTCCAGTTTTTAATTTAATTGGAAGCAAGAGTGGGGCTGTTGAGGTGAGGGGGGAAAGGAAGAAATAAGGAAAAAAAAAAAAAGTTTAAAAGTACTTTGCACCTTTTGAAGAACTTTCACCTGAAGATGAAGCAGATTGTTGTAAGTTAAGCTTGGGGTCTGTTTTACAGGGGAATGTTGCCTCCCTGGGCCGCAGGGGAGCAGTTGAGAACCCAGCCTAAACCTTGGCCTAAGGAGGTTTGTTGGTTTTATCCCAAACCGACTGATTTCTTCTTGGAAAAGCTGTCTCTTGGTTCCTTTGATAATGCACAGAAGGAATTTCATCAAGTGATCCCTAAAAAGAGAAAGAAGGAAAAAGAGCATTTCAGAGGTCTGTGGCATGGCTGGATGCTCAATAATCTTAATTTCTATTAGTAATTATGGTAACAATACTTAGTAATTGTCTATTCCTAGCAAATTATCCTTCTTAGCTTTGTGTTCTGTAGAACTTTTCCTGTTAAGTTAAATTATTAAATTATCAATTTCTTCCTCTCCCATCTCTTTATCCTCTGGTCTTTTGCCCCAGAAGTGTAATAACCAGGTCGTAACATTACCTGGTTGGTTCACACCTTTCCTGTATTTTAAAAAATAAATATGGAGAAATACTCACACAATGTCCACACTTTTCACTGTTTGTTAATGGTCACAATGCAGGTATCCTGTAGAAGAGATACAAGTGTTTAGTAAAATTAGGAGGTATAACTATCTAGTAAAATTGATGGTTTTACACTCCTGGGTAGGGCAAAGAGGCGGTGCAGTGCGGGCAGAAAAAGTGAAATTAATAACTAAAGTATCCTGTACTTGAGGAATAGTTTATTGTCTTACTGCACTCATTCCTTCAGCAAAAAACCTTCAGGCCAGCTCTCAGGGTTTTGGGGTGTTTTGTTGTTTTTTGAGAAACCCGGGGACTTCACTGCCTTCTCCAGGAATATCCGCCAGGTGTTTAAAACAACCCGTTGCCAGCAGTAACAGCAGCGTGGGATCTGAGATACCAGAGGCTTTGCCTTTCCCTTTGAACACGAAATCTCTGCAGTCTCTCAGACAACATTAGGTGGTAACTGTTGGCAACAGCGGCGATGTTGGGGGCGACGTCTGTTTCTGGCTGCATTTCCAGAACCATCCGTAACGTTGTGGTGGATGTACTTTGCTCATAGATCACACTTCCCCTTTGGGCGTCACAGCGAATTTGGCTGCCTCTTCCATGCAAAAAAGTAATTAGCCTGGGTTGGATGTGAGGAATTAATTTTTTGATTGGAACTGAAGGGTGAAATTCCAAACGTGGAAACCTGAGCTGCGAACTGGCATCGACCCGCGGCGCTGCCGCGGTCCTGCCTCTTGCTCGGGTTTGGGGGTGTTTTATTCACATAGCTGGAAAGATTTTGGTTTTAATCAGCGCTCAGGCCAGGCTGGGATGTGCTCAGGCCAGGCTGTTCAGCCTTGGATTCCTCTGACATGCATTGTACAACTGTTTTTCCGCCAGCTGAAGAGCCGGCAGCGCTGGGTTTGAAGAGCTTTGGTTAAATGAGATGCTCTGAGTGGTCTGTAAGAGTGAGCTAAAGATCAAGGTAAACATATTCATTGATTTACTTCCTCACTTTTCTGAAAACAGGACTCAGGCTCCAAACAGTACACGTGTCTGTGGAATATACTTGTCTTTGCCTACGTGACGTGTGCTGCACACAAGCGTGTGCTGGATATATATTTATTTTTACACAGCCTTCTGGCCCTGTTTGAATTTTTCTCTCCCTAGCAGTGTTTGCCCTTTGCTATCTGTTTTTAATTTTTTGAACATTTTCAATAGATCTTTAAAACTTTGAGTTTATTCCTAGTGCACATTCTGTTTAAGAGATTTAAATTTAATACTTTGACTTTACTGTTGCTCAAAAAACCAGTTTGTTATCCTAAATCAAACAATCTTAAGGAGTGTGATATAATATTTTACTGTGGTACACACTTTGTTAATAGTGAGGAATGTGAAAATATGTCAGCTGTTTGCAGGGAGAGAGGTAGAGGAACACATGTTTTAAAGTGTAAAATGATCATGTACAAATCATGTAGTAACCTTGAAGTTTTAAATTATTTAAGCTGATGTCTCGCTGCAAACATAAATGCAAATTTCTCTTTGGTTATACCCCCTGAAAAAACAGGGTATGGCTCTCCATCACAACCAGATGCCTGACATCCAGAGAGATTTAAAAGGCAAATTTAGTTTGTGTTGGGAACCAGAATGTTAAGTTTGGGTTGCATGAAACTGACTCTTCCTGTGCTGGTACAAATTAATTTCAGCCACACAGGATTAACCATTTCAGCCCTCTAATTTCTGCCTGTGATCACCTTTGACATCGGTCCATTGGCAAAACCTTGGGATCCCATATTTTTATAAGGAGAATTCCTGAGGCTGAGCCCTGTGCTGCACGTGTGTGAGCAGGGCAGGTCCCAGGTTCAAATGCTGCTGTCAGGCTGCCAAATTGTTCCTTCTGCAGAGTGTCTGCCTTACCCCACCATGCTGGGCTTGATTTATTTGTTTCAGAGGAGGGTTCTGTGCTCTTCTGCTGGGAAAGGCCCTGAGAAATCACAGCTCTGCTCCTCATTGTTAGTTAAAGTGGAAAGAGAAAATCCTGTTTCTTCAGTTCTGTGCTGCCAGCTTGTTGCTGGTGAAATCTGCATGGAAGTTAATGGTTTGTACATCTCTTTTGGTTTGAACCTCTTTTTTCAAGCTTGATGTAACACCAAGTTTAAGTGCCCTGGTTGAATTCCTCAGTGGAAATTCTTTCAGCTAAAGGATGCTCACCTGGCTGCTGTGCCTGATGAGCAGGATTCAGACCTCTCTGCAATATTTAGCTGCTGTTCAGCAGTAAATTCCACCTCTGACTCTTCAAGGGGCTCCCTTTCAGCAGGGACAGCAAGCAGCAATCACAGTAAGCAACAGTTAACGAGCACCCATTGGTGTCAGATAACTTGGAAGAATTCATGAGACAAATCAGGCAGTGGAGTCTCTGGGAATAACGACTTCCCTTGGGTTTCTTTACCAATTAAATTGATAAAGATTTAATCTTTCTTTTTTTTTTCTTCCCATGGGTTGCTTTGCCCTTGACACACAAGTACAGTTTCTGGAAGGCACAGTGGCTGTGCCTTACACTTCTGTAAACTGAATAACCAGTTCCCACTTGTGTCTCTTGTAAAACCAGTGACCTGGTTGTGTTTCTGCCACTCAGGGAATGTGACAGAAATTATTTTCTGTAGTAGGAAGTGGAGTGAGTTTACATTTAAAGTTAGCACAGGATTTTTGTCAGGGCAGTGAGTAATTCTGCCCACAGAACTGCTAGAAAGATCTCCTAGAAATGGAAAACAAAAGATGGGAGAGAATATTCAGGAGGATATATATGGGAAGGAAGAGAAATTTAACTCATTTCAGACCATAGCAGAGGCTGTTTGATCTAATCCCAAACCAGATCTGATGATGAGCAAAGTTTCAGATTAGATTGGCAAGGACAATTATTACGAATAATGATTAATTAAAAATAAGAAAAGAAAATAGGATCTTCCATTTAAATCTCTATGATGAATTCCTATTCCAAACTGGTAGCCAGCACACACCATCCTTTTTCTGCTGAGAAATTTTTTATATTCATTTCTGTTCGTAATGGTTCGGGAAAAGAAAAGAGAAAAAAAGAAAAAAAGGTTTTCATTATTCATGTGAAAAATGAACTCTTTTGCTCACATGCTTAGTGCTGGGGTTAATTATATTATGAAAAAGCACAGTTTGTAAGGAACTGGCTTATTACAATAGGAATGCCCTGAAATTTAAGCTGCCTAATTTGACAGCTTGTTCAGTCCATGCTAGTGTAACACTCAGCCTGTCTGCAGGTGAAGCAGCAGCCTCTGGCCTTGGGGCTTTGTTCCTGCACAGGGGACTGTGTGCAGGACAGGGGTGTGACAAATTCTGTTCTGGGGGTTCCCCCTGGTTTGCCACCGTCACTCATCACCTGCAGCCTGGCCACTGCTGCATCAGGGACTGCTTTGGACCAGGGCACAGCTGCCCTGGGGTGGATTGAAGTACCAAAATTGGTTGTGGAATGCTTCAGGTGTCCCTTTCCCACAGTGTTGCTGTGGACACAAGGACACTCCTGGATCTGAGACTTTTATTCCACAGGTGCAGACAAAAGGAGACATTCTCTTGCTCAGACTGATGAGTTCTTCTTAGGACAGAGTAAAGGCAGGGACAAAACTGGAGTAAACACTTTATTCTACACTTCCAACAGGACTTTGTTGTTTTTTCTGCAGCTAGAAGCTAAAGCTGTGGTTTTTGTCCTTTCCCTTAATGTTTGGAAGCTGATTTCCAGATAAGCTGTTCTTGCAGCGCTCGGTTCCCATTCCTGCATCCTGCTGGCTCGAGCTCATCCTCTCTCACTCCTGCTGTCACAAACTCAGATTGCTGCTCTACACAGATTTGAGTAATATTACAGCAGAGCTTCCCAGCACCCCCCCGTTGCACGTGGTATGCCACCACTAACTTGGTAAAATCTGACCCATCCTTTCAGGTTTTACCTGGAACAAGCATTTATTTCTGCTTGAAATTGTTCCTTCACCTTCCATCCTGGGGAGCCTCAAAGGCATCCCCAACGTGCACTTCTGTCTTTATCTCTGGTTTTGTTATTGCTGTGTTGGATCACTGCCGTGCTCTTCATAGCAGCTGACATCATAAATCCCTTAAAAGTACAGGTTGAGCAGAGTACACAAAGTGCTGCCTTTGCTTCCTTGCTGTTCCTTTTTGATGCCACTGCTGTGGTCTCTGAGCTTGTGTTTGGTCCTGAAGATGCTGGCACTGGCCAACCCATGGGGATCTTCAGGTTATTCACACTTTTATATGACACTGGCTGTCACTCTCCCGCTCTCTTGGCCTGAAAACCTCCATACATTTGCATAGTCTACATTTTTTTTAATTTTTTTTCTTTTGTTCTGACAGAGATCTGTAAAAATTACTGTAAATGCTAAGCTTTCAGAAATGATCCAGCACACTGGGTTTTTTTTTTTTGCTATATCCTTTTCAATTCAGTTCTGCTGACCTGATTTATAGATGTTAACAGGAAGCTGGAGAAAGGGCAGAAGTTCATGTAAATTTTCTTGAGATCCAGAAGCAAGTGAGCAGAGCTGGGGATAACAGAAAATATTAGCAAAGAGCCAGCCTTAGTTCATGACCAAGTGGTTTGCTGACTTCCTCCCCCAGGAAAGCAGAAGGCAGCAGGGTGCAAGGATGTCTGGAGTTTGAGGTGCATTTTGTGAACTCTCCTTTGAGCACCAGGACTTGGCTTGGCTGGAGTCAACCGTGGCACTTGTGCTTGGGGTTTAGCACTCCAAACATCAATCCAGCTGCTAAGAGTCCTGAAGCCTCACTGCCTCAAAAATGATGTTTGAAGAGTGTTTATCTGCCTGCAAAAATACTAAGGGCTTACATTGTGAAATCAGACTTGGAAAGTTCAAAGCCTTCCCGTGTTTGTAGGTGCATAACCAGCACTTGTCGGTGCTGGAAGTCAGGTACACTGCAAAGAGACTGCATTTTTAGGGCAAAGCCACTTCTAGACTTGGGCTTTTAAGGATGTCACTGCAGAGCCTTGAATCCTTTCTAAAAGGGTTCCATTTTGTGGCATAAAAAGTCGAAGCAGAAAGAAACTCATCTCAGCAGAGCTCTGATGTGGGGAAGGTGCCGTACAGCCAGCCAGGCTTTCTTTTATGTTTTGCTCATAACCATCATAGCAGGGAAAGGCAAACACTTGTCTAATTTGATAAAATATCTTTAATTGCAGCAGCAGTACTTGAGGTTTGGGCTGGCTGCGTCAGCTCTGTTTGTAATCACAGCTCCAGCCGCACTCCACAATCAGCGCCAATTGCTGCCAATTAGCATCCACTAGGCTGGCGTTGCTTTATTCAGATGTTCTGGGGTGTTTGGTTGCATTATTCATACCTTGTCTGGGAAAACATAGTTTAAAAATGAGCACCATTACAGGATTTCATTGTACTGGGATAGACCTTCTCCCAGCTCCACCTCTCGGTTTAGATCTAGTTAGTGAACAGAGGGAAATTTGGGTGTGATCTAGGTCTTGCATTTCACTTCTAGGAAATTGTTCCTGCTTGATAGGGAATTTTAAAGAGAGATCAGAAGAAATCAAAGTCAGTGTTTTTTCATGTAACAGTTTGGTTTTGGAAGTCGTTGCTGCGAAATGCCATCAGTGTGCAGGACATCAGGAACAAAAAAGAAAAGTTTTAAAACGTGAGCAGGCATGTATATGGTTATGGAGGACTGCCATGACCAGGAACAGAGATTTTTAAAAGGACTTTTAAGTGCCAGTTTCAGAACTGAGTCTGGTCTGTGGTGAGGAGAGCTTGGGGTGGAAGGAGCCATCTCTGCACCTGCAGCAGGTTCAGAGTGCTCTCTGTAGTGACACAAGATGAGCTGCAGGTCCAGTCTAACACAGCAGTGTGTGCCAGCATCTTGGGCTTTGAGAGCTTTGTGGTTTCACCTATTTAAACTTTGAGCCTGTATTTTCCCCCTACAGGATTTCATTCTGACTTCAAAGGAGTTGTTCTTAATGCGAGCAAGTGCAAATGATTGATGAATGTGGGTTTTTTTTTCCTTCAGATGATGATTTTAATAAGGAGAAATTAATGCTGGCTAAGTATGTTTAACAAGGAGCTTTATTTGCTTTTGGTTTTGCATCTAAGTGGAATTAAATGAAAATTTTTAGTGCCACAGTAAGAAAAGGCAGCAAACCATGGGAGAGTCCAGCATTCCTGGGGAACAGGGGCCATGCACAAACTCGATGCTCTTTGCATACGGGGGTGTGACATGGGGATAAAGAGGAATGAGCACAGTGGTGATTTCTTTAATTTAAAAAAAACCCCAAACCAATAAAAAATAAACAAGATAAAAGTGGAAAAAGGAGGTGATGACTTGTGGGAGCAGAAGGACCACAGCTGCCAGCAGAGACAGGAGCAGTGATGGGTGTTTGCTGGGAGGTGACGCTCCAGGAGCCCGTGCCAAACTCTCTGATAAGTTTGCTCCACTAATCAGGCGCTTGTTAATAACGACTCAGATTTACGATACTTCATAACAGCCCAAGAAGAAATATTCATCCTGCTATTGACTTTGTGGGGGAAGAAAACCTAATAAAGCATTGAGAGTGCTTAATCAATACCCAGGCAGGGCTGCGCTGACTATCAGAACGAGCAGCTTTGTTTGCTATTCAGGCGGATAATTTATGGTTAGTGCTGGAAGTGATGTATGTAATTTATGTTTTAGAGACAATTACTGCTCAAAGACAACTGCTGCAAAGCTTTTTGCAGGAAACCAAGTAAAAGACAAATGCAGTCTTTGGGGTGCCTGGCAGCCTGTCCGGTGTATTTGTTCATTATGTTATATTTATGTGTAACGTTGATACATGTGCATGTGTGCTCTATGTTGAATTGTAGCAGTGAGTGGCCTTTAAAGTTCAAATCAACTTTCTCAGGTTTCAGGATTTTTTAGACATATGGTTTTGGTTGCAGACCATCCAGGCTGTAATTAAAAAAAGAACCGAAAATAGTGTGTAAAACTTAAGGAGGTACTTATTTTTTGGATCTTCAACATTTTTTTAAAATTGAATCAGATTATTTAGATCAGTAGATGAGAAATTGTGAAATGGGCATTGTGATTTGCAGACGCTTGCCTATAATGCCTCCTTATAAAAGCAAATTGTAAGATAGTTGCAGTTCTACACCTTTGTGTGCCAGGCATTAAAACATGTTAAAGTACACATATAGGAGCATTTCAGGTGCAGATGACAAACTGTATTTAGACTTTGATCCTAACCATTATCAGGATTTGGTTCATTTTTTTTCTTTACCCAACATTTATGTTTTCTGAGTTAGGAATTTACATCTCTAAATCGCTATAAAAGTCAAGACAAGCTTCCTGTTAAAGAGAGGAATCAAACTGCTTTCTTAAAGATATTTAACATTTAGATTCCTGAAATTGGCCCATCTTCATCATAGTCTCCAGGAGAAGGTCCCAAGTGTTATTAATGAAATGTTGTCTTCCCTCTAAATAAATATGTTGTGGTTGCTGTGACCCCTGATTGAGGCAGGGTGTGTTACCCTAACGCTTTTAAACTAATCAAAATCACCTCCTGCTCCTTGCTGGTGGGCTTTGTTCAGGCAGGATTGCAATAACAATGGGAATGATTTTAGAGATTTTATTCCACTTCAGTGATTTATTACAAGTCCAGGGAGCTCTGACACGCGCTGGAGTCAGCGGCTCACGGGTCAGAGCATGGGTTAAACCCAGAGCTGGGCACCCACATGGCAACTTTCAATGTGCCTGCCTCAAATAAATAAAGTTGCTGCTCATATACAGCTGATAGATGCAGAAACTTTAAATACTGGGTGGCACTTATGAGATCCCCTTTGTTATCTTAAAAATCAGTCTTTATATTAACGAATATGGCGTAAACTTGTGGTATGGGGAAAATAAAAATCCCTTATCCTGTAGGCGGTGAGTTAACTGCTGTGTTCCACTGACCTGAGCACACAGCCTGTTGCCAGATTTAGGTGGTGTTTGACTTGGTGGTTTTCCTGCTGCAGAGCTGAGCCCCTGCTCGGTGCAGGTGCAGCTCTGGCCTGTGCTCAGGGCGGGTTTAATCCCTCACTGCATTTTCAAGATGCTGAATTGAGCTCCAGGTGGAGACCCTGCAGAGCTGCAGCCCTCACCAACAGCTCAGTGGGGAGGTGTGGAGAGGAGGCTTCTGCCCCAATGCCAATACATATTCTGCTTTTCACACTGATTTTTCTTCATCTGCTTTTGAGAGCTGGTGCTAGAGCAGGCCGCCGCTGTTAGATTTCAAGTCGGAATTACCAATGAAAACCACTTTGTCCAATATCTGCTTTTACATAAAGCCTTCATTTATTTGTAGGAAATCTGAAATCACCTACATTTTCATGAAAACCTGGTGAAGGGTTGTTTTCCCTGGAGCTGAGGATGTGTGACATTTTCAGATGGAATAGCATTAACAAGAGCAGAGAAGTGAAGGGATTGGAATTGTCTTTCTCCATTTAGCATGTAGCTCCTAGGCAGGGTTAATTGGGCAAAGGTGGTCTGCTTCATGAAGAAAAAGGTATGTTCCCTTCCATATCAAGTATTTTATAAGATTTTTTGGAGAAAAGGCACCTTTTCATGTAGTTCTATAATACCACAAGTGCTGGGAGTGTGGGACATGGGCACATGCCAACAATCCATATTTTAACATACTACTGGATTTAAAATATATTGTGGATTTTTTTTTTTTTCCCCACATGTATGCTAGACAGATCATATATAAAGTTAATATCAAGTTAATCTAGATGCAAGGTGTTTTCAATTATTTTTCCTGTGGCAAGATTGAAGGCTCACATCCAGTATGTCCCATGGATAATGTTTTTGTGTTGCAACATTGGCTCTATAAATAAAAGTGAAACATTGCAGTAGCAAACATCTTTTTTTTTTTTTTTTCTGAAGTGCCTACAGCATGTCATTACAGATGGATTGATAGGCTTGATAACATTGAACTTTTGTCAGACCTAACGTGGCAGACTTGTTACGTGTCAGAAATTTTCTGTCATTTTTCTCACCATTCAAAAGGCAAAATATATTTGCAACCTTGAGTGACATTGAATATGGAAAGCAGACAGAAATTTATCATTTGACAGAATTGTTTTTGTTGAGTTTATTTTGACTTCCCCCTTTTTTTTTTTTTTTTTTTTTTTCAGTGGCAAAGCTGTAATCAGATTTTAAAATCCTGTCTACTCTGTTTCAGGAATATGGAACAGCTGATTGTGGCTTGTAAAAGCTCTATGACCCAGCCTTTTACAAATGTAAAACACATTCTTTATAACTTCACATTCAGATCATTTATTTTTGTGCTTCTTTGGACTGAGGCAACATCTGACCTTTATTATGGAGTTGCAGAAAACAGCTTGGCAGGGAGCAGGCAGTGGGGAAGGCCTCGAGCAGGAGACAGGACACCAAAGGATGCAGATGCTTAGAGAGCAAATTTTCATAGCATTAGTGCTAAAACTGGTAAGATTTATTCCTGCTCAGTGTATTCCTTCAAATGTGATTGCTCTCTAATAAATCAAAAAAAGCTTTTTTTGGTGTCTTAACTCAGAAATTAAATCATAGTTTATTTTATGATGATTACATAATTTAAATAAGGTGTTTGTTTTAAAGACATGTGGAGATGGGAAGTCGGGTTTTGCAGTATAGGAGAAGAAGTGGTGGGTTTCTGGTGTAAAAAGCAGCAATGAACTGCATGAAAACATTTCATCAAAAGATGAAAACAAATACTAAGGCAGAGACAAGGAAATCCTGGGCAGAGCATTAAGAAGGTAGGGTTAGAAGAAGGAGGAAATGTAGTTTTCAGTCATAACAGCACCAATAGCTGGACCACAGCATTTTATGCTGAACAAGGAAGGAAAAGATTTTTAATTGCTAACAGGAACACTCTGCAATCAAAGGAGAAACTTCCTATATATTAGCATGCAACAGCACTGTACACTTCCGAATGGATTATACCCTGGTGAAATCAAGGGAATAATGATGAGCTCCTCAGCTAGAAAGCTTTTATTCCAATATTTTGCTTCAAAATATAGACACTGTTAATAAGTTGGGCTGTATATCCTGGGCCACCTCACCCAGTCAATATTTTATGCCAGGAGGTCACGTAGCATTGTGGGAGCTAGAGAACAAAGCAGCTCTTCCTTTAATTTGTTTAAAAAAAAAAAAAAAAGAGCAAGGGGACTTTATTAGTTTTCAATCCTGTTAGTGTAAACAGAAGTCGAAGCTGTGGAGCTGGGTTTTGTGGCTCATTGCTGTTTCTTACCACGAGGCACATGGGGATGTGGTGTGAGCTGGGGGCAGTCAATCCCTCGCAAGGATCACGTTATGAAATACCGCGCGTCGCGGAGCCGAGCGCTCGCGTGCCTCCTCCCAGCGCTTGGAGGAACACATCCAAAATCTGTCTCCTGTCATATGCTCTCCCCGTCTCTTGCCAAGGAGAAGCGAGCAGACGCACGTTCTTATTTTGGTGCCGTTTGTTTTTGGAGAGGAAGGAGTTGAGGGGGGGAGTGTTTTTTCTCGGGGAAAAGTTTCTGTTTAAATCGCGTTGCCGTGAAATCGAGAAGGGCCTCGTTGGCTTCACACGAGTTGGGATTTGGTTTGTTGTGCAGCTCTGAGATGACTGGATTTTGTTTTATTTCTTTATAGCCTGCCAGTGTTTTCCAGTATCGCTGAGGACAAAGAAATTATCATTTTGTCTGTCGTTGCTTTGAATCTAACGCTGCAGGGAAATGAGATGGTTTTAGTGGGTTTGTGCCTCTTCAGCTACACTTCAGCAAAAGTTGGTGTTTCACAATGCACTTTTCTTTTAGCTTTTTAATTGTCTGAAACCTCCTCAAAAATTTCTTTTAACCTGTGGCTTTTAGCCAGGATCAGAAATGAACCAGTCAAGTGAAGCTTGAGCTCATCAAAGAGCCAACAAACCTCGGTAAATCATAGTCTATAACTCCAAAGGGTTGCAGTTGAAAGGCTCTCACCTCTCTTGCATAAATGTGAAATTCTTTTTTATTATTATTTTTCTTTACAAACTAATTAAATATTTTTTTTAAAAAAGCCTCATTTCCCCCTTGGGAATGAGGAGCTCCACTAAGACAAACTGCCTGTGGTTTTCACAGTCATGATGATGCTTATCTTCTGCTGCTTAATCCTCCTCCTCCTGACTTTCCTGCTGTCTCCCCTGAAAGCAGTGTGAGCTCCCTGCCAGTGCCAAAGGCATGTCAGATCTGTCACCTGCACCCTCAGCCTGGCCTTTGAGGAGGTGGGGTGTCCACTAAGGCAGATCAAGACATTTGCCCAAAAATTGAAGCCAAGCCCCCCAGAGCCCATTTTTCTCACACAGCCCTGCCTGCCCTTGCACTGCTGTGTGTGGGACATGAGCACTTCAGAGAGCAGAGTGAGAAGGCATTTCCCAGGTTCAGTGTGCATGGAACCAGTGCAGCAAAATCCTGCTGGGCTTGTTACATTTACCATCCCTGTGAACAAATTTTCTGTTTTGGAAATCACCTCCATACTGTCTGCAGTATCTGCCCCTGCTCAGCAGAGCAGCGCTGCTGGCCTGATGGTTTCTATCATAGTTCTTTGAAATTTCTTATGTAGGCTATTTAAGTAGGTATGTAAGTGAATGTCTTTGCTATTGATTTTTTTCTCTGCCACTGGCTATTTAGTTATTTATTTTTTTTCATTTAGTTCTTTAATGTTCTTCATTTGTAATGTGTAAAGTTCTATTTTACATGCAGGAAAACACCGGCTTACAAGGTGAATATGTCAGGTGTGTAGATAACAGCACCTGACAGAAAGCAGGACCACAATTGATTTCAAATCCTGCCATCTTTCAGAGGTTTCTCATCTCTGCCACTGCTTCTAGAAGCAACCCTGATGCCCAAGTGAGGCTGCTGGAAATGCCTGTATAGAGGTGTTCCAGAGGTGGAAGCTGGTGAGCTGGGTAGAGCTTGCAGCCAGAGCCAGGTGGGCTCTGCACTCACCTTCTGTGCAGAAGGGGAGGAGGGAAATCCCACCCTTGCAACTCTTAGAATCACAGAATCTTTTAGGTTAAAAAGACCCTTAAGACCATTGAGCCCAACCATTAACCCATCACTACCAAGCCTGTCCCTAAGCCATGTCCCCAAGTGCCACATCCACTAATGATGGGGCTCAAGGATCTCAGAGGTGCTTCCCAACTGTAATGATTCTATGATATCTGTCTTTTAAATCCCTCTGGGGGTGGTGACTCCACCACTTTCCTGGGCACCCTGTGCAGTGCTTGGCAGTCCTTTCAGTGAAGGAATGTTCTGTGATACCCAATCTAAACCTCCCTGGCACGACCTGCTTGAGCAGCAGGGCTCAGCGCCGTAGCTGGGAGTCGCTGTTCGGGGGCTGCTTCAGCGTCCTGGGCTGTTTATCTCAGAAACTCTCATTTTTTCATATCAGCCAGACAGAGCTGTCCTCAGATCTTCAGGTGCTGTGGTCAGTGCCCTCTCTTCACTATCTGCTTGTGCTTTCTCTTGTCAGATGTCAACGAGTGCACCACGGAGAATGGCGGCTGCCACGACCGCTGCTGCAACACCATCGGCAGCTACCACTGCAAGTGTCCAGCTGGCCAGAAACTGGGGGAAGATGGGAAATCCTGTGGAGGTAATGCTTTGTGCCATGTCTCACTGCTGTTTTAAGGAATCAGCAGACTTAGGAAGGGGAAGGAAAGGCTGGCTTTTATGTGGAGCCAGCTGAAGAGCGTGAGCTCAGAGGTGTCGGGGGTGCAGATCTTCTCATGTCTGGATTATGAAGATGTAACTGTAAGAACACTTCAAAGGGTTGGGGTTTTGTTTTATTTTGTTGAAAAAAAATGTTATCACTTAACCTGGATTGGCTGTGCCATGTTCTGATTATGGGATTTCCATCATCAGTTTAAAAACTTGAGGAAAGTGTATACGCTTGATAATATTTCATCTGTCTCTAAAGCAAAATGGTTCTTATCATAAAATACACATACATTTTCACATTTCAATCACAATTCCACAGCTAGAGATTAACTGAATGAAAAAGGATTTAAAACCACATGCTATGTAAACCCATTTGTCTTTTTCATAGGGGAAATTTAAGTCTAGTTAGTGCATTATAGGGTAAAATTCGTTCTTATGCAGACACTTAGGTTAGAACACACAGTGAATTATGGTCAGAGTTCCTAAAGGTGCTTTGGCAGACAGGGTGGGTATAAACAAGCCCAGATGATGTGCTGACCTACAGTCACTGCATTTTGTGCATTATCAGGTGCTGCAGAAAGTGGGTTTGAGGTAGCCAAGGTGTTCTGTACTGCAGGCCAGGGCAGTTCCTTCTTCCTGAGCTCTCCCCAGCAGGTAACAGGGATGTGCTGCCACGTGATGCTCTGCTGTGTGCCTGGGTTGCACCTGCCCTGCATTTACTGCTGCAGTAAATGCATCAGTGGTGATATTTTTTCCATCTCAGGGCAGCTTTTCATGAACTGTATTATCATCTTCTCACAGGAAGCTGTGTCCTCTGGCTTTTCCCTTTGCACAGTATCTCACAAATCCCTTTCTTCCAAGATTTCATTTTACCATTGTCCAACTGCTTTTTATGGTTTGTATAAAACACTGTATTTCTTGCCTGTGGTCATATGATTTATCCTAACTTCATAATTTATGTGGCTGTGCTCCTCTTTTTGCTAAAAAATGATGGAATTATTTTCTATGGCAACCTATGAGTTGAAATCCACCCTGACAGTGTAAATAAGCTGTAGATGGTTATGCTATTTTGACTGAAGTATTTCATTATGGTCCTCCATGTTTTCATTTCAGCTTTTGGAGAGCACAGCCCAGGAATATCATTTATGATTCACAGATCCCTGCAACTTCACCTCTCTTACCTCTTTGGGGGACTGACTGGCAATAAGCCCATGAGCCAGTGCACAGATCTGTGTTTTGATGACTTCTCACTGCTTTCAGTACATGAAAGTTGTCCAAACCCCAAGGTTTCTGAAAGCAGGAGTCCTACTCATTATAATCCTTAGCATGCAAGAGTCATTTTTCCTTTAGACTAGTCTTATTTTGATAAGTTAGTCAAATTAGTGTTCCTTCTGCACAATTCAATTCTTAAAATATGCTTTAAATTCTAGCATTTGCACAGTCTTTAAAAACTCAAACAGAGCTTAAGGTATTTGGTTTTTGTATTATATTTTATCTGACCAGGAGTTTCAAATGAATATATTATTAGCTGTTTTGAAGCCATTTTTTTGAAATCTTCAGGCAAAAATGGAAAACCACAATGATCTGGAAACCCTCAAGTCACAGAAGAGAGTGAAGGTGGTGGTGTCACTAAATACACTTCAGCTTTTGCAGAGGTGACAATGGCAGGGAGAATTTGGCTGCACTGACCTGCAAGGAGGCAAATTTCAGCCAACTTCTGGCCACCAGGTGTTACAATGTGAGTAACTTAGTGGTTGGTTACTCCCTGAGGGAAAAGTGAGCCCCCCAAAAAACCTGCATGTGCTGCTGGAAAGGCTTCCAGGGCGTGAACTGAGGTTTTATTAAATCCTCTGCATTGCTCAAAGGAGTTGTTTTTTGCAGATGGGAGTAAAACAGCTCCTCATTTAGGTTAACCAGTGGTTTTGGAGGAATAAAGTTTATTGTTGTCCTGGGTTGTTCTATTCTTTCTGCCTTTATAGCATCATTGTGCTTTATGTTACCCCTTAGTCTAAACTCAGGCGTTAAATAGATGTGCACTATTGTTCTGCTCCCATTGTTTGTCTCATGGTTGGTTTTATTTCAGTGGTGCCTGCAATGATCGATCAGTGTATGGGGTTTTTTCTTGGTTTTTTTTATAAGCCAGGGTACAAATAAAGTGTATTGTTAGAAAAGCAGCATGGAAGTAGCACAGATTTTATTCAGCAAGTCGTTATTGCTGGAAAGATTGATCGTGTTTTTCAGAAACAAAATAGAGCATCCTTCTGACAAAAGGGAGAGATGTCAGGAAAGAACTGTTGGGTTTTTAAAAATATTTTGTAGCTGTTTCATGCTAAGGAAGGGAAAATGGATAAAGATTCACTAACCAGCAACATGCTGAAGTGCACTGCTGTTTTGATCAGGCGTTGCTGGGGGTTTGTGAGCAATTTTTTTTGGAGACCCAAAGGCCTAATTTCACATCTTGAATGAGCTGAAAATGCTCAGCATCTCCACCTTCCAGGGTGTCAGAGGTGTGTGCAAGACACAAAGCTCCATGAATACGCACAAGACAGCAGCATAAAATAGGTGAGATAATCTTAAAGTAGTTATTGCTATAAGCTTTGATCAAACCTTCTCCGTCTTGAGTGATTCTGTGGCTGGTTGGACCCGCCTGGGGAAGGGGATTGAGCAGCACAGCCTGGGACACCCAGTGCTGTGGGGTCTACCCTCCTTCCAAGGCTCTAGAGATATTTCCTGGCTGTTTGTAGGGATCTTTTCTGACTGTTTGGGGGTTCTTATGGCAAGATATGTCATTCAGAGTTATGTGGTTTGTAAAGTCTTGCTTCACTTTGGTGAGGGATGCTTGAATCGAGAGGCAGGATGTGGTGAGCTGCAGGCCTGTGCATCTCCACAGAAATGCCAGCCAGAGCAGTGACCTGATTAGCCTTTCAAAACTAATTATCTCCATGTTGTACTGCAGCTTTCACTCTCCAGCCTTCATGCTCAGAACTTCAGTTTGCTTCTCTGACAGAGAAATATTTCCTGGCAGCTCCTGGCGTAGGCATTACAGATTGTGACAGAAAGCTCCTGCTTCCCTCGTGTGCCTGATGGAAATGAATGATGAGACGGGATTTGGCTTTAAATCACTGCACAAATAATGTGACAAATTAATATTTGACATTTACTCGTGTAGGACTGTCAGGCTGATGCCGTGCCCTGAGCATCCGTGTGGAGTTCCTGGGGCAGCCTGGGCACGGGCTGTGACCTGCAGAAAGGTGTGACCTGGTCTGAGGAAGGGAGAGGAAATGGCTGTGTGTCCAACAGCTCCTTGTTTGTGGAGCAGAGGTGCCACTCTGTCAGCGAGATAGGCTGTGAAATGCAGAGATATCCTCATTTCATATTTTATTCTAATGCGAAAAAGCTCTACTCGAGCATCGCAAAATGCAGAAATGGTATTTTCTGAACATAAATACCATGTAAAATGGTATTTTAAATGGTAATTTTAAAGCTCAGCTGTTGGCACAGGTCCAGGTCTGTAAGGGATGCCGAGGCTACAGCTACAAAAGCGTGTTTTCACACATGAATAAGCTGCAGAAGTCAAGTAGAAAAAGGTCGTGATCTTATGTTAACCTTCTTTGGTAAACTGTCATTTCTTATTTATATTATTGTGCTCTCATCTGTCAAGGCAAGTGAAGGGACTTAGAGACAAGTGAAGTCCTGTGATTAACTGTTGATGAAAAGCAGCTCCTATTTTGTTGATTAGAGTGATGCAATGGCTGTAACCCCATCCCCGGGGGTTTGGGTCAGACCTCGGAGCTCTGGCAGGTTTCCTGACCTTTGCCAGGGGGACTTTGGGAGCAGAGCCAGAGTGTGACAGTGCAAGGCCACCACTGGTTACCCCACTAATGCAGGAGTCACCAGCATCACTGCTGGAGCCTGATCCCAGGGCGGGGAAACTCCCCAAACACCGTTTGTTGCCTTGGAAGAGTCAGTGGTGGGCTAAAAGAAATAGTGAGGGACATGTCTGAGAGCCAGGGAGGGCTTATTAATATGGTGACAGCATTTATTAAGTTAATAAGGTCTGAGATACAGCTTATTCTTGTCAGATTCTGGTTTTGTTGAAGAGAAGAAATGGTATTTCTGTATTTGGGATGTTTTTCCTGCCCAACAAATCAATGTACAAATGTCTGCCATGTTCTGTGATAAATAACTGAAGGACATAATACTGTGCACTTCAAGGGAAATGCTAAGGCATTTTTATTATATTTATTTCATTTTTATTATATTTATTTCATTTTTATTAGAACGGGAGGAGTCTACTGGAAGGATTCAGGATGCTTCTGCATTATCTTAGGTCTAAAAGTTGCATTTGATTCAACACACGGTATTGGCAGGCCATGACACTGAGGTACTTATTGCCAGGAGTACTTCAACAGAAGGAGAACTAGGAGAATATATTTTACAAAAATCAAAAACTACCAGCTCTTATTCCAGGTGCAACAAGTACCACACCAACTGAACTCAAATCTTACAGCACTCAAGTGAAGGCTCCCTTAGATGAGGTGAAGCCACCCAACCCTCTTCATCTTTCTCTATTTCAAGACTTTGTCTTGAGAAGAGGAAATAAATCCAGTGGCAGGAATTGTATCACAATTATCTAATTGTCTGTAACTGAATTATTCTGTCCACCTAATGTCTGCCTCCTGGAGTGAGGGGAATGGACAACTCCACCTCATCACCTCAGCAGATCCTGGTGAACCATCTCGATAACTGAGGCATTTCAGGGTATTGGAATTTTACAGCAATTCTAAAAAGAAGAGGAAAAGAAAAAGACTTGTGAGGAGAGAGAAGGTGAAACCTAATTTCTGATTTTTCCAAGCTTGTTGTTAGTGGCTCTCAGGTATCCTGTGATTTCAGCTTGGGTTTTTAGAGCTAAGTCAGATATTTTCCAGTATTTATTGTTTCAGAGTATAAAAAATCAGCAGTAATCTGCCAAGGAAGAGTAAACATTTTTTTTTCTTCATTAGTTTGTACATCCAGAATACTGGTAAAGGCCTTATATTTGCAGTGAATTCAACAAGAAGCAATATCTGTTTTCACATTTAAATATTAATTATGTTTGCTCCTACCTGTCAAATCATTATTTTTAGTCATGAGTAAAAAGCTTAATAACTGCTTTTGATTTCAGATCCCAGTTGGTAATAATAAAAAAAGGGTTCTCCTACTCCTTTTATAGAAGGAACTGTATAAACTGAGATTAAGGATTAATTGTGCATTATAAACACTGTTTGGCATTGTGGTTTTCTGGAGACTGTTGGATTTAAGCAGGAGGACTGAGTGATTTTTGTGCATGGCAGCGGAGAAGCTCTGGGCAGAAACTGCTGGAGATGTTTTGCATTTGCAAACTTGATGGGGAATCTAATTTTATATCTACTCCCAAGTCATTCTTTTGGAATTCTCAGTTTCAAGCATTTCTCTGAGAAGGAATGATGGCTGGAGGTTGCTCCTCTGACCTCCCTCGTGCTCTCCCATGCTGTGTTGGATCTGGCTGGGATCAATAACTGCGTGGAGCTGCTACACTCTCCCAGGCAAATTGTGTCATCTGTCTGCATTTGTCTATTCCTGGTAGTTCCACAGCAAAAAAGTGCTCCAAATAAGTAGCAAAAATGACAACAGATTCAGAATGAGGGTAACACTGACTGCAGCCTGTTAAAATGAATTACCTGAGTGCTGATTCCTGGCAAGCCCGAGCAGGCAGGGACCTGAGCTGAATTTTAGGGGCTCATTCCAGGCTGGCAGTGGCTTGGCCTGGGTGGTCCCCTTGATTTTTTGTGAGCCCTCCCCAGCAAAAACCACTCAGCTCCACAAACCATCTCAATCTTACTAAAATACATCAAATGCTAAACTCAGGAAATGCCAGCATTTTGTGTCTGTTTCTCTTCAGTCAGGGAAGGGACACATTGCTCGGGTCAGAGCAGACACTTCCCACCTGGTTCAGAGCATTTCTGTGTTGGTCTGGGCCGAGAAGAGCAGCTGATGCTCTGGTAACTGATTTATTGTTGAATTTTAATTGCCCTGGCTCAGTTTCTTCCCGATTCCCGCTTGGCTGTTGCTGAAGTCTCCCCGCTCCTCCCTCACGCGCCAAACAAAGGCGGCTGCGAGCTGAACCACCCAGTTTGTCACATCTGCCATCCCTCGGGGTAGGCAGGCTCACAGTTATGACAGCTCCCTCCAAACTGAGCACTGCCATTGAAGGCTTTATCCTGGATTCGTGTTTTCATGGATCGGAGCTGGGAACAGGCTGAGTCAGTTTGGAGTCACTTTTTAAGTAGCACTTTTACACACACCAGTTGGGTCAAGGGTATTATTACCCCAATCCAAGGCTCCAAAGCAACACTTGAAGGAGTCCTACCCAATAGCCCTTGACTTTTAGGGAAGACTGGGACCACTTCCATTTCAAGGATTATATGATTATTTCCACATAATCTTGGTAAATCTCCTTTTCTCCATGGAGCTTGTTTTTTGGTGCCTAGATTTTTGCCTTTGAACGCTTAATTCAGCTGCAGCGTTTTAATAACAGCCTTTTGCATAAACAAACGGCGGAACTGGCAGTTTAATTTTCAGGTTATGTCAGGATTACACAGGGTTAGGTGTAGTGCAGCTTGTCACCGTGTCACACATTCCCTGCAGCTCAACTTGTGCCACGTTCCAAGGCAGCAGCGTCTTTCAAACAGCAACGGCGTTGCTCGCGCCCCACGGAAAACTGGCAGCTTTTCCCTTTGCGTTTCAGTTATCAGCTGAATTATTGATCACTGATCTGAAGGGTAAAGCTTGTTTCTGGGTGTCACAGGTAGCAGCAAGCGCAGGGCCCCATCTCCACGGTGCCGCCCATATGGCGCCGGCGGCTCCCCGTGCGTCACAGCTGATTATAGACTCGGCACACGGATAGCTTCCCGAGCCTTCCAGCTACCTTGTCTTCCTCCAGCTCCACCAGCTGGGAGGAAATATGGAGCAGGAGCCTCAGCTTGCCATTTTCCTTGGAAAGGAGTGTTTGTGGGACGTGCGGGGACAGTGACCCCACACCGTGAATGACCCCGGGGCCCCAAACTTGAGTTTGTGCTCACAACAAAGTTGGGCAAAAAAACTGGCCTGGAGAGATTTCTTTGTCCTAACCACTTGATGCATAAAGCTGTATTGATCAGCTTTTGATAGTGAAAACATTTCAGGTTCAGAAATATTGCAGTCTTTGCCACATTGCTCAGGGACTTAATGCTTTTAATTAACGGAGGAGCTGTGAATAGTTAGATGAAAAGCATTTAGAACTATGTGAAAAGCCTGTTATTGTCCAGATGGAAGATAATATTTGGAAATAATGTGACAAAAAAATGATAGACTGCAGTACAAATATGTTTTGAGATATTTCTAGGGCTCTGATTAGTTTATATTAGCTAGTTTTTTACATTTATGACTACATCTGAAAGGCAGGTTATGGAGAATGTTAACATTCCAGTGGGCTGATTGACAATAATTAGTTTATTTTGAAGGAAAGGAAAGAAGCACGGTATTGTTGGAGCTGACTAATGTGAATTAAAAGCCAGGTAATCTTTTCTGCAATTACAGAGATACAAAGATTGCTGTTATCAGAGAAGAAAATCCACTCGTACTTTTAAGAATCATTGTGTAGGAAGAGCTTTGCAAGTCTGAAATTGGAGCTCTGGTCATGGTCTCCAAAATTACACTTAGTAGTAATTTTATGCAGAAGCAAGACTTTTGAATACTTAAATTATAGCTTGTTTGTAGCAAGGTATTTACCAGCAAATACAGGCATCTTATAAACAGCACATGAGTCATCTTGGTGTTCATTTCGAGCACATCGAAAATGCAAATTGTAGCTGAATTATTCTTGTGTGGAGAGGCAAGGCTTAGAAAAACCTTGAATTCTTACTTTAAATGGAAATTGTGAGAGGAAAAATGTGCACATTTGCCTTTCAGAGGAGGGTATTGTGCAGGGTGGCTACAGCTTTCTCTATAGCTTTGCCTACAGGCTGCGTAAACAAGAGCTAACGGCAGATACGGAGACGGGAAAGAGCACGGCTCCTGAGTGGTGTTTATGTTGCTCTTTGGGAGCATTTAATACTGTTCTTCACCAGGACAGCTAAAAGGACTCCCTTTTTTATTTATTTTTTTTTAATATTTTTTTAAATTTTATTTTTATTATTGAAGTGCCTGTGGATTTTATGAGCCATCTGATACAACCTTGAAAAGCTTTAAAACAATTTGTGATAAAATCTAAGGCAAACAGAAACCCGTCAGCTTCTCTGTTCAAAGCCCTGGCCCAAAGGAAGCGATCCAGACATGACTGTCAGCGAGATAGAAACTGCTGGGAGAGCTACACTGCGTTATTAAAAGATCAGTAGTTTGATCAACATCATATTGGATTACTCAAACTTCAATTACAGGAGGTACCTGAGGGCTTTAGCTGGGATATATTAGAAGACCAACTTGAAGTAAACCTGCTGTTGTTGCATGCTGGCTCTGTGAAAGGCACACCTGAGAGCCTTCTGAACAGTTCCTGTCCCAAAAGGGATTCAGTGTCAGCAAGGAGTTCAAAAACAACTAATAAAAATTGGAGCAATCAACTGATTAATTTGATGTGAATTTTAATCTCAGGAAGAGGAAGAAAAAAGGAAGTAAAATAAATTCTTCTGTGCCTGGTGACATTATTCATAGAAAGACAGGGTGAGACAGTTGGGGTGGTTCAGCCTAGAGATGAGAAGTGTCTGGGGAGTCCTCAGATCCCATTCCAGTGCCTAAAGGGGCTCCAAGGGAGCTGGAGAGAGACTTTCAACAAAAGTATGGAGTGATAAGAGAGAGGGATATGGCTTCAAACTGAAAAAGGGCAGATTTAGATCAGATGCTGAGAAAAAAATTCTTCCCTGTGAGGATAGTGAGGCACTGGCACAAGTTTCCCAGAGAATTTGTGGCCCATACCTGGAAGAGTTCAAGGCGTCAGGTTGGACAGGGCTTGGAGCAACCTGGGCTAGTGGAAGGTGTCCCTGCCCCATGGCAAGGGGATTAGAACTGGTTGATATTCAAGGTCCTTTCCCACCCAAACCATTCTGTGATTGATGATTAGGATCCAGCTCAGGAGGTTGGCATGGATAGACTCCAGATGTGTTAATGTCACTTCTCTCTTCTCCCGGTAGAGTCTCTGCAGAGTCACACGTGATTTATGTCATAAAGGAAGCAGAGCAAGAAAATGTCTGTAAAGTCAGCCTTTTCTCCTGGCAGTTTGTCTTAGACTGTGCAGGAGCTGGGATGGCTCCAGTGGGGGATCAGTGCTTGTGGTGGCACCTGCAGAGGCACCCCATGAACTGATGGCTGTGGAGCAATGCCAGGAGCCAGCCGTGACACAGGGACAGGAGGACGTGCTGTGCTCTCACTTTTGGAGTGGCAGGGGTGGAGCTTGGTGAATGGTGCCAGTGCCCTCCCTGTTCTCCTGGCCCTGCACAGCCTTGTCACAAATCACATCTGCATTTCCAGCCAGCACAGCACATGTTCTGTAACCTGGAAACATCAGATCAGGAAGGTGTTTGCGTGATTATAATTTTCTCGTGCATGTTTTACCTGCTGTGTGTGGAAAACGCGTTTCTCTGCATTCTGCTGTAACAGAGACCGGGAGCCCAGCAAGTGTGCATTAATACTGCTGCTAGCAAAATCCAGGTGCTCTCATCACATCAGGCATTTCTCCTTTTATTCCATAACTACTCTTGCAAACTGCCATATCCTGCCGAGAGAAGATGCTGATGGCTCAACACATAAACCTCCTTAATACGGCTCAGATCTGAGTCCACTCAAGGAGTTTGGGCAGTATCATGCTGTCACTTATTAAGTGCAGGCCCTTGTAGAGATCCTCTCCTCCTTTGCCACCCTCCCACCTCACAGCAGGGCCCAACTGGGTTGTGCTGAGGAGCTCTATTTAAAAATTGATGGACCCATAACAAATATTCTTTCTGCTGTCCCACCCCACATCAGAAAATTTTTCAGGGGTGTTGCAGTAGCTGCTGTTAGTGGTGATCTCAAAGTCTTTCTCCTAAGCAGAAATCACCTAAAATTTTGGTTGTTGTCTTTAAAACATTCCCTTCTAATTTCCCTGTTTGCAGCCAGCACATTTACCTCTTTTCTACTGGAAACAGTGACATTAATGAAGCTGGGTTTTTTCAGTGTGAAAACAGGTTTGGTTTTTTTTTGGAGCCCAAGTTACCCTTTTATCTGGTTTGTCGTTCTTCAGCTTGTACTCCCTCGTTATTTCATGTGGTCATTCGCTTATCCTGGCACAGTTCTCCACTGAGAGTCTGTGTCCATCTGCGTGGGTTTCATGTTGATGGGAGCTGGAGTCGTCAAGGGGGTGCAGTTGCCAAAATATCTATTAGTCTAACCCCACTGTGGAGGCTGGAAACCCTGTCACTCTTCCTTTTTGGCTTTTCTTTGCTGAGATGCTGTGTACTACACCGAGATCCCAAAATGGATCATTCTTTTTTGTTTTAAATACTTTGAGTGGAGAAAAACGTACTTTGTGAAAAGATGGAAAAATGGATTTCTTCATGGCTGTGTGAAAACATCAGAGTGTTGTCTGAGGTCTGTCCGTGAAATAATCATGTTCCTTGCTTTAATTCTATAGCCTGGATTTCTTGCAAATTGTCTGGTTTCAATAATTGCTTGAAACGTGTGTGTGTATATATATATATATATCTGTGTGTGTATATTTAATGAAGAATTCCTTGAAACTCTAATTAGGGCTGCTTGACTCCAAAGCAGTTTACATATCACAGGCTTACACAGCTATCAAACAGATGCTTCTCCTTTTTTTTTTCGTTCAGCTGACATTTTCATTTTCTCTGCATATTTTGAGCACTGAGCAGTGATGTGTTTTGACTCCTGAGGCTACAGATGATATCAAAATGAGGATTAGAAATGAAGCTTTACCTGTCAATTAAGTTGTTAAGCTTGTCCTCCACAGTGTCTACACTTTGAAATGGCCTGTTTATTGAATTTGAAATAGTTTTCATTCTTGACTTTGTTTAAATTGAATGGACAGTTCTAATTATAATCTTCAGGGTTTTCATCTGCAACATATGGTTTGCATTTAGTGCTGTGGATGAGGGGCTCTTGGATGTTTATTGAGCTAAACCACTGTTAAATATCTCGTGAGAGAGTGGCATGTCAGGCATTGAGAGTAAGCAGAAATGGGCAGTACAAATACTGGCCAATTTTCTCTTTTCACATCGCTCTGTCCAGGAGATCTCCTGGGGGACAGCTGAGAAATGAACTGTGGTGGCAGGGACCAGGCATTGGTGAGGAACAAGTCACCACTTTAAGTGGTTGCCTTGTGCCAGTATTACCTTGAAAGCAATATGAAAAGAAAGAGAAAGAGAGAGAGAAAGGAAGAAAAAAAAGAAAGAAAAGTCCTAGAGCATCTTTGATACATTCCTCCCCCCTCCAGAATTCAAATTTAATGAATTCAAGTTACCAGGATCTTTGCCAGGTCAATGTTGTTCTTTCCAGTCACCTGTGGCCCCCCCTAACAGGGTTTCCCTGTTGATATCTCACAGCAATTTATTCATCTGTTTATTCTCCAGTCAGGCCAGTGACAGGTCAGGAAATGAAATCCAGGTCTCTTAGAGCTGATGGGGTGGGTTGACCCTTGCAGTGCTCACAGAAGTCTTCTCCCCAAAATCACGTTGTGGGGCAGCTCCTGCCGTTCCTGCTCCATGGATCTGCCAAAAACACCATGCCTTGGAGACACCTCTGTCTTTTCCCTTGGAAACAGGCATCAGGAGGTGCATCTCCTTTCAGACCTGGACATAAATATTTATTACCTAACACAAGGTGCCATCGATGACTCTGCTGTTCAGCCTTTCACAGCGCCATGATTTCCATCCTTCGGTGTTTTCTGTGTAGAGAGAGAGGAACCAGGAGAGAAGTGAAACCTGGCCTAGGTACGGCTGGAAGTCCTTAAAACTACCTTAAAACAGTCCTTAAAACATCTGGGGTTTTCCCAGGTACAAGGTAGAAGATTCCTCTCCACAATGGACCAAATCTCCAGGGAGGTCTGGAGGAAGGACTGGCAGACAATAAGCCTGGTACAAAAACCTGTGGTGGTTTAATGCCATTATTTCCCTTCCCTTCCCCATTTCCAGGGGCAGGGAAATAATTAGATAACTTGTAAAGCCTCTTTCTGTGCCTGCAAAATGGGTGCTGGTAAAAGTTGCTTTGCATTAATCCCAGGTGAAGAAATGTAGTGGAAAACTGGCTGCTCTGACAAGGGCTCTCCTTCCTTGCGAAATCAGCTCGCAGGGGCTAAATTGGATGAGGAATCATTAACCTTGCCTTTTAACCAGTCTCTTACCAGCCATGACGTGCTCCTTTCGGTTTGCTGAAGCCACTCCAGGAATAAATCCTGTTGGAGCAGCCTTGCCTGGGACACCTGGGAGCGAGGAATGTGAGGAAGCTGCCGCGCTCGGGGCTGACCCGGCTGGCTCAGAGCTGGAGCAGACAATGGATGCTCATCTAATCCGTGGCAGGGGCCAGCAAAGGGCAGAACAAATAGCTGAGGAGCAAAAATAAAAGCCTGGGAGCACTAACAGTTCAAAATGACCCAGCTGGCTCTGCAGAAGCACATTTAGCTATGTTGAAAGCTGTTTTGTGGAGGTGTTTTAACACCACGTTCTAGAAAACCACTCAAAGGAGCTTGTAGCATATTTCTGGTGCTTTGTGAAGCATTAAAAAAAAAAAAAAAAGCCCTAGACCAGGAGTTTTGCAGTTTAAAACCTCCCAGCCACCCAAAAACTGCTCTTCTCAATCTTTGCTCCTTAGAATATGTTTCTATATGTATGAACTATTTATTTATTTAATTAATTCATTTTAGGCTTTGTTTTGGACCAGACTTTAAACTTGTATTTTCCTTCCTAGAGTCAAAACCAATGTAAAACTTCTTTCACCGTGAAAAAGATGGCCAAATATTTTTTTCTTGCAACAGGAGTTTCAAACCCCCTCCAATCAAAGTTTCAAACCCTGAAAATCATTTTAGTGTTAGTAAAAGAGGAGTGATCCTTTTCAAAACTTCTGCTGGAAAAGCAAATTATGGCATGCTTAGTAGAGAGTACATTTGTGAGGGGATTCACACTGGTTGTCAAATTTTGGGCATTTCTGAGCTTGAGACTTGAGCAGTTCTGTGATTTAAGGGAAGCTGTGAGTTGAATCTGTTATAAATTTACTTACTTATAGCTATAACAGGGGCTTATTTTAAGTTTTACTTTATAGAATAATTTCTGACTTTTGTGATCAGTTTAAGAATGTCTGGGAACCAAGCCTGTTTCCCTTGCTTCCCATGAGTACATAAATTATTTAATTGAAAAACACACTAAATAATGTGTAAAATCCACCATGTAATTAGTGGGGAAAGACCATATGATATTTTCACTTCGTAACTTTTGTGAGGTTTAAACACCCTTTGGAATGTAGAAAAGAGAGTAGTAACAGTGTAGTTACAAATAACAGAAGGCAAAGCACTGTCATGCATCTTTGTTGATTTAAAATATCACATTAAATAGCAAACAATCAGAGTTTTCTTATCAGATGTACGGAATGATCTGCAGCTGAAGAGACTGGGGGAGCTGGTCGGGGCCAGGGAGGGGTGAGCCAGATTGTTGGAACTAATTTCCAAATCTGTGTTGGAGTTGAGCAGTTTATCTACTTGTGATAATTTTAAATAGAGCCCCTTAAGGTTTCTTGTTGTGGTACTTTACTTAAGATCCAATCTTCCCTCTTTCTCTGTCACCATCATTCCTGACTGTTCCTCACAGTATTTTGTGGGGACCAGTGATCCACAGAGCTCCCTGGGAAAAGAGGGGTCAAAACCTTATTTTACTGAATTTTAAGATAATGCTGCAAAGACAAGATCACATTTCATCTTTCTGGCCAGGCTTTTTTAAATAAATCATCATTGTAATTATTTTTAATTATGATCTGACTTTAAATCAGCACAGGTAGGGGTTTGTGTTTCTCTGCTTCTGCTGGTCTCACCCTTTCTGCAGCAAGCTGGGGGATTGTGGTGCCTGGAAAGTGGCAAGGTTTGTGTGTCATTCATTCCTGTTTTATGTAGCTTTTCTCAGGCATTCAGTGAAAAGGGTGTAGTTATGCTTCTGTGGAAGCCATTTGGGCAGATCCACAGATGGTGTGTGCAGGTGCCAGCAAGGACCCAGAGCAGGTTCTCACATCAGCTGGACAGAAATCTTTCCATCCACACGAAGGCTCTGGTGTTTGTGGGGTGGCTGATGCTCACAGCAGTTTGGTCTCTCCCTCTCCCTATTGTTCTCTGCTTGACAAAGTGATTTTGCCAAAAACTAATTAATAAATAAATAATCCTGAAATGATATGACCATTAAGGCTGGAAAAGACTTTCAAGATCAAGTCCAGCAGTCAGCCCAGCACCACCACTGTGTCCTCAAGTGCCACATCCACATTTCCAGGGATGGTGACATTTCCATCACTGCCCCAGCAGCCTGTTCCAATGCTTTACAACCCCTTCCAGGAAAAAATTTTCTGTAATATCTATTTTAATGGTGAGGCTGGCACTGTCCAGTTCTGGTTTCTTTCTCCATCAGTGCCTGGGCACTAGGAAGAGGAAGTTTTTTGTTTGCTTATCTCTCTGAAAATAATGATTCTGAACAGTTCTCAATCTGCAAATTTTAATAGTCAGGGGAGGGAAAGCCTGTTCATTTGTCACCCTCAAGAAATGCCACTAGCTGGGGGAAGCTCCTTGAGAGGCAAACCTTTGGCACATCATCTCTTCTCCATTCAGGATTCTCAAAAAGGAAGCTTGTTATTCCTCTGTTTTTCTTTTTTTTTTTTTTTCTTTTTTGAGTTCAGTTCTGTATCTTGTTTGCATTTCTTAGTGGTCTAAAAAGCAGAGCTTTCTGTTAGTAGAGAATTGATCTGGCAGCATCTTGTTTTCTTTCTTCCTTTATAAAAACCATAATCGCAACTTCACTAATTATCCATGTTTATTAGTGCTCTCTGTGTATGTTTGAGGAACTGATTGATCATAGCTGTTCCTGAGCATTTTAATAATGATATGAAAAAAGCTGCTGATGTGATGGTCCTGAATTCCAAACATGCAGTCACACAGCTCTGTTCTGAAACAGGTTTTGGGCAGGGCAAATGGACTTTTGTCAGCGTGGTTCACCAAATCAATTAGGGACCAACCTCCTTGGTGATTAGCAGGGCCCTCAGACAGGGCTGTGGAGGATTTCACATTCTGGAGCTTCACCTGTGGGATCTGCTCTTGGGAAGAGCACGGTGCTGGCAGTGGGTTGGGCATTTGTACATCACAGCCTTTATTGTGTTTGGAACTTGAGGTGCTGGGATGGAGGGTCAGTCCATGTGCACAGCCCTCAGGAGTGTGAAGAACTAAAAAAGATGTTTAACATGGTGACTAAAATATTCTACATCTTGGGAACACACAGATTTTGGTTTGTATGACTGTTAGTTTAATTCCTGATGAAAGGGGAATAAACAAGGACGTGGTAAGGTACCTTCAGTGGGGAATCCCCCATAAAGCATCCCTGAAATGTTCTGAAGGTGAGAAGGAGAATATCCACACACCACCTCTGCTTTGTTCACCCAGCAGTGTAATCTCCTTGGCAAGACAGCCTGGGGACAGCACACAGCTCTCATTTTCCCTCTTGTCTCCATGCAGTTGCTTTCATCACAGTCTGACTTGTGATAAGAAAGCCATAAGTGGCTTGAAATTCAGATAAGCATCCTAAATTGTAACTATAGAAAGTCGAGCAGGAAGCTGTTCCAGTTTGATCTGCACTGGAAACTAATCCAAATTTAATCACAGATACAGATACAATCTTCCATAATCCTGTGATGTTCTAGAATTGCAATGGAAGGGCTTTCTATTTCAAGAATACTTTTAAATATTATTATACATTTGCTATTCTAGAATAATTTCATCTTTCTATAGCTACTCCTAAATAGAAAAAAACATGGCCACTTGTGCACCTACAACAGCAGGAGCTGTTGCTCTGCTGCTGTATTTATCCTTTACCAGTACAGCAATTTGAACATTAAAGTCCAAATAGTTTAGACTTTAAAAACCTTCAAATGTAGTTCAGGAATTTATATCAGTGTCTGCTTTGCAGACTGCTCCCCAGACAAAATAATTAGGGAATTTTTCTGCTGTAACTGGGGGCGAAGCTGTTTCCTGGCCTTCAGATGGAGGAGACGTGGAAAGGCGACTGCGCCTTGCATTTCTCTTGATTTTATCTGTAGGATGTGAAGGAATCTTTCAGCATATAATCCTTAAAATATTGATCTTGCAGAGGAAGTCTGGGGCTGGAAGGGATCATCTGTCATCAGATTTGCTGTTGATGTGGCCTCGTGGAGCTGCATTTTCAGCTCCTGGGTCTCTGCTTGCTGCAGGGAGTCTCAGGCTGGGCTGGGTCGAGCTCATGCACACAAGTGGTTTAGGATCTTTTATTTTCCATTGAATTGTGCTGCCTTTCTGCAGGATCTCTGCTTTATGGCCCTCTGGGATGTGCCAGCACGAGGGAAACGCCACTGAGGGGTGCAGAGCTCCCCCATAAACCAAGTCACTGCTTTAAATCTCCAAATGGAGACTAACAAATATCACTAACTCCCAGCTCGTTTTTATTAGCTGGACTATTTTTTCTCCTTTGTAAGTGCCAATATCTGAACTTAAAACTGTGTTTGGTATATGAGAGAAATTCTCCAGCTGATCGTAGCCTATAAAATTAAAATATTGAAGTGCCCAGTGTTTGAGTTTATTGAGGTATAAATACTAGAACGTGGTGTACTCTGTGGTTCAGATGCTTCCTTGTTCTATTTTTCTGAGTCTTTTTGCTTATTTTATTTCTCTGACACTCCATACAAAGAGTTTCCTGGGTTTGGTTTCATCCTGGCATTTTTCAGCAGTCTGGTTCTTAGCAGTATGGAATTCAACAAGGTGAATAACGTTTTCTGTTTACTGTTTACATTTTAAAAAGCAAAATTTCTGTTTAAAAAAAAGCATATTCCACATGTCTCCGGGCAGTTGGACATGTATGCAGTATACAGTCTAATAAAACAACAAATACAGCATTAGGATCAGAAAGTGGTGCATGTCAGCAAATGGTCTGAATTTAAACACCAGTCAACACCAGGGCTTCATTTTAGGGGAGGGAAGTTCACATGTGAAGTATTAAAATTTAACTTCATAAATACATTTCCTTAGGAGCGGGATATGCATCTCCAAGTCCTCTTCCTGTTAATTTTGATTAGATTTTCTAAAATGGAATAAACATAAAAGCATTAAAAGATGTGTAAACCATGAAAGTTAAATGCTAAACAGATACAACCACAGCAGAGATATGAAAGCCAGACCCTTTGTTTGCTCATGTGAAATATGGGGGGAAATTCCTTCACCGTGGACTCGCTTCCACAGGAGCATTGTGGACTTACCTCCCATTAGAAGGTTTCAGAACGTGATCTAAAGGGCAATTAAATCATCAGGAGGCTTCAGTGTTGAGATGGGGCTTCTTTAGAGATGTCTGTTGCAGGAGGGATGCTTGGCTTGGGGAAGAAAATATCTTTGGCATTTAGAATAATTTGGGACCAGCATCGCCCCTGGGGGAGATCGTGGGAGGTGGAGTTGCTATCCCTGGGGACTGCTAAGGAAAGGACAGACAAAATCTAGGCAAACATCTGCCAGGTGAATTTTTTTCAGGGAATGGACTAATTGACCCTTATTTCCAATGACCCCATGTTGATTTTTAAGGTAATGGTGTCAACATGTCAATCAAATGCTATTTACGGTAGCCCAGCGTTGCTGAAGAGGTGCAAAAACTGCTTATGTGGTACTTCTGGAAATTCAGTTTTATGATTCTGTCTTAGACCTTCACCTGTTTGCTTAAACTCTTCTTGATCTTTGCCCATCATTGTCCATCATTTTCAGATGAAACTTTGCAGCAGTGCTCTCAAGCCGGTTTAATGCTTGTTTCCCTCTTCATTTGACCGAATGTAATCCTCTAAAATCCCCTGAAATATGGAATGCTACCTGCTTAGCTTTGGAAAAGGTACCAGCAGGAGCTGACATCATTTTCTGGGAGGTTGTCTGAGAAGATGCCCTGGCAAGTTTAGGTGAACACAAGGAGGAACAGGGCACAATGTTTTCCTCCTCCCTGGAAGTGTCCAAGGCCAGGCTGGATGAAGTTTGGAGCAACCTGGGCTAGTGGAAGGTGTCCCTGCACATGGCCAGGGGCTTGGAATGAGATGAAATTTAGGGTCCTGTCCAACCCAAGCCATGCTATGGCTGTAGGGCAGGAGACAAAGAAAATGTAGCACAAATTCCTCGCTCTTCTAAAATTTTCTCTTTAAGCTCTCTGTGCTTTCCATGGTTGAAAAAGAAATGGGGATGGAGAATGTGTCTTTTTTCCATTCATCTCAGTTGTACCTGCTTGTACCCCCAGGAAGAAATAGGATTAAAGGCCTGATGCAAAGGAAATGTTCATACAGCAAGTTTTTATAAAAGCCAAAGGTTTGACCAGCAGTTTCTACAGGCTCAGATATGTTATCTAACCCTAATTATTCCCCTGTATTTTTCTCTTGGCCTCAATGAAAGAGCCATGTCACAAATCACTGTAATCAACAAGGACTTCAGAAGCAGAGACTACAGAGGCAGTGCCTGCAGGAGCTTGGAAAAATACCATAAAATTCCACTTTTCTTTGCTGCCAAACTGAAGTAAACAACAAGCCAGCCAGCCCGAGCGCCCTGGCCGCACCGTGGATGCGCCAGGAGAACCAGGGTGTGCGTGTGCTGGGCTCTCCTGCAATCCTTCCTCACCATCTCCCTTCCTCCTGCAGACGTGGATGAGTGTGAGGAGCTGAATGGAGGCTGCCAGCAGGGCTGTGTCAACACCCAGGGCTCCTTCCAGTGCCAGTGCCGGGCGGGATTTCGGCTCCACGCCGACGGGCGCACCTGCATCGGTAAGGAACCGCCTCGCGTCCTTCCAGCGCTGCCTCTTCCCCAAGTGCAAAGGTTTCTAGACTTCTCCCATCTGAGTTTTAACTAAATATCGTTACCCATCATGGTTCAAGCAGCCTGTGAGGATTCAGGTATTGCCAAATTTTATTTTATCCCAGGGTTTTAGGTTTTTTTTTCTTGGTTTTCATTGGTTTTTTTGTTTGTTTGTTTGTTTTTTATGGTGTCTCATGTTGTTGAAAATTCTTTTGCAGCAGGCATTAAGAAGCTTAGGGAGGGTCTTCATTTCAAATGACAACATTTTTTTTTAAATTCTGAGTGCATTTTCTTTGTGGCACATCTCCCTGTGTGTCCCAGCACTGCCCTGGGACTCGGTGATTTTATCCAGGCTAAAAGATTGTGATTTATGGGGTGGAGTTACCCTGTGTGTGCTCGTGTCAGTGAGAGCACCATGGAGCTCAGCCGTGACACACTGCCTGTTTATGTGCAGAGGATTAGCAGCTCTGCCCTCAGAAATAAACCCTCTCTTTCTTAGGTTGGACTCTCAAGGCTGACACAAGGCACACCAGAGTTAATTCTGTGTGTTGTTAGAAACAATAATATGAAATACACAGTTCTTGTATTGCATTTTAATCAGTGCAAAAGTCAAATTTTTGAATTCTGCAGAAAGGATTACAATGTTCTATCGTCTGGGAAGAAGGAAAGGGCACCTTTTGTTTAAATTTTTAAACCTGATTTGAGGTAATACGGGAAGAACAGTCAGGTAGAGTCAGACCACATCTGCAGAATAAGTTCACTCACGGTCTGGGCATTGTCTCAGTTCCTGCACAAAGTCCCTTGGTTGTGCTTAACTTCAGCCAGAGATGTCATCAGTCATTCCTGGTGTTATCACAGCAATACATTCACTGGTACAACCAGGACACAGGAGGTACCAGGGCTCAGGCTGTGGCAATAATGGATTTTTTTTATTTTAAAACCTACCCTTTTAGGTTTTTTGGGTTTATCACATACAGAGACTTTCAGTGTTTTGGTAATTAACTGCAATTAAAAATGTGATGAAGTCTCAGTCTTTTCTTGAGTATCTCAGTTGGTGAAGGATTGGACAAGGAAACACTAAAGTGAGAAGGAAAAAAGAAATAATGTAAAAGCAGAGTGGTTCATAATTAACTAGAAGCAATTGTGGTTTTCTGTGAATTAAAAGAGAAATTAATCTCACTCAGATCAGATCTGACCAGGGAAGACCCAGAAGTAAAAGAAGTTTTGTTTGAGCTACATTATTTGTTCTGAATAGTCTCATTTGTGGTGGAGTTTTATACAAAAAGGGGACTAAAGGGACTTTGGGGGGAAAAAGAGAACAAGAACTGTGTGATAAAGGCAAAAAGTAAGTGTTAATGGCAATTAAATGAATTTACTTGTGTAATATGTAAAATTTTTTGTGGACATAAAATAGTCAGGATTCCTCTTGCCTCAAATAATCAGAAAGCTCAGTTTAGCTTTGTCTGAGCTGTGAACAATACCAGAGAACAAGTTTTCATTTCATAAATGTAAATATTCCCAAGAAGTTATTCAAAATACTTCATACAGTGATCAGCTTTGTTTGCAGTATCTCAGAAATTATCAAGGAGAAACAAAAATAAATCCAAAGATGAGAGACAGGAGTTTCAGAGAGCTCTGCTATCTTGATAATGGATGTACATTATCAAGAGGCAGGATATTGAGTCCTGTTCCAGCTGTTTGGACAAGACACCAAAATAAATGGATATAATAAGCTCTCATGCATTGGAGAACAAGACAGCTACTAATTGATGAGGACAGGGAGAAGCTTTTCCTATGAATCAGGAGTGCCTAGGATCAGGATTTGGGCAGTAGCTGCTTGTTGGGGATGGAGAGTTTGCCCCTTGTGCAGCACCAGGTTGTGCATTCAGCTTTCATCACTCATCTGGTGAGCAGCAAAGCTCTAATGCACCCCTCCTTTGAGCTAGTGCAGCTAAGCAGAACATCCAGCATTTCAAACAGGCTTGGATTAGCAGTGGTATTTCTTCCATGGATACTTCAGAGGATGTAAAGCTCTCTCCTGCATGCTGAGAAGGAAAAGGGACCACGTTCTGGCACTGAGCTGTTTATGGAAGGTGATTATCTCAGCTGCAGAAATAAGAAACAAGAGTCCCTTTAGACAGGCTGTTCTGAGGAGCCCAGTCCAGATTGCTGTTACATTCATTCTTTCCACGTCTTCCTTTTCTTTTTTGGCAACTCTGTGTTTGTGGGAACAAAAGTGCCAAAATCATTTGAGGGGAAGCAGATTTTGCAGCCTGGATGGCTTGGAAATCTCCCATACATAAGGAAGTGGATCTATCATCTTAAAAGATATTCAGCCTACATCTGAGGACTCAAAAACCTTTCTCATGTGATTCATGGAATAGTACTGAACTTCTGTCACAAGTGTTCCAGTAAATCTGCTCCTCCTGCCACCTCATCACAGGATGATTGGGATCCTGACTAGTTTCTGGTGGTCTGTCCCTCTACTGCCACTATGAGCCTTAAAATACGTGGAGAAAGGAAATCTGCTTTTGTTCTTCCTGCTCTCATTGGAAACTTCTGCCTGTACTCTAAGGCAGAATAATCTACTCATGCTCTGCTCAGACCCAAAGACTCTCCAGAGTGGGTTGCCTTGTTCAGTGATGACCAGTGTGTGAAAGCAAGCTACTCAATTCCTGAATCCTTTGATGTTATCCAATATTTCATGCCATGATAAAATCCCTTCTCCTTCAATGCTCCTTTTCTTCCTTCAGCTTTTTGGTCCCACAAATTTTTTCTCGGCATTGAATTAATTTATAAATACACGTGCCAGACCAAATATTCACTGCAACCCTGTCCAATTTTTTTTATTTGTTTTGTTTGTAATGCCTTGATTATGTTAATGCAACGAATTCGACTTCGCTGGAGTTGAACCAGCTGGTATCTGAAAAGCTGAAACTCAGAAAGAACATGTTTATTGTAGTATCAGGCTGTGGGTTTGGATTGTTGTAAATTCATTGTCTTCAGTGGAATTTATTCCTGTTTGAACTCCTAGAAGTGAAAACAGGGCACAGCCGTTAGACCCTGATTCATCTCTGGTGCCAGCTGTTACCTTTGATGTCTGCTTTATCAGGAGAAGCTGTTGAGGTGCAGGGTTTTTGATGGGGATTTTAGCACACTAAGGCTTTTAATAGAGAAAGTAACACAGAAAATATCTCTACAACTCTATAATCTATGTTTCTCAACATAAATGTAAGCCCTGTACATCTGAAGTTACATTTCTCGTCATTGCCAAAGCTGGATTTAAGGTGATGGAAAACATTGCATGTTCTAACCTTATAGTTGCTGTGCATGTATGTAACCATGGCTTCAGACACATCTCTTTGTAAAAATATCACCTTTATTGTAAAAGATAATGGGTTAAGAAATGTGTGTTTCTTAGCTGTTATCAGGGCCCACAAGAGAGCAGGAGAGGGACTTTTTACAAGGACATATTGTGTCAGGACAAGGCAGAAAGGCTTTGAATTGTCAGAAAGCGGGGTTAGATTGGATATTGTGAAGGAATTGTTCCCTGGAGGGTGGGCAGGCCCTGGCACAGGGTGCCCAGAGCAGCTGTGGCTGCCCCTGGATCCCTGGCAGTGTCCAAGGCCAGGCTGGACAGCCTGGGACAGTGGGAGGTGTCCCTGCCATGGCAGGGGATGGAATGAGATGAGTTTCAAGATGAACCCAAACCATTCTGTGATTCTGTGATCTTTTGTGTTTCTCACCTGGTGTCTCCCACCAGATGTCCCCTCCCTCTCTTGGCATCACCTGACATCATCCCCAGCCTGTCTGGAATCCACGTCAGGGCTGGATTTCTACCAAAATTTGAGAGTAAATCTTTGAAAGGGAATGTCAGGCCATATTTCTGCCTGTGGAGGTGCTCAGGCCTCCAGCCACGAGCCCCTTTGTGACAGATGGAGTCAGACCCACGGGGTGCCAAGTCTCTCCCTTTCTCTGATCAGAGACGTGTTGCTGGCACAATCCATCCTGGCCTGTCCCTGGAGGCTCTTCTCCTTCAGTCTGGCACCTCCTCTCAGGGATCCAGCTGATGCTCAGCAGCCCTGACAAACCTGCCCTGGCCGCTCCAGAGCAGCCCCTGGCTCCCTGGCCACCAGCAGAGCCACTCACCAAACTAGGATGCAGGATTTCACACCTGTCCCTTCCCACCTTCAAACCCTCCACAATTCTCATCATAACAGGTTGCTGCATCCAAGTTGGCTCGTGCCCAGAAACCCAGGGAGAAAATGGCACTTAGAAAAGCCAACATGTATATTCTGTCACTTGCATTTAAGATGTTTCTCGTCTTCTGAAATATTTTCATCTTATTTGAATATTCTTGCTGCAAAACAGGTCTTTGGATACAACTGTGCAGGGAGCTGGAAGCTCAGGGTGTATGGGGTCTGCTGGCTCCTGTGTAACATGAGGCTGCTTTTGAGATCTGTCTGTGACAGGGCAGAAGGTTTGTGGGCACAGGTGGAGATCAGAAGCCAGGGTCAGCTTTCTGTGCAGTGAGGTGCCTCCTGCTGTGTGTGCAGCCAGGAGAATCTAAAAATTTGCTTTTCTTTTCACCTTTTTAGCACATGCTTGACTGCACAAACTCGGTGTTTGCTAATTGGTGGCATGGGGTGAAACAAATCCTGTAGCAGGTTTTGCAACTAACATTTACTAATGTCCATTACAGATAAAACGAAGAAATATGAATATTGCTGAAATTAGTATCAACAAATAAATATCAAAGCTCTTTGCTAACTTCATTAAGTTCAGAGTTTGGTACATTCCATGAAGGAACAAAGAGTCTTTCCAGCTCCTCATTGAGAACACAGAATCCCAGAATGGTTTGGGTTAGAAGGGACTTCAAAGCCCATCCAGTGCCATCCCTGCCATGGCAGGGACACCTTTCACTGTCCCAGGCTGCTCCAAACCCTGTCCAGCCTGGCCTTGGGCACTGCCAGGGATCCAGGGGCAGCCACAGCTTCTCTGGGCAACCTGTGCCAGGGCTTTACCACCCTCAGAGTCAGGAATTTTTTCCTAATACCTAATTTAAATCTCTCCATCCTGCATCCCTGCTGTGGAAATGCATCTCGATGCAGCCATGCACACACACTTCCATCAGCACAGCACAATAGCAGCGCCAAACCATCACTCTTATTTTTACATGCAGCGTGTGAATAGGTGTGGGTGTGTGTTAACATGTTTTGTCAGGAGGAGAAATGTTTCTCTAAAGGCCAGGGATATGTGTTGAACAAAAAAGAATATTAATTTGCTTGGGTGAAAGAAGCAGCATCTTTAAAGATCTACAGAGGACCCTCTGTTCCTGTGGTTTGCTGTGTGAGTCTGTTCTGCAGAGCTTGTGGCTTCTGTTATTTGAGTTTTTTATTTATGAGGCTGAGGAAATCAGCCTGAAAGACAATTACTATTTTTAATCAATGAAAGCAAGGAGAGAAAAAGATAATCAATGGGCAAGTGCCAGCAGGGCTGTTCTTTTTTTCCTCTCCTTGCCTTGGCGGATTGGCAGTGCTTTGGTGCTGTCAGATCAAAGGGTGCTGTGCTTCAGTCAGCTTTACAGCCCTTAGATCTCACCTGCTTCCCCCTGGAATGAGGATTGCCTGGTGTGGGACACGGTGTCAGCCCAGCTCCGTGAGCACAAGGGAGGGCAGTCCCTCCAGGGTGGGGACAGCTGCATTTGTCACAGCTGCTCAGCGAGGTTCACCTGGTTTTGCTGTCATTTATGGATTTAAAATAGGAAATAAGTTCTCCCAGGTTGTTGATGTGCATTCCTTCACTGCTTCCTTGTCTCCAGCTGTCAATTCCTGCAGCATTAACAACGGGGGCTGTGAGCAGGACTGTGTTCAGCTCAGTGAGGACCACTACACGTGCCAGTGCCAGCCAGGCTACCAGCTGGACACAGATGCCAAGTCCTGCCAAGGTGAGTCCTGTGCTACCTGCCTGAAGACACACAGTAAATGCAATTTAAAAGACCCCAGGATGATGTTTTGGGTCACTGTGTTCATTCCTATTTCTCCCTGTGTGCCAAAAGCAGCTTTAGTTATTACTCATTAACAGGATTTTAAAAAAGCATGTGTTTGAGGTGTGAAGTTCACTTTGAATCACAACTTTGAACAAGATTTTGGCCTCGTAGATCCCTGGCTGTTCCCTGCACAATGATGGTGATGGCATAGGTTAGGAACTTAATCATGATTTAATTCTAGCACTTTATTGTTCATCAAGTTGTATATAGAGTTGGCCTGCATTACATGCTTTATTCTACAAAAGGTCTTCTCTTTACCTCCTTTTGGCTTATCAAAGTCTGATTCATTCATCCTCCCCTTCAGGTTTCTAAGCACTCTCTCAAGCAGAACAGCAATGCTACCTTTGGGTTTGATTGTTGCTTTTCTTTTCTTGTATATCTTAACATATTCATCAGTTTTGAAGGCAACCCCCCCACTCCCCAACACGAGCACACACACACACACCCTTGAATATGCCAGAGAAAGATAGGGCCAAATTTATGGATTTATTGAGCTGAAATTCCTGTCACAAAACCGTTTCCATATGGCTCCTCTTCTGCTCGGAGATTTTACACGCTGTGGATGAAGTGTAAGTAAATCCTGCTGTTCAGATGGCTCCCAGCTCCTGCTGGGTGCACAGAACTCTTCCCCTTTGGTTTGGGCCTCCCCAAATCCTGCTCTCTGTGGGGGCTGCACCTCAAGGAGCACCCACAGCCTGGTGGCCTCTCTGTCTCTCATGGGGTGGCCGCCTTTTGTTCCTGAGATCATCAGAAAGAGACAGAAAAGGGGAGCTTTAGGGAGCAGGGGGTGTTAGAGACCTCCCTCCACGGTTCTCCATCCCTTTTCCAAACCTCTGCAGATGTGTCTGGCCAGCTGGCTGTGCACAGCCTGCACAGGACTTTGGGATGGGCTTTCTGGAGTGGTGGGACAGAGGTTGGGTCAGAGGGGTCTGAGTGTGGCGGTGCCAGGTGGGGTGGGAGCTGTCCTGGAGTGGTCACGGCACAGTTCAGGCTTCCATGGACCACTGATGCTCTGTCTCAGCTGGAACCCCTAAAGGGGGAGCTTTTGCCACCACTGTCCACCCCTTCACATGGTGGGGCTGAAGAGAGTTTGTCACCAGCCTGTCATTACCGAACACTGGAGAGGGGAGGGTCAGCCCTGTCTGCAGGTGTGGCATTACCTGGGTGCCTGCTCACCCCTGGCTGCTCAGGGTGCTTGAATCCAAGTGCAGCACTCCCCATGAGGGTGGCTGTGCTTGGGGGGAAGGAGGATCTCTCTTGTAAGCAGAGCTCAGCTTGCAGAATGAAAATTGAGTAGGATGATTTTTCCCCCATAAATACCTCGGTGAATGAATGCCTGGGAGAGAAAAGTGCTAGGTAAGCCCATGGACAAGATTTTTACAGGAACAAATGCAGGTGAAGTGGTCATGAATGTATTTGGGTTGTCAGTTCAGAGATATTTTAGGTAGAAGAGGTGGGAGGAGGTGAATCTGGCTGGTTTTTTATTGTCCAATTTAGCTTCTGGAGTCGTGGTTTGGATGGAGGAACCACAGTGCTGTGAGAGTGTTTGCCACAGCAGGTGTAGGTGTTGTGCAGGTGTGGATTCATCCCTGGGGACTCCTTGGGAGTTAATCCTGCACCCACAGCCCTGGAAAGCCTGGAAACACCCAAGCCTGGCAGTTTTGCTGTTTACCACTGGATATTTTCTCCAGTGTGAAGTCATGGTTGCTGTGAACAAGAAAATTAATTTGACAAGGCCCAAAGCTCTTTTCTTTAGGTGCTCCAGAGGTCATGGCAGACAGGACTGGAGATCCTGTTCTTTACAGCCTTGCAGTGAAGGTCTGGAAGGTCTGCCCCATCCCTGGAAATGTCCAAGGGCAAGCTGGACGGGGCTTGGAGCAACCTGGGATAATAAAAGGAGTCCTGCCCGTGGCAGGGGATGGAGCTGGATGAGCTTGAAGGTCCCTTCTAACCCAAACCATTCTGGGATTCTGTGTCCTGAGGCACCTGGGAAATGAAATGATGCCAGTAAATTTTTCACCATGGTATTTAACAGCTTGGAGTAGAGCTTTGTAGGATGGAGTCTGTTATCTAGTAAAGTTATTAAATGAACCAGTAAGAGGCAAATGTGTGAAAAAAGAACACTAATGAGTTATTTCTGGCTTTTCCAGGAACCTGCTTCTAACAGGAGCATACATATCACTGGAAAGCAAGTCAGTCACTGATTGCCTTATGTCCTGAAGATCTTTCCTTTACAAACTTACCTCATCCAAGGATTTCCAAGGCTGCTATCTTTATTTGAATTACTATGTTTTGCTAACGTCTACCCTGTAATTTGTTGTTTGCCTGTTGTCATGTCACAGAGCATTACAAGCTTTACTCCGTGCTGTAATCATTCTCAAATTAAAGCTTTAGCTGCTCTGAAAACCTTCATAATATGCAGGTTTAACAGATGCTGTTTGATAGTGATTTCATTTAATTTACCCAAATAGAAAAGGAATCGGCAAATAACTCAATATTTCATATCAGCAAGGAGTGAGTTCTTGCTTGGAGCTAAATCCTTTGTAGACCGCAAATTGTCGAGCTGCAGAGCCAAGTTGTCAGCCTTGGAAGTGTCACGCACGATGAAGTGCTGCTGTTCCTTGGAAACCTATTTGCAACCTATCGTGTCAGAAGTCCAATTTCAGTTCTACATCCCTAACCATGCCTTTTTTTTTCAAATTTTATTTTATTTTTTTTAATACTGTCAAGTCAAACTCAGCCCTGCCGACTGGAACGGTTTGTGTGTCGTGTGTTCTCGAGATGGCAGGAGGTGACATGAGGGAGTTTGAGGGTGTTCTGTGGCAGCTTCCTCCTTTACCAAATGGTGGCACAAAATGACACTTGGCTGCACAGAAAAGTGACAGAAAAAAAGCCCTGTCCCATATTTAAATCCACATGAAGCAGAGGTTTTTCTCTGCTATTCCCTTCTCATGTGTAGTCAGTGGAAGAGCAAGTCCAGAGCAAAACCCTCCCCAGGGCTCCTCAAACCCTGACTCCAGTGTTGTTGAGCTGATGGTGACTTTCCTCTGGGGCTCTGAGAGAAGATGGCTTACACAGAGCAGGGCCTGGAGGCAAGGGAGGAATACTGGTCATCAGTCTCAAATCAGACAGTAATTAGTAAAATGCTGAAACTGAATTAGAGCTGTAAAGAAACAGGTATAGCTTTTAAGAAGTTATATTCAAAGTCAAGCAGAACTCTAGAGGATACATTTTCAAGGTGTCCTCCAAATTTACCTGTGCAGTGTTATCCACCAGAATTTCGGTGTAATGAGTTTTCTACAAAGCAAATCCTCAGCCCTGGTGCAGAATGTCAGATCTCAGCCCAAGTCAGACCTGTCTGAAAAGTCGTGCTGGGTCTATTTTGGGGTGTTCCAAGTCTCTATGTGGGCAGTACGCTTCCAGCAGGTACATGTTCCAGAAATAAACCCATAAAACACAGTGAAAGCTTCGAGATGGAGGCTTCTGTAGGCATTTCATGAAAGTTTTCCTAAGTACTTGCTACTTAGAGCAGCTTATCCTTGAAAAGGTATGTTATTGTTCAAGAGGGGGAAAAAAGCCTTGATGTACAACATGAATGGCATATGTTTATAGACTGAAAGATGTCTTTGGGGGTTCTTCAGTGTTTATTTCCTATCGAGCCTTTTAAATATTCATTGTTTTGTGGTGAACTCCATCATTGCGTGTGTTTATGGATTCACACATACTGGAGTGCTAATTGCTGTTGTTTAGAGAGAACTCTTGAAATCTGTTCAGGTACAGCAAAATAACAATAAAATGTACTTTTTTTTGTCCTACTTCCAATGTAATACAAGCTCAGTTTCCTGCTGTTTAAAGCCTCGTTGCTGCTCTGTGAAAAATGTTGTCCAGCAACAAAGAACATCCAGAAAACAGCAGCTGTACTCACCAGCTGCTGTCACATTTTTTTTCTCCAGTCTAATCTCTTAGAGCTACTTCGTTGTTAGTTGTAACAATGGCAGGTAAGACTATTTCCAGGCAAAAAGTGACCTTTCAGTTGACAGTGTGCTCTAATTGGTTTCAGTGATAGACCCCTGCACAAGTGGGAATGGAGGATGCTCACAAATCTGTCAGAGCGAGAGAGGAATTGCAAAATGCGGGTGTCATCCAGGGCATTCTCTTTCCGTAGACAAAAAGTCCTGTTTAGGTAAGAAACTCTGGACTCTTTATTGTGAAGAAAGTTATTCATCAGTGCTCTGGCTTACTGAGCTTAGTGAGTGGAAAGGGATATGTTATACAAATACGTGTGTGCATTTTGAAACAGCGTTTCTCTCTGTGATGTTCACATCAGCCCAGTCTTGAAGGAGTTTTTTAGTGGTGAAAATTCCTCTGTGATCTCCGAAGTCGTGCTTTCTAGCAACTGGGTTTGTGAATGCTGTAGTGTTATTCTTGCAGGGTCCCTTTAAAATAATGTCCCAGATACAGCTCCTGGAAAATTGGTTCAAGTAAAACTCTGAACCAGGTCACTGAAAACTATTTAGAATTCAAAGGGCTTTTTAGCTGAAGAACTGTTTCCATATTAATGGAGAAACTACTGTGAAGGAAGAAATCATGATGTGTAAGATTTCCAAAGAGGAGAGCTTAAAAAGTTGAATTCTAAAGTCCTGTATTTAGTCTGGGGTTGTCAAAAGGATCTGTAGTGTTTCTGACCCAAAATGTGGGGGAATTAGAGGTCAAAATACCTGCTTTTCTCTTTCAGTGAAACTCTTGGAAGATAGTTCAGTAGCTTTATGAAGTAAGAAGCATTTATGGACTTGATGGTGCACAGGTTTTGAAAAGCCAAGTCAGGATTAGGGGGTGTGTGTGTGAATATAAATATATATATATTCAGACACTAATTTTACACTCCTCTTTTGAAAACTTGGCCAAAATCTTGTTGATATTTAAATTATTGTTGCATATAAAGGGAGCTGGGTACCTTTCAAAATATTTACTTCCTACCCTGAGTATTTTACTCAGTTGCCTGTAAGCCCTTCTGTGAGTAGAATGGCAGATCTTAGTGATTCTCTCTTACTGGAATTACTCATGAGTAATTACTGAAAATCAAAACTATTTTCAAGTAATGTACTGATAATGAGTGGATGGAAACAACAGTGGGTTTAGCAGTAGGGTCAGCCTGTTATTCATTTTATCTCAGACACGCAATGACAGTTCCGTTGATTTATGGATAAACTGAATCACTGAGTTAACTTGCAGTCTTATATATTGGAACAAATTTTCTCCCCAGCCTCATGGCAACAATCTTTTGAATCATTAAGCAGCGTGTCTTACCATGGATATACAATTATTGGTTTTTGCTCCTAGAAGTTACTCAATGTCTTTTGCAAAATTCAAGCTGTTGTTCGACTCTCTGGAAACCGAGCTGGAAGGAGACAGAGGGCAGCTGAAGTGTCATACTTCAGCTATTAGCTGTAGGACAGGAAGAAACCTGTGCAGGATGGTAGCTGTGGTTCAACTTTCTATTTTTCTATTTAAAAAGAAGAAGAGAAAAGCATATTTACAGCGTTGGCCAGCACAGCGTACTCACCAACTGACAATTAAGAGAAAAAGGAGAAATAACCCATTTTATTCTAAGCAGCAGCTGCTCCCATGGCTGCTTCAGAGAAGCTGTCATTTGTCCTGAAATTTTCATGAGCCAGTGTGTGGTGTTTGCAGTGCCTGGGGCCTCTCTTTGCAAGGATCCTGATTGCATCCCTCAAGCTCCTTGTGCTCAAGTGCAGGGGCCACGAGCACAGCACTGGGCACAGCACGTGTGGAAGGACAAAACTCTTAGAAAGTGGTTTTCTGGGATAAAAAGCAAAGAGCTGCACATCACACTGCTCCCTGCCACTTTCAAGACACTGACCCGGGATCAGTGCAATAAATAATTTCTGTTTTGCCAGAAAGATGTCAGAATGGGAAGGAACAGGAGACGGATCTGGGGTTTGCCATGTGTGATCCCAGTCTTTGCACAGAGGTTCTGTGCAGCTGTATTTACTGTAAATTTTTGTGGGTTTGGGTTTTTTTTAACTAATTACTCCTTAAAAGTGCTTTCATGTTCCACTGAGATTTTAGGACAATGGACACCTTTGGAGGCATTTAACTCCAAAATACAGACCAGCAAGTGTGAAGCTGAGGAGCAGCCTGCTTGAGAGAGGGCTCGGGGAAGAGCAGCCTCCCCAGATCATTTGTCATTCAGAAAATCATCAGCTATTTCCTGATCCCCTAATTTAACTATAATGGCTTAGAGAACATGGTGATAATTTCAGAGTTTTGGAAATTTCTTCTGAGTTCTTCACACAAGGTCTTCTTTTGCCATTGCTCTTTTTACAGGAATAATAAGTAAGTTGCTTTGGCTGATACTGCAAATATAGTGTGTGATACTGTAAATGTTCACACTGAGAAGTTCAAGGTCAGTGGTGCTCAGAAAAAAAGATTGATCTGGAGAATAATGTGAGTATAATGTTCCTGGGTTCATGAGGTGCTGCCCCTTGTAGACAGACCCCAGGATAAATCCTTCAGCAGATATTTGGAGATGCAGCCACCTCCATGCAGCACAGCATTATTTTTCATTTCAATCTCCAGCTGAACGAGTTTCTCTCTGCTTGCAGATGTTGATGAGTGTGCAGAGGGCAGAGCCAGGTGTGCCCATCGCTGTGTGAACACCCCAGGCTCCTTCAGCTGTGCCTGCAGCCCCGGCTTCGAGCTGGGCGCGGACGGGCGCCAGTGCTACCGTAAGTGCCCTGCTCCCAGCCTCTCCTCTCTGCTCCCTGCCAGGCCTCTCACTCCCTGGGATTAGCATTCCCAGCAGAATGAATGTGTGCAAAAGCTCAAGCTTAATACTGTTTTCTTCCTCTGCTGCTGGGTTTGCAGGGTGACATGTTCCTAAGCCTGTGTTCACAGACCTTAATTACTGCCTTTCAAAGAGCAAATAGCCCTGTTGGTTTATCTTCTGAGTCTGGTGAATTCTGCTGCAGAGCTACCAGAATTCTGCTGTTCTGTGAAATGTATTCATTCCTGCCCTCCTCCTCCTCCTCCTCACAGCTTTCTTACAGATCTGATGCAAGAGAAAACCAAGATGTGTTCTGCTCTTGTCTTTACCTGTCTGGCTTTGCATATGTTTCTCCCAAGATTACTGACACTATTTAAGAGGGTGCCTTTTTTTTAAAAAAAAGATAGATTTGGGATGAAAAAAATAGTTGAACAGCTCAAACTTCCCAAACTAAAGTGAGCCTTGTTGTCTTTCCTCACGTGCTTACCTCTTGCCAGCGGGGTTTCTTAATCAACAGGGCTTTTCTGGAGAGGGGGACTGACTCCTGGTGCTGTTAGCTGATAGGTGATCCCTGGCCTGCCCTTGAGGGCAAATTTAGATTAATAAAGGAGGTGATGTGGAAGAGTTGGGGTTATTATGGACCTAACATAAGCTCCCTGGAATGCAGACAAAAGCATGACCTGTTTTAGCAGAGAGGTGGGCAAAGATCATTCAATCTAATAATACTGTGCAAGAGCTTTCAGCAGAGCTTCCTTAGGAAAATACGCTGCATGCCAGAGAATGAGTGCTTTATTTAAGAATGTGTGTGTAAAAAATAGTTATTAAGAATGAAATCCAGTTTCAAGGCATTAACATACATTAAAAACAAAACCCAATTATGTGAGAGGCATCCTGGAGAGTTATTTCATAGGTGTTGGGGAACCGTGAGTGGTGCAATGGCAGAGGAAATGTGATTAATATATAGATATGCAATCTTCTGTCATAGGCATAAAAAAGAGGTTTAAACCACTTAGATTTCATTGTGCTTTTCTGATAATATTTTTTTCTGGATGTTCAGCAGATCTCAGGGGATGGTGATTCTCTGTGCCTCATGTAGAATATTGCAGAGCAAACAATAAAAATAAAAACATTCTGCATATATTTATGATCAGGATTATCCCAGTGTTTGAGCAATTTACAATCTTTGTTTATTCTTTCATTTCCCCAGTGGCTGGGGAAGAGCTGGTATTTCAGCTTTACTGATGAAGAACTGAGACAAAGTAAATGATGAAGATAGTGTATAAAGTCAGATTCTGCATTTAATCGCTAGGTTTAGTAAATCCAAGCTTAACACACTGGACAGGAGACACGATTTCTTCTCCCTGGTGCAAATAATCACACTGTGCATGAGATGTGGATATATTTATTCTCTTAATTTATACCCTCTTCCAGCTGGAATTATATTTCTTGTTGGCAAGCAGGTTGCTCCCTGGGAGCACAAGGAGGGGTAGGACCAGAGCCCAGCAGCACAGATGTGTCTGGGGAAATTCTGTGCCAGATCTGATGGCCACCACTCTGAGCTGGGGTGTTTCTGGAAGGACAAGTGGCTCCTTTATCAAGAGTGTTTCTCCCTGTGTAGTAGGAGAAATTATTTCCTCTCTAAACAGCTTTGTAACAAGAGCTGGATAATCCTTCATGAAAAAAATATTTATAACTGACCTTATGGTTTCTTTTCATCCTGGAGAAATCATCTGATGAAGTAGCTGGGTGGGAATGAGGTGTCCAGGTGTTCCCTTTTTGATGTGAAGGCTCCCACTGGATGTTCTGAGCACTGTCCAGTGCAGCCACATGAGGAGGGCAGGGACGTCTGTCAGGGCAAAGGGGGCTGGCAGTGGCACTGTACCACCCTCAGCCATAGGGGACAGTCTCAGCAGAGCTGCTGTGTCCCCCTGGAAGAGACAGCCAAGAACCAGAACCTGGAGATAGTTTTCATTGTGGTTGGGTGTCCATTTCACCAGAAAGGCTCTGCTGAGGAACTTTCAATGCCTTTGTGTTTGGGGGATGTTTCAGAGTCCAACTCTTTGCCATTCCCATGGAAAACTCAAAGCTGCTCTTTGGGAGGTGTGTCAGGCTGGGTGGAGAAGGCTGACCTAGAACAGAGGCTAGACAGAGTTAATAAAGTTGGTATTTATTGAAAGGCCTTAAAGGACACACCTTGGGCAGTACAAGAGCCTGGTCACAAAATGAATGACTGGTCATGAGGTCCCACATTTTTATAAGTTTTGTCCATCTGCATATCAGGGTTAATTGTCCAGTCACTGCTTCAGCTTATGAAGTCCCATCCTTCTTGCTTTCTCTCTTCAGCCCACTGTTGTTTCTGCTTTTGGACCTGAAAGTTGTAACAATTGTCCTTGGTGTCGAGCTAGAAAAGAGAGCTCACTGACACTTAATATGAGGCTTAAAACTACACACCTAGGCACCACAGAATATGAGAAATATAAAATCAAAAACTTAAGGCATTATGAGGGGCACCACCTGGGCTCCTCAGGTGGTTCTGTTCCTCCTTTGGGGCAAGAACTGTGTCCAGACAAAGCATAAACCTGAGGAAACCTGGGAAGACTCCCGTAGCAGATGGCTGCTGGAACACTGGAGCAGCTTCACTTGGCTGAATTTGAGAGCCTCCACCGTTCTGACACAAACACCTGGAGCTCAGTGACTCCAAAGCCTGTTCTTCTGGGGAGGGCGTGTGAGCTGATTATACTCACTCATGGCTACTGCACTCATGGCTGCTGTTTTACAGCATGATCCCCCAGTGCCTCCCCCCTGGGCTTGCTTTTTAACATCCTTTTGATTTATTTCTCTGCAAGGCATCGAGATGGAAATTGTGGACAGCTGCCAGGACGGGAACGGCGGCTGCTCCCACCAGTGCGAGCACACGGCAGCGGGACCGCGCTGCTCCTGCCACCGCGGCCACCGCCTGGGCACGGACGGCAAAACCTGCACAGGTAACCCGTGCTGGGAGCAGGGAGCAGGTGTGGAGGAGCCCTGGGAGCCTGCAGGAGAGCTGTCGCTCAGGGAAAGGCTCCCAGTGCCTTCCCTCCTTCTGCAGGTGTTAATTAACGCCATCCTCCGGCGCTGCTCCGGCTTGCCTGGCTCTGGGAGCTCGCTGGGATGGGGCACCAGGGGAGGGAGTGGAAGTGACACTGGTGCATCACCCCCGTGTCTCACCATGGGCAGCCCGAGCATCACAGCCCTGACTTGGTTTCCCTTCCCAGCTGGTGGCTGGAGCAGTGGCACGAGCACAAATTGCGCTCGGTGCTGCAGCCTCTGCCGTGTTCCCATCACGTTGGCTCAGGGCTGAGGTGACACCTCTGCCTGGGAGAAGTCTCACTTGGGAGGTGAAAGCAACAGAGTTAGATTTGGGTTTATTTTGAGACAAGAGCTTAAAAACTCATTCATGTTTTGAGCAATTCCACGATGAGATTCTTTTTGTGTGCGTTTGTTTCATGTTTTTGTTTTGTTTATGGCTTTTGCCATGCAAAGTGTGTCTCGTTCTGCTTTGGGCTCGCTGTCGCTATGCCATTGCAATTTTCAAGAATAGCCAGGAAGAGAGGGGGGATGGAAAAAGGAGCAGGCACCACACAGCAGTGTAGTGAGATATGAGATGATGAGAAGAGGTAGAGAGTGGGAGCACTGATGAGTGTGAGAGGCATTACAGACAAAAGGAGTCTTGCAAGGAAAAAAAGCCAAGTGCAGGAGAGAGGAGGAGCAGGGGAGGAGGGAAGCACTGAGGGCTGCAAGGGCGGGTGATGATGGAGCTTAAAAAGCAAAACAGAAGAAGTTTGGGAGGCAGATTTGGAGCCAGAGCCTCACAGGGGTGGGTGGGTTACACAGTCTTGTCTGTACAGCTGACAGGAGGCAAAGCAGCCTCCTGCCCACATCCCAGCTCAGTGACCTGCTGCTGGGGATTTCAGAAGGAAGCAGATACTCCAGACACAGCAAGGGAAGGGGGAGAACACAGAGGAAGGCTGAGGACATGAAAAGTGGCTCTTAACAGCAAAAATCTCCTTTTTGTTGGATGCAGATTTTGCATTCCTACACAAAGGGGCTGCTGCTGGAGCCCAGAGCGAGGCGTCACCTGATGTACTGCAGAGGAGCTCAGCTCGTGACATCTCTGGAAAACACTGCCTTCAAATAACCTGCATTAATCATTTTCACACTGACCTCCTCACCTCCATTGATTAATTACATTTTCTTTCTCCTGTCCCCATTTCCTCATAAAGTTGGTGCTCCTTCCAAGGTTAATTGAGACACTGACCTTTCCCACCTGCAGCTGCTCAGCCAGGCCCTGTTCAGAAGCATTCTGCAGACTCAGCACTGACAAGGTGGCCCTTGGATGGCCACTGACCTGCTCAGCAGCCTGACAGCAGCCAGGAGCCTGCAGTGCACAGATAACAGCTCAGCTCTCCTATCTAATCACCACAACAGTGGTGTCAATGATACCAATTTCTGAGCGAGCACAGAGCAGGAGGAGGCAACAGGAAATCAGTTATCAAAAACTACAATTGATCCTTCCAGGCTGCTGCTGTCCAGCAAGTGCCTGGTTGGATCAGAGCATTGCTAGTTTGCACTGAATAAGGTTGAATGTAAAGAAGTCTGAATGGTCAAATGTAGGTTACTGTTAAACAGAACACTTTTGAGGGCTGGTGGGTCCTTGCTGTTGTCTCTTTACATAGAACCACAGAATATTCTGAGTAGGAAGGGACACACAAGGATCATTGAGTCCCATTCTTGCACACGCCAACAACCCCACCCTGTGCAGACAGGAGCGGTGTCCAAACCCTCCTGGAGCTCTGGCAGCCTCAGGGCTGCCTGGGGAGCCTGGGCAGTGCCAGAACCTTTCTTGATATCCAACCTAAAACTCCCTGGCACAGCTCCAGCCCTTCCCTCAGGTCCTGTGCTTGGTCAGCAGCAAGACCAGCTGGTGTTCTCTAAATCCTCTCATGGCAGCTCAGACTTGTAGAGGAGAGGCCTCTCCTGGGACATGGAGGCTCCTGGCTGCTGTGGGAGAAGGTGGAAGGCAGGTGCTGCCAGGATTCGGGGTTCAGAGGTGTTTGTGTGGTTGAAGGGAGGTGTAAAGCGGTGAGTGCTGCAGCACAATAGCTCTGAGCACAGCTGTGGCAGCAGCTCAGGGTGTCTCCATGTGCTGCCCTTTCCTTGCAGAGGTGGATGAGTGTGAGACTGGAGAGTCCTGCTGCTCCCAGTTCTGCATCAACTACGCGGGGGGCTACGAGTGCGCCTGCCAGGCGGGGTTCCAGCTCAGCACCGACGGCTGCTCCTGCGACGGTGAGCGCCGACTCAGGGGCTGGGCTGGGCTGCAGGGGACCTTAAAGCACATCTCATTCCACCCCTGCCATGGCAGGGACACCTTCCACTGTCCCAGGCTGCTCCCAGCCCTGTCCAACCTGTTCTGGAACACATCCCGGGATCCAGGGGCAGCCACGGCTTCTCCGGGCAACCGGGGCCTCACCATCCTCATGGGGAAGAATTCTCTCTTAATATCCAATCTAAACCTTCCCTCTGTTAGCCTAAAGCCATTCCCACTTGTCCTGCATCATTTCATGCCCTTGTCAAAAGTCTTTTAGTACCAGTGGCTCGGTCTAACTAATCACAGCCCAGGGTAGAAGAAATGCTGTCAAAGCCCTTTGCAGGGATTTGTGGGCACTGCCCTAATGAGAGTCACTGACCCCGTGCCAGCTTTGCTGATAAGGTTTTACAAACGTGTAATTTCCACTCTGTGAGGCTGGAATACAGGAATAGCCCAGAATCCAACATGGGGAAGTGGGGATTTGGGAGATGTGCCAGCAGAGAGAAACTTTCCTTCCCCTCTCTATGGACACTGTATATTGATGTGTGTTAAACACTCCTTCCACAAAAGAAGAGCCCTCAAAATAACTGAAGGATCAACTGAGCTTAACAGCTTCAAGCATCTGTTTTCACTCGGGACAAAAACATCAGTGAAATAATCTGCTCCCTGTTGCCCTGAAATGTTTTCATACCTCCAATACCAGAGAGAAACGGAGAGCCCCAAAACACATAAGAAAAATTGTGTTTTCTTATGTATAGAATAATTTGTCAGACGCAGCTGGGCACAGCATGGGCTCTCCAAGCAGAAGTACTTGCTCCTAATCACCATTTATGTCTGGATTTTCTAGATGTGGATGAATGTGGTCTGGATAACGGCAACTGTGACCATTTCTGTGTGAACTCCCTGGGGTCCTACGAGTGTGCCTGCAAGGAGGGTTACAGGCTCGGGGACAGCAGATGGGCCTGCGTGGGTGAGTTCTCCTCAAAACTTGAGGGCCATTAAGCACTTCCCACTGATTTAAAATGTGGTTTTGGAAGGGGGATTTTCACAGATCCTGGGATTTTGGGAGCCCAGCCTGAGCCATCTCTGAACGTGGCCAGGGTAGGGCTACGTGCAGTGCGTGGATCCAGGTTCATCCTCCAGTAATGGGTTTTGCCAAAGATTAATGGCAGATGAACACTTAAATCCCCTGGACATGTTTGAAAACCTAAAGCTCCTGGTTTAGAAATAAATACTGTTTTGACACTTTTCTTGCACTATTTGATGAAGTTTAACATCCTGTGGAAAAAAAAGAAGGTAGCCAGATTCTTCTTTGAACAACCATGGCAAGTTTTCCATTAGTCAGTGACGTTATTCTGGATTTCTGCCAGTGTAACCAGTCCAGAGTTTAGCAGAGCAACTCAATTTTATAACCAAGTTTAGCAACTGCTAAACCTTAAGCCAGAGCTTGATATTCTGACCAACACCAAAAAGAAAGCCAGCTGATTTCCCGTCATTTTAAGGCTCAAATTTTAATGTTTCTGAAAATAAATTGCACAGCCGGCCTCACTTTCTATTTGTCATCTCCAAAACGGGCGAGAGTAATGACCTTCATTAACTAAAAATAATCTCAGACTTCAAGTGAGGAAAATGAATCTCCTCATTTCAGTTTGATTCTCCAGGAGCAGAGTTTTTTTCCAGAAGGAAGAAAAGGGAAAGATGGGGCGGGGAGGGCGTCTCTCCTTTTCTCTCTGTTTTGTATTGGACAGCAGAAACTCTGTAAGAACAGATGAGAAAATGCCTGGGCTGGAACATGTCATGGCATCATAAGAGTGAGGAACAGATGTAAGTGCGAGGCTGTGGAGGCAGGCTGGGGTGCTGATGGCTGTGTTTGTCCTGCTCTAGGTGTGGAGGAGGTGGATGCAGAGGAGGCAGCGGGGCTGGCCGGTGCCCCGGGGCTGCAGCTCCCAGGGCCCCCCCAGCTGCTCCACTACGCACTGGGACCCCTGGCTGAGGATGGAGACCCCCGAGGGGAGCTCACCCTGGTGCACAGGGTCGGTGAGTCACCAGCAGTGCCCTGAGGCCGCACAGCAAACTGCGGGGATGGTCTCAGGGAGAGGATTTGGGGCTCAGCATCAGGAGGAGGGATGAGCGCTCATCCTGCATCCTGCCCGTCTCCATGCCGGTATAAGGGATAAGGCATTGCCACGTGTTCCATCCCAAATGGGACGTGTCTGAGGAGCCAGGAGGATGCCTGGATGCTTTGGGAGGGAGGCAGGGGAACAGTGAGCAGCACAACAAGCAGTGGCTGGGAGCTGCTTGGAAAACAGGCTGTCCCAGGGGCAGCAGCCAGAGGGAACTCATCGTGCCGGGGTGAGGATGGCGTGGATTACTGCAGTGCCCTAAATCCTTGAGGAAACACTCCCTTTCTCCTACAGCTGGGAGCATGGCTCCCTGTTTACAAACCCTTTTATAACAACTGGAGGCTTTTTGTTTAAGATATTTGTGTTTTTTCTGTGTTAAAAAGGATCCTCTGAAGATTGAGGTTTCCCCTGACTCTCTGGGAAAAGCACCAGCCCATCCACGTATTGCTCAGCTCATGGTGGCAAACAGCACAGGAGCACCCACTGTCACAGGAGTGGGTGCAGAGCAGCTTTGCACCCACCTGGGCTGTGCATGACTCAGTCTTTCCATCCAAAACTTCACCATTTTAAGAGTAATATGAGGTGAAACCCAGTGTGTGCTGAGTGCTGGTGGATCACCAGGGCGGATTTCTTGGTTTTTTTCCTGTGTGTGTGTCCTGTGATTTTTATATAAACTCTATAATTACCCATCTGAGGACTGTGCCCTACAGGCAGGAATCAGGAGCTGGTCTTGACTTTAATAAAAAATTAACTTATCTTTATGAACAAAACTGTTGAGACCCTCCCAAATCACACAGCATCCAGCCGGACTCAGCGACACCGATAACCAACTGAGAAACTGATAAATGAGATAACCACAGGCAAAATTATCAGGCTTAGAAACCACAATCAAATATTTATTGACCACTTTTTGCATGTTTTATTTATATTTAGCCACAGAAATTTGGGTGTTATCAGTCACAGCTGAGCAGCTGCAAATTTTCTAAGGCTCAGGCTTTGCAGCATGCAGCGGTTTGTATGAAAAGGGGATGGAGAAAAGGAACTTTAAATGGTTTAGTAAGTTCTTTTACCTCCCAAATAGCAGTCTATTCCTTGTATTTTCAGGCATGGTTTTGTGCTGCTATCTATATTATAAAAAAGCCTGCTTTAGCAGTAAGCTGGTGCAAGTAATTAAATATTTTCTCTAACTGGAATGACTTTTTAAGGTGGAAGCATGATGTTTTTAATGGTAGTCTGTATTCTCCTGAAGTATGAATTTGTACCCTGTTCCAAGTGGGAGCACTGGGATTCTGAATGTCCCTGAAAGCTTGGGCATTTGTTCAGCTACAGAAAAGGGAACAGTTGGGTGCTCAGACCTAGAGGAAATCTGGCCTCACACAGAAAACTGTTGGTGAAATGCAACCAGCCTGTGACTTACTGTGGGCTGAAACAAGCTGCCAGCTCACTTTCAGGTGCTGTTAAAAATCCCCTTCCAAAAAGCCTCCAGCCACAGCCATAAAGCCTTGAAGGCTGTGTGGATGGGATTCTCAATGCCACTGAAGTATTTTATCAGACAGTCACTTTATTTTGTCTCAACAGACCCCACAAAGAGAACATGTGGGTGCAAGGGATAAAAGGAGGGTGGGAAAGGAGAGGAAAAAAATGCACTTTCGTATCAGGTTTCCTATATAAAACTCTTCATATCCATGAAGAGAAGAGACATGATAAATGTGTATTTTGCTTTGTTTTCCTAGAACACTCAAACTATGTGGTTGAAAATATCCCTGAACTATCTTTAAGTAGCACTACATCCACTTACTGCAATAAAACAACAGGGATAGCCTAGCAAGGAGAAGGAAAATCTCAATAAATTCTTCAAGGTATATACAATGTTATCAAGGTGCATTAAGGTGTCATCATCAGGTGCAAATTCACTTTTTCTCAAGGCAAAACTCTTGCTTTTAAAAAGTAGCTTGAAGTGCTCTTTGCTGGAGAACTACAGAATCCAGGGGAGTAAATTCCAGCTGCACTCCCAGCTTTCCTTTTACTCAGAGTCAAAAATGTGAAGAGGGAAATTGAGGAGTGCCCATTTTTCTGTGCCGAACCGGCGGTGTTTGTAACGCAGCGATAGGTAAGAGCTCGTGGCAGTGTTTTTGTCTGGCTGCTCACCCAGCCCTGTGTGTTTTTTTGCTGTCAGTGTGCCTGGGTGACACGTTTGGCCAGGACTGCAGCCTGAGGTGTGAGGATTGTCTGCACGGGGGCCGCTGCAACAGCGAGCGCAGCGGCTGCGTCTGCCCACCCGGCTGGGCTGGTGTCATCTGCAATGAGAGTGAGTACAGGGGCTTGCAGGGGGAATGATCCTCCTGCAGGGACTCTGCAGGTGGGGAATGCGACCAACCCCTTGTATTTTTCATCTGTGAAGCTCCTGAAAGAGCACAGCTGTCTCATAATCAGATTTATTGTGCTGGGGCACACGAAATAGGAACTGCAGGTGATGCTGCAGTACACGGAGGTGCCTGCGCTCCAGTGAAGGTCAGGACAGAATCATTCCCATCCTAAATATTTGGCTGCTGTTCATTCCTCTTTGCTCTGCTGCTAAAAGCCAAAGTTTGCTGGCCATGCTTCATTCCACAACCTACCTTGGTGACTTCCAGAAGTCTGTCTCAGCAGTTGGGTGGACATGTGTGTTCAACTTGAGTTTTTCCATTGTAGCATACCAAGATATCGCCTTTTAAATTATTTTCTTACATTTTCTATTTCTTTTTTCCTTATCATTCTTTTTATTATTAGCATCACTTTCTTGGAACAGTTAATTTTTCATGTTGGAAATGGTATTTTTTTCAGAATTCTGTTGCCAAGTCAGTGCCCTTTATAATAGCTTTTCACTCTCCTTGCTCCTGTTTCCTGGCAGAAGATCTTTCTGATTCAGAAGTATGTGTCAAAACCCATTGGAAAGAGAGTGGTGATTTCTTGATATGCTGTTCTTCATCTGCAGTTTGGCAAAACTTGTCTGCTGCTTGTCTGAGACATCATACAGCAGATTTCCTGTTAGAGATGGGTCCCTCCATTTCATGGTGTGTGACATGATGGCCCATCATTCTCAGAAAGTCTTTGCTGTCACTGGTGAGACAAAAAAATCGATGAAAATTTATTACTTGACATCAGTAGACAGCACTCTTCAGGTTAATTGCCATCAAGATTGTTTAGGAGACGTCATCAGATGGACAGAAATGTAGAAAAATCAAGCAAGTGATTGAAACCAGCAGTCTGCCCATGGCTATTTTGGGAGACTGATGGCAGGTTTGGTTTGTAAACACTGGGGGGCAGCTAAGAGAATAGAAATGGGGAGGATTAAAATGATAATTTCTAGTCTGTCTAAGACAGTTCAAGCTATCAAGTGAGGATATTCTGACTTCTGTACCTGGTGTGCTGGTAGTTCAGGATAGATTGTGAAAGTTTCAAATCAGTATCCAAATTTTTTAGTTCATTTAATAAATAACAACATTTCTGATGTATATTTGCACTAGATATCCATGCACATAGTTTAATGGGATTCACCTCTGGAATTTAAAGAAATTTAAAGGACTGTGTTATTGAGCTAAACCTGCTGTCTGATGAAGTCAGTAGGAACAGTGATAAATACAATATCTAATCTGTGTGAATTAGTCACATGGGATTGCTTTCACTCTTTTCTCTTGCATTTTTTAATATACAGCACAATTCATGGGTTTAGGGTAAGCAGGTTTAGGGTAAGATAAAACAGTGGAGAAAACTGGTACTAAATTTCTCTAATAATGCACCAAAGAAGCTGAATGGAAATTGATGTGAAATGTCAACTTTCTTAATGTACATTGATAAAATGTCAGCGAAGTCAGATGACTCCAGCAACTGTATTCACTCAGCCAGCTCAGGCTGCAAACAGCAGAATGAGGCTGCATCTCACAGTTTGTTTTTGCTGCTGTGGATCCACTGCTGCCACGATTACCTGGGGAATTTCAGAAACTACACTTGAAAAACAAGATGTTGTTTTCATAATAGTGCTTGGGAGAGAAAAAAATAATGCTTAAAATATTCATCTCCAAGTATTCAAAGCTGTGCTGTGATGTTTAAGCTTTGGACTTGACAGGCAGTGGTTTTTGAGCCTGTGCTTCATGGGGAGGGAAGCATGTGCAGGGGAGGGGTGGATACATGACAGTACTTCCCAAAACTTGGTTAATTCAGTGTCCTTTGAGATGTCCTAGTAAATATCAGGTGGATGTGCACTGCTTTAGAGAAGAATATAACTTTGTTAGAGCCTGCTCAACTAACAGGACTCTCTCCTTGCTCAGTTTTCACAGAGTCACAGAATCAATTAGGCTGGAAAAGACCTTTGAGATCGAGTCCAACCTATGACCCAACACCACCTTCTCAACTAGACCATGGCACAGAGTGCCACATCCAGTCTTTTCTTAAACACCCCCAGGGATGGTGACTCCACCTCTCACCAGGGCAGCCCATTCGGATGCTTTCTGTGAGGAAATTCATCCTGATGTCCAACCTGAACCTCCCCTGCTGCACTTTAAGGCTGTCCCCTCTTGCCCTATTGCTGGCTGCCTTGGAGGGGAGATCAGCCTCCCCCTGGCTGCACTCTCCTCCCAGGGAGCTGCAGGGAGCAATGAGGTCTCCCACGAGTTCTCCAGGCTCAACACCCCCAGCTCCCTCAGCTGCTCCTCACAGGACTTGTGTCCCAGACCCTTCATCAGCCTTGCTGCCCTTCTCAACACCCAAAACCCTGTTGTGCTCCTTTACAGCAGCCCTTGGCAGGTTTCCTGGTGTGCTCACGCTCCCTGCTCTCTCCACAGCCTGTCCCCCCGGCTCGTTTGGCAGAGGATGTGCCGGTGTCTGCAAGTGCCAGAACGGCGGCTGGTGTGACCCTGGCACGGGGCAGTGCCGCTGCCCGCCCGGCGTGCTGGGCCGGCTCTGCGAGGACGGTACGGCTCCAGCTCTGCCTCAGCCTCCCCTCTTCTCCCCCCTTGTTCCTTTATTTTAAGCAATGAGCATGACAGGGGGTGAGAAAACCCAGTGGCCATCGAGGCAGAGCCCCAGCTCGGCCACAAACCACTCTGGCGTTGGGGCTTTGACCCTCGGCTGCTGATGCCTTCCTGTGTTTGTGCACTCCAAAGGTTGCCCAAAAGGTTTCTTTGGGAAGAACTGTAACAAACCGTGCAACTGTGCCAACAAGGGCCACTGCCACAGACTGTACGGAGCCTGCCTGTGCGACCCCGGGCGCTACGGCCGCTTCTGCCACCTCAGTAAGTCCCCGGCGCTCTTCGGATCCATTTCACGTGTGCACAGCGGAACAGTCTGCAAAAGATCCCACATCACATAAAGGGGGCTGGCAGAAGGAAGGAGAGTGACTACCTGCACAGTCAGCACTAGGACAAGGAGGAATGGATTTACTAAAACAGCAGAGATTTGGGTTAGATGGTAGAAGAATGTTCTTTGCTGGCAGGGTGGGCAGGCCCTGGCACAGGTGCCCAGAGAAGCTGTGGCTGCTCTGGATCCCTGGAGGTGTCCAAGGCCAGGCTGGACAGGGCTGGGAGCAACTTGGGGTAGTGGAAGGTGTCCCTGCCCATGGCAGGGGGGTGGAATGAGATGGTCCTTACGGAACCTTCCAACCCAAACCATTTTATGATAAAATGAGCAAGATTTTGGGTTCTGCAATGGGCTGGGAGTAACAGGAGGGCTGGACTTCTGAGACGTGCCAGGAAGCCCCAGGAACTTGATGAATGTTTTCCTCTAGTGAATAATCTTTGCCATAAGGACTGAGATTTACTGATGCTCGAAGGTTAGAATTATAGGTGGGCTGGAGAGGTTAACATTAGGGACATTGCTGAGGTTGGAATCTGGTTGGAGCTGGTTACTGGCTGCTGATGAGTTGCAGTGGGAGATGGGGAGCAGGGCTGGCTGGGACAGGATGAGGATCAGACATTAGATGGAATAAAAAGAATTAAAACAAAAACTTGGCAAAATAGATGGTCGAGTTTCTTTGTACTTACAGGTTTTGTTTGCAAAATCTGTACAAGACCAAAAATCTTTTGTATTTTGTTTTGCATTTTATTATGAAAGCTTTTGTCTTGGATTACACCCAAGTTTTTTTTCATTCAGAAAATCAGCTGAGTTTGCTTTGAAATGTTTCTGGTTCTTGCATTCACCATGGATTGCTTGACATGAAATGAATGACCTAACACAGGAATCATGTAAACTCTTCTTTTACCCACCCACACGTGAACTGGTGCTGCTGTAGGAACAGGGATGTACCTGCTGAAAACAGAACAGAGGTTTTGCTTTTTTCAGCAGTTGCATTCTGCAGCAGCAGGCAGTTTCAGCCAGCTCCTGCATAATGCCAGAGCTGATGCTTCCTTTTCTTCTGTCTGCAGCCTGTCCCAGGTGGGCCTTCGGCGCGGGCTGCTCGGAGGAGTGTCAGTGTGTGAAGGAGCACACGCTGGAGTGCAGCCCCAGGAACGGCTCCTGCACCTGCCAGCCCGGATACCACGGCAAAAAGTGTCAGAAAGGTACCACACTCAGCCAGGTCCCCCACATCTGCTTCCTCCTTTGTCCCAGAAACTTCTCCTTCCTCCACCTGCCCGCTTTGTTTGGCTGCTGCTACTCATGTATTCATATCCTGCTAATGATTTTGTGGGGTTTTAACCCTGCTAGGCTTGCAGGGACATCGAGGAGAATAGAGATTAAGAATTGGAAGAGTTTTAGCCTGGTCAGATGACAACAGAAATCCAGAACCCAAATCCTAATACAATATTAAATAATGAAGATGATGTGAGTTTTTATCTCTGTGCTTTTTTAACACAGTCAGTAAATAAGTGGTGAAATCTGTGTTTTATGGCAGTGAGGTGATTTGTAAACAGGTTCAGTAATTCTGCTTTTCCTTCAGATTTGCAGCTCTTTGAATTCAACTTGCTCTTTGTAGTTTTTGGGGGTAGTTCAAAGAGAATTGTATCCCACATTCATGTTTGCATGTCTCAGTAGCCCTTTCCAGACAGCAGTGGAGTAATACAATAAAGATTCTCCCTTCAGATTTTTCTCTGGCCAGGCAGGACTGTGTTGGATTTATGGCAGTAGTTCTGGTGGGTTTGATGGAGAATAATAATGAAAATATTTAATATTTTTATCATTCTTGGTGATGGGCTCAGTTCTGACAGGGAGCATGCCTTGCCCAGCACTGGCTGTGCACCAAGGCAGAGAGCAGCAGAACTTAGATGTATAAGAAGAGAATTCTATAATGTATTTAATTGAATACATCCTCAAGTATTCTAATTGAATAAATCTTTAAGCACTCTACCACTCTGTTTCTGGGTTATATTTAAGCAGTAACCTTGTTGAAACGTAAGCATTTATTAAGTATTTACACTTGGTTAACAACACCTCTAAAATGTACACTATAATAAATTCTCTGCAAGTTTCTGCCCAATTATTTTCTGATTTTTGTTCACTTCTCTTAATTTTTCCTCTTTCTTATACATGTTCTATGTCTGCTTCTATCTCCAGAGTGCACCCCGGGGTTTTATGGGGCTGGTTGCAAACTGAGGTGCAGCTGTCCTCCTGATGTCCTGTGTGATCCTGAGACAGGAGCCTGCAAACATCCGTGTCCAGCTGGCTTTCATGGAGAAAAATGCCATTTGTGTAGGTACTCACTGCGTGTTTCCCTGGGAGATACACTAGGGAGGGGAAAGCTTATTCAGGAAGCTTAGGTTCAGATATAGAAGTTGCAGATAAATGGGTACATTTGTTGTTGATATGAGTTGGCAGTTCCCCACTGAAACCAGACTGATATTTGGAGCCTGGCAAATGTTGTCTTTCTCTCTCTTCATCTCCCCCTGCAAAGGTCAAGGCACAAAGCTGAGGCCAGTTACCCAAACTAACATTTGTCCAGGTAACAACAGTTGCTTTTAAAGCTTCAGGCACAAATTTTGCAGGGCTCTGCTGCAGTTATTTTCAAACCACCAGTTGCTCAGACACTAATGCTAACATGGATCACTTCTACCAGCACAGCTCAGGTTCAAATTGGTGGTCGTGGTGCCTCCTGATGCCTTCAAAATGCTTCTAACCATGACTTTGGGGCTTTTTTGTCCAGCTTGTCAGCCTGGAAGCTTTGGAATGGGCTGCAGGCAGAGGTGCAGCTGTGGAGGAGCCCCCTGTGATCCGAAGACAGGGCAGTGTGTTTGCCCAGCTGGGAAGACTGGTGCTACGTGTGAGCAAGGTGTGTGAGGTGCTGGACCAAGGTAGGGAGTGCCTGGCTTTGGGAGACCCGACAAGAAGTTAAATTTTGCTGTTTCCCAAACCAGTAAACAGACAAACTGTGATGGAAACTGGGAGAGAGCCTCTCTTTAGCTGTGTTCTTGTGTGCTGCAGTTTAATGGCAGGGCTGGTAGGTCTGTAGATATAATATCACAATCCAGCTCAGTTTTGCTATTATTTTTAAATTCTTCAGGGTGACAGCAGAAATCTGTAGCTGTCCTGAAACAGAAAATGGCACTGATTACACCTCATGTGCTTTTTCTCCAGATTGCCCAGATGGCCAGTGGGGACCAGACTGCCAGAACTCCTGCGAGCCCTGCGCCAACGGGGGCCAGTGCAACAGGGAAACCGGAGCCTGTGACTGTCCCCCTGGCTACACTGGGCCATCCTGCTCTGCCAGTGAGTCCTTGCCTCAGCCTTCCCCATGAAAAGAAAGTCAGATTGAAAATTCAGGTTATGCTTTGATTTCTGCCTTATTATTCTTTTGTGAGATAAAGCACGCTGATCTGAGATTAAGTGCCCTTCATCTCCAGGAATTCCCCAGGTTGGATTTGACATTATTTGTGGGAGGGAGATTGCAGATAAATGCACGTGATCAACTAAGCTGCATCCCAAATGGATGTTATCATTAGACATAATTTATGGCAAGCTGTACTTGGAAATAGAGTGTTTAACAGCCACAACACTGGGGCTGTAATCCTGGCTGTTTGGCAAGAGGTGTGAGCTGGCCCACATGGCATCGTTCTCGAGTTATGTTTGCAGCAGCACTCCTTGGTGTAGATAATGCAGGATAAAATAATACTGAAGATGAGGGAGCAGTATCAGTGCTATCCCTGCAGCCAGGGACCGTGGGAATGCCTTCAAGGAACTGTCCTGTGCTGCCCCTGGGTGTTAGAAGGCTGCTTGAGTGTGCCTGTTGAGCTCTGCTTTGTTCAAGACCTTGGTGGTGGCACGTTTTTAATTCTTACTAGCCACAAAATGGCTTCTGGGGAAGGTTTTCCTCCTCTGGGGAAACAGCCTGATGCACAGGAGTACCCAAAAGCGTCTCAGGCTATTCCCACATTCCAGGACTCAGCCCCAGACACCCGGGATGCAGATCCCAGATATTTCTGTGCTGCCATCTGCATCCCTGGATTCAGCTAAACCTGTTTTAGGGGGCGAGCTGTCGCTGTCAGTTTGGGAAGATGAGTCTGAGGCAGGTGAAGTCACAGCCTGTCTGTGTTTGCAGCCTGCCCTGATGGGCACTATGGCCCGAGCTGTGTGTCGCTGTGCAGCTGTGGCAGCAGTGCCCAGTGTCACCCTGTCACCGGAGAGTGCTCCTGTCCCCCGGGCTGGACCGGCCACGACTGCAAACACCGTAAGTCAGGGCACACGGGATCTCCCGGGGACTGCACGTGGAGGAACCAGCTCTGTTTGCTCTTAGCTTATTACAGTTTTTTAATATCGTTTTGCTAATCTTACTGCTTCTGAAATGGTGTTTTTGTGGGTTTGTACAGCCTGGGTGGTTATAATCCTTAATTATCCAGGTTCAAAGCATTGAAATAGATGGCTGATGAAGTGCAAAGTATTGATATAAGCTCTTATTTCAACACTATGGATCCCTTTGCCCAATACCATCTGTCCCGTCAGCATTTTGACTGACAGACAGTTTTGTTTTTCATTTTCAGTGCAGATTAGTTTTGAGATTAATTCTCCATTTCTCATTTTGTTAGGGGGAGATTTATTCAACAAGTGAGTGGCATGTAGAGTCGTGTGTCTAAAGGTCACTTTTTAACTTGGGAATATAAATGCTGTAAAAAATTCTGTTCTCTGGAAGAGCAGAGCATCCTTCTGTTGACTTTAGCATCGCTCTCCATATTGGTGGCTGTGTGAGAGAGTAGATTTGCCCTTTTTGGATGGCACCATACAAATGTGAAACCATCCTGCTTGATTCCTCCCTTTTCCTGTGACACATCTCTTCTGTTTGATTCATTGTGATGCCTCTTGCAAAAAGCCAACAGAAACAAACCTCCTTCTAAACTTGGTCTCAAACACATAAAATCATTTAATTGGCAGTGTTGACAGCAGCAAGTTTTGCACCTGACTTCTCAGGCTCTGCACTGAAGAAAATGCTGGGAAAATCTGAAGTTTCCACCCATATGAATATTTTAAAAATCAAACCAGTTGGTAGTGTGTAGAGCCACAGAGATGGCTTTTCACGACTCCCTGGGCCGTCTAGAGAATTGAGAGACCATGACAAAGGAAAGCTTTTATTTCTATTCAGTGTAAGATCTGAGAAAAATTGTTTTGCAGTGATATCTCGGTAAGGCAGCTCTGCCAGCTATTGCAGACCAGGCATTAAACAGATTCCCAGCTCCAAAACCAGGTTTCTGTTGCCCTAATTGGCACTTTCATCTTCTTCCTTACTCAAAAGAAAGGAGATGTTGTGGTACATTGTTGTAATTGTGTCAGTGCTGTGTGATTTTAGGATGAAAGCAGTAAGTTGCTTTAACAAACATTGTGAGATTCCTTTGTGTCCATGCTGCATTTCCCGGTATTCTGAGGAAAACATGGAAGGTGCTCCCAAATCTGTCTGGTTAAACCCATTAACTATTCTGGCTATGCAGTTTTTTGTTTAGGGAGTCAACAGCTGATATTTTATTTCCATTAAATTACAGATTTGTGATTGATGGGTGTGGATTCACAGAATCAGGGGGTTGGAAGAGACCTTTAAGATCGAGTCCAACCCATGTCCTAACACCTCAACTAAACCATGGCACCGAGTGCCACATCCAGTCTTTCTTTAAACACATCCAGGGATGGTGACCCCACCACCTCCCCAGGCAGTTGATCCAATAAAACACTTTTTCCTAGCATCTAAATTTCCCCTGGCCCAGCTTATAAATGATTAGTTTTATGACTATGATTGATTAGTTTTATGCGGATGGGATAATATCTGCCTGCGTCCGGCTGAATCAGACCAGCAAAAAACTCTCTTTATTTCCACAACCTGCACCTGTGCTGCAGCTGGGAGTTCAGTCCCAAGGCATTTTGTGCATTCTGCATTCTCTCACGCAGCAGTGCAGCAGGGTTTGGGGGTGGTGCTGGATGTGACCCCATTTCCCTTGGCAGCCTGCAGCAGCGGCCACTGGGGCCAGGGCTGCGCCAACTCCTGCGCCTGCGACGGCGGCGACTGCGACCCTGCCACGGGCACCTGCTCCTGCCAGCCGGGATTCACCGGGCAGCACTGCCAGCTCAGTAAGTGCCAGCCTCCCCAGCACGTGCAACTTCCCAAACCCCAGCTCTGGAAGTTGTGTTTTCCTGGTCATTCCCCGCAGGAACGCTCCCAGGCTGTTCCGCCCCCGCTCTGCCCGGCGCTGCGCTCTCGCGTTTCACCAGGGTTAGATGCTTTCCCTAATTTGATTTCCAGAAAAGGTATTTTCAGCCTTGTTTTGGACCCAGCAGCTATTTTTAATGTTAGGATCTCGTGAGAGGGATAGGATTGATGTATTTTTGGGTTGTGGCATAAGAGTTTCTGTACTGGTTTTATTTATTTGGTTTTAGGGCAGCACTTACCCTTCTTAAATCTCTATTTCAGGTCAGACATATAGAAATACTTCAGATGTACATAACAGAAGAAAAAACAGGAAGTTTTGGAGTCCTGTATTTATTAACAACAAAAATGTGTAATGGTCTTATCAGAGGCCCACAACCCTCACCTTAACATTCACCTCCTGATGTCAATAGTAGATGCTTCAAGCATATGAAAACAGGCTCATAGTCAATTCCTCATATGTCTCCCTAGGTGTCATCAATTTCTCATCCAGGAGCTTCTTGAGACAGAAGCAATATCTCTATATTTAATGCAACTTGATTTTTTATTTTTTTTTCCAATTAACGTGCCTATTTTCTTTTTCATTTCATGCAAGCATTTGGAACCCACTTCATCTTGTGGCAGTAAGTTGCATAGTTAAGCTGCTATTACTATTATTATTGATTATATTGATGTTGTTAAATAAAATAAACATTTTATCAACTAGTTTAACAATCTTACAGTAGCACAGATGTAGCTACCACAGTCTCAGTAGCGTGGGCAGGATTAACTGCTGGTGTCACACAGAAATGTCAAAACAATTAATCTGGAACCATGACCTAAGACAAGAAAGCCTGGAAAGTTGATCTTGCAGCCCTTGTTGCTGTTGGCACAGAGGGAATGGAAGGACGGTGTGTGGGGAGGACCAGCTCCCAGAGAAGGAGCTGCCAGCTCTGCTGCTCTTTCGCTCTTGATCTCTCCCAAAATAGCATCTTTGCAGAGAGAGAGAGTGGCCACATAGCCGCTTGTAATCCTCGCTGGGAAGGGAATCAGTGAAGCCCTCACCATTGACAAAACATCTGGCAGTTCCTAAAGTTCTTTCTGTGAGCTTTCTCTTCTATTTAGTCTGCTTTTTACCTTCTTTTGTGTGTGTATGTGTATATATATGTTTAAAATTGCACATATATGTGTGTGTGTGTGTGTGTGTGTGTGTGTGTACACGCAAGATTATGAAAATCATAGTTCTTCCCATGATTTTATGCTGCCTTGGAGGTGACTTCTGGATATCTTGAAATATCTTGAAATATCCTTTGATATTTCCTCTGCTCCCCATGCATCCCTACCCTCTCCCTGCAGGTTGGGCTCCTTCCCCTGGCAGGAGCTCAGGATCTCTGTCGGGGTGGCTGGATCCTGACACGCATCACAGCAGCCTGTGCCTGCTGGAGCAGGGGCAGATTCTCTGTGCTGTGGACTGTGAAATCATTTGTGAAGTGCTCTGACCCTTTTCCATCACCTTGAAAAGCCTCAGCTCTGGGCTAAACACCGTGGGCCTGAAGGGAGCCCTGCTCAGAGCCCCCTTGCTGCCCTGCAGCACCATTTCCCTTGCACAATTCTCGGACTGAAATTTCAGCTGAAAAGGAAGCATGGAGAAGGATCAAGCTTTTAAGGCACAGAACACCTCTATGTATTTATTTGCTAAATAGGGATGTGCAGCTTTGGGAAGAAGAAGGGATTTCACCTGTGAGTGCAAAAAAATAAATTCCAACATACATTTAAATAATGTCCCATTTTTTTACTCCTTGAAAGCAAAGAAGTACTTTGAAGAGAAAGAGGTACCTTGCTCTTCTCCCATCTCCCATCCCAACTCCTCTGTAAAACAAACAGTTGGCAGAGTCCCTGAGCTGCAGGAGCACCTGAATTCATGCCAGCTCCAATCACTGCCCACCCATGGCACCAAACAAACAACACCAAACCCACCCCCCTATTCCAGACATGGAGCTGTCTTTGAAGACTCTCGTTTTCTGTTCTCTCTGATTTCTTCCAGATTGCCTGAAAATCACTTTGTTGCTGTAAATGCTAAAATCATGGGCTTCTAGAAGAGATTTGGCAATAATCTCCATAACTCATTTAGAGGGATGTTCACAAGACCTTCAAACATGAGTAGAGGCCCTGTAATACTGTATTTAGCCAAGTCTATCTCTATGTTTCAGCCTGTCCAAAATATTCAATGTGAATTAGGCAACTGGCCCTGTTCTTAATTGATTTTCCTATAATCCTGGAAGAAATTATTTTCATTCTCATATGTTTTCTTTCTTCTGATGGCAAGTACCATGCAAATCTTTTAAAACTCCTCACATTAACTGCTGTGGAAATGTAATTGTTAATCTGTCCCCCAGATGTAATGTTTTCACTTGGATTTTTCAAAGCAGAGCATGAAAGTAAAGTGTACAGCATTCAATTTAGAGCTTTGTGAAGGCAACCAACACATTTCATATTTTTTCCAGCTTTCTGGGGAAAGAGGATTTGCAGGAAAATGGAGGAGTTTCTCCCCTTCCAGATGATGAAGTCCCAGAGGAGATGTGCACAAAAGCAACTCCAGACCAGTGGGCAAAGCGTCATTGTGCAGAACCTGTGAAGTCTCAGGCTTTGTTAGTTTTCTGTGCAGAATTTAGTGTTTCAACACTCTGGAATTTTTCTAAAATAGATCTGAAATGTAGCCCAACTTACCTGAACCTCAAGGGAACACTCAAATCTCAGTTTTAAGCTGTTACCTTTACGCCTTGATTATTTTGGAAATAGATTTCCCATGTATGTAAAAACTCCCCATTGATCCCTGGTGTGCTCTGGCATTAACCCATCACTGGTTGTGATTCCTGTGCTGCAGGGTGCCCCGAGGGGAGCTTTGGCCCTGGATGTGAGTCCAGCTGTCAGTGCCAGAACGGAGCCGCCTGCGACCACGTCAGTGGAGCCTGCACCTGCACGGCGGGCTGGACTGGAACCTTCTGTGAAAGAGGTACTGCTGCTCCCCCTGGTCCCTTCAGGATTCATGGAGAATTTGTTTTGGTTTTTATTCAGAGAGCAGGTTTTTCAACTGACAGCATTGGATCTAAATGAAACATTGAACTTTATTGGAAGCTGATACTGAAATGTGAACTCCCCTCCTAACTCGGCAGAGCATCGTGCTGGGTGCCAAATGTCGGGCACATGTTTTCACATGGTTAAAATTAAATATATGCTCAAGGCTTCTGCTGTATCACATCTTTATGGACACACTTTTCAAGCAGAGTGCCACAGTTTGAGCACAGAGCAGGGAGATGCTTGTTCAGCCTTATGCTTGCTTGTTTCTAGTGCCTCCCTGAAGCGATTTCGAGAAAAACATGGATGTGTGCATTATCCCTGTGGAACTCTTTAAGAACAGATTCACTTCTAACTTAAATATGTCCAATACTATTCTACCTAATCTTCTATTACCTAGTCATTTTGTAAGGTGCTGCAAATGTTGGACTGGATTCTTTAGCTACATTATGGTGAGTCAGTCTGTGGCATTGTCACAGGAGGCTGCTGTCGTGCTGCATCATTTTGCAGATTTTTTGTATAAAATATACAAGAGAAACAACACAGGGCCATTCAGGCACTGTGAAAGTTCTGTGTGGGTGATTGAAGATTCTGCAGATTATGGTACTTGAACCAAAGTCACAACTATTTTTCATGGAAAGCAGCTTTATCAGCCAGGTTCAGCGGCGAGGATGGAGGGAAGTGGCAGCACTTGCAGGCAGCTGCTGCCCTCTCATGGGAAGGAAGATGCTCCACAGCCTGACCAGGAATGTGGCTAGGCATCCACCGGCTGGAGTTGCTAGTGCTTGTTGTTGTTTCCCTCTCATTCTTGCCAGGGACTATTATACAAAATAAATACTCTTTCCAAGGCTCTGCTGCAAATTTCACCTTGGAATTCATGGTATCTCCGCTATGTCCCTTTTTAATATAATTTAGCTGAAATCTGTTTTCCTAAATCTACTATTTTTTAAAAAAATTATTGTATTTTTATTGGGGAAAAAAAGAAAAGGAAGTCATCTGTGTTGCTGTGTAAATCCCTTCTTTCAGCAGAAAAGAGGCCAAACATCCTTTGTCAGAATAGGTGTGATGAACATGGAGAAGACTGGGTGATTCTATTGGTGGAAAAAAAAAAGAACAAATCTCAGCTTCCAAATCAGTCATGTTGGACATTTTTATCTTTTATTTAAGTCCTGAAGGAAGATTGTGGAGGGGAGAGTGAAATTCAGCGCTTTGTAAAACACCGTTTCCGCATGTTTTCTCTCAAGAAGGCAGAGTGTTTGCTCTCAGCTGACCTGGGTTACCTCTTAACTTAGGAAGTTTTAACCAGAACAGTTTGGCAGCTTCCAAAAGACGCCGAGGGAGGAAAACATGTGGGTGGTTTGCCCTTGGTAGAACCTTCTTGGCACCTTCTCTCGGAGGAGCTGTAGCGCTTCTGTTTCGAGTGACTGGGAGACTGGCAGGGTTTCCTTCTGGCAGGGATGTGCTTTTTGCCGTCCTCTTGGCAATCCACCCACGTTGGCCAGGCTCTGTGCCTTGCAGGCAGAAATTCACATCGAGCCCTGGCGCTGCAGAGTTGCCTTGGACTTCAAACATCCTGCTGATGCCTCAGCCCGGGGCTGGGAAGGACTTCTCAGTCATCACAGAGATGTTGAAACTGAGACTTTTGCACTTCTGAGTTCAAAGTCCTGGGAGAAGACAGCCCCTTACAAAATCTGATTTTGATTGATATTAATAATTAATATCACCCCTGCACAGCAAGGGTGTTTGAACCTGCAGTTGTTGCTTTTGGTATTTTGCATTGTTGCAGCATGGGATCTGGATTCAATCTGAGACTGCAGAAATACAAAAATTTGCCATCGGATTTTTGGTTTTCATTTGGGGAAAATTTCTTTTCATTTTGGTGGGAAGGTGCTTTTATTTTCATTAATTTGCTGCCCTCAATATGAATTAAGGCTTCATAGGTTTAGGTACCAGCCCTTGTTGCAAGACACCACTTCAGTGACCATTTCCAAGCTTATTTGCCACAAATTTAGTAATCTCTTATTAATATTTATTAGAATTGTTAATGTAAACTTAATCCTTGCTGAGTCTCAATCTATATATGTCTGTCAGTAATACAGATAACAACCAAAGCCACACCATCATCATCATCATCATCACCCCCCAGCACAGGACAATTTCCAAGCTCACCCATAGCAGGAGACACTTTTGCTCCAGGGCTGCTGTTTCATGAGACCTAGCTGTAAATTATTCAGGAGCTGACTGAACTTCTGTGCTCTGAGCCACAGGATGCTGACAAAAGACCTCACACTCTTCAAAGTACTTTTGTCTGTCCATCAGCATCTCAGTTCTGCTCTGCCCTGAGTCACCTTTGATCAGCTGCTCTTCATCTGGTACCACTCAGTGGTACTGCTGCCTCTGCAGTTGTGCTGTGGTCACATATAATAATGATGGGGAAGAACAAAGCTATCAAGACACTCTCTGAAAGAAAATTAGACGTTTCTGAAGGTGGTACATGCCTGCTCCATCTTTCAGCCCTGCTCAGTGCTTTGTGAAAATGAACCTTGTGAATCTTGTGACTCTTTCAAAGGAGTTTCAAAAGCAGCAAAACTGTTTCAGTTGCAGAGTAGGTAACGATGGCAAATGAGGCTGAAAACAAAATAATCTACAAAGAAATGATTTCAGTCTGTGAGAGCAATCTAGGAAAGGCTTCCTTTGAATTTTCTTGAAAGCAGCAAGTGATACAAGCAGAACAGTGATGAAATAATGTAGGTCTCTTCACAAGGCCTCCCATCACCAAAGGAATTTTTGGTGGATGCTGCTAGCAGTGCCACCAGCTTCCATATCTGAGCAGAGAACGTTATGTGCTTGGGCAGAAGGTGCCAGAGGGACCCAGGGAGTTGTGGCTGGTCCTGAACTGAAGCAGCAGCCAGTGTCTCTGCACTCCTGGGTTCTGCAAGGGCAGGGATCACAGCAAAGGTGGCTTTGTAAGTCCTTTCTGTCCTGTTCTGCAGCATTTGGGGTATGATGTGGCCCACTGACAAGCACTGATCCTTATTTTCACTGCTGTCAGCACCGATACAGATAAAAATTGAGTCCATGGGGCTGTACTCCCTTAGTCCAGGTTCAGTTCCAGATGTAGGAGCAGAGCTCCTCCAGCTCCCTGGGGTTGTTTTGCTATGTTTAATTTGTCTTGGGTTTCCTTCCTCATTCACTTTGCCAGTTTTTCATTTCAGCACTGAACTGCACCACTGTGGCTCAGGTTCACTGTAAAAGAATCTTTAGGAGAGTGTCAGGACAGTAAATGGGAGCAGAAGTTTTGCATTGCCAAAGGGAGGGAGGTCAGCAGGGATGGCTCTGGAGTCCTGTATTATGTTGAATTATTTCCTCTGTCCATTACAGAGGCACGAGGAACAGCTTGTGTGAATCCAGCTCCATCCTCTCACTCGTTTTATGGCTTTTCAATATTCTCAGCCCTGTTTTCCTGTGCAGAAATCTGTTGCTTGTGTAAAAGGGTAACATTTTTCCAAGATGCACATGGCAGAACCGGGCAGGCTTAACCCTTGATGCATCTGTGCAAAGACGAGATGGAGTTTATGCAGCAAAAAAAGAAGCAGGAGCTGTGCTAACAAGGAATGTTTTGTATTTCCAGCTTGTCCAGACGGATTCTTTGGGATTGACTGCCACCAGGTGTGCAAGTGCAAGAATGCTGCTGGCTGTGACCACGTGCTGGGATTGTGCCACTGCCTCCCAGGCTGGCTGGGGGAGAGCTGCGAGCAGCGTACGTACACCCCTGCTCCCAAACCCCTCTGGGAATGGGGATACTGCCCTGCCAGGGTTCACTGCCAGATAACTCACCTTCCTTCCCAAAGATGCCAAAAATGAAACTATTTTTGGTGGCTGTGTAAAATCATCAGCTCTCTTTATTTTTTTTTTTACTTGACAAACATGATAAGCATCAGGTTTTAAATAGCAGAGCTGTCTCCTGCCATATGACAGCTCCCTGCTTTTTATTTTTGTGTGACATTAAGTGATTAAATGTTGTGTATCTGTTTCTGGTGTATCTCATCTAATTATCAATTATAAAGTGTCAGATTACAACTGCGCAAAGTAGAAAAATCAGAGCTGGGAGCATTTTGTTATTTGAGCGTGGCAAAATAGTTTTAAAATAATTATTATAAAATCTATTTGTTTTAAAATAAATATCAGTTTCCTAGATGTTCAGAAGTATGGATTATCCCACAGTTTTTAAGCTAAACAAGTGCTTGTGAGCATACATGTATAAAATTGGCTATTCTGAGAAATTTTTCACTGCATTTCATGGGAAATTAGGTTATTTTCTTTAGCTGCATGGCTTTACATATGGAGATCACTGAGTCTATTTGCAAGGCTTAGCAAATAAGTGGTTTTTTTTAAGATTTTCAGGTTTTAGCTTCTCAACTTCCTTGTTTTCTTTTAGGATGATGTCATGGTCTAAACTTGCTTTTGAAAATATGAGTGCTGTCTGCAGGACTGGGGTGTAGAGCTGGGCTCCAGGGCAGCTCCACAACGAGCCAGTTCTGCTAGGGAACACTTCTTTAATTCATGGGTCATGGCCTTCTGCAGTAGAAAAGTGGTTTAATTTAGAAAATCGAGAGAAATGTGGCTTGTATTGAGGCAATGCTGTTCTCCAGCCATACACTCTTTTATCATCAGCCCTGTCTGAGGGCAGTGCTTGCACTTCATATTTTCCCCTCATTTTCCCCCACCACTCAACACAGCTTATCTCCTGAGAAGGCTTCTCCTGCAAAATCCCCTGCTCTTTTGTCTACAGGTGGGTCAGTTCTGCTGAATCTTCCCAATTTTAGACACTTTTTCCAACATCCCACCACTGCAGGTTTTTGCCTCCTCATGACACTTGGCTGTCCACCTCCCACCACCTGAAGATGCTGGGGGTAACCCAGGCTTTGAGTGTAGAAGAATGGAGTGAGCACAGAACAAAAGCAGATCAGAGTCACTTACCTATCCCACAGATCAGCAGAGGTGCTGCTGAGCAGGTACAATATTTGCTTGATCACAGCCCATTCTTCCTGTCGAGCCACAGCATTGGCAGTGTGTCACTTTTCCCCCTCCCCAATCCTTAGCATCAGGGATGGGAAACTTTGCTACGTATTTCATTAAATTCAATTAAGAAATGCAGTTCCTTCTCCATGGCCTCTGGTGCCCTGCCCTACTCACAGTAGGGGAAAAACCCTATTTATTATCTTGTGCTAGAGCCATTAGACTTTGTGCTGGGTCGATTTATTCCTCCTGCTGGTGAAGGTGCCAAAGCCTCTGAGGCCTCTTGAGAGAGAGGTCAGTTAACAGTGCAGGGTGTCTCCTCCTTTTCTCTTGGCTAAATGAGGGATCTTCATTTTGATTTTACAACTGGGCCTCATCCACGCTGCTCCAGAGCAAGGCAGCTAGGGGTGGGAGACAGCTCAGCACTCCCCATCCTCCCAGGGTGTTTAATATTCACCTTGCCTGTTCCTGGGACCCGCCAGCTCCAGCAGCTGGAAGGACAGCACTCGTGTGGAAGTAATCAGATTGCAGGCAATGTGCTAGAGGATATTGAGGAATAATTTTGGCATCATGGGATTTGAATTGATCCTAAGCCAGCCATGCAGTGAGTTTTATACTCTGCTATCTAATTACAGGCAATCCGGACAGTGATGCCTTTTGTTGAAGCTGCCTAATGCTTTCCATTACCAGACTGTGGGTTTCAGTTGTTTGAAAATGAATTATGTTAATCTGGGCTGAAATCTGCCAAGCAAGCTCTGCCTCAGCTTCAGTTTGTGCTCGGAGACTTTATTTGGGGATTTTTTTTAAGTGTCCACCTGAGGTATTTTAGGTTTCCAATAAAGAGGCTTAGGAAAAGTATGTTGCCTATTCTCTTTATTTCTTTTTTTTTTTTTCTTTTTTTCGTTGTTTTGTTTTAATGAACTGTTTCACTGAGTGCTGTGATACAGAAGTGAGGACCTGATATTTGGCATTTCTTTGTGATAGAGATGTAACCTGCCTTTCTGGATATTCCATTCCTGGAAGTGTTCAAGGCCAGGTTGGAGGGAAGGAGCAACCTGATCTAGTAGTGGCATTCCTGTTCATGACAGGGGGGTTGGACATTGATGATCTTTAGGGCCCCTTCCAAACCAAACCATTCTGATTCACTGCAAATTCATCCAAAGTTTGCAAACTTAAAAAAAACCCAACCAAACCCTCCAAAAATCTCATGTTGCATATGGTCTGTAGCAGATGTACACAATTCAATGTCTGAATTTTGCCTTAATTCTATCAGTACTAAGCATGCCTCTTTCTGGAGCTGTTGGAGCTCAGCAGAATCTTCACTGAAGTGGCTCCTTGTGGTAAAAAAGAGACCACACTGGTTTGAAAAATAAATTACTTCAGAAAAATTTGCTCAGCCAGAGGCACTGATAACAGGGGTTTGACATTTCATGGTGTGTGAGCACTTGAATTTGCAAATTCCCTGTTCTTTTAAAGCTAAAGCTTCATTTTGTGGAGAATAATCCACAGAAGTCACTTGAAAACAAAGCTACTGGACACCCTGTAGAATATTAGAGCCCATCAGTTTCCTGTGCTCCTGGGCACTTTTGATGGCTGTTGACTTCTAGTCTGGCAGAAAAGTCTCCAGTTTCATGTGTTCCTTATTCTGTGTGCAAAAAGGGATTTTAAAGACTGCAAACAGATAAATCGTCCTCTTGCAGAGGAAAGACACCAAGAGGAAAGTTTTTAACCAGGAAGAAATCTATTAATTTAAATCTTTGGATTAAGTTATCCCTTTTGTCTCATTGTGAAGAAGGAAAAGGCCCAGGTATATTTGTACATTCACTTGTGGAACACCATGAAATAGCTTCAATATATCACTTTTTTTCCTTAATCTTCAGAAAAGTACTTTGAAAATCAGGATTGTCCCACCAGGAAGCAAAAAACATTTGTGTCTCTCCAGTAGAATAGTTAAAATTTTCTTCTCCAGAAATTTCTGCTTTCTTACCAGAATTTTCACAGAAACACTCTATTGTCTTTTTGGTAAGTGTAACAAGAGCTTTGCACACATACTCCAAAAACCTCACACAAACCACTGCTAACCAGTCAGGGGATCTGGTGATGAGCTGGTTTTTCCTTTGGCTTGATTGTGCTATAGTGCTGGTCTCTATTGTGGAAATATTTAGTTCTGCTCCCAAAAACGGAGCCAGAACTCTGTAGATGTGCTGAACTTTTCACTTGGCAACCAAGCTTCATTTGCAGAACAAACTTTTAGCTGTGATGGGACTGAGCTCCTGCTCTTTCTTGTGGTTTCAATGTGGACGAGGTCCAAGCGATGACAAGAACGAGCAGTGTGGAAAAGAAGTCCTGGGAGAAAATGGTGTCTGAGAACCAGGCTGAGAAGTTGGAAGCTCTCAGATGGGGAGAAAAGGGCTGAGAATGGGTCAGGGGCTGTCAACCTCCAAGATCAAGGTGGTTTCACACCTCCCTTCTGTCCCCAGGGTCTTGCTCTCCCACAGCACTGCATCATGTTCACATCATGATGTTCACAACACCCTGAAAGGCAGAGAAGTTCAGTGAAAATGCACTGTTTAGCTGTGAAACATGGAAGATATCCCATTCAGCAAGGGCAGGACACTCTCCTGGGGCTGGGATCCAGGCTTTATTTGCCTCTCCAGTGCATTCCAGAAGTGCTACAGGGATGAGGGGCTCTGACAGGAGCCCCTGCAATGCAGAACAAAAACAGTGCAAGGAGGAGATCCAATTCCATCACCCCTCTTTGTATTATTTTGGATGCTATCTGAAGAAAACAAGGTAGCAGAACTGTTTGTTTTCCACCATTCAAAGCTATCCAAATCTCCAGTGCAATGGAGACTGCAGGAATTTTATCACTGCCATTTTTCATGGGCAGCAGCACTGAAAGCAGAGCGTTTGCTTGCGAGATGACTGCGTTAAGTTTTCACCTGGGAGCCAGCTGCTTAACCAAACTCACTGAAAATATCACCCCTCTCTGACCAAAGAATGAGAGTCTGGCTGAGCAGAGGCACCCAGCTGTGAAAAATGAACACTGAAAACAATGAAGTTGTCAGTTCTCTTACCAGGATGCAAATAAATACCAGGGCTGTCAGGCTGGCAGTTCTGCTGGACCATTAGTTTAGCACAAAGACGTTCTGCAGAGCAGGGGATGACAGCTGATCCATCACCTCCAGTGGTCCAGCCCCTCCATAGAAACCTCTTCAGAATGGGCTGTGAAACACATTTTTAACCCACATTATTATGTTAAACTTTCATAAGACACATTATCTCTAAACTGGAAGTGTTGCAGATGTGGTCGTAGTTTGCAGAATTATTTTTTTCTAAATACCTTTTGCAGTTTATGTATTGGCTGCTCTTGTGGACTTAGCAGTGCTAACAGTTGAACTTGATGATCTTAAAGGTCTTTTGAAACCTAAATGATTCTCCTATTGTCTCTAGAGTCAGACATGGTTAATATATGGGGTTTTATGTTCATTTATTTATTTATTTCCAGGGATGGTGAAGTCACCATACCTTGAAGTGCTCAAAAAATGAGTGGACACAGCACTTATGGTATTTGACCAAAGGTTGGATTGATGATCTTGAAGATCTTTTCCAATTTAACGATTCTATGATTTTATATGAGCTTAGGCGCTCTTATGATGTGAAAAGTGTCATTGGAGCACAGCTCCAACCTGATTTCCCTGGCTTTGAGTTGCATCTCGTGCTTGCTCTGGGCTTCCTTGGACGCTTCCTGATGGGGTTTTATGGAATTCTGTCGTTGCAGCCTGCCAGGGGAACAGCTACGGGCCGGGCTGCAGGAACTCTTGTCACTGTCACAACGGAGCTCTCTGTCACCACGTAACCGGGACGTGCCTTTGTAGCCCGGGCTGGAAAGGAGCCACCTGCCAAGAAGGTACAGCTGGAAATTCAAACCTCTGCCTATGGATTATAGGAGGGAAAAATAAAACCTGTGTTTGGGGAAAGCTCACTGGTATTTTAGCTCTCAGCTCATTGCCCTGTGTTGTCACTGGGTTTGGATCCGCACTGACGTGAATTTGTCCATTAAATTAATCCATGACACTGTGTAGGATCCCAGGGCAGAAGGGTGAAACAGTCATAAAGTGGAAAAAGACCTGATTTTGAAGGCTGATGAAGGGAGAAAAGGTCCATAAACCTCCCAATTATGATGCTGAAATAAAGCTGCTTCTTTTCCATGGCCTGCTTTACTGTCCCATGCACCAGACTGATCCTCGGCATTACCTTGTGCTGTTCCAGACAGAGCCTAAATCCAGAACATGTGAAAGGCATTGAGCCTTCCAGCCTTGGCAATCAGACCCGTACTTGAGGCTCAAATACAAGTGCAGCTCCACAGAGCCTTAGGAGGAGGCTGGCAAAGAAAGGCTACACTGTGGCATTGCACATCCTAATCCATGCATCCCAGGCAGTAGGAAAAGTCTGTCCATGCCCCGTGCAGAAGCTCCTTGTTCTGTGCCTTCCCCACGAGATCCCTGGGGTGGCAGAAGTACCATGGAGCTGGGAATGCTGCTGTGGATGCTCCTGGGTGAGCGGGGATTTAGAGTCAGCACTCAGACTCTCCCCTTCAACATCCCAAGATTGTTAGGGAAAGGGGATGAAAGCTGGCAGGGGTAGAGTGATATTTAAATGTAGCACATTCCCCTTTTAAAACTTGATATGAAGAGGCCTTTCCATGAAGGATTTAAAAATTGGGAAGGTACTGAACTGTTCTTGATGACATGTACAGCATGACCTAAATTTTAGTTTTCTCCAAAGGCCGCAAATACAAAACTAATGCAAAAGTTACAAAAGATGTTTCAAACACCCCTTTTTAAATACATGTTTGGGGATTTCTTTTCTATTTGAAGTGAGGAGGTAGAATAATTGTGTGAGGCTTGGGCAGCCATCCTCTGGTGCCTGTACTTTTCCAAGGTGAGAGCTTGCCCCTGTTTTCATCTTAAAGAGGTGTCACTCTGGCATGTGGCAGAGGTGTGTGGTTTTTTGCCAAAAAATTAGGTTCTATCCATAGAAACTGGTTGTGATAGGCATCAATAGACTTGCCTAATTAAAATTTGGTAAATGGTGAAATATCATCAGCTAGCTGTGGGCAGCAGGGTCAGTTAGAGAAGGAGCTGTGATTTTAAGAGGACTGTACAAAGAAATTCTGAGAACAGGGAAATCAAGAACTGCACTCCCCAGTGTTGAGAAAGCTGGAAAGAACCAAAGAAATGGGTTTTGTGGGTACAAACAGAAAGTCTCAAGGTTATTTGGTGGGTCACTAATTTGCTTAATCACCTACTTTGTTCCAAGACCAGTTTTATAGTGGTTGGAGTAATTCCTTATTGGTCGTGTCTCCGTTTTTGCTTGGTTGTACCTCTCAGAGCATCTTCCAGGGCCAGAAAGGCTGCAGGGTGGGAGAGGTGGTGCTGAACCTGTGTCCTTCTCCCGCACTTCCTGATGGAAGTTTTTCCCTGCCTTCCTTCACAGCCTGTCCCCCCGGGTGGTACGGAGTGAACTGCCTGCAGCGCTGCCTCTGCCACGGCCAGGCCACCTGTGACCCTGTGAGTGGCGAGTGCCAGTGTCCCCAGGGCTGGACGGGGACAGCCTGCGAGCTGGGTGAGTCTCACCACCTCCTCCAGCACCTCCCTTCAGTCACTCTGAAAGGAAGCTCACTTGAGCTGGGGGTCTGCTTTGAGACAAGCCAGAGGAAGAAGGAGACAGAAGAATGGAAAAGTTAAAAAGTTAAAAGAACTGGGGTTGATTAGTCAGAAATGAGAAGGCTGAGGAGAGATGTGATATTGGTACTTGAACATATCCATGGTGCTGGAAACTTGCTGGGCAGAGGAGATGGATAAGCTGTTCTTTGTCCTTTGGGAACGGGGACGATAGGTAATGAGCTCCACTTAAGGAGAAAGAAACCCCTAAAGATGAAAATGGTGTATTTCTAGATAATTTTGCCAAGGGAGGCTTCAAAATTTCCTTCACTGAAGGTTTTTAGGCCCAGTTTTGGTGGCTCATGATGTTGCAGAGGCGTGAGGGAGTTCCTGCTGGGGTTGCTGCAGCCTTGGACCCCATCAGACTCCCCCATCCCGTTTCAGAGTGTGAGGACGGGCAGTTTGGAGAGGGCTGTGAGCAGAACTGCAGCTGCCACCACGGGGTGTGCGACCAGTCCTCAGGGAAGTGCCTCTGCCACGCTGGCTGGACCGGGGACCGCTGTGATGTTGGTAAGCAGCTCCTTCTGCAAATCCTTAGTTTTAACCATCAGCCATTTCTGCCAGTTTTCTATTTCCTGTCTTAAATTTCCAGGATTCTGCAGGCCAGTAAGGAATTATGCCCTCTCACCCCATCTCAGACCCACAGGCAGGTCTCTGCCCAGCCATGCCCTTGTCCAAATCATTTTATCTCCTCTACCTCTGTTCCCTGCCTTAGAAAATGAAGGTATTTCTCTACCTTACACACTCAGGGAACAACACATGAAAGGGAGGGAGTTTTAAGGAGAATTTGCCAGATCAGCCACCTCTGTGGGTCATTGAGGGGAGCTCAGCAAACTGGACTGTGATGGTTCAGATAGCTCAGATGTGGCACATCACCCAGATTTGACACAGCTGTTTGGCATGCTTAGAGCCATCTGAATCCCTGAAATAAGGATGAAATCTCATTCATAGGTGACTTAAAACATGCTTTCAGCTCACCCACTGAGGTGCTGTGCTTTTAGCACAGCTTTCTGAGGTCTCCTGAGGTGCTGAGGACTCAGAAAGCTTCGGCCACCAGTGTGACCCATAAAGCCTTCTCAGTGCCCACCTCCCTTTCTCTTTGGTCACTTTACAGGGACCTGGAAGGTGGAAGCAGTTCCTGGGCACAGTTCAGAGTGCTCAAACAGCTGTCCCTGTGTGCACAGCTCTGTCAAAGCAAACAGCATCACCCTCTCTGTGGAGCCTGGATTTGCACTCCAGGCCGTGACTCGGTCTCTGCAAACTTTGCTGTGCAGACTCGTTAGCAGCCAGCATTAAGCACTTCTAATATTTTTAATATCTTCCCCTTCACTGATATTTTCTGGCCACGCAGTCTGCTAAACATACTCCAGAGCAGGAGCTGGGGCAAGGAGGATCCTGGCTGATGGCCAGCGGAGCTGCTGGTAGAACGCTCTCTCTGCTTGCCCCCAGCCTGTCCCCCGGGATTTTTCGGGAAGCGCTGCGAGGAGCGGTGTGACTGTGCCCACGGCTGGTCCTGCCACCCCCAGAGCGGAGCGTGTCACTGCCACAGGGGGTGGCGAGGGAAGCACTGCGACAAACGTGAGTGAGGGCAGCGCCTCGCCCTGGGGCCCGCAGCTCCGGGCCGCGGCCGGCTTGTCTGCACCCCCTCCTTCGGCGGGGCCGAGCGGGAGGTGCTCGCAGGGATGGGTGCGTGGAGGGGGTGGCTTTGTCCCGTCCTGCTGGCCCTCACAGGCTTGGTGTCCCCTGCAGCCTGCCTGCCGGGCCGCTACGGCGCGGGGTGCGGGCGGCGGTGCCGCTGTCCCGCGGGAAGGCCCTGCCACCACCTGACGGGGGCCTGCGGCTGTCCCCCGGGCTTCACCGGCCACGGCTGCGACAAGGGTGAGTTCCTTATCACACCGCAAATACCTCCCTCGGCGGCTAAGGCATAAATGGATTTCTTGAATCAGAACATGGGGATGTGAAGCCTGAAGAGGGAGGGGACAACACGCTGACAGGAGGGAAGATGGCCAAGGGCTGCTTGTCCCTCGGCCGAGGGGTTTGGCCAGCTCTGAGCTCTGTGCCAGCGCAGTTGGGGCTGCTGGGGTTTGCCCTCTCTGTGCTTGAAGCTGTTGCACTGGCAGGGAGCAGCCAGGGGCTGAACTGCCCCCAAATGGGCTGAGGATGGAGCCCAGCCCTGCCCACTGTGCAGGCAGTAAAGCAGCAGCTCAGCTTTTCTTGGCCTTGTCCCTGTGCGAGGCTGTCTATTCCTGCTCTCAGAGCTCGTGGAAGGGACATTTTCTGGCTTTTCTTAGCATGGAGTTTGGTCCCCCAGAGCTGTCGTTGGAAGCAGGCTCCTGCTCTGACCCCAGCTGTAACACCCTGGTTTTGTTCCCCCCCCACAAAGCTTTTCCTGAGCCCTGTTTTAGCCAAAGGAGAACCAGCAATAAATGAGAATTGAAAGGACTGACATCGGTGTCCTGTATCCTCCACCAGAGGACTCTAAATGCTGACCCACAACCAGGGCAGCTTAATGGAAATGAGATGTAAGAATTAAATGTGGAAAGTCCAAAACCTGTAGGCAATGTGGCTGTCAGCAGGCAGAATGAAACCAGTGGAGATGTTGATGTCACAGCAGCTTTGCAAGTTTAAACTTCTGCAAAAGGTAGAATGTCTTTATCCACATGCCTGGTCCCTTGGGAATTATACTGTTATTTTAGTCAATTTTACCTGACATTTCCCTATGATTTTTTTTTCTAGTGACAAGAAAATTGTATCTGGCCCTTGACAGTTGGGCACAAATTGACTGAACAAAACAAAATCAAGCAGTCAAGTAACCCCCAAGTAAATGTAATAAATCCAAAGTCCCGGAGGAGAGCGTCATTCCGTAGGCAGGGATTTTATTTAATAAATTTCAGCCCGCTCTTTGTTTGAGTGCTATATTTACCAAGACAAATTTAATTTATTGGTTTGCATTTCTTCTTCCCAAAGCTTGTCCACCGGGCACGTATGGGCAGGACTGTCACGGAGTGTGCCAGTGCTCTGCAGAGAATCAGGAATGTCACCCTGTCACTGGCCACTGCTCCTGCAGCCCGGGCTACCACGGGGCCCGCTGCCACCTCCGTGAGTATTTTTGGGGGTTGCTGCCTTTCTGACAGAGAGCTGAGTCTTGCAGGAGCATCTGCTGGTGCTTTGGGTTCATCTGTGTAAGTACAGTGACTGAAAGAAGTAGAGGTTAATTATAATATAAAAGTTACAGTATTACAAATAAGTTGCAGTACAGGAAGTAAGCATAGGGTGGGTTAATTGACACTAAAAAAAGTAGTTGTATTACTGCAAGGAATTAATTTTAAAAAACATTTTCTAAAAAAAATTAATAATGTTGGTTCAAAAATGTAATTAATTCAATCCTTCAAATTAATTTTTAAAACCACAAGATTTACCAGCTAAATTCTTTCCAATCTCATGCCACGCCAAAGAATGTAAAGATCATTCTCTGCATTGCATCTCTCAGCTACACCTGGATATTGCACAGCTCTCTCATTTCCAAATACCAAGTCCAAAATACTTCCCGAAATCTCTGCGTGCTCAAGTAAGGACAAATGGTTATGAGAAAACAACAAGCTGAAATTGGCAATAAATCCAAGTGATTCATAAAGTCCTTTCAGTTGCAGAGCCTTCTGAGGAGCAATCAAATTAAACCAACTGTTACTCTGGATTGAAAAATGGTGACTAGTGTAGAGGACAAAATGCCAACTGGCCCAATGCTCCATCATAAAAAATATTCCCAGATCCACATGGCTCATGCCGGTATTTTAGGACATCTGTAAAGTTGTTTCTGGTGGAATGTGGCAACTGATAAGAAACATATACTAAAGCAGCCAATAAAGGAGACAGTTAATTACCTTTTTATTTACAACTTTAATTTTGGTTTTACTCCACGGCTTGTAATAGTCTCATTTAGAGGAGAAAAAAAAGAAAAAAAAAACCAAGCTGTTGTCTTTCTTGCTCAGTTTTTCTCTCTTTGGTGAGTGTTGATTTCTCTTTCTTGGGAATCCAGCACAGTTCTGTTTGGCTTAATTGCTTTTTGGGCTGACAATTTGGATACAAAAGCCAGCTGTCACATGTGCAGCTCTAGTAAGGGTTAAACCACTGTTTTATAGAGAACAGAAATAGGAGAAAGACTCCCCTTAGGGATGGGCCTTTGTATTGCCATCACGTCATCACAAGTTATTCTTTAAAATATAAATTATAAATAAAACACAAAGGATTGATTCTGTCCTCCTCTGTGCATCAGTTTTTGCTGTGAGATCGAAATCTGGCCTTCAATGTTGGGGCTGGAGCCACTTGGATCCATTATATATTAGATTATAATAAATGTTATAGTAGAGCAGTAGTGGAGATCAACTATTTAACAGGATCATTTTAAAAGACTTAATCATGGTCAGCCCATTACCTTTATGTAGCAATTTCTCTGTGGCCATTACCTGTGTGTGTAGCACTAAATCTCTCATTACAGTAAATGTCCTCAACCTTACTTAGATACTTCAGGTTTTATTTCAGAATTTTAAAATTGAAAGCATTAACAATTACACTGAAGTTCTGATAGAGAAGGTATAAAAAGATTTGTTGCAAAATAAAATCTGTATTTTGCTGTATTCAGGGGGGATTTTTGCCATGGATTTCTGTGTAGCTGGGATTAAACCTAAAGATTTGGTTTAGATTTGAGATTTCATAGTGTTTTGTACTCTGACATTCCAAAAATATACAGAAGATTCTTAAACACAGGTTGTTAGATATTTATTGGAGAAATAATAAAATGATGGAAGCTCACAGAAAAATACTTATCTATGTTGGTGTTGTTCCTGTTGTCCCCTGTGCCACTCATAGACAGCCACACAAAACAGGAGAACAGTTAATTGTGAGTTATTTCAAGTTTAGGTCAGTGGAGGGAGAGATTGTGGGCCTGATGCTGAAGTGACCTACTGAAAACCAAGGGTGGCTCGCGTGACTTTGGTGGGAATACTCCAAGTTCCTGCTGTCCTCAGTACAGGGAAAGCTGAGGCTGCTCCAGGGTGAAGAAGCTCTCGATAGAATATTAAAACCAGCGCAGGGAGCCGCTCCCAAATGGGCTCTGGTCCAGTCAACATGTGGTTGGATGCTGCTGGAAACAGTTTCTGGCAACTGTTGCCGTATTTATAGTACAGTGAAAAAAGGGTTCAAGAAAGTATCTATAAAAGGTGTAGTTGGCTGGGAAGTCAAATTTCCAGGAGCCAAGAGCAACGGGGCTTTCATGTTCTCAAATTTTGGAGTGAGGAGCTGAAAAAGTCTCTTGGCAGGGTCCAGAGCAAGAAGACAAACTAGCAATAAGGTTCTCATCACTTGTCCATAACTTGCTGGATGGGCAGATCTACTTGTTAAAAGGAGTAAAAAGCAGTAAGTGATGGTGGAATGATTAAAAAAAAAAAAAAAGCATGGTATGTTTCTGTGACATTGACTGGGCTGGGAGATCTCACCAGCTTCACCCTCAAGCTGTAGGTGACAGGATGTGTCAGAAGGGATTATTTGACAATGTGATTAATAGCATTGGTCAGAAAAGCCTCAGTATGTGCAATTGCTATGGAAAGATTTAGGAGCTCTTGGTCATGACAAACCCACTCAAAGCAGAAGGAAAATCAGGAAATGAGGTGGAAATCTAGCTGCCACTCCTTTGTTCGCAGAAAAAACATAAGTCAGAAGTACAGGAAACCGTTAAATTAGAAAATGTCTTTATGAGATAACTGGTGGTGCAAGAATAGCCCTCTTTGCAAAGGCAGAGCCTACTGAAATGGTGGGACATGGTGCAAATTGCCCTTGTTATCTGCATCAAAATTCTTCTGCAAAGTACTAACAGATGAGGTGGCCTTGTTATTGGCCATGTGCACATTGCAGCAGCTGAACATGCCCTGAGTGTGCTGCTCCTTCTCCAGCCAAAATACAGGAAATACTGCAAGGACAAAGAATTTGGTAAGGAGGGAATTACTGCATCCTGTTCAGTAATGGAGCAACTACTGCTAGCTGTGAGCTAAGGAATAGCTCTGACAGCTTTGCCAGGGAGAAGCAGCTGTCTTTTGGAGTCTGGGACACAGAATTAAAAAATAAAGGAGAAAATCCAAATGATGACCAAAAGGAAAAGAAGGAGGAAAAGAGATACTCACATAGAGGAATTAAATCATTGAATCTGGATGAGTCCTTAACTTCAAGTCTTGATGGGAATGAAAGAGGTGTTGCAGGGCTCACTCCTTGATGCCAGGGCTTGCACGTGAAACAGATTTTGCATCCTGGCAGATGGAAGCACTGATGACAGAGCATTCATTGAGAAGAATCTGTGAGAAGGGCTGGGGAGAGTATTTGCATGTTATAGAAGCATGTATCTGTTTAGTCCTGATGATCTGCTATCCTGGTTTGAGCAGAAGCCAACGTTCAGTTTTATTTTAAAAGGCACCCCTTCAAAGCTTCCCCATAAGCTCTTCCTCACTATTGAATAGTTCAGAAAAGCCAGAGATTTCTCCAGCCACTCAGGCCACACTTTTGTGCCTTTAGGAAAGACAAAATACATGAAGTTATTTATGCACAGATTGCAAGGGATCTGTTGCTTGGAGACGTGAGCAAATATATTTTCAACCAGGTTTCTAAAGTAGCCAGACTTTCCTTCTGCCAGGGAAGAGAAGGAAGGGGTAAGCAAAGAAATGACATTTAGGGGTAGTAGCACAAGTGGAACTGTTGGATGATGATCATGCTGCTCAAGCACCAGCTCCTTCTTCCAGTACACTGGCAGAAATGGCTCACAACTTCTCCCTGACTTGGGCAAACCAGGTGGCTGCTGCCCAAAGGAAGAGGGAGAATGACCCCATCTCTCTTTCTGTGTAGGAGGGAAAGAGGGAATACACTCATCTGGAACAGAAACCCCAAGAGGAAAACCTCTGTAGAACAGGGCTTGTTTTTCTTGCTGCTGTCACATAATGGGAATGGGAGAGCACAGAGCCAGGAGCAGCAGCACTCAGTCCAGCTCTCCAGGATTTGACATTACAATCAGTGCTGTCCCAAAGGCACATTGTCCAAAGCAGCCATCTGCTCCTCAATGCCTACTGACCCTCTGGAGATGATTAACGTTAGAAAATGAAAATCAAACTTCGCTTGAAAGCAACAAAGTGCTTAAGACGTGAAATGCAACAGGCCCAGTAGCAACCTAACCTAATTGCTGGGTATTTTTTCTTTTAAAACAGGGTGTCCAAAAGGTACTTATGGTTCAAACTGCCAAAATCCCTGTAAATGCATGAACGGAGGCCACTGTGACCCTGCGTCAGGAACGTGTGATTGCGCTCCCGGTTTCATCGGAGCCAACTGCAGCAAAAGTAAGCCAACATTCATGTTCTGCTTCTGTCAAAACACAGCAAAGAGAATCATTTGCATAAGAGCTTGTCAGAAGAAAAACAGACAGATTTCAGCTACCTCTTCCTTGAATTGTAAATCAGGATTCCAGCTTTGTAAAAAATCTCTTGCAAAATATTTTCCCTTGCTCCTGCATGCATAGAAGCAAGGACACTTACCCCAGGATTACAACCTGCTTGCCCAAATTTATTTCTAGAGCCAGCTCAGCATGAATTGCTCAAGTTCCTTCTTCCTGTCCAAAATTTCAAGGTTGAGAAATTATCTCAATATTTTGCTTCACACTGTGGTGCCATTAGTTTCAATAAATGGGAAAAAGATCAAGTTTTGTCATGGCAAAACTGGTAAAGACTCCATGGCAACCCTACTACTACTTCTCTGTTTCAGAGCTAAATGGTGTGGCTGAATTTCTGTGCTGCTTCCAAAGCTCTGCTCTCTGTTATGTTCTCTTCACCTTATTCACAGAAAGGCAATGTTTGAATGTTTGGTTTCCCATACCTTTGCTCTTCCATGTTGGGCAGCATCAATATTAAGGAAGGAAAGATGTTTTAAACTGGGAGGATGAGCAGCTGATATTTCAGTTGTACATTCACTCTTCTGATGGGAAAGACAGTAAATATTCCATGTGAAATCATGGATTATATTTATAATCACAGGTAGTCTCAGAAGGTAAAGCAGTTGTGTCTTTGGGTGGGTTTTGGCTTCATAGTTGATGCTTTGAAGTGCATTAGGTGGAATGAAAACAAAGCCAGCTCTTCCCCTAAGGTGATGGCTGTGTTAAAAATGAAAACTGCCAATGGATCCTCTGGGTGTTTAACAAATGCTGTGTTCCTCCAGCTTGCCCTGAGAGCCGGTATGGGAAGGACTGTGCCCAGTTCTGTGCCTGTGGCAGAGGTCAGTGTGACCCACGGACTGGCGAGTGCACCTGTGCCCCCGGCCACACGGGACCTGCCTGCCAGCAAGGTAACAAAGCAGGACCCAGGTCACCTCACCAGCAGGTGACACGTTTAAAATACCCAGCAAATAAACTCAGTGCCAAACATTGTTCACAGCCAGTTCCCTTTGCTGATAACGCTGCAGTTTGCAGTGCTCAGCCTCCATCCCTCCTCGCTCTATCACCCAGCCTAATCCTGCCCACACCTCCCTGCCACCCTCGGTGCCAGGGCACCTCCAGGAAGCTGAGAGGATATGTCAAGCTCAGAGTGTTTGGGTGAAATTGATAATAATCATGGAGCAGTGTCCCACCACAGGGAGACTCTAATGTCTTGGGATGCATTTGGGGAGCATGTGTCTGTATTTATTCCCTGTCACCTTCATCCTTTTCTTGGGGTGCTAATTTTTGGGTTTTTTCAAACTTTGTTAATTCTCTGTAGTGTGTCCCCAGGGACGATATGGCCCCAACTGCCACCTGACATGTACCTGTCAGAACGGTGGCATCTGTGACCACGTGGATGGCAACTGCACCTGTGGGCTCGGCTGGACAGGAAGATCCTGTGAGAAAGGTGATTTCCTGCTTCCCTGGCAGTGGATTTGTACATTCAAACTGGGACTTGCAGTGTCCCCAAACACCCACAGATAAGGACAGCTTCAGAACTGCCCCTAGTTAGAGCTTCAGGTCTTTTCTCAAAGAAGTTTCCTCCTGAGTCCTGCTCATTAATTCCCTTGCACATTCCTTATTTCTTCTTCACTCCATTATTTCTTCTCCTGCGCAACTTCTGTGTTCTTTGTTCATAGGAATGTTGGGTTTTGTCTTGTTCCAGGTGATCCTCTGAGCAGCAGAAGCTATGTCTTCCTCCTCAGTGGTTATGTTCTCTTTCATTTGACTCTGGACTGGAGTCGAATTTCCCATGTATTCACTTCCCAGATGTTCTGATAATATCTATCCAAAGTAACTGAGATTATCCTGCTTTTTCACCCTCACTTCTCCATGACAGCTGTCTCTTGTGCAAGACAAAGCACTCTTAACAGAATAAGCTCATATCCTACTCCAGAATCTCTCCTGTCAGCCCAGACTTCCCACAACTGTCATGCCCTTCTCCCAAAAACAATTCTGCATTTCTGTGTTCCTGTTTTTCTCTGTAGGTAAGAGATATCTGTATAGTTATGGACTTAAATGTTCAGGAAAGCACAAGTTTACTGGTATGAAATGTAAGTAAATAGTTCTGAATACATATTCAAGAAAAATGCCATCATTAAATCATAACTGCCGTGGCTCAAGCTCCCCAACACCCTAATAGGCTCTCATTTACAACATCTCTGTCCCTGACACCTGTAGAATATTCACCTCAAACTCCATCTGTATCTGTACCAAGAACTGGCTGTTAGAAGGGTGTCCCCCTATATAAAAGTCATATAGAAATGACACTTTTTAGCAGCATTCTGAGATGCAGTTGTTTCACTCTGCATCTGAGGAGACTCAGAGCTCCACTGGGCATCTGTGTGCAGAGGAGGAGCAGGGAGGAAAGGAAAGGTGCAGCTACTCACAGTGTGAATCCTGTGAGGATTCAGTGGGCAGTGAATGTTCTCTGTGGACAGGCTCTAAAATATTTGCACTTCATCAATATCTGGCTGACCTAGCAAAGGGCAACTGTGTCCATCTGCATTTGTCTGTTCCTGGAGATCTCTGTAGTCACCCATAGGCTGAGTTGGGGCTGCCAGACCTCAGCAGGGTGGTGCAAGTGTCCCCACGTGGAGTAGTGGATTGTGGGTGTGTCTCATAGATAAAGCATCTCTGGAGATGTGCACACATTGTGTAAGGGACTGTGTGTTTTATCGCTAGAGAGAGCTTCACTATTTATCTTTCGACAGAGGGAGTGAAATTATTGGAAAATTGAGTCTTCATCTCCACAACAGTGTGGGATTGAGTGTGTTGTGACTGGAAATCAAAGACAGCTAATCAGGCATCCTTTTAATAGAGATGAGATGTGAAGTTCCTGGAAGATCCTGTCTGGCATTTGCAGAGTTCTCAGTCTGATTATTTGGACGGCCACGCTCGTTTAAGTTCGTCTGCCCAGATTCAAATTATCCCAGCAGTGGGAAGTTAACTTATTCAGAGATGATGCTGAGGTTAATTATATTGGCACAGTCCCTTCTGCATGACTTGGCTTTCGGTAATTTGAGACGTGTTTGCTTCTGTAAAAGCAGATAGCTCATTATACATGGACAGACTGTTGCTATGTGTGAAAAGGATCCTCCTGGTTTTATTAGGAATTCGAATAGTGTGAACTCCAATGATAACACAGAGGAGGAGAAGCTTCATGTTTTCCTTCACACTTTTTAAGTGCCTAAAAGAAAATATTGCTGTGGATAAAGAAAGAAAAAAGAAAATCTAATTTATGCCATTCACTACAAGGCTTTACAACACATGGTGCGGGTTCAGCATCGAGTCTGTGAAGAGAGAAATCGAAAAAGGCAGGCTGTTAAAAGGATCAGGAAATTGCTGTTCAAACATCTATATAACATAAAAGATTTCTCACCAAAGTATGTAAATGCATTGTACAGAAATCCTGTGTCTTCATAACAAATATTCTTTGGTCTGCAAATTATTCTCTGGGTATCATCTCTTGACAATGCTATCTAGCACATATGAGCTTTTCTGGGTGAGGGCAGTGATTGTTTGTCTGTTTTTCTGTCCATGTCCTGCCAGCAGAGTGTCTCCCCGGGAAGTATGGGGCTGGCTGCTCCTTGGACTGCCCGTGCCAGCACAATGGCACCTGTGACAGGTTCACAGGGTGCTGTAGGTGCCCCGAGGGTTTCTACGGCCACTCCTGTGAGCACAGTAAGTGGAGGCACTCGGGGTAATTGTCACAGGTCTGGGGCTTCAGGGTAGTCAAAAAAAACCTCACTGGTTCAGTTAAAATTTTGGGGATGTCCCAGATCATCCAGCTCCTTCCAGATCTTACATGTCTCCGATGCTGGGTGGTACAAGTTTAAAAGCCCATGGCATTATTAGAGTTAAGTATCTTTTTTATTGGTTGCCAGGGAATGTCACAGAGAATACAGAGGATTTGAATGGTGTGTATGATTTTCTCCATGAACCTTCTTCATTTTAATTTTTCAGGATGCCCCCTTGGATTTTATGGGCTGGGCTGTCTTCAGGCCTGTGCCTGTAAAAATGGAGCAAGCTGTGACGCAGTGACAGGACAGTGCCTTTGTCCTTTGGGTTATCATGGTGTCCACTGTGAAAAAGGTACTGCTACACCTCTGATAGGAAAGAAAAAAGAAAAGGGGAAAAAATAACAAAAGCAGAACTCAAATAACCTCTTATAGTTACTGAAATATTTGTTGGGAGACACTTCTTCCATAGTTTGAGCTTTGTGAATATCCTGAAACACTGAATTTGGGACAGATTTCCTGTTAGAGAGCTGGGTGTTCCCATTCCCTTATAAATTAACTAATCTGGTTCCGATTAATACAGTGAAAGTCCTGGTCTCCATGATGTCTTACAGCAATGAGTTCCACATGCCATTTATTAAAAATAAGTCCCTTTTACTGATTCTAAATTTGCTTCTAAAACTCCAAATAAGATTATTAAATAGGTGCATGTCAAACCTATTGAGTGTTATGGAGAGGTTTTCTAGAGAGCTCTAATTAAAAATAGAAGTGCCAGCTACATTTCTGGGACAGATTTACAGATAGCTTTGAGAAGTTAGATTAGGCAACCCCAACGGAAGGAGAGCTCATATAAATATTGTGCCCATTGCACTATGTTTTATTCTTCATTAAGCTTGGCATTTACACTGATTAATTTATGAGCTTTCCTCTGAGTTCTCCTGGGAAAACTCTGGGTTTAATGTACATCTTGCCACTCAAACTGCATCTGAAAGGTTCTCTTGCTGTCAGGCTGTGACAGGGGCTGGTTTGGTGAGAGGTGCCAGCATCAGTGTGACTGTGGAGATGCTCCTTGTGATCCAGAGACTGGGAAGTGCCTTTGCCCACCTGGGAAGACTGGAGACAAATGTGACATTGGTAAGGGCATTTTTTTTTAAGGGCTGGACTGTGTATAGTTAAACCACTCTGACCTGTTGGTTTCAGAATAACTGTAAAAGGACATTTGTTCAAGAAATTGTTCATTGTAGAAAATTGCTCTTTAGGGTTATCAACACCTTTATCAGCAGGCTTGTACCTCTTGATTTAATCAATATTTAAATTGATATACTGATAGGAAAACTGTTCATGGGTCAGCTGTAAAATGTCATTTACCCTGAGGTTTGGAGAACACAGGCTGGAGAAGAATAGACCAAGAAGTTTTGCAAATGTAGTGGGGAGGACTCCAGAGGGTGCAAGGGCTCTAATTTCCACACTGACCCTTTTCAGACCAGTGCAAAAGTATGTCCAGCTCTGGATTTGCTTCCCCTGGAGGCAGGATGGAATCCCCACAGATGAGGGTAGTTGGGCTGCAGCAGCTGTGCTTGCCCCTGGCCTTCAGAGGCAGCCCAGGAACTTTTAACCCAAATGCTTGGGCTGTGTGTTGTCCCACAGGAGCAGGATTCTTCTGTAACAAGGATATAAAAATAGGTGAGAAATTTTTCCTGTAGGGAAAACCATCCCCACTGCTGTACCCTGATGGGGTTGGGCACAGGGTTGAGAGGGAGATTCCTGAGCCAGGCTCTGGTCACAGCTGTGACTGATCATAATTCAGGGCCAGGCTGGGCAGAGCTCGGAGCAGCCTGGTCTGGTGAAAAGTGTTCCATGCCTGTGGCTGGAACCAGATGAGCTTAAAGGTCCCTTCTAACCCAGGCTATTCTAGGATTCTGTGGTTATGATGGAGCAGGTTTAGAGCAATCACTGAAATAAAAGGAATTGCAGTGGTTAAACTGAGTGTCAGAAAACATTTGTGATCCCAATGCTGTGACAAGATAAAAGGAGTGAACATCCATGTGCTACTGTGGAGCTTCACCAGGAGCCAAAATCCTCCTGAGCCCCTGGAATAGAGGGGAAATATTTTTTCTCCTTTTGTTCTAGGATGGGGCAGAAATTGATTGAAGCAGGCTGTTATTAATACAGATTGCTGTGAGCTTAAGCATTAGTGCAACTTGCAAAACTAAAAAGCATTTGATTCCCTCTGTGCAGTGTCCTGTGGTCAGGAAATGAAGCTCCCAGTCTTCAGCACTGTTCCAGTGGGAACAGGAGCCACCCTCACTGCCCACACAGCCCCAGGTGTCCACAGGCCTTTCCAGTAAAATTTTAGGCAGAAGTGGAACGCAAGGGGGAAGCTCAGCACCAGAAACGGGAATCGAGGTTTTCCTCCTTGCAAACTCTGCAAGTCTTTTTTATTTTTCTTAAATCAGTTAGGGTAGCCCCCATCCATGAAAAGCTGTTATGGGGTAGGTTTTATTTGCATTTTTATTTTCAATTAGGCTCAGTTCATCTGTGATATAACTGTGAGCAGCTGTGACTGTGCAGCAGCCATAAAGATAAAAGGCCTGATTTTAATTTGAACTCTGGTAAAGCACCCATTAAACAGGCAAAATGTTAATTAAAAAAAAAAAGGGGAGAGAGAGAGAGAATATAACAGATTTTTATGGGCGTTCTTTTTCTGTAGTAAATTAACATTGCAGACTTTCAAACAGATGTCTTAAATACACATTGTTATTAACATGAAAATGTGGTATTACATAAATTAAAATCAGGTCCAGAGGTGTTTGGGGAGACCTTTTCTCATAACATTTCCTAATTGAAAAGGCCAAGCTCAGAGCACACGGGGCGAGTTCTCCCACGTGCTGGGGCTGCAGCTGATGCAGGGCATCAGGCTCAGCAGGACTTTATTTACCTGAGGGTGCTCATGAGAGAAGGCAAATTCCCTGCTTACAGGGTTTTTCAGCAAGGTGAGGACCTTTGTTTGCTGCATGTTTCACACCCTGCTTTGTGACCCTGCTGCTCACTTTCCTTTCCTGCATGTCCTCTGATGCATAAAAAATTGCAGTGAGGACTTACCAGCCTAGCTATGAAATGTATTTGCATTTGGAGGTGAGGTTTTTTTGAGAGTTTAGTTTGCCAGGAGGCAGCAGAATTGTGCAATCAGAGCAAGACATGAGTATCTATAAAATGGATTAATTCTCAGTGTCACATTCTGTGAGAGAAGGCTCTTGGCCAGCACGCACTGACAGCCCAGCCATGCAGGAGAGACGGGGCAGGAGATAATATGGATCCAGGATGCTGACAGCAACTTTCCTGAGCAGATCCCAAGATGTTCTCCACTGAGCTGTCAGCCCCTGTTTTTACACCAGTAATGATTTCCATTCTGGGAACCTCTTCAGGACAGCTGGGCTGCAGCTTGGGCAGAGCATGCGGCAGACGAAACTTGACGACTGCCGCGCTTTCCCAAATGTCATGTTTTACTGTGAGCAGATGTAGGTGTCTGAGCAGCTTCCTGATCCCACAGAAGGGGGAGACTCCCAGGAGTGTTCACCCTGTCCCAAACCCTCCTGTCCTTGCAGGGTGCAGGCCAGACCGGTACGGCCCCGGCTGCTCCCTGCGGTGCCAGTGTGCCGGCAGATCCCGCTGCAATCCCCACAACGGCAACTGCGCCTGCCCAAACTCCTGGATGGGGCCAACCTGCAGAGAAGGTAACCAGGCTGGGGGTGCAGCCTTTCCTGGTGGGATAAAACACGTGTGGCCCATGCTGGTGGTCCGTTTGGATGGCAGTGTCAACCCATTGGATTGTCCAGATAATTTCTCTTCTTAATGAAATAAGAGTACAGAGGGAAAGTTTCCTCTCGCTTGTAGTCTAATCACAATTCCTCCTTTAGTTCAGGAATAATTTTGGGAACCTTCTGATTTGGAGGTGTTTTACAGTTTTGCCTACACTCTGCCTCTGTAAGGAGGCTGCTGTAACTCCCTCCTCTACCTTCTTTTCAAGGCTACCATTTATTGAATTATTTAAGTGTAAATTGTATAATCTATATAATATTTCAGTATTAGGTTATATGGACCTGAAACCGTGTTTCTACTTAATTCTCTAGGTGGCCCTCCAAAGCTTCCTTTTTATGAAGAACAAGCTCAAGAAAGAGAGAGTATTTTTCCAAGAGCTCTACAACAGTAACATTTGGACTAATAAATGAACTGTTTTATATGCACAGACGGTATTTGAATTTGGATATGAAAACAGTTATTCAATTCAGCTTGAATTGTACTGAAGTATTCACACTTCTTATGGAAGACTACAGAGGCCATTTAGTAGCTGGATCCTTTTAAAAAGTTGAATCTGTTTCATGTGCTCATTCCTAGCCTCTTGCCCCTCCATTAATCTACTCTGGACATTCTTTCTGGTATTAATATAATTCATTGCTTGAAAGCCTGGACATGTTTTTAATCAGACCAGCTCCAAAGAGTGCGGGGATAAGCGGCGTGTAACACCTCACCGTGGAATGAGCCAGACTCCATATCAGGGACTTTCTAAACCCACTTGACAGCCAGCACCAAGTTTGAAGAGTGTTCCACAGATTATTTCTCTACAGATTCACTGCAAAATCACATTGCACAGAAACTAGAGGGATTCATCAAGTTAATTCCTGTTTGAATAACACTGTGTGTTCTAGAGAAGTATGCAGTCTAATTTTGAACTTGCAGCTGAAGAATCCGCCACAATCCAACAAGAGTCCTCAATACATTGTTAATTTATTTAAGAGCATCTTCTGCATTTCTGGTGTGGTTTGACTGATTGGAAGATCTCTGTCTGAATCTGTCTTCCAAAGAGCGTGGTGTCATCTGCCAGACTCTCCTGGCATTGTGTCCTCACATCTTACCAGATTAATTTCTCAGTGGTTTGTCAAGCCAAGCTGTGCAGCACTTCTCATAAAACAGTATCTGCTGATGCAGAAAAGGTTTTATCTTAAATGGAGAAAACAGATAGAAGAGGAGAGGTGCTTAAAGATAATATTTTTGGGTTTTGGGCTTTTACTGAGCCTTTTTATTGTTTTTTAATCATCTTACAACAGTTCTGATGCCATTCAATAGCTGCTGGTGGCCACTTCATAGAACAGAGATGTTTTGGTGCTATTTTGTCTGTTCAGACAGGTTTTATTTTGATATTAAAAATATGTCATTATAAAGAAATGTATGTTCTGTATTTTAATATTCTGAGTTAACCAAGCTAAAAGATTTCAGTGTCTCTTTATACCTCTCTTTAGGTTAGGAGTTACAAAATCTGTGTAGTAAGCACTTGATTCTTACTGTATCAAAACTGCACTTAAGAAGGGGCTTCAGGGCCGTGGTAGACACAGAGTATGGGCAGTTCCAGCTCTTGTGCTGACATTCCATTCACCACCAGAACAAACTGCAGCTCTGCAAGAGCAGGTTTTGGTTTTGCAAGAGACAAAATGACAATAATTGATGGTAACTTGGGATTTTTGAAGGAGTTTGTTGTTTTGGTTGTGTGAGTGATGAGTTGGTGAAGCAGGATCCAGGAGGTTGGATGGGAAGGTGAGCTAACAATTTTCCCCATGGTTCACCCCAGGTCTTAAACACATCTGCAGTCAATGACTGTCCAGCCAAAGCACATGGCACTCACTCCTCTGGGAGTTTATTTCAAACTGTGATCTATGGGAGGCAAGACAGTTTTAGGAGGTGTTTTCCAAGCTTCATGGAAGTCTTATTGTTGTTATTCATCACTTTGTAGGTATTGAAAGTAAAGGTATTTGTGAATGTGTCAAAATTAATTAACTAACTGTGCTTTCAGCCAGAAAATCACTGGGGCTGATGTTGATCCCTTTTAATTTCTACTGTAGAACTCAATGAATGTCACTGGAAAGTTCATTCAATGTAAATGTGGCAAAATTATAGTCCCAGAAGCGTGTGACTCTCAGCAAGGCAGTGACATTTTAAATGTTCTTTTGGAGGTTTGATGGCTGGGGTCTGATCCTACAATTATGTGAATTTGGGGCAATTTCACTGAACAGGAACAGATAAATCTCCTGTGAGACAATGAGATATAATCTTAGCAACTGCTGGAGAAGAACAATTCAAGTTGAGCAGTTGACATACTTTGATCTTAGCTCTGTATTTATTGCAGAGCCAAACTACAGCAGTAGTGCAAGTGTCACACTGTACTCAAGATTTTTTTGTAGAATCATCGAGTGAGTAAAGCTGTAGGAAAACCTCTGAAGGTCTGAGCTTCCCTTTAAAGCCTGGTCTGCTTCAGAGTCAGATGGGTCAGAGATTAATCATTGAAATAAAATTTCAGAGATTCATCCCAGCTAGTTTTGAATATTTTCAAGGATGGAGATCCCACCACCTCTTTGAACCTCCTAGTGGAGGTTTCATTTTCTTCCTTTTTTTCCTGATTTCTAATCAGAATTTCTTAAGTTTCATCTTTGGTCCACTGCTTCTCATCCTTTCAGTGTGGATCTCTGAGGAGCCTTTGGCTTCCTCTCCCCTACATCCCCATGGGGTAGTTGGCTACAGCCTTGGTCTTCCCTTCTGAAGACTCCCCATTAGCTCAGTGACCCTCCCTGGCCACATTCCAGTACATCAGATGTTCCAGTTTGTTCCAACTGCCCAGAGACTGGTGTGGTTACTCAGCAGCTCATGCATAAAACCCTTTACACTGCTGTCAGACAGCAGAATGGATCAAATGTACTGTTTTTCCCTTATTTTAGTAGACTGGCACATGATTTGAGCAGCTAATCAAAGGGGAGACCTTTCTCAAGCCATATTATTTACACCTGTGTATACTTGTTTACATTTTTCACAGTACCTTGCTAATAGAATTGTAAATATGTAGTATAAGGAAATAAAACATTTTTGTATTGAGTGTTTTTAAAGGATGTCACAATTTTAGGTACATGATGAAACACATATTTTAAGTGACTGATACTGAGCCTGTGCCAATGAATTAAGAGGCCCAAGCAGATCTGCTTTGGGAAATATTTCAGCAAACATTTTTTTAAATCAAAAAATGCCAATTCATACAAACCACTCCATATGCAATAGACTTTTTTATTCAAAATGCTTCTTGGCTTCTTTATGTTATTACCTTGGGAAAAGAAGTTCAGTTCCATCAAACAGACCATTCTGATTTATGGTTCTTTTGTTCCAAAACAAAGAACAGTCAGATACAGGTAAAAATCAGAATTAAAGATTACAAAAATATTAAAAGAGGAATTTTGATTGGAGTAGTTGGAATGTCTTATCTTGGTTCTTATTTTTTCATAAGGCAGAGAAAACTTTTATAGGATTTTGTTTTCTATAAGAGCCACACTTACACATTATTAACTACTAATTAAGGAATTTTATTTGCTTCTGATATTATTCTGATTCTGCTCCTTACTACAGTTTAACACATTAATGTAATTCTTTGCCTACAAAGCAGTCTTTATTTGACAGGGTTTTTTAATGGAAAGCTGACTAAATCAGCTTTTCCAGAGATTAATTTTGTGGCAAGCGAGTGTAGTTGCTACTAAATTAATAGAACATCGCTTATTTGCTTCATCAGATTCCAGTGAAAGAGTGTCAGGCTGACACAGTCCTGACCACAGCACTGGGGCTTGTTGAAAATGAGGGTGAAAAACTCAGTGAAAATGGGGTTTATAGTTAAATTGATGCCCTTCTTCCTCTTGGTGAAGGCTTTTGCTGGCTCCCCATTTCCCAGGAGGCTGAAGTGAATTACCTTGGAGAGAGCGCTCTGTGTATTCCTCTGTAACACAACTGCACGTGCAGATAGCTCCTTTCAGAAAGACACTGGAATTATTTCAGCCATGCAGCTCCTGTGCCAGCTCCCCCTCTCTTACCTTGTGTGCTCCAGATAACTTCAGCTGGAGTGGGAAGGAGTTGAGTGTAACTCAGTGGGCCCAGCAGAACCTCGCTCGCTGAGAATTCATGAAACCAGAACAACGTGTTTTAACTTAGACTTCACTAACACTATCCTCATAGGAAAACAATCAGAATTTTAAAAATTCCCCTCTTCCCCTGCCAAAAATTATTATTCTACTTTTATCCTTTTTATGTTGAAGAACCATAGCTATTAAAGTTTGCCCAGATTCCTTGCCAACCATATTATTTTGATTGGCTGCAGGTTTCTGTTTGTGTAAGTAATAACTAGCATAGTGTCAGGAGTTGCCAACGGGACAAACATGGAAATAATACCTTCATGTCCTTCCCAGAAGAGTCAAAGACACATTTGGGAGCCATCGTGGCTTCATTGTGCAGCTCAAACAGGGACTCTCAGAATTTAGCTTCTTATCAGAGCAAAATAAAGCTTAGGAACAATCTTTGAGAGTGCTGGTGGACCAAGAAACCTCCATCCTCCCATCCTTGTGTTAATATTCTTATATTTAGGTGAGAAACCTCCTCAGTCTCCAGCTTTTGAAGGATTTTTCCTTCAGATTGACCTGACTGAGCAACTCCGTGCACGGGCTGCAACTGTGCCCAGTAATTCTTTTGCGAGGTCACAGCTTTAAATTCTGTCACTGTGTAAAGCAATTTCCAGCAGTAAACACCAAATCTCAGCCTTGTAGAGCATAAATTGTTCACTCTGTTCTTTTCATTGCTTTTAATAAGCACTCACATAGCAATATTATGTCTCTGTGAATTTGTAATCCCTCTTCAAGGAATGTGTGGGATATATCTCAGATTTGTACTGTACTTTCTGTTGTAGGTGTGTTGTAGTGAAAGGATGCTGATTTTTTTTTTTTTTTAAATAAACATGTCATTAAAACTTGGTATTCTTTTTCCCTTATTGCTAGTCTTGAAGCAACAGTTTTCTGTTGTGGATGAGACTTTATTCTACTGAACTAATTCACATTCAGAGCAAACAGGTTGAACTCACACCTGCTTTTAATAGTTTATATAGAATAAATAATGGCCTGTGCCCAAATGGGTTTGTTTAGGATCCCTGACCAGGGCTGAGCCTGACAAATAGAGCTTTCTGGCACTCAGACTCCAGAGTATTAGAAATATTCAAAACACAGCATAAATCTTGCTGGAAGGGGATGGTTATGAAGTGTAACATTTTGGGAAGACCCGGGCACGGAGCACTTTGAAGGTATTTGAAACCACACACCTGCAGCCTCCCATCAGCCTGCTTGGGCACTTCCCAGAGCCCAGCTCTGCCAACAAATTGCCTGCTTCACCTTCAGGGTATTGTCTTCTCACATTGGCAGGAGCTGAAGGAACATGTGTGCCTGCTTAATGCCAAATAATGCAGTGAGAGTGTGCTGGTTAATTGAAAGTAGCAGGCTAAATTGAATTCAAAATGTGTAACAAAGGGGGAACGGTAGATCAAGCTGTCAGGGAAAAAGTGGACAGCTCTGGGTTGCTGCTTTCTGGGAGAGCAGGCTTGGATTCCCTTTGAAATTTCAGGGTAAACGTTTTGAATCGAGCTGTGTAATACTGCAGGGTTCTGTCTTGCATGATTTACTTCACTCTTCCTGCAGATTTCAACAAGGAGCAGAATAATTAAGTTCATTTGGTTTGTCATCTTTTTGACATATGTTCTAAAAATAATTCTATAATCTTTGCAATTTATCCTGTAATTTCTTTATTAGAAGCCATATTTATACTGTTCAAAGAAGCTGTTGATGTTATTGCTGTTAACCTCTCAGATTGCTGTTAAAAGCTGATCAAAATCTAGATACAGAATATTAAACCAGAATATTCTCAATCTCTGCTGAGTTAGCATTGATCTGTGTTTTAATCCTTTAAAAAGCCATGCCTCTGCAGCCCTTGAAATGTTCATAAATCATGGAATGGTTTGTGTTGGCAGGGACCTTAAAGACCATCTATTTCCAACTAGATGTGGGGCAGCCACAACTTCTCTGGGCACCCTTTGCCAGTGGGGTGGTGATGGTGAGTGCCTCACCGTCCCCACAGTAAAGATTTTTTTCCTGATATCTGAGATCTGTGGGACCAGGGTGACCTTGTGACTGTATCCAGGGAGCACTGTTCCATGGGATGGTCCCTCAGCATCTTCAGAAATCATTATCCCAATCTGCAGCCAGCACTGCTTATCTCTTCTTTTAGTCAGCACTACAAGTTCACAGGGTGCTCACAAAATATGCTGTATGCACACAATAAAAACAACCATCCAAACCCCATGAACAGTTTAAAAATGAGTTAAAAGTGCTGCATGATAAGGCACTGTTTTGTTGATTCCTTCAAGCATGTTTAAAAAAAAAACCAACTCAGTTGTGTTGTTTTATATATGAATAAAGATGTCAGCAAGTAGTCATCTAACTGTCCGTGCCATTTGGCAGTATCTAGCTTCCTTTTCAGTAATAGCCCAATAAATCTTTATCTTTCACTAAGCTGATGACAGCAAAACATCTTGAGAAGCTGCATGTGGTGTAGATATTATAGTTAATGCTTAAATGCTTCATGCCATCGTCTACTGGGTGTTTTTTCCCGTCCAGATGTAACATCCTGGTTTAAGGCACGTGCTCGCTTCTCCCTCTAGTGATCCCAAGAGCCCAATGATAATTAAGTAATTAATTAATTAAGGTCTGTTACCATCTTGATCCACAGTTACCGAGATCCACCTGCTCAGGTGGCCTCACTGACCTCTTCCCAAGAGCAGTACAAGCAGTACTTAGCAGCTGTTGCTGTTTGGGGTGGGTTTTGCACTTTGTGTTTTCTTTCTGCCCGTAAGTCCTTGGTTCATCCAGAAATCCAGGGTTTGTCTCAGCTCTTTGGAGGTGGCCATGGAGGGACTCCATGGCCTCCTTCCCAGCAGGAGCAGCACTGTGAGCTGGGCTCATGTTGGCTGGGTAAGTGGAGCCACGTTTGGGGTGGAAATGCTCCATGTCCCACTGATTCTGCCCTGTTCCCATTAACACCAGCCTGTCATTTCTTTGTTATTTGTAAGTCTTAAAGCGCCATGAATTACTAAAAAAATTACTTAATGAAAATGCTCTAATTTTTGCAGCTGGAGGAGGCTTTATTCAACCAGAAATCCAGTTTTTTAATGATTTATTTGTCCCCTAAGGACCACATTAAGATTTCTTGCTGTACATCATCATCAAAGAGTAAGATCAGTGCAAGCAGAGACTGTGGGGTAATTCCTGTCTGTCCATTTGCTTTTTTTTCCCCTTTTCCCTGACATTTCAGCTGTGGTAGCTGTTGTGGATCTTGGCCTTGCACTACCAGGCACAGGGGAAGGCTGCTCTTAATTATTATTTTATGCTAAAGGTATATATGAAATACAGAGCAGCAAATAGCATCACATTAAATATGGGCTGCATCCCTGGGTAATGAGGGCTGGGAATGCTGCAGGAACAGCAGCCACGGATGGCATCACTCTGCTCAAGCCTCTTGTGGAGCCCTTCACCCTCTCCAAAATAAGAGGTTTGAACAGGCAGCTTGAAGGACTATTAGGACTGCTCACAGTCATAGTTAGCGTGTTAAAATATTTTACAAGAACCAGTGAATTTGATCAGAAAATAGTTATTTTTGGCTGCCAATGTGGCAAAACCACTTAAAATACAAACTCAAGAATGTGTTGAAAGGAGTCAGTTTGCCAGCACAGCTATTGTTGTAGCAAAGTCTCTGCTCTGATCCAACAGGAATCCTCTCCTCGAATTTTTTAGCTTAAAAAGTTAACGTGGATGTCAAGCACCTGGAAATCTTTATGTCTTTGAAAAGAGCATTGGTAGGGGCTGGGTGGGTGTGGTTTCTGGTTGCAAACTCTTGCTCTGGGGGTTTCCTTCCCTGGGGAAGATTTGAGGATCGATTTGGTAGTTCGGTGTCACTGCTTTGATAATGTGCTCTCTACAAGATGTGTGGTTTGGTGCATAAGTATTTGAATTTGCAGTGGATTTTATTTTTTATTTTGAATTTAGAAAAAAAATAATAAAAAACTCTTGGCTTTTTTGGCCTTTTTTTTAAAAAAATATGTAAAGAACCCCAACCACCACACAAAGGTCCTCTAGAGAGACAGGGCTGCCTCCTTTGAGAAAAATCAAAAAATGCCTGTAAGCAGTCAGGACATAATGATTTCAGCAGTAGAAATACATTTTAATGCATATCTCAGTGAGGGCTTGTGCAAGCAGAAAGCCCCTGCACCCTTCAGGAGCTGGAGAAGGGATGGATCTGCAGCCCTTGTTACCTTGAGTACATAAATGGTGCTTCAGCCCCTGTGCTGCAGCATCACGTGCCAAGGCAGGGGAGGTGTGAAAAGCATCGTGACCAATAAATTAATCTTTTACTTTGAGTGGGCATGAGGGATGTTGAAAACTGGGTTTCTTCCTGCCTCTGCTGCCAGCAAAACAAAGCTCCACACAAGAGGGTTTGAAGGTTCCTCTGGGGAAAAATGCCATTGCCAACTCCACCAGAGTGCCTTGTCCAAGTTGCCCTGAAGGAATCTCTGCCAGAAATACCTGTTAACAATAAGGAGCTGTTACTGTTTCACAATTATTTCTCAAAAAATTTAATTGCTCCAGCAGTCCCCAACACAAGAAGCTGGCAGATATTAAAGCACAATAACTGTGGAAACCTCAGGTCTGTCTGCAAGTGCCAAGACCAAGGTAGTGCTGCACATCTGCAGGTCTGGTGAGGACTCTGTGTGCAACCAAGAAGAATAAAAAGCTGGGGCTCTGTCAGTCATAACTACAACTTTTCCAAAGAAAATCAACATGATTCTCATCTTTTGTGGAAGGAAGCTAAGCCAGAAATTACTCATAGCAGGCACATCCCAACTTTTCTGTATGGAGGCTGCTCTGGGGAATGAAGGAGAGCAGTGTTGGTGGCCAGTCAGGAGGGATTGTTTGTAATTCCCCATCCCCAAGAAGGTGCTGCTTTTTCACCGGCTTCAGACCAGATCCAAACTCATAATTTACCACAGGTGTGATCTTCCTGCCTCAAGCTGTATTTGCAGCTCTTGCTTGGCTTCCCCTTGTGGATGTCAAAGCTGACCATTACAACTGACAGAAACCCACAAATTGTAGCTTCTCTGCCTGATATCAAGGCAACACTGAAGCTTATTTTGATATTTTATCTTCCCCAAGTGAGGAAACTGCAGCACTGGCACAGCACCTTCGATATCTCTGCCTCACTCTGCAGGATCTTAAAGACAAGGCTGTGCCTTGATGGATGTCAGAAAGGGACTCTAGCTTTTGAAGTGGTACTGAGAGCCTGTCTTCATTCTTGAGCCTTGATACACCTTTTCAGCTTGTAAATTTAGATATCTGCCTAAATTTCATCTGCCTGATAGAGTTTATGAGCTACTTGACAGCAGAGCTTCCCAGCTCCTGACAGGCTGATCATTGATGCGGGACCCAGGGAGCAGTTCCTGGGGGTGCAGCGCTGCTGGGCTCTCATGTTGTGACATCCACTGCTTGCAAAAGATATTCATGGACTGCCACGACACAGACTGATTCATTTTGCTTGGGTTTTCCAGAGGAATAGGTGGATTCAAACCTGCAGGAGGCAAGAGGGAGCTGGTCTGGAGTCTCCTACACCCTGGTAAAAGCTCCAGTCACTGAGTGATTTGATAACCAGAGTACTCCCTATGGCTATCTTCCCACAGGCTTACAAATACAGCTTGAAGGTTTGCATGATTTTTAACTGGAATGAGCATATTGGTAATTTGCATGATTTTTTTTGGCCTCCCAAAATGTTTGAGCGACTCAGTAGGTGGCACCCTTTCTATTCCTTTATTTTCCACCAAATGTCAAAAATAAGTTGGAGCTGGAGCCTGTGAGTGTGTGTGTGTGTGAAACAAGTTCAGTAAAAATGTAAATGCATATTTGTCTCCTTAATTGAATATAGTATATTGTGAAATCATTACTGTCAGGGCACACTTGGGTTTATACAAATGCTTAAGTAAAGAAAATATATAAACCTAGATTGACTTGAACAATTTGAATGTGATAGGGGACATCTGTGTTCAATAACATCACTTTGGTAAGCGGTGTTTAATATTTCATGTCAAAGCGAGGAGAGTAATAGAACGGGGTATTTTCAGAATTCTTAGATTGCTGAAGTTTATGGCATGGCATAATATATAATCTGTCCTTTGTCAAGCTCACCAGAAAGAGCCCTACTGCAGCTGAAGACGTAAAGTGCTCTAATATGTATGTTTCTAGACCTCTCCCCGCTTGAGGAATTAATCTTGGAAGGTGCTGAGTGCCCTGAAGTGCCAGTGAAGTCAGTGGGATTTGAAGTTTCTCACAGCTCAGAGAACGGGGATCCTTACAGGGGCTAATTACTCTCCTCCAGGAAAGCCCTTCAGAGCTCCTGAACTTTTAGTGGGTGAGGAGCCCTCTTAAAGCTGGCATTGGGAACGCTGCTGGGACGGTGTCCAGAGGTCCAGCTCATTCCTCCGTCCTCTGATAAAATGAGAGCTGCTCCCTGGCCTTGGGAATTCAAAATTTGGTGAGGAAGAGGTGAAAATGAGAAAGTTCCTTGCCCAGGGGCAAATCTGCCACCGAGGGCTGAGCCCAGAGTGTCCCAAAGCAGATCAGAGCCTTCCCTGCTGGGTTTTGGGGGGTGGAGGAGGAGGAAAGGGGCACCCCCTCATGCCAAGTGGACTCCATGTACAAGTACATCACCAGCTTGGGGACTCTGGCTGCAGAAAGTTCAAAGGAAGAGAAACATTTTAAAGTATCTTCCAACCCTCTTATTAATGAGTAATTACACTGATGTTCTTGGATGAATTTCCACAGAGTAATTCATCTACAAACAAATCTTTCTTTTGTATTTCTCCACTCACACCACCCCCCCAACCCCAGTCTTTTGTATTTCATTTTTAGGTGAAATTCTGTAGTGAAAGGGGCCAAAAGAAACATGCTTTTCTGAGCCTCATGCTGAATGTCTGTCTGGATAGTTTCATTTTAACTGCAGCTTGGGAAAAAAAAATGTAAACATGGTGTGAGTATCATTTTTAAGCTGAAACTGTTTTTCCCCCGTGTTCAAATAGCATTATAAATGTTTGCTCAAAAGAGGCATATTTATTCATCTAGCCTCTGAGAGAACACTGTGTGCATAGGTAGCAATAAAAATGTGTTAAGGGCTGAGAGACATTCCCCTGGTAAATGGCTTTTCTCTTGACCTCCTCTTAAGCATCTTAGCGGGGCTCTGCTGCTGCCTCTCTGAGGAAGTATGTTTGCACTGGGGAGGAAGAATTTTTAAAGTTGCAGAGTGTTACAAACAACTGTGAGCAAATAACTGTGGGGGTTTGGATGTTTATTTTTTTTGTATAATGTTGGGAAAAAAATCTCTCATGAAAAAGACATGGGGTACAAAGCAGTCACACACACGTTTGCAGGTTGCTCACAACGTGCTGTATTTTGCAAGCTGATTTATGCAGGTTTTATTCTTTAATTTTTTTTTCTGACTAATTTCTCAACAATTTTTCTTTTTCTTTTTTTTTTTGTCAGTGTGACTATTCACCACTCCTGTGTTTGATAGCTGAGTCTGCCTGCAAGGGTTGTTTAGTATGGAGAAAAGGAGAATCAGGGGGACCTTATCACTTTGTACAAGTCCCTGACAGGAGGTTGATCCCAGGTGGGGAGTGGTCTTTTCTTCCAGGTAACGAGTGATATGGCCTCAAGTTGTGCCTAGGAGAGGTTTGGGTTGGATATTAAGGAAAATGTCTTCTCTGCAAGGGTGGTCAGGCACTGGGAAAGGCTGTGCAGGCCAGTGGAATCAGCACACCTGGAATTGTTCAAATAACATGTAAACGTGGTGCTTAGGGGCATGGCTCGTGGAGCACTTGGCAGTGCTGGGTTAATGGTTGGACTCGATGGCCTTAGAGGGTTTTCCAGCTTAAATGATTCTCTGATTCTGTGCATATTCAGATATAGATCATGTGGCTTCTCTGGCACATGAGATTACTGTCCCCTGATTACAAGCCTGAGTGTTTTTGTGTGCAGAAATTATTCCCAGTGACTCTTTTGCACGAGACCATGGAATTGCTTTTCCGTGAATTTGGTTCACTCCAATTTTTGTGGAAAGGAAATGCAAAAATAAGGAAGGACTGTAGCAGAAAGAAATTCATCAGGCTGCTTTGCTCACCCAACTCTCTCTCCTATCCAATTAAATGTGCACTTGGCAGTTGTCAGACTGAATAACTCGACTCGCCACAGAAGCTGGAGATGGAAAACACCTGCTCAGACCATCCCCTGCCCAGTGCAGAGCCATTTCCCTGCAGGACATGGGTCATCCCTAAATCCTGCAGCTGACACACAATACACAGCCTCAACTGGCAACATCCTGTCCAGAGCTGCACTTCATAAATCAGGGGCAGGCCCAGTAAATCAGGCAGGAAGAGCAGTTACCAGCGCTGTATCTCCCTCCAGCACGGTTTTCTTGGAGGAATCAGTGGCATGTCAGAAATGATTCTCTTACCCAAGCACCGACCAGTATCTCCACTGTGCCGTATCTTGCCAAGCAGGAACATAAGCAAACACTCAGGTCTGCACTGGGGACTTGAGCAATCTCCCTGCACAGCCAACATTCCTCCCAGCTGTTTATGGCTCCGTCACGGGGTCGCTGCTGTTGCTATCGATAGCTGATGTTGCTGCTGCTGCAGCACTGTGTCATTTTATCGGTCCTGGGTGGGAGGATGAGTTAAACGATGAATCTGCGCATATTTGTCACGATGGGAGCCTCCAGATCGCCGTGTTCCTATGGAAACCTGGCCCTGGCTTGGCTGAACTGGCCCCATCGTGGGTGCTGAGCACTCAGAACAGGAAAAAAAAGCTGGCGCTGGGCTCTGCTTGGAAAGCTGCTCCCAGATGTATGGATGTTTGTTTATTTTTGCATTTAAGAGGTCTAGAAAACTGCACCAAGATGCAAAATAGCCTGTAAGAAACAGTCTTTGCAAAGACTAATCCTCACTGATTGGCATAAAGTGGGTATGTATTCTTTCCATAAATTTTGGGTAAGATTAAATTACAAGAGGCCTAAAAGGAAAGATTTGGAATTAAAAAAAAAAACAAAAAAAAACCAAAAAAACCTAACTTGGCCAAGGTTGTTAGTTTAGAATATATGTAGTGCCAAAACAATACAAATTGCACAATTTCACCACACAAACCCATTTCTTAACCCATTCTGGCTTCATCAAACTCCACAGAAGTTGGTGACTCCAATAGAGATGGGCTTCACTCTGGGCTGTGGCAGCTGATATCCTGCTCCTGGTTATGGCTTGTTCAGCTCCATCAGGTAATACTGCACATTGCAGGGTTATTTCTGCCTCACCTGGTGAGTATTTTGAGTACAGATTCCTTAGGTACTAATCAGAAATGGTGCACCCTCCTCTCTGCTAGACGTGGGTTGGAAGCAAGCTCTGCTGAAAGGCTGCTGCTTCCCCTTCTGGAAAAGCCCAGCGTTATTGTGTGTGCCTTGCCAGGCCTCAAGATGAAGTTAATCCATGTGAACTTGGGATATCTGTAACACATGGTGACATTTTCAAATCCTCACCATGCTGGAGAGTCCATGCTGTAATGTCACTGCCACACCACAGGGATGCTGGTGGCAGAGCAAAGGTTAAATTGCACTGGCCAAATTTTAACAAGTTATCACAGTGGCCCTGGGAGCACTTCAGCCTTGCGGTTCTCTGAAGACTTTGAGGTATTGTTAATTAAATGACTGCTGTGCTTTTACCTCCCATAAAAAACTTTGCCTCCCATAAAAGGTTTTTAGCTTGACGATGCATCAGGCAGAACTCCTGGCCAGTGTCTGCCTTACATCGCTGCCGGGGCTGTGCGAGCAACACAGCCCCAGTGCCAGCACCCCAGCACCCCAACCCAACTCTGGCTGGCTGGAAGGGCTCTGAAACACCAGCCCTGCCTCCCCTTTGGTCAGGAGGGAGACAGTGGCAGTAATTTTCTGGCTGATGGCCGCGCCAGGCGAGATGGGAAGGGCATGAAAACATTCAGATTGCCATGAGTGAGAAGCAACACAACATCCATATTGCGTCTCTTGTTCTTGGCATTGCAACAATGCATAGTTTTCTGTTGTCTCTGGAACCACTCAGGCCTGTAATGAATGGAGTACCAGTGATTGGAAACGGTCCTTTTAAGCGGATGTTTCCATTAATTTGCTTTCCTCCTTAAACCTTATAATGTTGGGGTTTTTTTTCAAGTGTTGGCAGAAGGGCTGAAGCATCTCTTGATCTTGCAGATTGTGTGTCCACGTGGGCCAGTCCAGGCACTACATGGAATTTCCAACACAATATTCACTTGTTCTCCGAGCTCTCCATGTTCTGATTGGTTCATTTCACTGGGACTAAAAAGGGAAGACATCCAAGGTCTACGTTTTTAAAAGTGATTTTAGACAGCAATTCTGTTCACAAACATGGTATATGTACAGCTGATCTTCAGAAAAGCTGAGGTGGCCTCCTGCTCCATGACTTCAGGCAAAGTTATGGTAGTTTTCTCCAGAGAACTGAAAAAAATTAATGGTCACCCTTTAAAATAACTCTCAAATATTTAGAGTTGACTAGGACGCTTCAATTAAAACAAATCTTTAGAAAACTATTTGTCAACATCAAAATCCTGTGAAATCAGATTAATTTAGACCATCCCTTACATTGTCTTCCCTTCTTACTCTGTGATTTACCCAAATCATAGGAATTCTGCTGGTTTAAACATCCCAGTGGTCAGGGGAGCTCACATATGTGAGAACTGGGATTACAATCTTCAGCTGAATGTGTCTGAGCAGCGATTTAGTCTTGAATTTCCTACTGCCAAAGGCCGAAATTCCAGGATATTAGCAAAGTAGAAAAAGTTGTCAGGCATCTATCTTGTACTGTTGGAGAGAAAAAGGTGGAAAAAAAGAGAAAGAAAGCGAGAGAAAAAGCCCTTGGCTTCATCCCAGTGTGGAAACCTTTTCCCATCTCAATTTAGCTGAAAAAAAGAGCCAAGACTAACAGCCAATCCTTGGTAACATAGGGACCCCATTCAGAAAACTGTTTAATCCCATGCTTAAGTGTACCTATGGATATGGGTGATGTTCAAACTTGCATGTTTTGCTGGATTTGGATAGATTTAGATGGAAACTTGAAGATCTGGAGAAGTAAGTCTGTGTTAGGATGGTTGGTGAGGCACCAGCACAGGTTGCCCAGAGAAGCTGTGGCTACCCCATCCCTGGGAATGTTCAAGGCCAGGCTGGACAGGGCTGAGAGCAATCTGGGATAGTGGAAGGTGTCCCTGCCCATGGTGGGGGGGTTGGAATGGTCTTTAAAGGCCCCCCTGCAATTCAAACCATTCCAGGATTCTGTGATAGAAGAGGGATATCCTGGATCTGATTCACTTTTGCATCACTTCAGCAGAGAAGTCCCACGTTCCCGTGCTCCCAGACGTGCTGGATGTGTTTGGATGAGCTCACAGAAATGTGGGCTTGGCTGGGACCTGGGAGGTCACCCAGCCAAGCTGCTGCACCCAGGCCAAGACCATCCCTGACGTGTGTTTGCCTGCAGTTACTGCAAACCTCTTCCCAAGGGACTTCTCCCTTTGCATTTTGGGATTCACAACGTCTGTGGTTGGGAAGCGCTGCCTGATGTCCGAGCCACGCCACCTCTGCCACAACCCCTGTGGGATACAGAGCTGTTGGTGCCCATTCCATAACCCTCTGGAGCTGTGCCCCTCTCCCAGGCCTCTGTCCCATCCACAACAGATGGGACGCAACAATTCCTGGTGACCACTCTCACAGCTACAGATCGAGTGACCCTGAACTCTTTCCTCCAGGTATTTTTTCTAGACTTTGTAGAGCAGGGACTCTCAAAATCCTCCCCAAATCCCTCGAGGTCCAACGTGGGGAGGTGCTGGAGGACCTGCAAATCCCAGTGGCCCTGTGGGGTGACCCATTATCTGGGGGCTCTCACACTGCTGTAATGGCAGTGTTGTTCGTAAATAAAAGATGCCAGGAGTCAGGCAGGACTCTGCCCCAAAGGCTCGTAGAGTGATTTAATATTTTAAACTATGAGACTTGGCCCTTAAAAGTTTCTGCAGGGTGCAAAGGGACTTACAAGATAGCACTGTATTATTCACTACCATGGGCCACCTTCTGAATATTATAAACCTTAATTTACTTTTTTTATAATCTGAATGGACTTTTTAAGTGTATCTAAGGGAATTGGAGTGAGGAGAAACATTGCTTAATTCAGCCATTGCATCCTTAAAGCCAGATTGGAAACATGGAAACCATATGTGAGCTTTTAGCTAATAAAATAAAATGCCAAAATGTGGCGGCTGAAGCTATTGCACCCAAAATATAATTGCACATATGCTCATTTACTCACTTATAATCAAAACATTAAAAATAAAAAAAAAAAAAAAAAATCTTTGATACTCAGACTAGGTGTAACTGTTGGACTAAGTTATTTTACAAAATTATTTTACATGGAAAGAATGTGCACGGGTTTTTTATAATGGCAATATGAAAAGCAAACTGTATAAATATAACCACACACAGCAGCAATTGATAATGTTTCACCTGAACACAAAAATGTCCTCAAAATCCTTTAGCAAGCCAAATTTATATTCATTTTACTATAAGGTAATCTTACTTTTAGATGGCCCTGGACTACATATTAATGGTAAATGTGTGTTTTATGCTGAGTGTTGGTTTTCTTAGTGGAACATTCATTTTTTCATTACTCTGAGTCCTGAAGAGATATTTAGCCTTGCCAAAGGTGCCAGAACTGAAATCATCTCTTTGCTTTAACACTTCATCCTTCATGTCTTGACTGTCTCTAAAGCATCAGTTTTAGCTGGTTTTAGCCTCTCTTCAATCCAAGTTTTCCTGTCCCAGAACTGATTGGAAGCCTCACAGAGATGTTGAAAATGGTCAGTTTAAAAATCAGTCAGGGAAGACCCTTGCTCCTCATGCAGAAATTAAGGATCATATAGTCCTTGTCCTCCTCCCATTTTTAGCTCTGATATCACTTGCCTGAACCCAAGGAATCTCAGCTCAATTTGGGCAGCAGAGAGGGGATTTGCAGCACGTGGTCCCCCTTGGGAGATGTTTGCTGAAGCCACGGAGGGGTGGGCAAAGAACATTGACATTGGCATCAATCTTGGACGCCGAGGTGTAGTGCAGGGCTGAACCACTGATGGGGCCACAATAAATTCCCTTTTCCTGTGGATTAGCTGTCAAGAGTGGGAAGCAGGAGGAGCAGCATTGCTCCCTCTGACCCATAGACTGCACTAAAACTTGTCTGAGCATAAACCTCAACCCAGTGTGCAGCGGGGTGATGTTGTCTGGCTGGAAATAACAGGAGCAGCTCTTTAACTTTGGCAGCAGTGACCTTCCTGGTGCTGCCCTCACCAGGCCTGACCCAAAGCATCGCTCCCAAAGCCAAGACACCAGAAATTAGCCAAAGTGACTGAAAAAATGCGTGATGTTCGTGAAGAATTTGATTTTTTTCAATCGCCAGCGCTTAATTTTTTTTTAGAAACATGAGAGAAGGGGGTAAAAAATATAATGTGCCTCCTAAAAGGATGAGAGAGGAAAATTAATTAGTAGGGAAGCAATTGGATGGGAATGTGGGTTAAGTGGCTGGGTCTGCCACTGGCTTCTTTCGCAACCATGGCCAACATCCATAATTCTTCCTCCCTCCAACCTCCGTGTCCCTCTTGCCCCCATCCTCCATCTGTACAACAGCTCCCATCTACAAAGTGTTTTCCATTGTTTGTCTCAAGGGCTTGATGGCTTTTCACTCTGTGCAGCGCGTTGCACAATGGCCTCTGGATGCGGTTCTATAAACAGCAAATATAAATAGAAGACTTTTAGGGGAGACTAATGAAAAAACTTTAGGAATAATCTGTTTAAAGTGAATTTGAAAGTGAAAAGCTGACATGCAGATGCAGTGCTGGGATATCTTTGAGACGAGCTAGCCAAGAAATTGGCCCTTGTTTATTTTCTTATGTGATAAGTTCGATTGCAAAAATGTTGGGGTTTTTTATTTTTTTTTAATTCTAAAATCAGCCAAAGGAATGAGTGAAGTCAGATCAAAGATGATAAATTGAGTCTGATGAGATGAAGACTTTACCTATTTCAAATACCCAGCTGAAAGTCTAATTTTGCAGAAAATTCTTTCTTAAAAAAAAAAAAAAGAGAGAGAGAGGAAGGAAAAAAAACACAAGAGAAATGAAAAGAAAAACATGCCATAGCCAATAAGTTGTGAAAAACTCTGGAGACTGGCACTTTCAAATGCTTGGCAGGTTTTTAAGCCAATTTTTATTTAGTCCACTATAACTGTTGGAGGGTCTGTGATTCCCAACTGTTTCACATCAGAGAATGAAAACAACTATAGCCCAGCCAAGACCACATTGGTGACTGCCAGCCCCTTTATGTGCCAAACATGAAAGCAACAAGTCCAGATGCTTTGATCCCAGCATTTTTGGATTTAGCCCAGAATGTTTTTAACTCATGTTAGGACAACATACATTATAACTGGAAATCAATCAATAGCACTGTGACCTTCAAACGCAGTAAATGTTTGGAGTTAGTTTCTGAGCGTGTAATCTAAATTGGGGATTGGAAGTTGGAAGCAATCCTAACCTAACAGAAAAAAAAAAAAAAAAAAGTGTATAGTTTTAAAATCTGGAGTTGCAAGGAAGCAACAAATGAAGGCTTAATTGTCTAGGGAAAGATTATCAGGCACTGGAGATGCATCTGATGTGGAGGGAGGGCTGGAAAAGCACAAGGAGCAAAGCAATGCCATCCACCCAAGTATGGTGGAGAAAAAAAATAAATGGGATAATATGGGAGAATTAAGTATGGATAGATAAATAAATAAATATAGACTTTGCCCACTCTGGACACAGTTGGTCTTCACTCCACATGAAGGGTCTACAGGCCAGGGTGGCACAAAAGGGTGAGGAGATGCCCATGGGGAATAGGCATGGAAAACCCATCCACACATCCCAGGAAAATTTATGCCAAATATCTGCATCCTGGACATTTCACATGAATCCTGAGTGACAGCCCCATGCTGAGGGATTCCTTCAACAAAGTTTGTAGCAAGGAAAAACAAAAGAATAGATTTATTTCAAATACAGCTGTGTTATAGGCCAGGCTTTAGCCTGTCATAGACAAACACATGATCCCTTTTACCTTCACACTGCTCCTCCTCCAGTGGACCAACAGCTGACATGCACTGATTTAAATCAAGGTCTGACCTCTACAGGGAAGAAGTGGCTTCAAAAGGTAATTAAAATAATTTAATCTCTTTTTCCTTTTTTCTTCTGCAATATGATTTAATTGTATTGCCACTAAAAGCCAGTCTAGACAAGGTCTTGTTAAAAGCTTTAAAATCCCCAAGTAGTTTTACATGTTAATGATGAGGAGCTGTTGGCATGAGGACCAAGCTCACACAAAGCTCTCTTACAGCAGTGCTCCCAAACCCTATCACAAGGAATAAAAAAACACCCAAAAAGAAAAAATTAGGGAAAAAATCATCCTCCAGCTAGAGAAGCAAGCTATTTTTAGCAAATATGAAATCTGTAATAGTGCAAATCGCAAATTGTGGAACAGCTGTGTCAATAAAATCCCAACCCCATGCCCAGCCTGGTTGTCACCTGCAGTTGTGGGGACACAGGGACAGTGGTGATGGCAAAAAGGTGTCCAGCCTTGCAGTATAATGCAGGGAAAGGAGAGAGCCAGGTCAGTGGGCACATGGAAACCTCTGGGAGAGGACACCCTGCCCTCAGGTTGGAGTGTCACCTTTACTGCAGGGAACACAGTGTGCAGGAGCAGGGCTGGGGAGGGAAGGAGGTCCTGAGAAGGGATTTTGGGGGCAGGCAGAGGCAGCACCACCCCTGGGCTGAGGCTGGGGGTGGTGATGTGAGCCCCAAATCCCTGTCAGAAGGGGCTGAGTGCAGAGTGACCGTGCTCTTCATGGTTTTGCTTTTGCTTCTCACACCTGGGCTTGTCACACCTGCATTTCTCATACCTCCTCCTCTAAGCACACCTGTGTTCCTCACACCTGTACTCCCTTTGCCCTCTAAGCACAGCCCACCCCTCTCTCCTTTTCCAGTGCACCCTTTTCTCAGTTGCCCCTTTTTAAGAAAAGGAAAGATGCCTCAAGTGTCTCAGGGGATACAAAAGTGTTTTCATGAGCCTCCAACTCCTCACTGCCAAAAAAAAAAAAGGCTTTTGTCAATACTGGGAGAAAATAACATGGTGGTAGATAATTGCCCTCGTTTGTCAGTCTGAGCTGATGAGTTTCCCGTTTCATTTCCTCCTGTGTAATGTTACAGAGGACATATATGAGATATTCAGCAAGGACTGAAGCAGGGAAGTCTGCAGGAGTGTTTAGTGGGAGGTCAGGAATTTTTAAGAGGTATTATTACAAGGCGGTGTGGTTTGGGTCATGTTTCTTGTAGACATTTTGTCAGGAAACTTTTTGAATAATAAATTATAATCTTTTTATATATTGTACAAGCTTATTAAACTTAATCTTCAAACATAAAACTGAATTTTGAAAATATCATCAGACAAGCTCAGAAACTAAACAAACAATATAGAAATATAAAAAACAAGAGAAATAAAACATATGCTGGCCAGAGTTTTAGAGACAGTAGCCACAGCACAGCAGATTTTAATTAGCAGCTACCTGCAGGGGCAGCAGCCTGGGATGAAATGTTTTGATGTGTGTAAATGTTTCTATAAAACAGTTGAAGCTTTCCTAGATCCTGTATCACTTTTTTCCTGAGCACTGTGGTTTTCCAGCATGGCCCTTTCACAGACTGGGATCTCAGGAAGATCTAAAGTCTTTGCTTTCTGTCTTTGTTTCTCCAATCATAAATTGAGGATACTTACATTTATTTACTATGAAAGGCTGTTAGTGCTTCCAAAAACCCACTACTGAATGACTGGGCAGGACCAGCAGTTGTGGTAGCAACAGTTAAAGGCACAATCTGGCCGTAAATCCTGCTCAAACTCAGACTTGAAAAATAACTCCAAGTTTAGTGATACAGAATTCCTGCTTGAAATATTTCTACTGCACCATCTTTTGTTAAAAATAAGCTTAACCAGCACAGACCTTTTCAGAAGTGTAAAGCAAGCAATTTCTGTTCATTCTGCCCAATGCCTCCTGCCAATGGCAGGGCTCTGCTGAGTCTGACTCACCCAAGGCACTTCACAAACTGAATCCTTAAAGGTGGCTTGGTGACCAAAACTCCAGCTCTGCAGGGAGATCCTCATGGCAGGACCTCAGCTCTGGTTTGCATTGAAATTTGCTTGATCATCACCTCTTCCCTTCCAGATGAGCCAGGACTGCCCAAAATCATGGTAAAAAGCAGTGATGGAACCACTGACATCACTTTGTGTCCCAAAAAGACATGGGATGATGAGGTGGGTCTTGAAGAGATTTTGGTGGAGATGTCCAGCACCATGCTCATCCCTTGTTCATCCCAAGGGACTGACTTCATGGCACAGAAGGAGGTGGAAAAGCAGGAGCAATGCAGTCTGTGAGTCAGGACTTCATGGTAAGGGCTGATAATGTCTGATAAAGTCAGGAGAAAGTCCATCTTCCTGAGCACAACCTGATTTATATCATTTATAAAGGCTGAGATGTGCTTAGAGTCCTGTGCATAAATGCTGCCCCAAGTCAGGCAGGTGGCTGCTGATTCTGCTTAAAAGAATGCCTGCAGATTACTGGGATATCCCTTAATTTGTGTGCACTGTGGGCCTGAATGGGAGAGACAATCCATCCCAGTGTGTATACGTGTGCCCCACCTTCTGTGGCTGTGGTGCTCGTTTCTGGGCTCATATTTCTGCCCTGAGTTCCCTTTTGGAGCCTTGAAGGATCTTGTCTTGCAGTTCACACCTCCACCCACACCCAGGGAGTTCACCCCATCCCATGGAGCTGTCAGCTGCAGAGGATGCTCCGTGTCCTGTCCTGATTTACACCCTACACAGTCCAGCCCTGCCCCCAGCTGGCACCTGCTGAGCAGATAATATTTACAGAGATGTAAATCAGGGAGCCCCTTCCCAATGAAAATAGCACCAAAAGGATTTGACCCTAGGTACTAATTTCCTGTCTTAATCCGTACTCTAATAGAGTGTTCTTGTAAAATTCAATTTTTCTTCAAAGGTGCCTTTACTCAAACTCTTGATGGAGGTCAGTGGAGTGATGGGCTGTGAATCTCCAGCCTCAGAGTGAGGGTGAATGTTATTCAGGTAATTATGCTCTAGGCACTGTTACATATTAGAGATAACTATAGGTTTGTGTTGTCTGCTGTGTCACATTTAATTGGTGGCTCTTGGTGTCATGTCAGAGCTGAAGACACATAAAGCTTTTTAATGCTTTAAAAATCTGATCTCACCTGGGGGCATCTTCTGTCTGCAGTTTTTCTTCTCTATCCCAGGAAATACTTCTATTCATCAGTACCACAGCAGCTCTTGATGAAACAAAACAATCTTCTAGTGGTCATGAGGAGGTGCTGGAAGGATGAATGGGACAGGGACAGGACACTGTGGGGGATATCAAGGAACCAAGAGTTTATTCCCTTGCAATGCTAATTTACCTGTCTTTGAATTTCTGTCCATTTCTGCCTGTTTTTGTAAATTCTCTAAGATAAGAAGAATTACACCATATTGGTACAGAGATGACCATATTTGCTCTCATCTTATTTTTGGGTCTGTTGGCCTTCCTATAACACAAATAATAACTATGGAATACTACCAGACACTCACTGGGGATTCTTTAAAAATTTTATTTCAAAGTGAGATCCAGACCCAGGCTTAGAACAAGAATTTCTGGCACGGGCAGAACAGGAAAGGGAATTGTATGATCCTTTAATTAACCGTGGACCAGGCAAGATACGTTGGCAAATCCCACTGAGAAGCTGCTGATTCCAGCAATGAGCTACAAAGGGACCTTGCATTTTCCTGGAGGAAACATCCTTACAGCTGAACCACACAGCTCATCAGCCCCACGTAACTGGCTGGATTTATCCTCTGCAAATTCTCATCCCCATGTACAGAGTCAGTCCAATGTTGTTAAGCTTGTGAAATTTGATGGGCTCACAGCACGAGGCAGTTTAGCTGCTGCTATGTGAGATCCCCGTCTATGTTCAGGTTTATTGCAAACCTCATGTCCCATCTGTTTCTAGATGCTCCTTTCATGTTCCTCATCTCTTCAGGCTGTCTTTTCCAAAGAGCTCACTGGATCCATGTGGACTTAATAAGTGATTTTGGTGTGTGCATATAAGCACAAGGACCAAGATGTCTTATTTCATAAAAGTCTGTCACTGATTTATTCCTCCTTCTGCTGCCCTGCTTCCTGTTCATTTCTCCTCGCACTTCCAGAGCCAGGGACTCTGTTTACATTAAGGATGTTTCTTGTGTTTACAGATGGGGCAGCATTTGTAAATGATTCCAAAGAGTTGTTGTTTCCAAGAAGCCTCTTCAGGCTTTCAAGAAGGGCTCTCACCATGTTAGTGCTTCGTGTTCAATGTTTGTTTTAAATTTGTTTTATATGTCCTAAAAACATCCCATGGGACCAGCCAACTCCAGATGATGTTATAACCTCCCTCCCCATTTTCTGATGCCTGGAATGCATGTGGACACTGGATCCATCAGCATTTGTCTTCTCCTTGTGGAAGTGGAACTGAGCATGACACTCAGTCAGGGGGGTTTATTTCAGAAAGGCACAGTTCCACTTCCCCCACCACGTGTGTTGAGTCTCTACATCATAACTGGGAGCACTGGAGTTTTATAAAAGCACTGCTTTTTCTTTCAGGAAAATTCTTTTCAGGAAAAGGAGCAGAACCAGACTAGTTTTGTGTTTCATTGCTCTGTGTTCTTTGCCATTTGAGCTCTGCTTGAAAGACACATTTGTTGTTTTGGACATTTTCAAGTTAATTAAAAATATAGTCCAGGAATAGATCAGCCAGAGGCATGGCTCCTCGTGAAGGACCTTCTTCCACTCATGGTGGAGTTTGTTCTTCTCTTGGCATCTGCACCACAGAGGGACACTGGAAATAAATGCATTTATCAGCTAGATGTGCATGCACTTGTCATGGAAGAGTGGACTAGAATTTGAATGGACTGCCATCCTTTTCATCCTGGGATGCAGGAGGATGTATTTTCCCTACCATCTTGACATAGTTTTGCATAGCCTGAAATAAAAAGCACATGTTTGCATGAAGGCAAAGTGCACCGATATCTAAACTGTCAAAGAGGAACAGCGACCCAGCCAAATATCTTTGGCTAAATGAGGCAGGAATTCAAAGCTGGGCTCTGTTGATGAAGGAAATGCCAAATTCATTGTCACTGCTTGTAGTTTTTTATAAAAGAGGAGCGTTTTTGGCTGATCTGAGCAGGCAAATCTAACCTGGAGCATTGCTGAGCCAGCGAGACCTGCAGATGTTTGTGGCAGCTGGCAGAAAGCAGCTGATGGCTTTTGGAAAACCTCCCCTGAGCAGGAGCATTTCTATGTCTTCTAAGTAAACCATTCAGCTCCTACTTGTTGAACAACTTTATTTAATTTATACTAGACCCAGTTTCTTGGATGAGATGGAAAACTGAGGTCTTAACCTCCTGTTTTATGGATTTTTTTTTTAATCCAATTTAAACTTCACTATGTCCCAATGTTTTTACTAAATTGCTGACACTTACAGTCAGTCAAATCCTGAGAGAATTTTTTTTAACCATTTTTTCTCCACAGTAAATTCCTCTGGGAAGAATTGAACTCAGTGGGAGAAGTTTAGAAGTTTTTAAAAAACTTTGCACTTGCTGGAGCTTTTTAGGCTTGTGAGAACTATGGAAAGTAACTAAAGTCACTAAATAGATATTTAAAACCTCAGTTCTGGCAAAAAACCATCTCCATCTGGAGATAAGTACAGAGAAGCTGCTGCAACCTGAAGCATGGAGAAGTTACAGAATTTGTTTAGAGAAGAATTTTGAATTAAACACAGAAATCTGCCTAGGTATGGGTTTAATACACACAATTTCAGTTCTAAACACAATCCATGAGCCACATTTTAGGTAGGGCTGCTGGTGCTGAAATGTTATCCAAGAAAAGGTCTGAAAGGAGCTGATACTTCTGTGATAATGCAGCTTTGGGTACTTGATTATTCTTTCCATTTCTGTTTTTACTATGCTCCATTACCAGTAAAATATGCAATGTCAGTCCAGCTCTACCAGTTCTGAAGTGCTTCTTGAGAATTGTAGGAATCTTTTGGCAGGAAAAATGTATCTTTCATATGAAATTCTATAACTATCAAGATAAGTTTTAAAAATATTTTCTTTCTCAAAGAAGTGCAGATCCAGCACTGCAAACTGACACTCTGGATGAAGCAACGAGCCCGAGCTGCCCAAAAGCAAAGTGAAGAGGCTACAAGTCCATAAATTTGCTGTTATCTGACTGCCTTTCCAAAAGGTACTCAAATTGATTTGTATTCTTGGAAATAGCATTTTCTGTGTCATCACTGTAGGATGATGCTGCCAAAAAGCCCCTCATGCTTCTGGGGAAAGTGGCAGTTCATTTGTGGATGTGCCTGACTGACACAAGCTGTTTCCCCCATTTTTGTCGGGCTGCAGCTCCCTGGATGTTGCCAGCCTTTGGGATTTTTGTTCCTGCTGGTTTGGACTGTAATGGTAATGAGCAGGAGATCCTTAGGGAGTCAGTTTTCAAGCCCCTTGACCATCCATGCCTTGAGTTTTAACATTATTCCTGCAAGAGCCTTTGATGTAAAGACAAAGTTGGGTTCTCTCTCAGCCATTATGGGAAATATTATCTTTCAAAAGAAGGGCAGCATTTACGTCTTTAAAAAAAAAATCAATTCAAGATCAGAAGCAATGACTTCCAACGCTGTTTTTCTTTCAAGTTTTCAGTACCCTGAACCATCTGAGCTCACCCAATAATGGTGATCACTTCAGCTGATCAGTTCCTAGGTTGCCTCCACCAAGATGTATTTGGGTAAGGTACCATGCTATGCCAATATTGTTTTGGGGTGGACAATTTTCTGATGTTTGATTGCCCTGGGTAAGGCATTTTTGGTGAATCATTATACCAAAATGCAAAGAAGGTAACTTGAGAAAGATGCTTATGTTTCTGTAGCACTTTGCAGCAGATGTCTCCTATTTACTGCTTTATTTTATTGCTTAATGACTGGATCTCGAGTAATTGAGCGATTTGACAGATATTTATTTGTAAAACGTGATTCATTTAGTCAGACATTGTGAAACAGTTTCATGCCAGTTCTAGATATTTTGGTAGGACTTTCTAAAGATGCAAACATTCAAGTAAATTGCTCATGTGTCAGTAGCACATCCACTTTTTTACTGCTCTTTACTGCACACAAATATTTGAGTTGACAAAAAAGCGCTGGTGAACAGACTACAGGGACTTCTGAACTTTAATCAACCACAAGCACTGGCAGGGTTCAGAAGTAATTTCCTAACTATGAATCACCTGCAGACAATGAATCACATTCTGGAGAAGATTGCCAAATAAAACAAGCCATCATGTATAGCTCGCATTGACTGGACTATGGAAAGGCCTTTGATTCACCTAGCTGAAAGAGAAGATGTGATGAAAGCACTGAAATAAAGGCATAAAAGAATGTAGGAATCCCAAACCACATCTGCTAGCAGTGAATGGCGACATTTAAGTTCGACAAGGAAGATAAAAGAAAGCGAGACTAAGCAAAATAGCAGGCGAGGAGACACTATCTTACTGGAAAAGACTTGCCTGGAGAAGAACTCCACAAAGCATTTCTGGGAAGAAGACCTTAGTTTAACTTCAACCATATGTGTGAGCTCAGATTTCGGCTGTGATGGAGCAGTTGTCTGTGCTGAACTGGCCAATGATCTCCAGGCGATTTTTAGGGGAATTGAAGTGGAGGGAGAGCAGGGAAGAGAAATAGCAGGAGCAGGCTGGAGGGAGAAGCCGCTGTCCTGGTGCCTGCTGAGGTGAACAGAAAGCTTCAGCAGTGATCCCACTGGCTAAACTTCTGCTGGAGGAGATGTTAGGTTTCTGCCTCAAACAGAAATGGGCTAAGATTTTGGGTGCTAACCAGAAAGGACAGGATCTTGTGTAAAGTTTTTCAGAATAAAGGGACAGTGAAATAGGAGAAGAAACCAAAAACTTCCTGGAGACTGTAAAGAATCACATATAAGAGAAAGTCCTACCACAAGGAAAAGAAATAGAAGAAGGGATAAAATTGATGTTTTTTACTATTTTATTTCTTTTGAGAGGTCTTTGGCCATGCTCTCCCGAGCAGTGAGACAATAGCTGGTAAAGCAATGACAGCGGAAGCAACGAGAGCCCTGCAATTATCTCCACTTTGATGATTCCCCTCTGGTTGTGCCAGCATTCAATAAACCCTCAAATTGCATGCTGTAGCAGGAGAGTGAATTTACTGCAGCCAAAATCATATGAGTGCAATGAATCAAGACAGCCTTTCTGCACTGCTCAGGTCTGGCTGCTGTGTTCTGCTCCACAGACTAACGCAAATCTTAAAAAAAAGGTAAAGCTGAATTCCAAAATCCTAATGGTACCTAGCAGAGTGCCAGTGCCAGCACAAGGGGGTCAGAACCGGTACCTCTGCCTCGGTTTATCTCCCGGGTGTTTCTCGGCTTCTCAAACGGGGAAAAATTAAGCGAAAAACTGGATTTGCTTCCCAGCCAGGTACCGGGCTGTAAACAGTGCTCTTCCAGGGGGCTGTGGAGACACCCAGGCTGATTTCCAGCGGTGTCGGGGTTTGGATGTGTTTGGAGCGGAGGGACCGTGAGCATTTCCCCGAGCAGCCACGAGAGAGCAGCCGGCAATTAGGGCTGGAGGAGGGCACCCATCACCCGCGGCGCTCCGAGAAAAACCCCACAGCCCGCTGAAAACTCAGCCCGGCCTAACTAAACCCTCGCCGCTGCTTTTTGAGTCGCTGCGAGGTTTGGCCGAGGGTGGGTGGTGCGAGGATGGGGTGGAGGATGAGGATGAGCTGGGGATGGGGGAGTTTGTCCCCTGCTTTAGGAGATTCTTGGTCAAAGCCAAAGCAGCTCCTACTGCCAACTCCTGGCATCTTCCACAGCCCCTTCACGGTGGCAGCACTTTACCTAGAAGTGTAAAAGTTAAGTTGTCCATTTTCCTCTGTGCTGAATAATATACTGAATAATATACTGGCTGATCAAAGCGCCTGCCCCCTGAAACGCAGCTGAAATAAGTTTTCCACACTTTATTTCTCACGTGTTAGATAGGTTGATAGAGGCTAGAAAGGTTGTGTGGACAAGCAGGAACAGGGAGGGGGTCTGTGGGGGTCTCTTGCCTGCTGCTGTCCCAGCCAGGGCACATTTATTGAACCACAGAATCATTTAGGTTGGAAAAGACCTCTGAAATCATCGAGTCCATCCATTCCTGATGCTCCTGTGAAGAATTGCAGCCCTCCCAGAATATATTAAACTCTTGGTTATAAACTCAAACCTTTTATTTTCAAAGAGCTTTTGCCAGTTTTTACCACGAGGTTTGGGGTGAGCTATCAAGAAAGGAACACAAATATTATAAATAATAGAAAATTATTCATGTTCCTGGACAATACTTTCAAACAGGGATAGTATTTAAAAACACAGAAATGCCCCAAAACCTCAGATCACATATGAATCATGTAGTTCACGAGGCACATGTTTACTTGTGTGGTTACTGGGGTACATATTTTCACAGGCATGTAAGAGCAGCGTGCCCAGCCCAGAGATGTCCAAGGCTCAATCCCATCCCTCTGCCAGAGCCTTGCACACCTCCAGACATGGCCTGGCTGTGCTGGAGCAAGGCTGGTGTCCTCCCTAGGGCAGGGACAGTGCCCACAGTGAGGACCCTCAGCAAATGGGCTTTAACCCCTTGGGGTGTCCCTGAGCTGGGGCTCCATCACCTGGGGGAGATACTTTGCTCCCAGGATGTTCTCTTGGGAGAAGGAGGAAGAGGAGGATGAGGAGGGACCCTGGGCCTTAGGCTGGGGAGTCTGCAAAGGGATTTCAGTGCTTTGCCCCACAACCTCAAAGGCACTGAGCTCCCACTGAGGAGCTTCTGCAGCACCAACCCTCTCCCAGGTACTGTCAAGTTGGAGCCTTATGAAAGAAATTAAAAAAAACCCCTAACAATAAACAAAAAAATTAAAAAACAACAAAATAATTCACCACCAGTACAGCCCTGTGTTTTTTTCTCCTTGGCAGCCCCTCAGAGGCGCTCTGTCTCCAGCCATTCAAGCAGTTTCCCATCACTTGACTTCCAGACCAAGCAGCACCAGCAATAACCAGCAGCTCTGCTGAGCTGCAGCAGCCCTGGGCCAGGACACACACAGCCCCCAGGACAGGTGGGTGAACACCCTCACCTTTCAGCCTGGGGAGTTTGAAATCACCTCCTCATCCCCAGCATTTCTCACAGCCACTGCTGCTGCCTCTGTCCCTTAGGTGAGCACTTTCTCCAAATTGCATTAATATGGATGAAATTAAATGCAATACTTGCATGTAAGTACCTATTATTATATTCAATACCTGAGTATTGTAGGTACATTAAATCAGGAAGGAGTGAAAAGCAGCAGAGTGAGTTTGAAGCCACTTTAACTCCAGGGATATTTCCAGCCCTGCCTTAGGGAGAGTCAGCCCCTAATTCAGCTGAGACTTCATTCCAGTTACCCTGAGGATGAATTCCACTTATTAGGTTTACACTTAAATATTAGAGAAACGGTAAGAAAACAAAATCTTGCTTTATACTTAATAAACACTTAATATTTAGTACTTAATAAAAGGGTTTATGTCAATATACTCAACCGAGAGAGGGATCAGATGGTTAGTTCAGTAACCAGCTGCTGTGAAATGCAGTAGAAGGTGCTTTGAAGGACACCCACAGTGTTTGGAAGTGAAAAAATCCTCCAAGTGAAGTACATAATGTATCTATTCCTCTAAATAAATTTGGGGTTGCTGACAGGCAGTAACAGCCACCGTGTGGTGGTACCACAGGAAAAGCAGAGCCAAGCAGCCAGTGCTCAAGTTAATTTTTCACAAAGTTTTCTCACTCCCTTCATTTGATCATCCTAAAATGTTTTCAGAAGTTGAAATTTTTCCTTCTGATATATGTTGTACCCTGTAAATGTTGTTTATATCGACCGCAAACAAATCTTAACTGAATCTCTATAACTGATGTCTAAGTTCAGCGAACAAAAATAATCATTCCAAAGAGTGTTTAAGGCAAAATCAAGCTAGGGTTGCAAAAGGCTGGTGAAAAACATATTGGATGGCATGGGCTGACAGTCAGGCTGCTAAAGACACCTTCTGGATCAGTTTTAGGAATTGCTTATTAACCACTTTAATAATAAACAGAGAGACTAAGGGCATGCAATAAAAGAAAATCCAGTGGATATTTCACTCAGTATCCTCAGGCATGACACATTTATTTCATTCAAAAATTCTTCGTTGTTGACTCTGTAATGTGATTCAATGTTTACTTCAGCTAATTATTTTTAGGGATCTTTCATTGGCCTTTTGGGGCTATAAATGCAGTGAAGATCTGTGGGACATGTAAGGGTTCAGTTTGGTTTTGAAATGTAAACCATATCAAAGGAATTTAAATTATTATTTAATCTTCACCAACAAGTTTTCTGGAAGACCATACACCCTGAAAGCATTGTACAGTGACACAGTGATGAAACATAGCAATGGGCTCGATGCTGCAATGCAAAAGAAGGGTTTTATTCCCATATCTGTCTTCATTTGTGTGCTTTGGGGTCAACAGGAGTGGCCCCAAAGGTGGGTACTGCTCTTGGAAGATGCTGAGCAATTAAATTATTTTCAGGGCTCTTCCATAGCAGACACTGATTCCATAAGTGGTTTCTAGTTCATCCCCAAATGTGTGGGTTTAGAGGTAAATATGACTATTTCCAGTTTTTTTTCTGAGGGAAATATTATTGTGTATTTAAGGTTCAATTTCACTGCATTTCTGAAAGTCACATTATGCTGAGGATGGGCTGCTGGGGAAAGACAGACCAAGAAGTCAGTCCTTTAGGAGGTTCTGCTTTCTGCCCTGAGCTAAAATTTATTTCTCACAGCAGTTTGAAGCCAGTGAATAAAATGCAAGTGGAGTTGGTTCTTTTGTCAGGCTTAAGAAAATAAGACAAAGTGGGTCCTTGCAGTTTGCTGATCCAGGATTGTTCTAAGATACAATTGTTAGGCATGTTTTAAAAAGAAAAAAAAGATCTTTCAAGAGCTCATTTCCCAGAACATTACCAGCCAGCAGCCCTAATGGGCTCACGCCACACAACAATTGTTGACTAATACTGTGTGCTTTGCAAAGAAAAAAAAAAAAAAAAAGAAGAAACAAACTGTTATATGTTTTTTGTTGAGATATATTTAGAGAGCTTTCTTATTGTTAAGAGCTTTAGGAACAATAATCAGTGGTATGTCATTCTGGTATTGTTAGCAAAGTCCTTTCTATTGAATTTTCAAGATGTTGTAAAGTGAGATTATGTGAGTAGCACCTCTGGACACTTTTTCCCATCATTGTGTTGGTATCAATCGCTGACTTCCACTGTTTCTCCTGGTATTAAATGAAAATGTTGTTTCCCACTACGCTGATTGGAGGCTGTATAATGCATGACATAACTGATAACCCTACTGAGATTACACATTGTAAGATTCAAACTGCACGAGAAATTTGGACAACAAAGTAGGTGGCCACTTGGACTGGGAGACAAACTTTAAAGGAGAATGTACCAGGATCATTGTTTGAGCTGAAATGAAGAAACATTACAAACGGATAATTTACGAGGCTGGTTCCTCAGGTTTTGGGAAAATGCCTTTTTATGTTTTTTTCCCTTGTTGTTCTGTGGGGACAGTAGTTAGAATGTATTTTCCAAGGGCAAAGTGTTGCCCTAAGGCACCTCAGCCTCGCTCACCCCTGGCAGAGCTGTATTAGAGCAGAAACCCACACCCTGCTGAGGGCCCTGACATTTTCCAAAGAGGAAATATTAAAAATTCAGTGGCAGAGTGGAGGAGGAGAAAGTTATACTGAGGAATAGCGGCGAGCTAAGAAAGCCAGATTTTTCAACTCAAAATAAAACCCCCTGAAAATAATGAAAGGTTTTGAGCTGACTTCTGTGTTACACCCCACCAGTATCTAGGCAGCACAAAGAGCAACACAGGGAGTTCCCTTAGAGCAGGTTCTGACTGCTGCCATTTCCCTTAAACCATGTCAGGTTGTTTTGGTCTTGCACTTGTGCTTCAGAAGGATTTTTTTGAGAGATGACTGAGCTGGTCAATGCCTCTGTGCCATCCTGCTGGCTGCTGCCCATGCCTGCTTCTTTTCCCCAGCACCATCACAAGTTATGGGTGGTTCAAGATTTTTATTGGGGTTTTTTCGGGGTGAGATTTACCCCAGTCCCTGTTCCTGCTCTACTTTGTTCTTCACACAGTGGCTTTCTGTCCAGCTTTGCTGTTTCCCAGGCTAACAGAGGGTGGCATGTTCAGAGCTTGGCTTCTGGCTGGCATGAGGGGAAGGAGAGATCACTGGCATCCCACTCCCTATCCATCCTTACAGGCAGCAAAGAAAGGGGGAAAAACTCAGCTACAAGCCATGCTCCTGCCCTTCAGCACCTCTCAGCCCAGTCTTTATGCTCAGCCAGGGCAGGGACAAATTCAGACCTGACTCTGGCACTCCTCAGCTGATGGGGTGAGGTCCAAAAAGTAGTTCTTGGTCTCCCATTCAAAGTTTTTATGGATGAGTGTAAAGCTGGAGCGAGTTCTTCCATGCAGTGGTTAAGGTTTTAATAGCTCTTAAGTAATAAAAACATCAGAACTGCTTCCAGGGAGTACCAGGGAATCAAGCCTAATTGTAATAAAGGTCTCTCCTTCGTTACAGTGGATTGCAAAGTGTTTTGTGGCTTGTGGTTGCACGGAGCAGAGGGGCTGTGGACCCTTCTGAACCAAACTTTTATTAGACCAGCGTGATTGCAGCTGAGTGATCTTCACACCTCTGGGAGAGCCTCCTGGGGTAGCTGTGTAAACATACTAGGACATGGCCTTGGTCTGAGAGTGGCAAAGATTTTCCTCCCTTAAGACCTGAGCCCAAGGCTGGGTGGTAGGAAATACTGCTGGCCATGCTCAGACGAGAGGTGAATTCTCTCCAGAAGACTGGTGCCCAACAGGCCCTGAAGCCACAGCGGGCAAGGAGCAGACACTGATGGGGCTTCTTCAACTGCACAAGGAGTGATGGTTTTAAACTAAACCAGATTTAGACTAAAGAACATTTTTTTTTACAATGTGTGTGGTGAGGCCCTCCGGTTGCCCAGAGAAGCTGTGGCTGCCCAGGCCCTGCAAGTGTCCAAGGCCAGGCTGTGGAAGGTGTCCCAGCCCACAGCAGAGGGGTTGGAACTGGATGGCCTTTAAAGATCCCCTCTTGTCCAAACTAGGACTGTGAAACAATTGGGTACAGTAAAACACTTGGTTCCTTAACTAGGAAGATCAAAATCCTTCAAATATATGTAGGAATCAGTTTTGAATTAGACCATTAGGTTTTGTCCTCCAATGCTTTACTTTCATTTGGATTATGGATGACCTGATACTGAGTCTGTTGGGATTTTCACATAAATCCCTCTGAAATTCAGGGGAAGTTGAATGTTTAAATTAATTTCAACATCTCAGCTCATGCCTTTATTTTATTTTTTTTTTCTACTGTATCAGCACTTCAGATGTCAAAAACACTATTTTGGGAGTGGAGAAAGATGTGTGGATGAGATGAGAGAGTATCCTTGGAGGATGCTGATGTCAGGTTTGCATTCTGTGTGTGGAGAAGACAGCTCACCACCTTTCTCTCTTTTGATGGCAGCTTTAATGCAGGACACCCAGGGTGAGCTGCTGCTGAGCACCCTGAGCTCCCTCATCCCTGCTGAAACCTCCCACTCCACTCCTGAACCTCTCCAGGAGGTTTTCCAGAGGGACTTCCTCCACTGGCCACCCTCAGGAAGACAGATGGGCTGGTGTGGCCTGGACAAAGGGGCTGCTTTGCTGCAGGAACACGTCACACCGCCACATACCTCACCCCAATTAGCGCGAACCCGCCTGGGCCTTAATTGGGCCTGACACGCGCCCGCTGAAAGAGATTCCCCAGGAATTAAAGCGCTGCTTCTCCAGTTTGAGTTGGCTGGTGATGTGAAACATGACATGATCTTGGAGGATTTTCTGTGCCTGCCATGAAACAAGCCTGCCACAGGTATCAAGCGGGCTTTGTGTTGGGGCTGTAATCATGTTACAAATTGAACGCTTCCACATGTGCGTGCTGGCACATCCACCCTCGGCTATCTCACACGTATCTGCCCCAAGGTACAGATGCTGAGGTCTTGACATAGCATAATATGGATCTAAATATATTTTCCAGATTGCCTTAGCACATGCTAATGAAAATGAGGAGTAAAAGGCCCGAAAGAAGCAGCTGTTTAAAATTTTCTTCAATCCCTGAAAATCAACTTCTTAATTACTGATAATTTAAGCATCAAAATCACCACTAACCCTCTTCTCCCACTAGACCCTCCCAAGCTGGGAGGCCTGCTTGAAGACTCTTGGGCAAAACTTTTTCTTAGAAGTGTAGCATTTCATCAAATGTCTTTAGCTTTTCTGGAATTAATTAGTATTAAAATAAAGCAGGGAAAAGGCAACTGCCTGCCAGAGGTGCCTTTTCTCAGACCCCCCGCTCAGACTGCATTGTCCCACAATACTTTCATATTTCCACATCACCTTTCATAATAAAAGGTTCCCCAAACTTCCCCAAATGGACTCAGAGATATAAATAGCTTCAATTGCCTTTAAAATGTGCACCCTCTTGGATCAAAAAAAGCAGGCTTTTCTTCCACCACGCTAAAGAATCTGCATTTAGTCTGGTTTATGTTCATACCTAGGGGCACAGCCAGTCCCAAGCAAAGTTTAGGCAGCAGTTTTGGGATAACAGTTTGCAAGATGTTCCGTGAGTTCCTGGATCAGTGTGTGGCAGTGGGGCCTCTCTCCAGAGATCATCTAATTGTTAGTCTTATTAAAATCTAAATTCTGGGATAATGCTGCTTAAAAATGTTTTCCTCTAGCAGCGAGTCTGAATCAGGGGAAAAAAAAAAATAACGGAAGAGGGATGCAGTACTTATTTTTTACTTTTTATTTGATGTTCACCATCTCCCCAGACTTCCCTAAGTGACTCTGAACTTGAGTTGAGCCTTTCCTAAAGCTGGCACCATTTTCTGTACAGAAACAGAAGTTGAATTAATTTGTCTCTTGCCAGCCCCAGACTAGGTGTACTCAGAGTGCTACAGAGCCAGTCAATGGCTGGTTTTGGCCAGGCTGCAGAAAACATTTTCCTGCTAACCGGAGTCCTGGCAAGAAACATGGGCTTTTACATGGAAAAAGGGGTTTCTGTTTGCTGCTGGATACCTTTGTTTTGTTTAAATCATTACTGGAAGCATCTTTAAAACTGAGTTTTCCACACCACTCTATGAGTGAGCAACTAAACCACAAGTGGGACTAAATCTAGCTGGAAGGCAGAGCTCAGGGAGCCATCCAGGAGCTCACAGTGAGTCTCTACATGTGAGAGCCCTGACAGAAAGCTTTAAAGTTCAAGACAGGCATGGAGCAACGGGCCAAACTGAATAGCTGAGCAAAAGCAGCCCTGCAAATGCTTTTATAATAACTTCCCCTCCCATTACTCCACAAATGTACCCACTGGAAACAGCAGCTGACACGGGAATGGTGACTGAGACCCACAGGGTATTGAGGAGCTGGGCCAGAGTGAAATATTGATCAATCATCTTGTCATGCTGGGGCTTTGTAGGGTTCTGTAGATAGGAATTGAGAGGGTAATGTGCAGCTCCTCCATCTAGGAAGGCTGCTGGATCACATGGCAGTGATTTGTTGACTTGCAGAAAAGTACTACAGTGGGGTGAACAGTAGGATGATGCTGAAATAAAATGAAGGGATTTTTGAAAAGTATTGACTTTTTTTTTTTTTCTTTCATTAAAAAAAGTTAAATCACTGTAGCAGAAAGCCAGAAACATCAGTCCTCACTCAGCATCTGTTTGCATCTGGACAATTGCACCTGTGTGGTCCATTGGGGAGGGTATGACACAAAGACAAAAATTATCCAGTTTTCTTTGTTTATTGGGGGATGAGATGAGTAATCCAATCTGGGTTTGCTTTTCAGCTACTCCTCTGGGTGAACAGCTCTGGCAGTGAGACAAGGCAATGCTAATCAAGGTCGTGGTAAGGGAGCTACGTGGAGTTGTTGTGATATTACAGAAATACACTGTCCCCTCTGCCCATCAAACCCCGTGGGCAGTGCTGCTGGGTGGGATACTGTGACAGGAAAGCACCAAGTTCCAGGCAAGCAAGGGGAAAATCAGCTCAGGGATTGGCAGCAGTCGCTCCCTAATGGTCACCAGACCTGGTTATGGGCAGGTTGAACTAACCCTGAGCTCAGCTCAAGGGTTTTCCTGACAGGTCTATGATACGTGTGCTACTGTAACCCAGAACATTAAACCCAGGGGACACTGTCCCACCCTGTCTCCACCTCCCAGAACCTCTTTCATCTAGGGCAGGTGAGGGCAGAGCTGATAAGAACTGTCATTGCATCCAATTAAAGGGGAAAACGATCTGGAAAGTTGTTTGCACATAAAACTTGACTTGATTAATCTATTTGTTCTCTGTATTTGGCAGAAACCTAAAATGGAGTTTCACAGTGACTTTAACTGCACTAAAAATAATAAGCTCTTTATGCAATTATCTGCATGTACCTGGCCATTGCCTCAAGCCAGTGCAGTACAAGAATATGCACAGGGGATTTTTTCCTTCACCTATTTACCTTTTTTCCCAGGTGGGGTTTAGGCTTCCTGCATGAAAACCTTTGGGGTGTAGGTCTCAGCTTGCCACCCACTTGTGCAGAAGGCTCTCGAGCTGAAGGAGCAAACCAAACAAGCCCACACCTGGGCTGAAGACAAGAATGACACATACAGGTTATTCTGAAATATGACTTAGATATCTTAGGAGCTACCAGAGGTCTTTGTGCACTGATGCAGGCTGAGAGAGGAGCATCTCAGCCCTTCCATCTCTGCTGATGAGAAGAGCAGCGAGATGGGCATTCCTTGGCAAAGTGCTGGCTTTTCCTGACATCCCTCCTCCACAGGTTGCCCAGAAGCAGTTCAGATCTGACTTCAAAGTGAACACAAATTAAAATGCTCTTTTTTCCCCCCTTTTAGACCATAAAAGGCTCATTTTATGCAGCTGGAGGCTCATTTAGCTTCTCAGCCATGGATTTTGATCACTCTGGTGAGTGAATATTTCACTATGCCCCAGCCAAGACTTCCCAATGTTGTCCTCACAAGCAGCAGGCAGGAAAAACTCAAACTCAGGGCTCCACAAGCGCCTTTGAAGGTGACACTGCACCAACCTCTTCTGTGAAATGACCTAAATATCCCTCTTCTCCAAGGTAGTGTTATGAAACTTAAAGGACTTAACTAAACCCCTCCAACAGTTGTTCTATTGAGAGGCTCTGGCTCGTGTCCCACATTTCATGGCCAAATCCAAGACACCTCCCAGTGCCCCATCCTCTCACGACCCCACAGATCCATCTTTGCTGCAGAGGAAATGCTCCTTTTTTTTTTTATTCCTTTTTTTTTTGCCCCAACTCAGACAAAACCAAGACAAAAAGGAAATAGATCCCTTCAGTTTTGTAGTCCTTTATTATTTTTTTTTTTTAAAGTTGATCCTCCCATAGTAATGTACTGAAATGCGTAACAGTTACATTGTACAAAGCATTTAAAGAAAGTACCTCAACTTGCCGATTATTTCAAAATGAGATTATAAACAAAAGGAAAAATAAATCTGGTCCCTCACTAAAGGCCAAAAATACCCCCAAAAATAACTGAATACCTTCCGTTATTTATTTATTTTTTTTTAAAACATAAATTTGGAACACTTCATCTTACAAATAGGATTAACATGAACATAACATCACACAAGCTCGCAGACAACCAGCATAAAATATTGGGTACAGTTTTTTTAATCAGAAGAATCATGCTTTCATGAAAAAATTATAACTGTTTATACAATCGAATCAATTTACTGTATTACAAAAAAAAAAAAAAAAAACAGAACAAAACTAAGTCGCATCTATTAGTTATTTAGTTCATTAAAAGGCAAAAAAAAAAAATAAAAGAGGAATGTAAGAAAATTTCAAACACTGTTTTGCACTCCCATATACACAGATCAGTTCACCTCACTTTTTTGGAAGTACATGGGTGCCTTACATCGTAACGCAGTGGGGGACTGGAGCAGTGCTGTTTGTTACAGGAACAGTGCTATTGTAATCAACAAACAATCGTTTGCCAACAAATAAATACACGGTACACACAACACAAACGAGAAATTAAGAGGGTAGGGGGAAAGGAAACAATACAAGAAAATAGTGACATGATTGTCGAAAATTAAAAATCTCCTTACAATGATTCGAACTAGTGGTGCTGTCGATGAATGCGGTGCTTTCACGGAATTATCTGGATGATTTAGCTTCTTGGAGTAGTGAACATTCATAGTTTACAATATACACAAGCCTCTTATGTATTGTTTCTCAGAGTTCTTTCTTTTTCTGTCTTTTTTTTTTTTTCTCCTTGTTTTTCCTTTTTTTTTTTAAACAATGCAGTTGAGAAGGCAAAAGAATTACGGAGAGAACAAAATATTCCCTGCTACTTCTTTCTACATTTACGATGGATAGTGTGCATTTGATAGAACTATTTTCTTTCTTTGAAGGGCTAAAATGCATAAAGCTTTAATGAAGAGATTTGTACATAAAAGCAACTGTTCCCAATCCTGTGTCAAACTATCTTATACAAAAAGAAAATCAATTCAGTTCCTACTTTAAAGGAGTGCCCATGTGTGTATCAATGCAGTCTTAACCCTTCTGCCCCTGCCCCTCAAAGCCGGGTGAACTGGAAGACACTTTTTCCCGGCCCAGTTTACATAATCCACTGAAACAATTTATTTTTTTTTTCTTCCTTTTTTTTTGAGTCGCATTGATCCTCCAGAAGTCAGCAGCTGCCTTTGCTGTGCAAAACAAAATATTGAGAATAAATAGTTTCTTTCTTTTTTTTTTTTTTTTTTTTTTTTTCTTTCTTTCTTAAAATTATTCAGTTTAAGGTCACCGGACTTTAAATGAGTGACCCTGCAGATTTATAAGGCATTCTGCTCAGCAGTCTTTTAAATAGTCATATATGAAAGAGCCATGCTACTGGTTTGGACTTGGTCCCATCCTCGGTAAGACTCCGCACTGTCATACGTGGCTGATGGACTGGATGGCGCTGGATTCCGCGGCGGCTCTCGCCATACTGAGCCACATGTTGGGAGAAGTGTGGGATGCAGAATGAAGGGAGTCCTTGTCAGAGAGAGAGAGCATCATGGCATAGGCCTGGACGGGGAGAGAAGAAGGACACAGAGGTCACAGTCCCGCGGCGCGGATCTGAGCTTGGAGCCGCGCCGCCCCTGCGCGCTCAGGGCAGCTGTCAGCCTACGGCCACCGGGCTCAACTCGGTAAAAAAAACCCCAATTCAAAATGCTTTAGGTAAAACCACTGTCAACCCTTTCACTGACACTTTGGACTCACTAATAGCAATAATAATTTCTGCTTTCATCTGGTTTCACAAAGCTCAGAGAAACCTTTGATAGTCGACAAGGTCCCAAAGTCTCCTTTGCCTTCAGATTCTTGGCACAGGAGGCTCTTTTCAAGAGGCTGAGGAATCACATTATCCCTTGTCTCGTCCTGTATTTCACCAAACATAACAGTCTCCTTTGCTGACCTTTCCTACATGCATATTCTGCAGTTTTTAAAACAGGAATCTTTCAAAGGGGCTAAAAAAAACTCATTTTAATTAATCAATGTTTAGAAAAGGGCAAAAAATAGCACGAGGATACCATTTCAGTTATTGCTGTTTGGAAAACATGCTGAGGACCCAGAGGTGGTACCATCCAACAGGCTAAAATAATACCAAAAAGCCAAGCCAGCCAGAAGATCAAGTCACATCCCTGTGAGGCTGCAGCTGAACTCCACAGCATCAGTGTCAGCTGATGAGGGGAGAGGATGGGACTAGTTCTCACCGCGGCATTTCTGTGGGCAGCAGGCAGAACAAAAATAGCAAAAAAAAGTATGAAAAAAGTATGGAAATCCCCTGTTCTCAGGGAGCAGAGCACCCTGCCATGTCTCAGGGGTGCAGTGGGCTGTTGGGTGAGCCTGAGGTTTGTGAAGATGGAGCACAACCCTCTCTGACTGGAACAACCCTGCCTGCCACACACTAACAGCTTAATCCTGCGGGTATTTGGTGACAATAACATTTTAACTGAGTTAAGCTTTTACCTGGGATTTGGATTTCCTGTACAACGGTTGCTTGAGGTCCTCTGGCAGCTGGGAAGCATTGAAAGCTGCCAATTCAGCTTCACTGTATTGATTTTCTTCCATTTTCCTCATTTTGAGGCTATCCGTGAAGTGCCTTATGTGGTCCAAAGCCGAAAGTCCAGTCTTATTGTACTCCTCTTCTTTATACCTACAAAAACACCATGGAGGTTTCAGATGTCAATGAAATGATCCTCTCTGCATTCCCTCATCTTCTTGGATTTACACACCTGAGCAATTTCCCCCTTTCTCACATTCATAAACCACCTTGCCTCATGGAATGGTGACCCTGAAACAAAAGGAATTCCCTTTTCTGGTCTAAAGAAAGGGCAGTTGAGTGGGGGAGGGAGAGTTTGTCTCTCACAGTGTCTCCACAGCAAGGCCATTATGAGAGGTCCAGGACAGCTCACGGATTAGATAACGTCTCTCCCATGGAACTGTCTCACCCTGCTTCCTGTCCCAGCCAGAACCTCACAATAGCTCCCCAAGCACACTCCATTTTCCTAACAAGGGCTCCAGGCTGCACGAAGAGGCAGAAAGCAGGGCTGGTGCTGACCCAAACACAGAGGCACGTCGCTATTGTGAGTGGGAAGCGGCTGCTCCGGACCGGCAGCCGGTTTGGTGCTGGCACTCTCGTATGGTTTATTGTTTTTATTCCGCCTATCGGGCACACCAATACTCGGAAGGAACCAACCTGCCAGGGGAAGCTTTGCAGTTCATGTCCAAAGTACTCGTTTCCTCGTAATCCTCCTCAGGGGTGCCCTCATGCATGTCACTCGTCACGGGCTCTTTGACTGCTTTCCCTGCCATTTCGCTCTCTTCATCCTCTTCATCCATCATTACTTCATCTTCTGCCTCCTCGTCATCCAACAGATCCGAGTTCTGGCTGGCTATCATGGCTTTTTCATCCTTAAAGTGGCTGCCATTCATTCTGAAATAGTACCAAAGTACCAAAACAAATGCAAACTATAAACACACATCAGATATGAAAGCTCCTCATCGACAGACTCTTGGAGGCAGATCTGAAAAACATCTGTCCCAGCAGAATAAAGTGACTTTTGTATTTTATATCTTGCTTAGCTTCAGACATTCAGGGAGCATTGGAGAAAATTCCACTCAGAAATCCATGGGACATTACAGCATGGGATTTTCCTGTTATCCTGCTAAAACTACTGTTCTAACAGAGGCATGTTCACATAACCATTCCAAATTTTCTCATGCATTATTTGATCTCAAGTTTTCAATCATACATGTAGTCTGAGAAAAACAACTCACTGCCTTTTAACAGAAGCTGTAGGGGCCAAGAAACTCTGAAAATCAGATCTGGCATTTTTAACAAAAAATGACATCCAATGTTGCATTCAGTTTTAAAGTCAAAATCACATGCATAATTAATTGTGTACACTACCACCCCTTTGGAAGCCCTACTGCTTCACTGAATGTATGGATTTCATACATGGGAACCTAAGGGACTTCAGCTGGAGACCTGAAGAGTGGTCTGCAATATTGCCTCCGTGCTGAACTAGGTTATTGACTGATTTGAAGGGTAAAAAGCAATGAAAAGAAAGGTCATATGGCAATTTAAGTGCATTTATTCTTATTAGATGAGTAATTACAGCAATACACACATGGAAAACCATTTGGTCTACGCGCTGTTATTACGCTGCCCTTTGCTCTCAGACAATGACTTCTCTTAACTACTTCCTACGGGATTTTTATCAAGGACATAACACCCACGCTGAAGCAGGGGCTGGTTTGGTAATGGTCTCAACCCCGCAGGGTTCAGAGCATCCAGCGCTGCATGGTGTCCATCACATCAAATGAGAGCCGAAGAAATTCGGCACCGCGGCCTCAACGAACGCCCAACCAGAGGCGCAGCGACGCCAACGCGCTCCACCCGCCGGAGCCCCCCCAAAATTCATGCTACCACTCTATCTGCCCCCACCACGTCATGCAGCACAGAGGCCTTGATTCATCTATTGTTCTCATTGTGCAAAAGGTCCTTAACTCTTCCAGGAATACAGTTATAAAAATGGAAACCTTATTGTCCACGCGCAGTTTGCTTCAGACTCCGTGTGCTTCAAACTGTGCGGGACAATATGGGATAGACCCTAAGCTGGAGCACGATAAGATGAACCCTCACAGCCTTGCTGGTGTTTAACATTTGGCTTTCTGAGGAGCAAAGCTGGTTTCTGCCACAATAATAGTACCGTTTCCCTGAACATTATTAGAGTTTCATCTATTTTCCGAGCAAATTCCAGCTGACTGCCATGAGTTTAGTATTGCATTGAAAAAAATGCTCTAGGGAACGGTCTGTCTTTAGAACAGTATCAAAAAAATCTGAGGTTGTGCAGAACAGGGAGAGCTGAAGCAGCCACCTCCCTCTAAGATCATCAGAGAAATATCTCTTTATCATCTTTTATTTAAATAGGCAGAAATAAGAGATTGCTGAGCGCAGTTTGAGCTGCCAACTTGCTTGTTATGCTCAATTGAGGCTGCTAGAAATGAAAGGGAGATGGACTACAACCAAAGTAACAAAAGCCATGTGATTAAGAAAACAGATTCTCTAATTATGCTTTCAAATGCAGCAATTTGCCAGGGATAAAATATCCGTCAAGAGCAGTCTGAAGTGCCAAATTTAGAAAGGAAACACTGCACAACCCAGCAACCTTTCCACTTTTCTGACTTCCTGTCAGAGGACATGTTGAGACCAGATGTGCAAGGAAAAAATCCCAAGCCCTCATTGCCAATCAAGATGGAATGAAATTTGAATATGCATGTAATCACTTAATCCAATACTTTTGTGGAAATTGTGTTGTGTCCCCCATTTTGATCCCTTCACAAAGGCATCTAGAAATTGAGGAGACAGCAAAGTTTGTCACCAACAGTAAGAATTTTTTGATGTTGATAATGTAATGCCAATTCAAAAGGGAAAATAATGCATAATGCAACACCAATCCCAAAGAAATACGTGGGGCTCCATCCCACAGCCTTTTCTGCTTAGCTGCACTTTTATTAACTGAAAATATTTAGAAGTGGTCTCTCTTCTGTTAGTTCAGAAGAATTCAAACACCCATGTACTTAATAAATCTTAGTAGAAAAAGCTCTCTCACATGCTGGAGCACCGTGGACTCCCAGCGCCCACCCGCAGCCTCACGGGCTTTTGGCTACTCAGCATCTTTCTTGGGATTGAGTTACTTACGGGAAAGGACTTGCAGCTACAATCTTTCATTTGATCCAAGAATTCAGCTTGGTCTACTTTATTAATTACACATTTAAATTGCACCTAAATCCTAAGGCTCCATACATTTAGCCACAGGATGTAGAATTCACCTGTTCTGCAGTGAATGTAAAGAGAAGGAATTTTTCAGCAGACTTAAATCAGCAGTGGGAGCCTGAAACTGAGAGCTCCAGATACAAGGAGAAAGGTGTGTTCACAGATGGAATCTCTTGTCCACTTGGAACATCTTCATACACAGAGGGGAGGGAATCAACACATTTCTTTTCCTGAGACACCAAGGTGGCCACTGAAGCAACCAGATTCTAAAATAACTCTGGCTCCAGACATCATCAAAAGTGAACCATCAGGTCTGCAGACCTGGAAAAGAATGGTGGGCACCTTCTGAAGGCAGATCAGACACAACTCACCTCTCCTCTGAGTTTTGGGGGGATTGATTGTTGTGGTTGCTGTTTCCAATAAAATTCCTAATTTCTGTGAAGTAAGAGTCTTCCTTGTCATCTAGGATTGCCCCTGTGCTTTCCAGTTCTGAGTGAGGTGAAGATGTTGCAGTACCTTAAAGCAAAACATATGACATCTGTTGCTGCTCCTTTATATTTTCTATGTTTAAGTATTTAAATCAAAAGGAAATTGAAACTCTGGTTAAAACAGGTGAGACCCAAAGGCTGGTCAGCGTGAACTATCAGCTTTTGGCCATAAAACAAGTAATTAGTAATTATTCATGGGCAAAGGTGATTTCCAGCTAAAATTACTTGGTTGCATGCTGGGTACCCTTTCCATGATTTATCATCACTTTTGCCACGTCTCTATTTCAACATCTCCCTCCTGCTCCTTGTGATTCCAAGACTGTCCATTGATAACTGTCCTTCTTAGACCAACAGCCTAAGTGAGCAAATGGAACTTAATTTTTAGCTATCAATTATGCAGATTTGTTCAAACTATAGAGCAGCCATTGCCATAATCACCCAGGTTCATTAGCAATGAGAGACCAGTGTCAGACTTTCTCTGAGCACTGGGGAAGGGACAGCTCTGCATTCACTGCATGCCCCTGGTTATCTCCACTGAGGCAAGATGCAGACTGAAAGGACTGCAGAGAGGGTTTCCATGAAATGCTGCAGACACCCAAAGCAGCCCAGTGACATCCCCTCCTGTCACTGCCTGTGCTGCTGCTGCTGTGCAGCGACCAATTTGCTTTGGGGCTTGAGAGGCACCATTAGCTCCATAATAGCCAGCAGCACTTTTCAGCTCCTGACAGTGGGAATATTTCAGAAGGTGCCAGGAAAATGTTTTAGAGTGCCCCCTGAGACTCTAAATCTAGGACTCCTATTGAGAGCCAAGTGATTGCGGAGATGGGATTAAACCAATTTTCCCTGTCCGTTCCCAAAACGCTATGGGTTGGCTTAATTAAAACCAAAAGAAAAGGCATCACCCAGTGGTCTTAAGTTACACAAGGGGAGAGTTTATGCTGGGATTTTCAAAGCACTTTAAATGTCAGCAGAGCTTAGGCACCTACACGTTTTGCAGCCCCCCACCCGTCGGAGCAGCGTGTGCCTGTGGACCCTGGGCAGCACCGACAGGGAAAGGACAATCCCTGGGACGTGGGGCAGGCTGGGGAGGGGAGAGCCAGGAGGGAAGAGGCAGAACATACCAGACATGTTCCCGTTCTCGTGCTTTTTTAGGTGTCTGTCAAGATTGGTTTGTTGACCAAAACACCTGTCACACAAGTGACACTTGAATGGCTTCTCTTTATTGTGGATGTTACGCACATGTCTCTGCAGGTTAGAGGATATGCTAAAGGATCTGTCACAGTATTTGCATCTAAAAAAAAACAACAAAACAAGTGGGTAGGGAAGAGTTTGTTAGTCGCTGGAAGTGTAAGATTTGTCCTAAGATACATGAAGAGCCTTCTGGGCTCAGTCTCAGCACCCAACCACAGTTCCTTGTTCCCTGCTGAGGCCCAATCCTCCCTGACATAAAGAGAAATTTTGGCTAAGTGGGGAGCTGTGCTCTTGGAAAGGAGACATAACTTCTGTGGTGGGGTTTTCAGCTTTCATTCACATTAGACTTTGTATTTTAAATACTGCCTCTAGGAATGAGCAAAATATTCCTGAGCTAATGGCATCAAAATTAGCTATGGTAATTGAGTCCCATGTTTTCAAAACTGTTGCATGCAAAGTTGGGAAGTTTGAAAACAGTAGAGCAATAACTGTATTGTTTCATGTGCTGCCAATACAATACAATTAAACACTTTTGGAAGAAACATGAAACAGATCTCTTCTAATGCTCAAATAAGGTAAAAAGGGCTATTTCTTTTCCTATTCTAAATTATACTGTGTGATTAAATCTTTTCTTGAGGAATTAGCTTGCTTGATTGCTAATCCCAGAGGAAATTTGGTTATCTTGCAAAAACCAGCAATAAACAATCCCAACCTTTAATACTGTGCCAATGTGAGTAGTTTAGTCTATCACTCTGGTACCAGAGGCATCAATTTTCATACTCTGTAGCGATTTGGAGTCCCTAAAGCCTTTACTGTATTGCTCTTTAAGCCATTACTAAGTCATACTATAACTATTCCAAATTCTCAGGCTGGCAACCAGCCAAGAGTCTTCACCACTTTAGTTTTTCAATCTTTTACTTCTCCCGTGCCTCTCTTACACTTGTCAATGATGTCAAATTTTTTTAGTGCTGAAATCACCCATTATGCTACTAATTGCTTGTGGCTTTTATGCAGTGGATGGGTATAACATGCATCAAGACCTTCCTTCAATAAAATTAGATGTGAATCTCATTTCCCAAAGAGACTAAATGCAAAAAACATATTGTTTCCTCACAAACAATGAGCTTACTCTGCTCTTTACAGCTCATAAAATGCAGAAATCTGTGCATTTCTTTTACTGGAACATGAGCTGGCCTCTTTCCAGTTTAAATTAGCCTTTCATTTTCAATAAGGTGAAGCTTTATACACATTTCTGCATGTGACTGTCCTGGATTCAGTATCACACACATATTCTTATCAACAGGAGAGTACACCCACATGGGCTTTGGGGTTAAGCAGACCTCAGAAAAGAACCAGATTTGGCAGGAAACAAATAAATACAGTAACGCCTTTGCAACCGGGACCTTTCAGAAATCAGATGACTGACAAATCACCCAATTTTAGGCTGCAAATAACACTGCAGAACTGCAATAAAAAAAAACATTTTTGCAAGGGAAAATACGTCCATGAGCTCTACTGAACTGGTTCAGCAGTGCCAGCCACCCTGCCAGCAAAGGCAGGATTTGGGGATTGTGGTGGGAAGCTGCCCCAGCCAAAAGAACTTTACTAAGACCAAAACTCTCCCTTTCTTCAGCTTCAACACTGAGCAGCAGCACTGAATGCACGAAACGCTGAGACCAAAATGCAATGGTGGGTCCAAAGCTAAGGAGGAAGGGCTGGAGCTGGTCCAGCAAGGACATTGAATTCCCTGGCTTTATTCACAGAAAACATCTGCACTGGAAGGGACCCTAAAGCTTGGCCAGGGCACGGGCAGGGATGAGGGGTGTGGTACCTATAGGGCTGCTCTCCAGTGTGCGTCCTCAGGTGACGGGTCAGGTTTGCAGATCTCGGGAAAATCTTGCCACAGTATCTGTGATAAGAAAATGTTTGATAAGACAACACGACCTTCAGTGGCTTCATCCCAGTTTGGGCTGCACCCAAACATCCCAGTTTGGGATGCACAGCCCAAATGGAATCATCACGATATGGTCCTATTGGCATTGCTTTGGTGCAAGAACATTTTAATAAAAGCATTCAGCAAATGTAAGGGATCAACACACACACACAAACACACACACACAAGAGTGGGACTGGAACTGCTGGCACCAACCAGCTTTGCTTGTGCAGAATCAAAGGTTTATGAAAAACCTGTTTTAAAGATCACCCCAAGGTTCTAAGCCCACTGGGTGATTATCAGCCTCATTCAGATTTGGAATCAAGAGAATCTGTTATTAAAGCTTTGGATTTCTGCCTCTGTGTAAGCAAATTTCAAAGCTTTCAACCAATTCTACGTGTCAGCAAACGTGACACCGTTCTGTGCACTGAATAGGATCAGAGCAGACAAGACTCAAAGACCTAATCCATCAAGGTATGTTTCTATAACAACACATCTTGAAAGAAGGTGACATGTTTTCAAAAAGATCAGATAAACCGATATGCCAGTGTCAAATGCCTGCACATTCTGGAGATGATATAGAGACCTAAACAGTGCAATTTAAAAACCATTCTCCAAACTCGATAATATGTCACAGGAAAAGTAATGGCAAAAAAAAAATAAAATAAAATTATCCTGAGTTTTCCCCCCTTCATTCAAGTAACATATGAATATTCAGTTTATAATTGGCCCGTTCTGCTGGGGACATTGAGCCCATTTTTGCATGGGGGCAGAGCACACACAGCACTCTCTTAAGTGAATGAGGGTGGTGCCTGCTCCACACGATGACTTTGAAGATTGCATCCCTTCACTTTTAACATCCCATTTATTTTTTCACAACGTGATGTATAAGCCTTCAAAATACCCACACAGCTAATTCCACTCTCCTTGACAAAGCTCCCATTCATTTTGGGTGCACATTCAATGACTATCTTCATTGTGGGGCTTTTTTTAAGTCCCTACACACAAGTCCTAATAAGTCATGTATTTTATCACTGATCCCTTTGGATATTAAAACCAGAAGCCTGAGAGAAAACACGTCTGTAGTTCACGATCAAAAAAATCAATAATGAAAGCACACTTTTATATACGAAAGTGATGAGAAAATTTGGGGAAAAAAAAAAGAAAAGAATTGTTTATATAACAGTTTCCACCTCATTTATCAAACTTCTGTGATACAGGGTGATGCCGTAGGATTTAGCTTTTATATTTTTCAAATCCTCTACTGCTTTAGAGCATAACTCTAAAACTCCATATAGTGTTAGCTACTGTCTTCACATTTTGGTCAGACAAAACAATTCCTCTCTGTGCCTGAAACTCAAGGACACCTCACTGTCTCAGGCCTCGAGGGATGTAAAGAGTGAATTGTGAGGGGCAAAGCTGGAGTAAATTTCTTCATTACCTGAAACTGTAACTGGGGGATTAACCCCTGATATGTAAATGGACCAAAATTACAACTGTCTGAAAAGCTTGTGACCGTCACCCACCTTGGGGGCAGCCTCTGGGAGGCTTCTGACTGCCCAAGGTGTATCTATTGAAGGCCTTTAATAAATAATTCTCTTAATCTTGTTTAGCCTCTGTTCTAGGTGGCTACTCCAGGGCATCAAGGGAGAGCTCTTTGTTTTTTGACACCAATAATTTAATAAAGAGAATCACAGAATCACTGGGTTGGAAGAAACCTTCAAGATCATTGAGTCCAACCCATTCCCTAACACCTCAGCTAGGCCATGGCACTGAGTGCTATATACACTTTTTTTTTTAAACACATCCAGGGATGGTGACTCCACCACCTCCCTGGGCAGGCCATTTCAGTACTTTATCACCCTTTCTCTAAAAATCTTCTTCCTAATATCCAACCTATATTTCCCTTGGTGCAGCTTGAGTCTGTGTCCTCTCGTTCTGTCAATGCTGCCTGGAGAAAGAGCCCGACCCCACCTGCATAGAACCACTTTTCAGGGAGTTGTAGAGATGATAACATCACCTCTGAGTCTCCTTTTCTCCAGGATGAACAACCCCAGCCCCCTCAGCCATCCACCAGCCTCACTGCCCTCCTCTGGACACGCTCAAGCATCTCGATGTCCTTCCCAAACTGAGTGCCCAGAACCAGACACAGCACTCGAGGTGCGGCCTCTCCAGTGCCGAGCACAGGCGAAGAACAACCTCCCTGCTCCTGCTGCCCCCAGCACTGCTGATCCAGGCCAGGAGCCCCATGTGGGCACGGAGACACTCGTGTGGGATGCCAGAACCAGGGGTCTGGGGAGGGCAGGGCTGGCCCCAGGGCTACCTGCAGGTGTAGCGCTCCTTGCCCTTGCGCAGCAGCGTCTCGGGGAGGGCGCTGGGCGGCGCGCGGAAGTTGAACATGGACGGCACCGACTGGATCAGCTCGCTGGCCTCCGGCTTCAGGCTGCTGAAGCTCTCCAGCTTCTCAGCCATGTTTTCTATAGCTGACACCTGCAGCAGGAGAGAGCACACAGCCCACCAAGGTCAATAATCCCCTCGGCTTCCTGCCCCCACCAGCAACACAAAATGCAGAGAATGTCAACTGACAAGTGAAAGAAGAAAAGGGAAAAAAGTCAGTGTAGAGCTGGAGTATTGAAAATGAAGGGTTGTGAGGGTAATAATCAGCCAGTGTTCATTTCTTATTATTTTTAAGCCCCAGCTCCTATAAAATTTCAGGTTTTGCAGTCATGCTCTGTGGTTGCGTGCCTACAAGTCTATGCACCCCATCTGCAGAAATCATTGAATATTTATTACCAAATGAACAGAAATAATAACTGAACTTCCAACTTTTATTTTTTTTAAGCACTTGCAGAGGACACATATTGCAGAAGAAACCCCATGAACACTCTAGCTCAACCAAGGGCTGCAACAATCCAGATCCAAAAAGGCTCCAGCAATGTCCCAGTCACATCCAGTCCAGTGCTCCAGCCTATTATAGCCAAAGACCATCAGATAAACACAGAAGAAATGAAACTTTGGTGGGTTTGGTGCTCTGTATTCACATTGCCTGTTAGATGTCTATGCTATTTTTTCCACCTCTTAATATTCTTGCTCTACCTTTAGTTGCCTTTAACTCCTATGTGTTTTGGGATGGCTCCACTCCTGATTAGCTGTCTCTAATTTTCAGGGAGTGAGGATTAAGTAATTTCTGGAGAACAGTTTCCTTTAAGTTGTCTGGAACAGACCATGAAAAGCTCCTCCAAAGCCTCACACATTGCCACTTGAAGAGTTCAAGAATGCTGGTGAGCCTACTGACAGGTGAGAATAACCATCCACCTCTCCACAACACCACAAACAAATGAAAATAAGCAAGTCAAACTCTCACCTACAGAGCACAAAACCCACAGCATGAGCCCTGTGCAAGATCTTGCTTGCAACAAAGAAGGAAATTATATGAAAGACATGATGTTGAACCCTTCTCAGCTGGAACACCTCCACAGACCGTTCTTCAAAATCCATAAAAGGTTCCTCTGATTGTTGGAAAACTGAAATTTTAATTGGAAGAACTGGGCATTTTTGCAGGTTTATTTGATTTTATTTTCATTGGCAGAATTACACAGCTGTCTCCTGGCATGACTATTTCCATGCTGGTTAGCTCTGCCTTTGGCCTGGGTTGTTTTTTTCCCTTTAGCCTGTAGCCTGCCCTCTCATTTCATGCTCAGATTCCTAATGCTGAGTACAAATTGCAACGTACAGGGTACCACTGCCAATTTGCCAAATGTCTTTCATCAAACACGGTGGAAAAAAATAAAAAATCTCAGAGGGAAGTCAAGATACATTTACTTGTCAGGCAACAAATGTGAAAGCACTGGGAGGCAGTAAGGGCTGTAAGCTCTGGGGTTTGATTCATAATCACTCAGCTGCTAAAACATTCTCCACAGATGCAAGTGGACAGCACATTTGTCAATATGAAGGATTTTGACATGTACTGATCACAGGCATGAGATATGTAATGATGATGCTGCTGGGAGAGGAGGTAATTCTATCTCGGCACCGAGATGTCATTATCAACCCATACACCTCAACATTACCATATATTTCTTTTTATACGACTTCATCTTCTCCTTCAGTTGGAATTGATTATTTAAGCTTTTAAACCAGATGTTCCACCACCTTTAATTCCTTCTAATTGTTCCCCACAAAAATTCACTCATCTATTTTACAACTGCTGAAAATAAATGGTTTGAATGAAAAATGCCCTTTGGCCTTCGGGCTGATTAGCAATGACAAGACAGTGCATGGGTTATGATATCACATATTTATGGTGAAGAATAATAAGGGTACTGAGAAGTATAATAAATGCTTTATTTATGTATATTTAATATTCAAGTCCATTTCATTATCTAGTGGGTTTAAATCAATTTTGGATCACAATTTCTCATGCACACAGTCCCTGCCAGTATTATATTAAAGCAACTATTTTCCCCTTTACATTTAAAATGGCTTAGTCATGCTGATTTTTTAGTTCTTATTTCCAGAATTTTGCAGAGTAGAAACTGAGACAGACTCTTGTTTCATACACAAGAACACAGATCAGCTCTACCTCCAACACTGCCTCCAGGATTACATCAGTCCCAAAATAGGTATGAAATCAGCACCTAATCTTAAATCCCTCATCCAGAGGAAACACCAGCACTTCCAATTATTTTAAAGCATTACTCTCTTTCTAAAAATATGTTTCTCACCATAGGAATGACTATTGTGCTTGCTGGTTTGCTGCTTAGCTTTTTGTTTGCTTTTTTTTATTTTTTGAACTCTGACTTATGTGGTGACCTGGTATGATTTATGTTTTTCAAGAAGTGCACCAGCAGCAGTGGGAAGTGTTTGACCCCACAGCTTTGCTGATCCGAGGCACTGTCACTCCACTGCTATCAGGATAATTACAGCTGGTACTGTCTGCTGGAGTTAGGGCTCCCAAGAACCAAAATTGGGGAATTTTTATAAGAAGTCCTGAAGTGTGTTTGTGCTCAGAGCCATCCATCAGCAACTCCTATCGTGAGACGGGTTCCTGGGCTCTGGGGACATTTTACAGCTCATGGAATCCTGCAGCCCTGATCCACAACGTGCTGTCCTTCACCTTCAGTGCAGGAAGCCCCTGCTCAGCAGCCCACTTCCAAAATCCCAGCTGAGCAGTAAGAAATCCGGGGGTTTTGCATTCAGGATTAACTCAGACACCAAAACCAAGCAGGAATTCTAAACCTGTGACACCAGCTGCTGGAAGCTGGTACTCAGCACCAAGCAGTGGCTCCAGGGGACACACAGCAGGGTGGGCAGGGGACAGATCTCCCCAATGCCACACACCAGCACATGGAGCTGCAAGAGCATCAACTGGAGGCTGCATCTCCATCACAACATTGAAGGGCCATCAGCTCCTGCTCCTATTCACTCGGCTAAACCTTTTCAAACCCATTTCTATTTCTGTCAAGGACAGTTCACCAATTTAATTAGGTGCATATGAAAAGATACAGGCTTTTGTTCCTTCTAAGCCTTTTGCCTGATACTTTTTGTGGGTTTGTTTTTTTTTGTATTGTTATCACTAATGAATAAGCATTCCTCATTCAGGTTCTGCTCACCATTCATGGGCTCACGGAGCTGGGGCACAGCTCCCTCAGGCATTTCTTTCCCAGATGAAAAAATCAAAATCTACTTAATCTGTTTTTGAATGGGAGCTGTTCCCTACCTGTGATCATCATTGTTGCACTTTTCTATGTCTTTTCTAATTCTACTATGGCCTTTTTGAGAGGAACTTTAGCTGTATTCAGACCTGAAGGCAATATAACATAATGATGTTTTCAGTTCCTTTCTGATAAGCACTCAGGTGATATTTTCATAAGACTACCAACTTCAAGACCTTTTTTCTGAATGACAGGAGTTAAAAGTCACATTTTCCCTTCGGTATTAGTGGGTATTTACTGGCATATATCACTGTTTTAATCCTGGCAACTCAGCTTTCTCTGAATCTTCTGCAAAATCTTCATAGTCAGTTTTGGATTTGGCTACTCACAGTAAACAGTCACAAACCCTCTGCCTGCTCACCCTTCTGCCTATGGCATTTACAGACAGTTCTTTTACTGCTACAGTTCAGGGCCCAGGGACACCCCAAGATGGACCCACTGGTAATCTCCAGTGATTGTAAAAATCACTATTTTGCTCCTACCCTTTCCCCTCCTCTTTCTGCAATGACTGAATGTTAACTCAGGAGATGACTTTCCTTCTTCCACCACTAAACTCCCTCTTCCAGCTGAAACACAACTGAAGAAGCTTTTCCTCCTCCCAAACACCGTCAGTACTGATGGCAAAGCCAGACCAGCCTCCACAGGAGCTGTGCTGGCCATGGAGATGCTGCTCGACCCACCAAACTCCTGGAGAGAGGTGCTGCTGAGCCTGTCTGTCCTGGGGGGTTGGGTGGGTGCTCATGGTCACCTCCCCTCCCCAGGGATGGTCCGAGGGACCACCAGGGGGGCAGGTGTGGCTAAAGCCACCAGCTGTGCTTTCAGGGGGTTCTGCACCCCAAGCCAACACCCAGGGGCTGAGGTGATCCCTGAATGGGGAATCTTCCCCCTGGTGGGGGAAGCACTGTTTGACCCCAAGGATTGGATTAGTGAACTGCCATGCCCACAGGGAAAGCCCTCTGAGGAGGCAGGAGAGGGAGAAGATCCTATTAGATATTTCACATGCAGCCATTGCCTTACGGACGAGTCACGCACGCTCCTAATCTGCCATCAGTGAATGACAGCGTTTTATATAGAACAGTAACTTTTGATTTACATATATAAGAGTTGTTGATTCTATCTGTGTCCAGATGTCTGGAAAAGGAAGCAGCTTTCCCCCACCTCCCTGAGAGGCTATTAACCTCCGACTGACGCAAACTAATGTGCAGTCACAATTCCCCAGCTCCGACTCAGAAATGCAGACATTACCATAATCGGCTAAAACAAGTATTTATAAACATTTCAGCGGGCAAGATATCATCAGCAGGGCCCTCGAACATTTGTCTTAAAATTTATTAACCAACCCAAGAAAAAGTGGCATAAATAAAGCGAAGGTTTGCTGTTGCTGCTTTTTAAGAATAACCTGATGATATGAAATAATCTCGCAGACAATGTCATGAATTACATGACCTCATGTTTGACAAATGCCACTCCTTCATCGCTACTATCACAAAAACAACTGACTTTATGGCCAGACCTCATGGGAAAAAAAAATGTTCAAGTGTTTGCTTTCTATTTTTACTACTGTTATTTGGGGAACTCTTCAAAACCCTACAGCTAAAGCTCAGGATTTCTCCCTCCCCTAGCAGAAGTTACAATGCTGCCTCTAAAACCTGCAATTTGTGAATCATGTCATCTTGAAACTGTGTGTATTTGGACAGCCAGCCCTGGAACTTGGCTGAGTTCTATTCACGTTCAAGAGACCTATCACTCGTGGCTGAACTTTACGAAGCAGTAGCGAGAAACTCCTGATCTGCAGTACGGCCCCAGGATAACTGGATTTGTGTGAATGCATACAAAATGGTGGGGATTAAGCTCAGTTAACAGAATGGATCATGTCTTAAAAATAAGCCCAGTAAAACAAAAGCTTTGTTAAAGCACTCACCAAATTCCTTTCCATTTATTTGTAAAATTGTTTAAATTATTTGCCATTGTTCTTCGTATTTTCTGCCTAAAATTACAAAACCTCCTTAGAGCAACCTTCTCCTGATGGGACCAAAATGGCATAAATAGATCAAATTAACCCTGATCCATTCAAAAAATGGTGTTTTTATTGATTTACACCATAGGGCTCCTGCCAAACCATGAAAAAAAATATCTCAAATAATCTTGAAATATGTGGCACATGCAACTGGGAATTGAGATGGAAAGGCTCGTGTGACATAACCAAATCTCTCAAGATGGAGATTCATCCATGAATCAGCATCCTGCTCGGTCACTTCATGTTTTAAACACCTATTTCTGCTGGAGCTGCTCAAAGCGTGAGCACAGCCAGGAGACATACACTCACAAAAGGAGCAGGATGATGGAAACTTGAGGACCAAGCCAAAGCCAAGGAAATCAGACAGAAGGAACAGACTGCACTGTGTTTTTCCACTTCCCAAACCTGCTGAAGCAGAGCCACTTTTCTGAGAGCAGAGGATTAAGGGTGCCTGGACCGAATCACAAATACTACTGCTTCATGCTCTACAACGAATTTTCCCCAAGAAAATATTTGGGAACCACCTCCTGTGCTCTCCAAGTCTGGCATCTAACCCTGCCTCCTGCTTGCTGAGCCCCTGCAGCACCTCTGGCTGCTCTCAGGAGTCCTTCGCTGCCTGCTCAGCTCCTTCCAGCTCAAGCTCCCAGAGCATCTCTGCAGCTGCACAAAACAGCAATTCCGAGGAAGGGAGTGGGATTAAACTCACCGTGGGCACACAAATCAAAGGTGCAGCAGTGCCAGGGGTGTGCCAAGGAGGGCAGGGAGCAGAGGGCAGGGCTCAGAGCCCATCTGCAGGGGCAGCAGCCCGGGGCAGGGACACACGAGCACAGGAGCTCGGGAAGATCTCAGCGCTCAGCTTTGCTCAGTTCTGGCCTTTCCTGGTGAAACCAGTCCAGGTCATGGCAGGGAGAGCCATGAGCAGGAGTGAGTCAGGACCCCAGCCCTGCCTCCTGGCTCCAGCTCTCCCCTCCAAAGCCCAAAGGCTGGGAAAATCTGGGACAAGTATTTCTGGGTTCGGCGCTGCAGCTGAGGAGCCAGTGCGGGAGCAGAACACAGTTTTTGGAGCTGCATCTGCAAAAGCAGTTGCTGTGGCTCTTTTTTTTTATTTTTCTTCCCATGAGCAATTTAGATGTATTTAAAAACAAGGTTTTATGAAAATAGAAGAGAAAGCCCAAATTTATCCCATAGTGCACGAAAAGCACAATTCCTGTTCATGTAAGGAGGATGATTTAAGTATACACAGAGGACAGATTTTACCTAAACACAGCAAATAAATGGGTGTTTTATTTCTAATTTAAGCACTGCAATGAGCAATTAGGCTCAAAATTTCAAAGCTATTAAAGTTACTATTAAAGTGACTAACTCCCACCGAAGTCAAGTAAGAGATAAACATTAAATCCTCTGAGACTGTTTTTTAATGGAGATTAAATATTTATTAACTATTGCTATCTAACAAGATTTCAGCCTGAAAATTTCACTGCAATCTCTGAAGGAAAACAGCTTGGAACAATTTTTGTCACATATAAACAAAGACTGCATTCTGCAACCCTCACTCAGGTAAAGCTCCCATTGCCTTCACCAAACAAAACCAGCAGGACCAGGTAGGTAAAAATAAAGCCAATTTGACATAAGAGCATATTTATCTGCTCAGCTGCAAGACCCTGTAGGAAAAGAGTGGCATGCTCCATAATTGAGAGGTAAGTTATCTTTCATATTATATTTTTCTTATGCAATTTATTTCACAGTGATTAAATCAAAAATATAAGCAATGAACTTACCCAAATTCTTTGATCAGGCAATTGGAACTGGGAGCAAAATTGAAACAAAAACAACACATTATTCCTGCATTGGAATCCTTATTGCAATCAATCTACTTATTAAGAGTTTATTTAAAGATACTAATTTTGAGTAATTTGTTGGAAAGTGGTGTTCTCTTCCTAAATACAATCCTTGTAATGGCAAATAATTGTGAAATGCCATTAAATCATCCAACTTTCATAGCTTTTGGGCACAAGGAGGAATTTTGCCCAGCCAGAGATAGGATACAGACTTCAGGGTTCATGTCTGTAAGTTCTGTTTCAGAAACCTATTTGAAAGATCCATCTGTTTGCTGTCATATTAACCAGTTAAGAAATAATAAAATTATGGTCCCTGAGATCACAATTTTCAGGAATAAATTCAACAACCAAACCACAAGCTTTTAGGACATGAACAATAAGTTTGTAAATATTTTAAATCCTGCCAGCAGAAAATGAGAATTTGAGGAACTCTCCCCACCTGTACTTTTACAGGGGTGAACAGGGCTATAAAGGAAAAACAGCTTTTCTGGAAGCTGCTCCCCAGCCCTCTATAAACACCAAGCCAGATTCTGCCTTTGCAAACAGGAGGCTCCTTTCTGCTCTATTAAAGTTTGCAAGAAAGCATTTTGACATTTTCTTTTTTGACAGGACATGTGCTGCTGGTTTGTTTTTCTTTTACAGCGTTCCTCAGTGCCTGCTACACTCCTGACCTCTGTGTGGATGCAGCTCACACCAAGTTAAAGATGTTATCCCTCTCACCCAGGTAAGTGATGAAACCAAAGCCAGGCTTTGCCATGGACTTTTTATTCTGTGAATAAGAATAAGAAATGTGGAGAAGGGGGTTCTGCAGAGCCTCCCTCCCTCCTGGCCTTGGGGCTGGTGGCACCAGACACCTCCTCCTCCTCACAGTGACGGACTTGGTGACAGCCCTGGGACCTTCCTCAGGCACCAACAAGAGATTCAACCAGTTCCTTGGCACAAGACACCAAGGGTGGAAGCCTGACATCATTCCCATCAACAGGAAATGCCCAATGTCCCCATTTCACCCCCACACCCTCGCCTGACTCCCAGCTCCCCAGGTAATTCAGTCACACAGTGCTACATAAAAGAACATCCAACTCCTTTCCTTTCAACACAGCCAAACTCCAAACAGTGAATTTCAGCCCAGCAGCCCCTTCCCCACCCTCTGACCATCCCACCAACCACTGGCATCAGTCCAACCTGCAGCCAACACCTCCAGGACCCCCAAATCCAACATCACTGAACCCCTCTGAGTTACAGCTTCTGAACAGCTACAGAACACTAAGCAAAATAATCCTGCTTTTTCCATCTAAAATGCCCTCATTTAAGTAATTTACTCATAATTTACAGTTCCTTAGCTGCTCTAACAGAATCACTGACTTGATGGGGAGGAACCAGCCTGTTTTACAGCAGGGACAAAAAGCAGATTAAGGTATTTTCTATATTTGTGCATCAGCACTAGCTGCTACTAAAGGGGAATTTTCACTTGCTTTGCCAATTGGGCAGATCTACCTTATTAAAGGTAATTCAGCAGGAGGTGTTAAGCTGCTATTAAACCTTGCATATAAATTCTCAGTGATTTTAATACATCTTAAATTCTTATTTAATGCTTATAAATACTCACATAATGCCATAAATACTTACGGCATGTAAATACTACTACTAAATACTTTAATATTTAGATCCAACACTGTTCAGACATCAAAACTGGAAAGGGGTGTTTTTGTGCACCTGCAACCATATATGCTACCAGCTGCTCTTCCCAGTTCTGCAGAAGTGCCATATTTCAGAATATATTCCATGCAAGTTAGGACACAACAGCTTAGGGCTTCATTGGGAACAGAAAAAAGCAAGTGGTAGCAGAAAATTGGGCTGTTTGGCCTGGGAATTCAGAGGAACCTGAACCAGAGACAGCAGCTCATGGTCCTGTGCCTAAAACACAGGATGTGTAGAGGCTGTCATTGCTAAGAAGAAACAGCCCACAGCAAGGAGTTTCAAATCTGTAAATACCACAGAGCATCTTATTTCAGGTGTAAGATTTAACCAAGATTTTTAGCAAAATCTCCTTGAGCAAGGAGGAGGAAGACATAATGAGGGTGCGGTGCTGGCGAAGAAAAGCAACGTACAGTTCGCACACAGAACCTCTTTCTGTACCACATACACATCACAGCTGTTAGACTGCTTTGGGACACCCTCCTAAATGTTTTTCATCCAGGACTGTGTTCTGTGAGCAAGGGAGAAGCCCTCACAAAGTCTCTCTTCAGGGATGGAGGAGCAGGGATCCTACACACACTGCACACACTGCAGAAACCCAAAGAAACCGTGGAGCATTTGCACTGCGAGGCTTGGGAACATCAGCTGGAAACTTTTCCTCTCGTTTATGAGAGTCCTTAAACAAAATGAAATCCCTTTTGAAGTGGGATGCTCAGCTTTGCTGGCCTTACTCTGAATCTGCATTGACTCCCTGTAGCCACTATTGACTCTCCTGGCTCAGAGCACAGCAGAGTGCTGAAGACACGAGGGGCTGCAAATGTTGGTAGCTACCTTATGGTTTTGGAGGAAAATGGTTCTAAAAGACACATTCAGCTCGAATCTGGCTTCCTCTACAATCAAAACATGTTGTTTCATCTGCAAAACATCAAGAAGCTCAGAACAATGCTTACGCTTTTCCACCACAATGGTTCAGCAAAAACTGTGTGGTTTAGGAAATCCAAAAATGACTAAGACTGCATTCATTTCTCTGCACCTGCTTTGAAGCATCAACAAGCTTGTTTACAACATCAAAATTCCCAAAATACTTACTTGTGGATGGAACAAGAATCCTGGGGAAGGTCTCAAGTATTTCTCTTTTAAAGCTTCCAGTGGGTCAGTTAGCTTTCTTTTTTCTACTCTGTAAATGTTAAAATTAGATTTATTTGCGATGAATCAGTCTCAGGTATTAGTAATCATACTACAGCTACTCAGGTTTAAAACAGGCAATTACATGTCAAACAATTTGTTTCAAGGAGATAACAATAAAAGATAAGGGAGGACACTCAAGTCTTGATTCCCACACACAGCTCATTACTGCCAGGGTGGGGCTGGGAATCACCTTTAAAGTGGATTATACCATTTATACAGGGAATAATCCCATTTCAAAAGATTGATAACCATTGTAATAGGAACCAATGACTAACTACCAAGCACTTTTATAACGAAATAAGGCAACTGAGAAGGCTCAGCACTAAGAGGAGCGGAATTCAAGGCAACAGAGCCTTGAGCAATGGGGTCCCTTGCATCTGTCCACACACAACATCACAGCCACCACCCTGGAAACCTCCCCTGTGCACAGCCAAGGTCAAGCAGGGCTCTGAGAAAGGTGGAAAGAAAGCCCAGCAAGAAAGGTGGGCTTGTAGGAACACCCTGACCTTGAGCTGCCAGCAACAGATCCTGCAATTCACTCGTGGCAGCAAAACCCAGCGTGGATAATTCAGAAACAGAGTGGAAATTTGAGGATTTTGTTTTTTCTGTTACTGGTGTACATGGTTTCATGAACGAATAGTGCTGTTCAAGGCTCAGGAACAACTGGCCTCGTGCTGTGCTGCCAGAATTTGTACAGATTCCATTAAAATCACAAAAATGTAGGATCACAGAATGGTTTGGGTTGGAAGGGACCCTAAAGACCATCTAGTTCCAACCCCTCTGCCCTGGGCAGGGGAGTTGGAAATGCAATTTAATTAGTTGGTAATGCAGGGCCATAAAACACAGATCATTATTTCCGCTGCTTCAGGCATTTAAAGTGAATATGACGCAAAGAGAACTTATGGTCTAACACAGATATCAATCTGGCATGAATAAAAGCATCTCAGTAAATAGCATCATATCCTGTTTCTTCATAATGCACACTTGTTGTCTTATGCACCAGCACTCTCCAAAAACTTTGCCCACAGCATTTTTTTTTCAGTCAAAGTAATAAATTAACATAATTTACATGGCAGTATCCTTTTTTTTTTTAACAAGAGGCTGTAAAATCATTCATTTATATTACAGACACAAATTTTTATGGCTAATATTTCTCTAAACTAATTTAGATGCATGACTTTGACTCATTATAGATATATGAGCAGAAAGGGCAAAGGGGGGCTGACACACAGGATGCAGGTGAAATTCACATCCCAGTGAGATCCATCTCAGTTCTGCTGGGAAACACCAGGAGGTCTGGATTTTACCATTGGTTTTTAAAATCTCATCTCACTGACAGTGTGCACCTTTCAAAGCCAACAATGAGGCTTCCATTGATTTCACAAGGTAGACCAGGGATGGGGAGCTGCACAGCCTGGTGGAGTGGAAGGGGGCTGGAATCAGATGAGCTTTAAAGCCCCTTCCAACCCAAGCCTTTCTGTGATGGTTCTATGACTAAGGAGCGCATTGGTGAGGCTTTGTACACACAAGGATGCTGTGCCTTCAATTCTATAAATTAAATGCCTGAAGTAATCAACCCAGTACTTAAATAATGGTAAAAAAGGGCAGAAATAATTCTCACACACTTAATACCCTTTAGGGCCAATGTGTTTCTTTGTTGTACTTGTGAGAAACTCCTCTAGAATTCAAGAGGAGCTGGAAAAGTAGAGTACAAGGGGTGCCCTGGGGACAGGCACTGTCACCTCCAGGGGAAGACAGAGCAGGCAGAGTTTTGCAAGAAAATGGATTTCAGGCAAACCAGTGACATCAAATAAACAAACATTCAATACCAATGCCAACTCATTTATGGGTAAGAGAATATATTCAACCTCTGCATGTCAAACTAATGACTCCCAGCAACGAGGGTTTGCTAATTGCAGTATTGCCAGTCCCATGACTCACTTGGAGCAGCTGGGATGAGAAGAGGATGTACAGGCCTGAGCCCCCCATGCCCTGGCACTGCAGTGGCACCTCCAGGGGACACTGGGGAGGGGACAGGGTGGCAGCTTTGGCAGACCTGGCTGCCTGCACCAAAGGCAGCAGAGAGTCCTTTACCTGTATATGGGATCCATAAAGAACGGGGTGGGCCTGGCGTGCTGCAAAGAGGATTCTGAAGCTTTCCTTTGCTCGAGGTCTCCTCCTTTCTTCTCTCCAAAGACGTGGTTTTTCCGAGGCTCGGCTTGTTTCGTGCTGCTGGCTCGGCTTCGGCTGCCCATGCTGAGATCCAGAGGCTGGTCCTGGCTGGATGCAGAGGGGGCTGCTGGCTTGGAGGGGATGGGAGTAAGTGGCTTCTCCTCCTTACGTTTTATGGTGAGGTCAAAGGGAGACTCAGAGCTTCCCTTTGGGATCTTCTTAATTTCACTGGGTGATTGGGGCTCCACTTTCAAGGGTAACGGTCTCAAGTCTCTATCAGGAAATGGATACATTGATTGAGAGAATGCTGGAAAAAACGGGAGGGGAAACATGGAAGGGTAAGGTAAGGCTCCGACTTTTTTGTCTTGCAGCCCCACAAGTCCTGTTGAACCAAAGTACTTTTCAGCAATAGAAGCAATAGCCTTTATAGAATCATTCACCGCTCCTGACACCGCAGTCTGCTCCTCTAAGGATGGTGAGAAAATGGAATGATTGCTGTGGTCTTTCTTATTATTTATTGACGCCAGGCTCTGCAGAGAGCTTACTTTGTCTTTGAACATTTTACCATTTTCTTTAAATTTCTCTTTCTCACTTTCAATGTCACTTTCCAGATCAGAGCCCGAGGTGGTTTCCAGGTCACTGCCACTGGGGGTACTGACATCGTCAAGGTCAAGGTCACTACTCTCTGACTGGTCACTGAGTTTCTCATGCGGCCTCTCTTCAGAGGACCCTTCTGGTTGAAGCTCCACTGGCTTATTCTCCCCTACTGATGGTTGTTTATTTAGTGCCTTCAAAATATCCTGGGTGGCTGGCAGTATCTGAGGATTTGTCATGAGGGGACTTTGGCTTTTGTTTGTCTGATCTGCGCTCGGAAGTCCTTTAACAGGAGAACTAGTAGGTAGCAAAGGTGGCCTGTGGTACAAGCCTGAAGGAAACAGACCGGGGAAGCTAAAAGAAAATCCAGGAGCTGTTGGAAAGGTAAGACCAGCAGGATGCCTATTGGCTCCAAAATAGTCAGCAAGGCCCGGATTTGCATGATTCATATTAACCATGGACGTTTTATCCATAGCTGGGGTTCCAGGAAGAGAAATGCCTTGGCCAAAAAATCCTCCTGCTGCAAAATGGTTCTTGCCCTCACAAAATCTCCTGTGTTTATTTAAGGAAGACGTAGTGCTGAACATTTGTCCACAGTCTTTGCACTTGATTTGGGTTCTGCAATCAGCATGCATGCGCTTATGACGACAAAGGTTTGAAAACTGAGTATAGGATTTATGGCAGACCTCACCTGTATGTAAACAACAACAACAACACATCTCAGGCTTTGTGGTAATTGCCCCCACCCTCAAAGTTGTGCAAATAACACCATTTTTCACCCGCCAAATGTCAATGAGGAAGCCGTAGGGAGAGGTCTGGGGACAGAGATGTACAAAAGCACGAGCGCTCTCCAAAGCAACGCACCCGAGCAGACAAATGGCACAAGACAGCACCAAAACCCGCTCCAGCCAAGCAGAAAAGGTCTGGAATCTCTAAAAGACACACTCTCCTCGTCTGCTCTTTGCATTGCACATTCAGTACCATTACTCCAGGTTGCAAGAGCCCCCAGAGCCCCCCAGGAGCCGCGACCCCGTGCTGTGACCCCGCACGAACCCACGGTGCTCCTGTGTGAGAGCACAGGTGTCTCCAAACAGCATCCATTTATGTCACTATTCCCATGTGGAAATGAATCATTAAAATAAATATTTGCAGGACCAGACAGAGATGAAGCTGTCTCACAGAGCTTTCACTCTGCAAGAATAGGGAAGAGGTGAAGGAGGAGACAAGCAGGTATTTCCTATTTCCAAGTATAAATGTAACAAACATTATTGTTTTTTCTACTTACAATGAAAAATTTAATCTCATGGAAGTCCAGGCTGGAACCTGGAAAACCTCAGTACTCTCATACGTCCAACTGCATTTCTATTCATGCAATGCATACAGTGCTTACAGGTGCCTGCTGTAACTCTAAATTACACATCTTAACTTTCCTGGTCTTAATATTGCTAATTTGCCTGTTGCACATGTCACAATAGACCATATTTCAACAGCAATTCCCTTTAAGAATGAAGCTTCTCTTTATTTGCACCTCTGATGCTCAGTGACAGCCTGATGAATTTCCTTTCAAACACTTCTGGGATGAGAATGATTTCAGTCTCACAAATGCAGCACTTGGGAGAAAGCCTGGGAACACCCAGGGGAGCAGATCTACCTTGAGGTCAGGGCTTGATCTAGCCTGTGCCAGGCTGGAGCTTCCAGGACCCTTCCACAGTGGCAGGAGGCTGGGAGCGGTCCTGGCAGTGCAGTGAGACACGACAGAGTCACTCACATCACCGAGGCAAACAGGATTTTGCAGGCTCCTGATTTTCTGGCTGCTACAAACCTTAGGGAGCAAATTGGGGCAGCAACCAAGTTCAGAGTCTGCAAGTGGAGTTTGGAAGAGGGCAATACTTAGTTCCCCAGTGCCTTTTTATGTCCTTTCTTAGCATCCTTTGGATGAGCTGGAGCATTTGGCAAGTCCCAAGGCTGTGCTGTGTCTTGTGCTCTTCTTTATGCCAGAATTTGTCTGTACCACTGCACTACCTTGCTTCTAACAGTATCAGTTCCAGACTTGTTTAAAAACAAAGCAGCAACACTATCAGCAAGCACTGTTATCCCTCTGCAATAAATCCTTTTTTTTTTTTTTTTTTTTTTCTTTTTTCCCAGTCAGGAAAAAGCATGTGGCCACTTTATTTTTATTTAATTTGTGTTATATCATAAACTCTCATCTTTCACACATCAAAGCCGCACAACAATACGCATTGTGTATTCTGAGGCCTTTTTAACAATCATTTTCATGATTTGAGACAGTCTGACATAATTTACAATGGCTCTATTTTAAGCCTGCAGAGGAAACTGAATTGAATGTATCCCATCCTGCACTCTTGGTTCCCATGAACTGCAATCACGTCCTCTAACTTCCACTCGCACCGGGGCCCACGCTAACCTTCCTGCTCCTCCAAATCCCTGCCCTTGAGAAAATCCACCACTTGTTGTCATCTCCTAACTGTTTACCTCTTCAGCAGCCTGCTCATATCTCACCAACAATGCTCCTATTGTTCCCGGGCCTGATCCTGCCCCATCCACCCGTTTTTCCCCTGCTCACATCCCACACTGACATCCCTGGGACAATTCGTGGGGTAAAGGCTGCAGGATCGGGCCCAAACACAGGAAATTTGCAGTGCAGTAATTCAGGAAGAAGGTTTGTTTCTGTGGATCGGTTACTGTTCCTGCTGGAAACCTTCATTCACAAGGAAAGGCAAGAAATTAGAGAGAGAAAATCAAAAATAAAACAAAAAGAGAGAGGGAAAAAATATAGAAGAGAAAGAAATGAGAGAGACAAGAAGGATAAGAAGAGATTATTCTAGTTTCTTGAAAATGTTTGATTTTCTTTTGTTAAGTAGTTTTTCTCCCTTTAAAAAATAATTTATTTGCCTATTAAACATATATTTTTAATTTAATATAGAATTATTTATCATTCATTTTTGAAATATGAAGCTCTTATTTTTATGCAATTTTCTCCTAGTTTTGACCTAATTGCAGGCATAAGATTTCTGTTCCACACTCCAGGGTACAGAATCAAGCCCCTTACCTTCGCTGTTGAAGTTTTACACAGTAATTTCCCCCAGCTCCCATCACGTTGATCACAACAACCAAAATTAAACTGACCCAAATGGTGACTCCAGTGTTGCACCCATAGGCTCACACAAGCTCCATCCTGGATATTATGAATCTACTCCTCTCCCACGTGTAAAGCAGGATATAAATATAGTAATATGTATTTTTCCAGAAAAAGAAATATCTCAAATGCATGCATTTCCAAGGACAGGCTATTGTAAAATTAAAAAGAATTCATGCTTTATGAACTTTTGACTTTCTATCAGGTTGTGTTGAGATCCTGCTTATTCACATGGCTTTATTAAAGATAAGGCTTTGATCAGGTTGGCTGGAGGTTGGAAAAGGACTGAAAAGAAGGGTATTGGCACAGATTAGGTCTTCCTAAAATCTGGAAAGTTCTCCCTTAAAGAACACTGGTACATTATTAAACTATTGTTGTCTGTTAATATATTCCAAATTCAACAGAATCAAGAAATATTCTACTCTGGAGAAAAGCAAAAATATGCACTTAAAATTTTAAAATATCCTTACAGGAGGCTTTCAAGGCTATTAAGGGACATGCAAATTACTAATTTGACTAAATGCATTTTATCTCAGTTTTTAAACTAAATCAAATCAATAATGGCAACACCATTAAAATACATAAATATTTACTATTATAATCTCAACAAGCAATTAACAGCTGTACCAACAATTTACCTTTTTGAGCATGGAAGTTATGTAAGACTATTTAATGAGCCTTGCTGAAGGTGCCTCTTGCATTCAACAGGCATTGTATTTAATCCACAGGCTCTAAGGGCTGGCAAAGAAATTTTGTGCCCAGGTGGAAGGAAGCCCTTGCTCCCTGGAGTTCTCTTCCTCTTGGGGACTGTCACCTGAAGCCTGGGTGCAGCACAGCATCAGTGAGATGCACACCCAAAGCCACGGGGATTCTGGAGGAGTCTCTGTGTCCAAACTGACTGTGACACCTCCATGGATATTCCCAAGAGCCAGGATAAATCTCCTTTTCATCACATGACTTAAACTTCAGTAGACTGGGGGGTTAGTTATCAACTTTAATTGTTTCCATGTATGAAAGCAACAGAAGCTGGGTTTGATTTCTGCTGTTGCACCTTATCACACCCTTTAAATCTCACTGCCGTACTTTTAAGCAACTGACTTGTGAGAGAAGCTTCCCTCCTTGCAGCTTTTATTGCTCTACAGATCTCAGGTTTAACACAAAACCCAGTCTGGCTCAAAAAATTGCAAAAAATTAATCTCGTGCCTACTTGCACTCTGTACGGTGATTTTCTCTGGACCCCAAATTAACCAGCAGTTAAGTTTGCATATTTTCTGCTTATTAAAAAAATTACTGTAAGTACTATTTAGAATATGTTCAGTCTATTATGGCATGTGGTTTCTATTTGGGGAGGCTGGAGATTTTGTGAAGGCAGTCAGTAATTACCTTGGTGTTGGTGAGTTTTCACTCAAGCTTGGGCGGCACACTGTAATAAGAGACAGTTGCCATAAACACACTGGTACGAGTAAATCATGGTGTGTGGCCTTCTGGTGGAAAGCAGATATCTGCTCTAGGTGACCCTACCTCCCTCTCACGGCTCGGCAAAGCCACCAAACATGTGGTGTCCAAAGCTTTTTGTTCTGCAATCACACGGCTGTTATCCCTAGGCTGCTCCGTGGGGTTTCATCCCTCATGCTACATGTGAAGAACACCAGTTGTTGTTTTGGTTTATCAGGAAAATAGCAAAAAAAGCATTTGAGAGATTATTTTGTTCATGGGAGGTTCCACTTAAGAGACTTCTACATAGGATGTTGCTATAGACCCACCTGGGAAGTCCCTACCTAACTAAAAGTTAGTTTTCTAATTAAGTGTAATCATTTAATCTGCAATCAGCTTTAAAAATCACTAGTGATATTTAACATTGCATCTATTTATACATTTCCTCATTGAAGGAGTCCAAAGCAAAAGTATTCCTAATCCAATGGCAGGTTACAGATTTTGCACAAATGAGTTGTTTAAGCCAATACTCCTCCTCTTGAGGAAATATATTGGCTTGTGGCCAATGCTTTTCACAGGTGTGGTGCAGACATTTCAGTAAATTATTGTTGAGAGCAGCAAAAGATTGAGAGGTTTAGCAGACAAGTAGAGGAGATGGTCAAGGTACAAGTCACAGCAGGTGCCTTAAAAGGCTGTGGTGGAGAGTAGCACTACCAAGAACAATATTTTAAAGTATTTTCTACCTCTGCTTCCCTGGTGAAAGGGAGGGAAAGCAACCTGCACCCTTCCCAGGCAGGGTCTGGCTCAGCAGCAAATGCCACCTGTGAAGTGCTGAGGATCCCATTTAAGCCCAGTACAGAACCAGGCTCACATCCAAGGAAAGTTTAATTGCTGGAGAAGCTGTTAGTGAAGATCTAACAGCTCAACTCAGTCCTTGAACTTTGGGCATGCCAAGGAGCATCGAGGAAGGTGGGAAGATGAGTCTCACTGCCTCTGGGATTTGTTTTCCAACTCCAGCAAATCATGGCATCTGCTGAGGAGATTCTGCAGCCCAAAATCTGCTCCTAAATCAGGAGGAGAGCAGCCAGCTCAGCATGGTGCAGAGCAATGAGGCTGCAGCCACCGAGCCTGGCACGGCTCCTTCTGGCTAAATCCCACTCCTCACTGTTCATCTGTGCGTGGAAAAACATCCCCAGGACAACAGGTACACATTTCTACAGCACACAGTGTCTGTCTGAAAAGGAAAATCACATGAAAATAACTCCTTGCAGTAGATCACAAGTTACCCAGAGCTCATGCAGGAACTCACAGCCCTTGAGGCACGGGTGGGAAATTCAAAGGGAGCAGAACACAATCTCCTGCTTCCAGACTGTGCTGCTTTACGGCAAGAGAAACAACACTTAACCAAAGACACTTAGTTAAAGACTTACATATGAAAGGTTTGACACTGCTGTGGATGTGTTTATGCTGTTTGAGGCCTGAAGAAGTGGCAAAGGTTTTGCCACACTCTGGACAAGCGTGAGCACGAGCCCCCACATGCTGGGAACGAATGTGCCTCTGGAGGTTGCTGGGGTCCGTGAAAACCTGCTAGGAAATGAGTACTGATTAACCAAGAAACTTGACTGCAGAAGAAGCCAGTTATTACAAGTCTTTTAAAATTCAAACCTTGGAGTGATTTCTGGGAGTATTCTAAGATTAAAACCCTCACTAATGGCCAGCGATGGGAGCTGTGCCTGCAGGAAGGGGCCTCAGTTTCCCAGGATCACCCAAGTGTTGTGTGGGTCTGTTAACCCCTTTGCAGCAGATGCATTTGACTTTGCCACTAGAAATTGCACATTTGAGGTCAGGGACTTCATGGGAAATGAGTGAAATGTGGCTGCTTGAAACCTCTAAGCGTTATTGCAATAGAAATACTTTATACTGATACCTCAATGTGTGACAACAAGTAATCCTGTACACAACCCAGAGCTAGAAACTTGGTTACATCTTATAAAGTGTCAGCTCAATATGAAATTCCCATTATTGCAGCAAATCTACCTAAAACCAAGTAAGTCCTCATACAAAAGGGCCAAGCTTTGGAAATCTGATAAAAAGCAATGCCGAGTACCACGTCCTATATAAATAATCCCCACAGCAAGCCCAGTGCTGGGAAGTGATGGAGATGCTTTAGAGATGAGAGTTGTACTCAGTGCAGGGGTGCATTGCTATTGCTTATTTTTGATTCATATTGCAGTAGTGTCCTGGAGTTTCTGGTCCCAGCAGCTGGCACACAGCCCAGGGAATCCTCTGCCCTGTGTTTCCCTGGGGGTTCTCTCCCTTCACTGACCCTCTTACACCCCAATAATCCTCTCAAGGAGCCAAGCCCTCGCCCTGAGCTCATCCTTCATCAGTGCCCATTTCAGACTCCACAGCCAAAACCTTTTCCAAATCAAAAAGGAAAGAAAAACAAGATATTTTCAAAGGAAAAGTGAAAATCCTTGAGAAACCATCTGGAGCATGGCAGAAGCCCTGTGCCCTCCTGCATCCCATCCTGGGGTACCCCCACTTCCATGCTCCCCTGCATCCAGCAGCACAAGAAGTGCCAGGCAGCCTAGAAATTCACTGTACCTTGGCACAGTTCTCACACTCGTAGTGCTTCCCGCTGTCGTGGGACATCTGGTGACGGATCAAGTTGGACTTCCAGTTAAAAGCTTTGGGGCACTGGTCACACTTGTACTCCCTCTCCTCACTGTGTGACAGCATGTGCTTCTCCAGGCTGTGGAAACAGGAACAGGCCTCAATGAGATGAGGGTTTATAGGAAGAGGAGAGAGCAGAGCACATAGTTACAGCCAATAGAAAAAAACATTAAAAAGCCCCAAAGGCCCAATCCTGACAGAAATAAGTCCTGTGAGTTCCAGGCTCACCCCAGCCAGGAGGCAGAACCTCCTTCTCCCCACCAGAATAACACATCCTCTCATGTTTTGCCAGGCCACTTGCAAATGCTCCAGGAGATGCTGCTGCCATCGCTCCCCAAGGAGATTATTTCATACATCTCTCAGTATTTCACTCTGGTAATTCTTCCCTGCAGTCTGAATTATTTCTGCCTTACGACTTTGCCTCTAAACACACCTTGGATGCCACCACCTGCCATAAATCCACTCCTTTTATGGGAGTCAATTTTTCTTACAGCAGGAATAGATGAGGAATAACTCCTCTGGAGTAGGACAGGATGAGTTTAAGAAGCCTCTAGATAAGGTACACCACAACTGAAGTAATTAACTTTATTATTATTATTAATAGTTATCATTATTAACTGTGTGCAATAGTGTGGTTGCTTAGTCATTCATTTCTTAGTGGTTTATTCGGTCTGTTATTAGGATAATCAAATTCTGTTGCATATCTTTAAATTAATTTTTGTCTCTGAATTTTTATCATTCATTTGTGGCAAATGTGCATTTTTAAACACCTGTATTGCTTGGTCACATACAGAGTCATAACTCGCACCACTGCCTGATGGAAGATCACTGCACAATGCATGAGTGGATTCACAGAAAACCCACTGGAAGGTGGGAATTTTAGCCTGGGATGCCCAAACTGATTGTACATGAAGTTCTCACTGATCTCTGCTGAATCAGTGACAAAACCTGCTGGGGTTACAGCCCAAACAGCAGCCTCCACTCTCAGCCCCAGGCAATGGAAATGCTTTCACTCTGCAGATGCTCTTACTCCTACCCCTCTTCTTCTTTTGGGGAGGAAAAATAATTCTGGCTTCTCCTCCTAACACTTTTATAAAAATTGATGTAAAAAAAATTGTAATAAGACCTAGAGGGGTTCTTGTCTCTGGCTGTGGCAGCAGCTCCTGGACTCTGCCGTGGCTCCGTGATCACCAGCACTGAGCTCTCCTGGACCCAACACCCCATCTTCCTGCTCAGCTACTTCTCCATGTAATCACTCACACCCTCAAGCACAGCTCATTTGGGCTTTTTGTGTTCTATAATCTCCATACAGCACACTTTGGCATTTTTTTGCAGTGGACTGTCTGTGTGGTGTATGAGCCTTTCAATAATTCACAAGTTCTGAGAACGGCTGCATTCACTCTCATTTTTCACTCTTTCTCACAGTACTGCCCATCTATTTATGATGGCTCCTTCTTTGTTTTCTGCCCTTTCTCTTCAATATTTAATATTTTAAGCTAAATTTACATTTCCTCAATGGTTCCCATAGGTTAGATATCATCCTCTCATTTGCAGGGAGAAAAGAACTTTAGCACGGAATAACTCCCAACGTGAAAAAACCTCACAGACCAGAGTCCTGCCTCACTGGCTGCTGGAAATTCTTCTGACCTGATCTGCCTCCAGCAGCCCCTTGGAATCAATCCCTCAGACTGAAAATCAGATACATGGAGCCACACACTGCCCAACATCAGCCAGGGAACAAGACCTTGTGCCTGCACAAATTCCTGCTCTGCGGGGTGAGCTACACTGGGGAGTGATGTTTGGCACATCACGTTTCAATTTCGGTGTCAGCAGTTCTGTCCAAGTGCCAGGATCATCCTCTGATCTAAGACATGGCACAGGATGCTGGGGTAACTGCTCCAAGGAGAGGAGTGAAGGAACATCTCTCTTTTGGGAAGGAGGGCTCCATCTTGCAGAACCAGCACCTGGAGCACCCAGGAGCAATCATCCAAAGGAACCAACTCTGGGCAGGCAGAAAACCATGCTAACCTCCAACAGACACCATGAGATCCTGGACCATGGACTAGCTGTGAAAACACACAAAATGTTCTAAATTGACAAGCCAGCTTTTAAAGGGCAAACGATTCACACACTGCTGTGCTGAAAAAGGGCAGTTCACAGTTACTCTGGTTGTGCCCACATAACTGGAAAAAAACCCAAGAAGAGAGGATGGGAGTGTGGGAATGGTGCTAAGACTGAAAACAGGAGATCCTGGATATCAACCAGCTTCCTACAAAAGGCACCACCCCATCTCAGCAGAGCATCTGGCCCAGGACCTTGCTATTGAGATGTCTCAACATTACTGTCAAACATTGCTTGAGCTTATCCTTCACCAGGTCAAGAAATCACCAAGATGTGAATCTGTAAGGGATGTGCTGCAAAGATTCCTGTGAACTCTCAGTATCTTCCAGCAACTCGCAAAATTTGCTGTTAATCTGCACTGCAATATTGTATTTTAAGTTATCACAGAAACTATAGTGACAGGAAAGTTGCACTGTTTACATTCTATGTGTATTTTGAGTACATATGCACACATGTCTGTCTATTTTAACAGAGATAAATTTAAGAAAACAACAAACCCTGGTGTTCCATGGCCATACAGCTAAAACTAAATATCAACAAACAGACATATTTATTAACATCTAGAACCCATCTCTAACTAAAATGCCTTGTTTGCTAAGACAAAATTGGTAACATCAATGAACAACACTCAGAGATGCTCCAAATTATTTCTACCTAAGATTAAGGAACCCAGACCTCAGTGGATGGGAAGTAGAACCACTCCTGTGATTTCACTGCAATCAGCCCAGTTCAGATCTGATTTAAAGATCCAGCTCTTAATCTAAGGTACTCACTAAGGACTTCAAGCACAAGGACCAAATGATTTAGACTCTACAGCTTTTCATACCATAAACCACCAGCTGGCATAGAAATCCTGCTCATCTTCATCTTTGGTTTCTGTAGAAGGTGAATTTATCAGGTCCTGATGCCCTGCATGATCCAACTGAAGCCATCACAGGATCTGCCCTGTTCAATCACGTTTTAAACACCTTCTCCTACCTTTGTAAGTCTGGGAAGACTTGGTCACACTCTTTACACTCCTGGATTTCATGCACATCCTGAAGGTCATTCTCATTCTCGAGCTTCTTCTGGAAGTCCTCCTCCACCATGGAGAAGGCGGAGTGAGGTGTGCTGCAGGGGAACTTCTGGTGGTCCACCAGCTCAGCCTTGGACTCAAAGAGCTGGTCACAGTCCTCACAGCGGTACTGGCGCTCCTCTGCAACACACAGGGGTTGGGCACAGGGAAAACACTTCAGCTTTCACTCATTTTTAACCACCACCCCATCAGAAGCTGGATGGTGGTGTGGTTAATGAATTGCTCGTCAATTAAAAAAAGAGAAGAACCTCAAAAGAAAGAAGGGCTCTTAAGAATGCTTTATAATAATGCTTTTGATTCCATGTTAACTGCCTGGGTGACATCCAACAGGGATCACTTACACTGGCTTAGGACAAAAGTTTAAATACCAAGGACAAGTGTTTAAATACCATCCTAAATGGAATTATACAGGGTCTAACATGGATATCCAGCAGAGGCTGCCAGTCTCTGCATTTCTCAATGAAAGGGACTGACTCAGACACAAACACCAGCATCTAAAATAGCCAAAAGGGTGTTTGGAGTTTTTAAAATCCTCTTCATTTTCATCACAGTCCTTCTGCAGCACCCAGCCCTGTTCAAAGTAAGCCAGAGAAACGTGAAGTCTTTGCTTTAAATTCCAATAAATTGGTCATAATTTCTTACTGAAAAGTACAGAATATCAGTAAAGTCTTACTTTGGAGTGAGTACTGCATTCCCTTAATTAGTAATTCCTGCAAAAGAATAAATTAGCTGAAGAAAATCCCCAAAAAACAAACTTGGAGAAGAGCATCCCACAATGTTTTTTTTTTCTGCTGCATTTTCTACTGTTGGTCCATACAAGGAGCCAGACACCCTGGTTTGGTTCCAGATATAAATGCCCTGAGGCTCTGAGTCAGAAAAGCACTGGCTGGAATCCCCAGTGAATGTTCTTGGTTGCTACTTGACAGTTGAGCTGATCCAGAGAAAGTGTCATGGGGCTCTGCCCTTGGCTGTCCATGAGCAACACTTTGGCCCAGCCTGCTTCTAAATTAGCCCTGTGGGACATGGTCCTGCATGTGACTGCAGAGATTTCCTCTGGTGTCATTTATACAATAGCTACTTGACCATGGGGACCAGGCAGGGAGAGCAGTGTGCTGGACAGGGGGACACCTTCAGCAAAAACTAAACAAAGTTACCACTGGGGCAAAAAAACAAACACAAAACCAAATGGGAATGAATATATAATCCCCACCTTTAGTCTTAAGAGGACAAGAAATACTACTTTAAATGTACAAGCAGTTACAAGGAAGTAGAAACCTTGGTAATTCCTGCCCCATGCATTGTCCTGGAATCACTGAAAATTTGTAAAATGTCCCTCTGGGCATAAACTGCAACATGCTGGGCATTAAGCAGATATCTCACAACCAATTCCCACTGTGGCTGATGACCCACTGCCCAGCAGGCAGCACAGCTAAAAGGGGATTTTGGAGACTGGGGGACAAATCTGCGCAGCAACTCAGGAGTTTCAGATGAAGAATTTCTTTGTGGGATGAGTGAGGGACAAGTGTGAGTAAGAATGGCTGAGATGTCCTCACATTGACAACCTGAGATTTCCTCTTCTCAAGGACACATTTGGCAAAATGGCTAAAATTAACTATAACCAGGGCCCACATGTGTCCTGCAGGAGCAGCAGAGTCTTGAGACAAGGACATGGACTGCTGTTCTTCTTTTGCAACCCCACAAAACCATCAAGTGTCAATCAGGAACAGGAGGGCAGAAGATGGACAAATGCAACAACCACAGTCCAGCTCTCCTCAGATTCTCCTGCACTGAAGCCATCCCAAATTTCAACAGAAGAAAAAATCTGCCTAAATTCTGGGCTAATTTCAGTGCTAGTTTCTGTCAGATGAAGCAGCAAGAAGAGGCTAACCGTGGATGTCCGGAGCCATTGTCTCATGTGAATAATCTTCACTCTTCATGAACAGTAAGAGCTCCTCCCCTGGTTCAATATCTGCTACCACTCTGTAGAATATCTGGGGAAAAAAAATAGAAAAAAAAAAAAAAAGAAAGTAAAAGCAAGGTAAGCACCACATTAGGCAAGGAAGCATCAAACACTGCTGGTGAGTCTGGAAGACATTGTGGCCAGAGCCTGCCTCTGCCTGCTCATGATGCTGCTCCTTCCAGCCCCAAAGCCACTGTGTTTTGGGCTCTGTGAGGATAAGAAAAACGACTGCTTTCAACAGCCCCTGCTCCAAAATGAGCTGTGTGATGACTGCAGATATCACCAGCAACTTGTCTGCTGAGTTATACCAAACCCAAGTACAGAGCAGACATAAAACACATCCCTGAGTGATCCTTGTAGGGGAAGGAACTCCTGTTGCACTGGGAAAAGGTACTAAAGTAACTTTAATGCTTGGACTCGATTATCTTAGACATCTTTTCCAACCTTAATGTTTCTATAATTCTAAAGCAGACATGAGGAGATGCTGCTGGTTAAGCCATAGGCATCCAGCCCCCCATTCCAACCATCCACACAGGCCAAAAAGCTGGGAGGGGAGAAGCTTGTAAGAACCACTGCACCTGGTTATTCCTTCACTTCAAATGGAAACCAAGTGAAAAATCAGTCCTGGATGGAGAAACACCATGAGCAGCCAGAGCTGCTGGCCTGTGACACCTTGTGCCCTCACACAGGTGATGCTGGGCTGTGGGAAGGAGCCCACTGGGGAGGCAGGAGGCTGTGGGGGTGGGCAAAGGGGACCCCCTCCCTTGGGTCCATGCGCCACGCCAGCATCACAAGTCTCTGCCGAAAGGAAATTCCCAAAATCCATCTGGCTGCTTTCTGTCTCAGCAGGAAATGTGAAGAGCACTAAAAAGCTCCATGAAGCAGCTCAAATAAATATTAGTAACTTCCTCGGGCCTTGTTAAACAAAACCACATGACAGCTATGTTTCCTACGCTAAAAAATGATGCCTTTGCTTTTTTTCTCAGACTAATGTACTTTTAAAGGGTTCGCTCCCAAACTCTCAACACTCACAGCAGAGCACAGGCAGGGAGGCAGAAAATCACCTCCAGTGCTGGAATCACAGAGATGGGTGTGTCACAGGTAGGGACAGGTGTCTGGAGGGCCGTGGCCACCTTCCCTGCCCGGTGGTAGCCACGGTGGAGGCTTTCCTGGCCCAGGCACAGGCAGTGAGCAGCCAGCACATACCGGTGTCCTCCAGGAGGTGGCCGTACAGCCTCATCCTTCCTGCCTGCACAAGCTGTGCCCACGGATATGGGCTAAATACCTACAAACAGCGAATCTGGATGCATTTCCTCAGGTTTGGAGGTTGTTTTTTTGCCTTCAGTTTGTCCCAAAAGCTGCTCCAGAGAGCAGTGCAGGGAGTGGCGGTGGAGGCTGCCGGGGCAGCTCATCCCACACCCCGGTGCTCATCCCTCACCTGGTGACAGAAATGCTGGCAAAACACATCAGGCACAAGGTACCAGTGCCACAACCCCTGCTTGTGGCCAAATTTCCCCATAAAAACCAGGAGAAGGAATTCCTGGGCAGTGTGATCCACCCTCCCTCCTCATCCACAGCACTCTCATCAAAACACCAGCCTGGGATGCTTGAGCTTCCCATTTGTATCTCTTGTTGAGGGGATTTCAAACTCCATTGAGTGTTTTGGAGGTCAAAAGAGCCTGGCAGCGTCCTGTGTATATCTCCTCATGCAGCCAGGTAAGCATCTGGTACCAAACAGCCCCAGGGAATACCCACAGGGGTACCAAAATCCCATGGATGCCAGTGCCAAAGGATGCAGGGCTTCCTGCTGGGCTCCATCATGCTGGGGCTGCACTGAGGCAACACAGCTCATCCCATCAAAGGCCAAACCACATTTAAATGAAGCCAGCTTTCACCTCCTGCAAATAAACCTGATGACAGTGCCACCTCCACTGGGTATTTGCTGCAAGCAATGCTTGGTTTTCCATTTCTTACGATGAATGGATTGAAAAGTGGATTTTTAATTCCAGAGGTGGAACAGCCTCTGCATATCTGAGAGGGAAGCTGCAGCTGGATCTGTGTTAGATAGCCTGGTGGCTGGCTGGTTTGGGGTGAAAATAATGTGTGGAATAATATGTGCACACTGATTGAAGAGACTTCTGGAGACCTCTGTCTTGGGGTGGAAGCAGGAGCAGGACCAGCACACATCAGGAAGGACTTCTGCCATCCCAGAGGGACTGTGCCAAAGCTTCTGCTCTGCCCAGGACTTGTTTCTGCTCCCAAGTTTTGTTTTGTAAACGCTGCTGTTCTTCCTGGGTTGGTGCTGCACCCACACCAAGGAGTGAACAAAAACCACAGTGGAGCCTTCTCTGTTATTTTCCCATCAAAGGCTTGGACAGACCTTTTCACCTCTCATCACAGAGTGAGGACACATGGACTGGGGCATAAAGAGAGTCTTGTTCATAAGGGCTGTGCTGGGAGCATCACTTCTCCTGGGGAAGCCCAGGACGATGCAGCAGCTTTCCTGCAGCTGTGGGACACATCCCTGAGCAGGGAGCAGACTGCAGCCAGTTGTCTTGTCTGCACTGGTATTTAAAAATCCAGAGATGATCCCACTACCTGTCAGAAACAGCCTGGCCAGCCTCTCTGTCCCTCAGCAGGGAAACAAAATGAATGTTTCAAAAATCTCCGTTTTTAAGCTGAGTGATGTTTCTTTATTTTGCATCTCAGACCTAACATTCTCCAAAACAAAGGCTGAGTGACAGATTTCCAGCTCTGGAGTTTTCACATCATTAGAGTACTAACTTTAGTTATTATTAAAAATAACTTTCAAAATTTCTGTATGCACAGAAAAAATTCACCTGCACTAACCATTTATACACCAATTTGCATTGCAGTGAGAATCTAAAATAAAACATATTCAAATTTAAACCAAAAAAGATTGTGCAGGTAAATTTATTCTAAGAGCTGTCCTTATTACTTCACATGAATACATTTTTTTTTCCTCATTCTTCCCACCTAAAACCTCCTGGAATTACCCTGTCTGGGAAAAAGTGAGAAGCCAACTGCTGAAATGAACCACACTACCTGAATTTTGAGGCAGCAGAAGCTGACTGAGGGCAGGCAGAGGGGGAGTCCTGCAACCCCCAGATGGGGAACCTCACAAATTCCCTGCCCCTTGGGCTGCCTGTGTTTTGCAAGAACAGCATCTCCACCACGGGCAGTACTTTTTGTATTAGGAAATGCTATCATAAAAGAAGTGGATTTCTCAATTGCAAAGCTTGAAGATTTCTGGCACACAGTCCTGACTCTACTGTAATTAATGAAAGATTTCAATTTTCTGGCTATCATTCCTCCAGCTGACTGAGCCTGCTCCATTAACCAACTTTTTTGTGCTAACCTGCACTGGTCTGCTTTGAGAACAAATATAGGAAGAGCTTCTGTACAGGAGAGGAACAATCAGAGGAGGGGGGAAAAAAAAATAAAAGCAAAGTCCAGATGCTCATTTCACATGCCCTGGGATCAACGGTGTGTGACTACAGTTTATGTAGGAAGGGCAAAATGGGATTCAGGTCTGGAAACACTTTCTAAGTTCAGAGGGTCCAGGGTGGGGAGAAGTTGGGGGAGGCCTGGCTCATCAGTGCTCTGTGCCTGCCCACATGGCAGGTCAGAGATCTGTGCTACCGAGCAGAAATAAAAGCTCCCAAACTGCAAAGCCATAAAGGGAAAGGGGAGGGCGGGGTGGGGGGGAAAAAAGGAACACACACAATTCGCTTTTAAATGGATGAATAAGGCCTCATTGTTATGAATCCCAGTTTACTTTTCCTGGTCAGGCACTTGAAATTTTATTTATGCTTAATAGACTGCATTTGGCATGTGTAAAGATGACAGAAGCGTGAATTATGAACGACCTTCGACCTATTCAGGAAGTTGTAATAATTGGAATAATAGCGAAACGCGCTCCCCGCGAGCTCGGCTGGGGCCACGCTCGGCCGCTGAGCCCGTGTGCTTTGAAGCACCCCAGCCATCCCCCTGCCCCTGCCAGCCCCACACCGCCCTGCCTGGACCCCCCTCTGCTCCCATCAGCATCCCCCAGAACCAGGAGGGGTTAATTGAAGTTAAGGTTTTGGGGGGAAAAGCAACAACTCAGTCACTGAGTGCGAGCGAAGGCAGGAACTGCCACGCACGCATCTGTCGTGCCCCAAAGAGGAGCTGTGTTCTGGGGCATCCAAATAAACCCTTTACTCCTGCCTCCAGCTTTGGAAAGCACTGCACGTGCCCCAGAGCTGCCTGGGAAATTCAGGTTTCTTGGATGCCGCCCCAAGGCGATGCAGTTTGTCCTTTAACCCCCAGGCCAGGTGCTGACCCCACAGCCCCCACCACAGGGGAGGCACCCAGGGATCCTGTCCTGCCCCACATGCTGCAAACAGGAGGGCACACCCTGCTTGGGATGGTGGGATGGAACAGAAGACCCCAAAAGTGGATTGCTCCCCGGTGAGCCCCTCCAGCAGCCACATCCAGCACTCACTGGACCGCATTCCATGGGGGAACCCACCCCAAGCAAGGCAGCCTCATCCCCCAGCTCCTTGGGGAACGTGCCCCAAGAGGCAGCGTGCATGCTGCCAACTGGCATCCACCTCCACACTGCTTCGGAGCAAGAGTGGAACTTGCATGAATAGTAAAACAAAAAGTAAAACAAATCAAATGTCCAAAACTACTAATGAGTGCTATGGCCAAGGAGCTCCATCAAAATCAGGAATTATGCCCACCGTATAAATGAGAAGGATGAACAGACAGCTTCACAACAAGGCATAATTAAGAGTTTGAAGGTTACAAACAAGAAAGAAAAAGGTCCAAATAGTAGAGCTTCAGTTTTAGCTCCCGTGATGAACTACTTGTGCAGCTGGAGAGCTGTGTGATGAAACCTGAGCCAGGGTCTTTTTGCTATACTCAGGCAAATGATAAATTGAAACAAACTGGAGTTTTTTCAAGGGCCAAGGTAGAGGAGTCCTGCCTGAGAGCTGTACTGGGCCCAAAGAAAACTTCAGCAAAAATCCAGAGGCAAAACTCAGCAAGTCTCTGCATGCAAGGGGCTGTGGGGGAACAAGTGGGAGCCCAGTGGGGAGAAAGGACCCTCCCTTTCCCACTGCAGAGAGGGCAGGGGAGAACCACGGTGCCTCAGCACCAGGGCTGGGAATTCCTTCCTTCTTCATTTCCAAAATGCCCCAAAATCTATGCAAGGGGAGGGAGGGAAGGACTGGAGGAAGGATGCTCCAGGAATCCCCATTTTCCTTGTGAGGGAAAAGGTGCCTCCTGCTCCTCAAAACAAGAAGGGAACCGCAGAATACCTCTCTGCAGAGCACCCTTTTTGACATCTTGGTGGCAGGCCACCTCCCTCCCCAGCACTACTCAGGTGTTCTTCCACTATCAGTGAGTTTTAGCTTCTGTGAAAGCCTTGGTTCATCCAAGCTGCTCTGGTCCTGCAGAATCTCCTCCTTGGGAGTCACCACTGACACCAGACCCCAACTTCTGTCATCCACCTCTTCTCCTGAGCTGATCCAACCAGTCAGTTGTCCTCTAACACCCATGAAACTCCATTAATGAAACACACCAATATCAAGCAAGGTGCAGTCTTGTCCTGGCTCTGTGGTTGCTCGTAATTCTCTATGTTTTAATGAGCAGATGAGTAAAATTTGACAGCCTTCAACACAAAAAATCCCCTATCCCTTTTATGAAACATGGATCATCAACAACTTTGCAGAAATGGCAACAAGAAGTTGCTAGGTTTGGTTCTAAACAGTTTATTAGAGGTGACATCAGGACAGTCCAATGCTGAGACCAGTAACACCACCAGTGCATCAAATTCCAGATAACACAGGCAGTCATAAAGCCCAGGCAGGAATTTCACCCACAGCCTCAGCTCTAACTGCAGCAAGTGGAAAATCACCACTGAGCAGCTCTTCGTTCCACCAGCCCCAAGATAAAACATCCTTGCCCCACTGGAGACAGATTTTCAGTGGGAGCTGGATCAAGCTTTATTTACTTAATAACCAACAACTCATAGGAAGATTCATGGCAGAATAGGGCCCCGTATGAGCTCAGCGTGTGCGTGCCCTCCTGACCCACAACAGCCAAAACCTTAATTTCACTCTCTGACAACAAAGCCTCAAAACTATTCCTTAAATACACAACTTTTGCAGGTGGCTGTGCAAGGAGCCCCTGCCCGCCACGGACGGGGGGGCCACGGCCGTAAAACCTGAAACGTGAAGCTGTGCCTGCAGATTAAAAAAGTTTGTAAAACGTGTAAGGTGGGATCAGATCTGGTGGAACCTACAGCAGTAGGTTCACTGCTGTAAGTTTATATCACTGACATCGGGCACGTTGTTAAGAGTGTGATACTACTGGTTTTGCTCCCTTTGCAGCGGCACGTACTTGAGTAGAAGGCAAGGAAACAAAACACACTCGCAAAAACCCACCAAAAACCTATTTCAGCACGCACAGCAATCTAAAACCTCAGCAAAGCGATCTTGAGTCACTCTAAGTTTTCCATGGATAAACCAAGGGGACTCTTCAGGAGCTGCTTTGTTGGGAGGAAAGAGATTTGGAAGCCCAGGGCAGTTTCACAGCCCTACGTGTCTGTATCACTGTCAGAACTCTGCAAGCAATAAGCAAGATAAAAACAATATTCAGGGGTTTTAACTTCAACAGCTACAGATAATCTTGCTAAAAATAAAAAAGTTTATAAAAAATGAATTTGTAGTTTGAAGGTGACCGTGATCTCAGCCTGGAATGTGTGACAGCCCCTGTCATGCCACTGCTTAATTTGCAACTGCACTTTCATTAACATACATCTTTAAAAATAACACTTTTGCTGGGCTTACAGCACTGCCAGAAAGCCTAATAGAGCCAGTCATTCTGAAGCCATTAAAAAGTTGAACTAATAGATATTTAACTATAACAGAGAGAAGTCGTCCAAGTTAGCAGAAATTGCTCTAGAATCCTAAACTGACTCTGAGCTGAAAAAACACATTCCAGGGCAAGAACAGTGACAAGACTCTGCAGCTCTGCACACACTGTAGCCTCTTTGGGGAAAAGAAGAAAACTGAGTGCCCTGTTTGTGGGATTTCATTATTGATAAACACCTAAAATTACCTACGTTCAGGTTAGATTGGGTATGACAGGAGATAATAGTAAGACAGCAAAAAGAAATCCTAGAGCGACTTGATTTGAAATTTTAAAAAAAAATAATTAAAAAAATGCAGCTTTTAAGCCCTACTCCAGCTGCAATCAAATGAAACATGAGTTGCATCCAGCGTGCATGTTTTGACTGCATCCCACCATTATCGAGCTGTTCATCTCAGCAAAGCTCATTTATACAGTCATAAGAAAGAGCCCAGGCCTTTTGTAAAGTTGATCCTAAGTGATGAAACCTAACCTCAGCTGTGAGTCAGGGGGTGGGGTGGTATGTCTCTGAAAAAACCCTAAGAGAAAAAATGACAAAAAAATGTTTTTCTTTCCCTCTTTTTGTTAAATACAGCAGGTAGAACATGGCAGAGAGACCAGATTACACACTGCTCTGAGTTCATCTCAATCCTGCCTCGAGCAGTCTGGGAACCATACCTGTCTGTCAGTCAAGCTTGAATTTAGTAGTATAAACTTGTGGGCAGCATGAGGCTGGGAGCGCTGGCAGGATCTTTTACCATCTCAGGTAGAGCCCAATGTTTGCTTGTGAATTTTACAGATGAGTTGAAGCAATTAGAGGTGAACAATTACTGCTGATCGAGTGTCTGTGGCTCAGGAGCGAGCGGTGTCTCCACACTGGGGATGCTCCCCGTGCAACCAGGGCTGCTGAGGTGCTTTGTGTCCCTGGGGGAGGCAGGAGGAACTGGGGTGTCCCCCCAAGCCTGCAGCCAGCCCTGGCTGTGGCTCCAGCTGAGCTGGGGTCTCCTGTACCAGCTGGGCTGCATCATCTCTGCCCTCCAGCTCCAGCTCCAACCACTGACACACATCCTCAGCTTCATCTTATTTTTATTTTCATTTTCCCTTTTCATTCCCTCCTTTACCTTTTTTTTCCCCCTTTTTTTTTCCAGGAGCTGCCGAGGCTGAGTGACCCCAGGTAGCCCCACACAGTCTGTATGTGCACACTCAGCCCTGACTTGAATTTGTCACTCCTCGTACGCGCACACGTTTGGCCATGTAACGTCCATTTCCCAGTTTGCCTTCCCATTATATTTTATATTACCTCTGGTGTGCTTGTGCCAGAAGAAAGCAGAAGGAGGAGCTGTTAGAAAGGCTTTCTTGCTTTAAGATTCGAGAGCACATTTTTAGCATTAACTTTTTAGGCTCTGGTCATAAAACGCTGGAGTACGGGGATGATTTTGTGGGTAAATGTGCAGTGTTTCCAGAGGGCCAAATGAACAACAATCTCTTGCTGACAGCACCCAGATCACAACATGCTACTTGAAAGACAACCAAATCTTAATTTGCAAATCTCAGCAACAAAACGCTATAAAAATATGGAATTATGAACAGCACGATACCGTGCAAAATAAATAACAAGTCTCCAGTGAATGAAGGGAATTATTGGCAGCAGTACAGCCACCATTACCAAATGTCAGAAATGTAAACACTAAAGAAAGAGAAAGTTAAAAGTGCCATAACTTTCCTTCCAAAAACGTCAGAGCGCGGGTGCGTGTGTGCGTTCAGGGGGAGATGCTGATGGCTCAGCCTCGCCTGCACTTTCAGCTGCAGATCCCCAACACCGACCCAAAGACTGAGAGTGGCTTTGACCCCTGCATGTGATCTCACTTCTGATCTTTCCTACCTACACCAGCTCCTGCTCAATGTAAAATACTTGGATTTGCTGTTTCAATCAATCTACATAGTTTCCTTTTCCTATCACTGTTCCATAAACGCTCTGCACGGAGAGAAATTGTCGTTTTTCAGCACAAAGCGTATTTCAGCTTGGAAAATGTAACTTGCTTTTACTAATAACCTTTCTGGTTACTTTAGTTAAACCAGCTGCTGTATAAAAAAGGAATTATCTCTTGGTCTGCTGGCTCGTTCTAGACTACATGTGCTCAGGGCTGAAGTGCAAAAGTTGGAAATGAAAAAGATCTTTTCTCATAGTTTCTGAGAAAGTTATTTAACCCAGTTTTAATCAGCTATCTCGCATGAAATACGTAGCACTGGGCTGGAAATAGCAGGCTCCCTCACATTCATTTCCTATACGTAAGGAATTTGATTAGAAAGAATGATTTCTAATTGAAGCTTTGTGTCTGGTTGTGATTCTTCTTTCAATACTGTCAAGGCAATTAAATCAGCTAAAGATAATCTTTAGCATTCACCTGATGCAGTTAATTAAGTGGTGAAAAATGAAACACAGACTAAATGAATCGAATCCTACGGTGCAGGTAGCAAAGTTTAAATTTGAAACAAGAATCCACAATCAGTTGTTGCTTTGCTGTTTTAGACATTTTACTTTAAAGAAGCAAAGCTTCCTCAGCCTAACTTCACCCATTAAAATATTTCATAATGGCCTGTGTTATCCACAGACAAAAGCAAACCCTGATTTAGGAAACACCTAATAATTCATCAGCATAATTGAAAACAAAATGCTTTACTGCTTTACTGCATTCTTCCTCTGCCTATCCCAGCCTTTTCTCCAACACACAAGGATAAATAATGTTTCAGCCCAACAAAGAGTGGATTTAAGTGCAATAAATGAAAAGAAAAAGAAAACCACCAAAGACCCTGATTCAGCACATAAGTACTACGAGTTCCAGCAAAGTGTATGGGAAGGCACAATAATATCCATGCACGTGTGCATTCAAATCCAGAGCCCCACACATGTAAGTACACTGGTAACATTGTCACTTTGGTGTCCTCCCCTCTTCCCATTAAATTCATCTTACAGCTTCTGACCAACTCCAGGATTTAACATAGCAACCCAAGTGGACTGCAACAGGAGCCAGAAAATGCTCCTAATTCAAAATCAGCACATAATGGGTTTGTACCCCTTAGAAAACAGTCCTGAATTTTATCAGATATACGACCAAAAAAAATCATATATGAACTGAACAGCAATATGGAAAACAGAAAATTCGTATTTTCTACCACCCAAAATCAAAATGATTCCATTCTGCATTTCCATCTGTACCTTATCTTCTGCCATAACAGCAAACAGGCCAAAAGCTGTTGTGAATTGCTGCTATTTTTTTTCTCCATTGCCACCTGAAAGTTCCTTAAAAAAGTAAGTCCAGAAAGTGAACACCACGTACCTGATCACTTATTTGACATGCAACAAGGTTGTGCTGATTGTAGCATCCAGCAAACTTGATATATTTTAGCCAGTTTCCTACATCTGGTTGACTCGCATCTATGCAGAACTTCACATTGCAAAACTCATCCAAGATCTAAAAAGAAGAATATGAAAGAGTAAATCTTTATGTGGCTGGCTGAGTATTCTAACCAAAAGATAAATCACAGGTTTCCAGATAAACAAGTGGATGATGATGATGATAATTATTATTATTATTATTATTATTATTATTATTATTATTATTATTATTATTATTATTATTATTATTATTTTTTTCATAAATATGTTTCCCTGCTGAAGGGGTTTTTTTTTTTCAGGAACTGTCAGAATACACACATAATAATAAAAAGACAATAAATGTTCTGAAAAATGTCTTGACAAATATTTACATGAAATCGAAATGTTGTCTAATTATTGCAATGAAACACTATGTTAATTTAAGAGGCACCTGATTTTCTATGCATTCATCAATGCCTATGTGTGAAATGACTATTTTAACTAAATAGGATTCTATGACAGGAATATAACAAAAATTATTAAAATAGATGGTGTTGCCTTCATTTGAGGTTTCTGTTTTGTTTCAGGATTTACATTGATTGCAGCACTCATTTAGAATTTTCATATTTGTTGCTCTGAACAAAAATTTATCTGGTAGGCAGAGTTATTTATCTTGTTTTAATATTACACTTCCCAAACAGTCCTGTGCAACACTTAAATCCCTCCCCTTAATCGAAGCAAATAACAGAACTCCTTATGTCAAAATAAAGAGAATAAATGAAAAACAATGTAAACACTCATGCAAACCATGGCAGTATTCAATACACACCAATAAATGGTTCCAATTACGCAGACAATAAACAAATATAATGAGACCGCTCGTGGACAAGCTAAAGACGATGTTCTATTCTAATATTATGACAAATTACTAATCATTACAGCGGACCGAATATCATTATTCCCAAGCTTCACCATCGGCCTATCCCAAACTTCCCACAGCCTCACAGGGAATTTAGCTGACTGCTAAATTGTAACTTCTTCGCCTTGGCACCGGCCGCAGCCACCCCACTTTAACAGCAAAATAAAGGAAACAACCCGAAGCGCCCCAAACGAAAAGCGAAGGGCGAGGGAGGCTGTGCCCGCCGGGGAGCGCGTGGAGCCGGGCCCGGAGCCGCCGCTCCCCGGGAGCCCACGGCAGCCCGTGCCCGGAGCCCCGGCGGTCCCTGCACGGAGCCCCGCGGGAGCTGCCCCGGTCACCCCCCGCGCCCCCGGGGCCGGGCTGGGCTGCGCTGGGCGTGCGGAGGGTGCGCGCAGCCCGCGGGGGCTGCCGAGCATCGCCCGCCGCGCCCGGCTCTGCCCCCACCTCCCAAAGGGAAGGTGGAAAACCTCAGCCCGGAGAGCCCCGAGCCCCGGAGCCCCTCGAACCCCGGAGCCCCCGAGCCCCGCGGCCCCCGAGCCCCGCGGCCGCGCCGGGCGAGCTCGGTCCCCGCGGGCGCGCACGCTGCCCCGCCGGCCGCACCTCCGGCTGCTCTTGGCAAGCGGACCTTTCATTTTCCCTTTCAGAGAAAGCCCCGAGGAGGGAAAGGGGGCTCACCCCGCACTCCCCGGACTCTGGGGTCTGCCCCGGGGCCGGCGGCACCGACGGGGCAAAGCGGCCCCGTCCCGCGGGGCCGTGGCAGCGCCGCCGCCGCGCTCGCCGCTCTTACCTTGTGTCGCCGGGAGCCCGCGGGGACAGGGAGGGGGGAGAGGGACAAATATCCTTCAGGCGGCTGGAAGCAACATCTCGGCGTTAAAGGCGGGCGGAGGCCGCGGCCGTCGGGGTCCGGGGAGCGGCGGGCGCTCCAGCATGTGCGGGGGGCGGCGGGGCCCGGGCGGCGGCTGCCGGCCCCGCAGGGCTCAGCGGCGGCGGGGCTCGGCGGGTTCCTGCCGCCTCGCCATCACCGTCCCCTTTCGGCCCCTCCTGGTCTTATCGGCTGGCTTTGGGGCGGTGTGTGCGAAAAAAGTTACCGGGGAAGGGGGAGGAAGGGGAAAAAAAAAAAAATAAACCAACAACCTAAACACCCAAAACCCACACAAGCTTCTTCAGGGAAATGAAGGGGGGAGAAATAAAAAATACAAAAAAAAAAAGGAAAAAGAAAAACAACAACAACAAACCCCACCGCGCACCGCTCAACAAAACAAACTTCTTTCACTTCTCCGCCGGGGATGGGAGAAAAGTGAGTGCGCGTGGGAGGGCGGACGGGCGGGCGGCTCTCCCCCTCCCCACGCCCGCAGCCTGCCCGCGGCGCTGCTTCCCCGCCGCACCCCCGGGCAGCGCCCGGCCCGGCCCGGCCCGGCGCGGCCCTCTCCGCCCCCCCTCCCCGCCCACCCCGTCGGGCCGTGCCCTCCCGCCGCTCCCCTTTCGGGCACTGTCTCTTTAAAGCGGGGCAGCCCCGGCCGCTCCGGCCGCCTTTCCCCCCCCTTCTCCCCGGCCCCCCCCGTCCGGGGCGGCGGCGCTCCCGGCGCGCTTAAAGCGACAGCGGCCCCGCGGCCGGGGGTCACCGCCGGGTCGCGGAGGAGCGGCCCCGCCGCGGGGGCTCACCGGCAGCCCGCGGGGGCAGCCCCCGCCAGCCCCCCCCGGCCGCATCCCCCGCCCGGGGCCGGCGGTGCGCTGTGCCTCGGGCCCTCGCCGCTCGCCTCTATTTATTGGCCGCCGCCGCTCGCCCCGGAGCCCGCAGCCCGGTGCCCGCAGCCCGGTGCCCGGAGCCCGCAGCCCGGTGTCCGCAGCCCGGTGTCCGCAGCCCGGAGCCCGCAGCCCGGAGCCCGCAGCCCGGTGCCCGGAGCCCGCAGCCCGGTACCCGCAGCCCGGTGCCCGGAGCTCGGAGCCCGCAGCCCGGTGCCCGCAGCCCGGAGCCCGCAGCCCGCAGCCCGGTGCCCGGAGCCCGCAGCCCTGTGCCCGCAGCCCGCAGCCCGGTGCCCGCAGCCCGGTGCCCGGTGCCCGGAGCCCGCAGCCCGGAGCCCGCAGCCCGGTGCCCGGTGCCCGGAGCCCGCAGCCCGGTGCCCGGAGCCCGCAGCCCGGTGCCCGGTGCCCGGAGCCCGCAGCCCGCAGCCCGGAGCCCGCAGCCCGGTGCCCGGTGCCCGGAGCCCGCAGCCCGGAGCCCGCAGCCCGGTGCCCGGTGCCCGGAGCCCGCAGCCCGGTGCCCGGAGCCCGCAGCCCGGTGCCCGGTGCCCGGAGCCCGCAGCCCGGTGCCCGGAGCCCGCAGCCCGGTGCCCGCAGCCCGGAGCCCGCAGCCCGGTGCCCGGTGTCCGGTGCCCGCAGCCCGCAGCGGGGGCTGCGGCGAGCGGGAGCCGCGCCGCGCTCGCCCCGACGGCTGCTCCCGGCGCTCCGAGAGCCGGCGCGTTACCCGAATTGTTCCCGTCATCGCGTCACTCCGGTTATTAATAACGATTTTTAATGAAATGCAACTTCTTTTTTTTATTATTTTTTTTTTTCTCCCCGGCCAATTTCGCGAAGATCCCGTTTGATGCGGCGGGATCACCTCCCCGCTCGCCGCCGCTTCCTAAACGATTGGTTTTTTTTTCCCCCTTTATTTGGTAACGAATCCCATGAATGGAGCGGCGGGAGGCCGGGCTCTACCTGCCCGCTCCCTCCCAGGGGCAGCGCAGCCCCCCCGGCTCGGGGCTCTCCCGGCGCCGCAAACGGACCCGAAATGCAACCGCAACGCAAAGCCGCAAACGTCCGCAAAGTTTGGAACAGCCCGGGCTCCCTACGGCGAGATCCTCCTATATGTGCTTTGGGAAGAGAGCAGGGGAAAAAGAGAAAATAAGAGGGCTGAGCTGTATGTTTTATTGCACCATCCAGAAGTGCCACCCACTTTTTTTTTTTTTTTTTTTTTAAGTGCAGATATATTTTTCAGACTAGAAGTGATTTTTTTCTTCCCTGGGGGGCCAAGAGGGGCCGGAGAAGGAGAGAGGAGGGGAGAGCGAGAAGCCGAGTGACAGGAGATGCTGATGGATTCGTCTCAGCGGCCCGTTATCTGTGACATTGACCTGTTAGCTCAGATAATGGCTATTGTCCGAGGGGAGAGAGACGGGGGGAAAAAAAATCCGCAAGCAATGGTGGTAGGTAGGACAGGAAAGAAAAAAAAAAAAAAAAAACAACAGAAAAAGAAAACAGAAAAAAAAAAACCCTTTGTCAATAACCTCAAAAAACGCGGTGGGAGATTCCCAGAGCGCCCGGGCCTGGGAACCGGCGCCCGCCCGGTGTGCGAGGCCGTGGGTTCCTGCCCTCCCTCCACTCCCCATTGTTGGAGATTTTTTTTTTCCTTCTTATTTTTTTCTCCCTCTCTCTCTTCTCTCTCTTTTTTTTTTTTTTTTTTTTCCTTTTTTTTTTTTTTTTTTTTTTTTTTAATTTAGCCATAAATTGGCCCGGCTCGCGCTATGAGCTGTTCTATTTTCTCCCTGTCAGGATGAGGGATTTGCTTTATGATGCATTGTGTATTAAATACAAGTAATCTGGGAAACTGATTGCTCGAGCCCATCGGCCTGATCAGAGCCCCCGATCGGGAGCCGGAGCCCCCCCCTTGGCTCCCCCTCGGCCGTGCCACAAAGGGAGGAAGCGCTGGATAAACAAAAGCGGCTCCCGGTACCGGCGGGGCCCGGCCCGGCCCGGCCCGGCCCGGCCCGCAGCGGGGCCCGCCCGCCGCCGCTGGGTGGCGCTCTCCGCCGGGACACCGCGGCCCGCGCCCTCAGCGCCAGCGGGGCCGCCGCTCCCCTTTTCTGAGGGGAAAAACCCCTTTTTGTAAGAGTTCCCCTGCATGCAGCGCTCCCAGCGGTTCGGCTGGAACCCAGCGCGGCCGGAGGAGACGGGGGAAGAGGGGGAGGAAGGCTCATGCCCCCCAGCCGGAGGGGTTCGCGGGTACGGGGTCAAGCCTGGGCCCGCCGCCGGTGGGGACGGCCAACATCCCGATCCCACACATCCACACGCGTATTTCTTCTTTAAAGCCAAAATCTTTTAAACATCTCTTGCCACTTCTCCCGTCTTCCCTCGGACGGTTCGGTGAGCGCTTCAAGAGGCCCAAATATTTCCACAGGGTCCCGTTGGCAATTGTTTATTTAAAACAAGTCGCTCTATTAGTGGAGCAGTCAGGAGTTAGTACTCCAGTCTGCTAGTAATTCCCACCAGGCTGTAAACTGATGCCTCTTTTAAGCCTTTAACTTCATGGTCGTCCCAGAAGTAAAAGTTCTTCTAATGGAGACCCTATGGGCATGGTGCATTCCAGCACATCATTAAAGCAAAGCAAAGCAAAGCAGCTCGGCCACAGCCAGATGAAATAGCGGCACTGTCCACGTTTAATGGGCTTCCTGGGGCCAAACACTGCCGAGGACAATGGGGGAAAATCAGACGAGTCGCTGGTGATTTTTTAAATACCGTAAATGTTCATATTAGGCTTAATATTATCCTTTCGTTTCTAGACAAGCCACTTCACAGCCACCTTTTTGAGAGGGGTTTAATGTTTTGTATCTCAAGGTGACTAAACACAGCGCTGAGCATCCTGGCTAACACTGTGATGAGTGTTTGAAGCACTGGGTGAGTGCATTAACGTGGAGAGAGAAAGGAAAAAAGGAAAAGCAAAAGGGAAACAAACGCAGAAAACAACAGCTTTCTGACATATCCAAATGCTCCAGGACAGACCTGGGAAACAACAACAACGAAAGGCAACACAGTTTCTGCATGTCAATTCCTCCCACCCCGTGTTGTGGATATCAACTTGAAAAAAAAAAAAAAAATAAATAAAAACGGGTGAAAACACAAGTGTTGCTGCCGATTTCAGGGGGAAGAGCCCGATAATTTCCAGCCCTTGATGAAAGAGTGGGGAGCGCATCGCAGTGCTCCCCACATCGGTGCCCTGTCCCTGCTGCCCCTCCTGCCCTCACACGCTGCCTGCCTCATCCCTCCCAGCCAAAAGGCGGTTTTCGAGTGAGGGAGAAGGGAGAAAATTAAAGGTAAAAAAAATGTAAATAAGAAATTTCCCTCGGTCTGGAAATGGGCCCAACTGAAAGCATGTTAATCTCCACCTCAGTAATTTGGTTCTCCTGGAGAAGACAGAAGCCCTGCTGCTGTGCCCTGCACTTCATAAATCACGTCTTTATGTGGACAAGGTCAGGGCACCTAACAGCTCAGACATGGGCCTTTGCAGTGGCTCGGAGGGCTCCGGCATGTTTATTCTCTCGCACAGATCTCTGAGGAGCAGTCCAGCACGCTTCTAATTACTTTTGATTATTTTCATTTGCTCGGGTCAGACTGGCTTTGCCGGCACCGCTGGAGGGTGGGTTTCCTCCCCCCAGCCCGGCTGTGGGATGCAGGGGGAGCAGTGCTGTGTCCTGCACCCCCTTCCCCAGGGCAGTGCAGGGCTCCAGGGACCCCTGGGGCTCATCAGTGGAGGGGGTCCCCTTTCGGCAGCGAAGCCTGGAGCCTCCAGCTGAGTCAGGGACCCCCAGAGCCGCCCTCCACCCCCAGCACAGGCAGGCAGAACGAGACATTTACCAGAGGGAAAAGAGGGGTGTGCAGAAAAACACACATCCCCTCCCTCCCCCGAAAGTACCTACTGCCTTCGGGGGGAAAAATAAACGACCCCGTATCCTTGCAAAAAAGTTACAGTGGTGCATGTGCAGGCAATAAAAATGTTGAAGGACGTTCTGCGATGCCTGCGGGGCCGGAGCTGTGCCCAGGGCAGAGCGGGTGCTGTGCTGTCCCCGATTGCCGAGCAGTCCCAGCACAGCCCATCGGGAATGGGAAGGGACACGGGAGTGTCCCTGGCTGCGGTGGGGTCCAGGTGCGGGTGAAGCCATCCCCGTAGCTGCTACTGGCCGGAGCCAGCTACCCAAATACTGAGCAGAAAGGCTCTACTTTTTATCTCCCGTTAAAATGTGGGCTCTAAAATAGCGTGTTCCTTCATATCCCGATTAGAGCTTGACAGCCCAGCCCTGTATTCTCATCCTGGTGTGAGTGATCCCAGCAAACCAGTGCCCCCGTGTCCTGTACCCAAGTGTGCCAGCATCTCCATCACGTTCCAAGGGTGAGGGTCGTGCTGGTGCCATCACAGCTGGTGGTACCCACAGTCCTCAGGCAGGGGAAGGAGTTTTCTGGCAGACACCGAGCCATGCCACTGGGTTTTGAGCCTGAAACTTTTTGGATATTTGGTGTGACTGCAAACCAGGAGGAGGGAAGTTGCAGCAGATTTACCTACTTGATCAATCGGGAAGATTTAAAAATGTATCAGTGGCTGGTATCTGTCTGCCTGGGTGATTTTACTCCTGTCTTGGGGAGGAAATCCTGCAGACACCCTTCCTTGTGGCAGGACAAGATGTTTGCCTTACTGCAAACAAACCAGGCTGCTCCCAGCACACCCCAAATTTGATGCTGAGGGATGCAGTGCTGCTGGTTCACACCCCTGCTGTGAGCACACTCCTTGCAATGCTTTCCTTCTCCAAACCTTTCCCTAGCTCTCCCTGCCAAGGCATGTGCTGTGGCTCTGGATGCTGAGGACTGTCGCTGTTTTCCTTTGGAGTGTTCATTGCTTCCATTACAGAGGAGTCTGGAAGCCCTCAAATCCAGCCAGGGCCATTTTCACACTCGAGGTTACTGTACCCACAGGGTGAGACAGCCCCTGCTGCGTGAGTCTGGCACGAGTTTGGCTACAGTGAAAGTCTGGGGAGAAATGCACATTAGCCAGCTTGTCTTAGCACCTATGAGAGAGCCAGGGCAAGGCTGACTGATGTGGGTGTTTGCCTCCTGTCCACTCAGAGGCTGTGTTTTCCTGTGCTTTACCTTTCTCATGTTTTGAACAGAAGCCAAAATCCTGGAGAATCTGGGAAATTCCATTGGCGATGCCCTTGTTCTGCATTTCCCCATGCTGAGCAGCTTGGAGGGCTCTTTTCTTTCTTAACCACCCAGAAAGTAAAAGACTTTGAACACAGCCCTCCAAATCTTACAAAAAAAGCACCCATTTGGGGTGATTTTTTTATTACTCTCTCATTCATCCTTATTGAAATAAAACTGAATAAATCCCTCAGGTTTGTACCCACTCCTGCTTCCCATGATACACTCATCTGGAGATGGAGCAGTGGGACCCATGAAGCCAACAGAGGTCCAGGTGGGGTGGCCAGAGCTCCCACCCAATGTAGCTGCTGCTTCTCTGCCTGAAAACACAACTTTAAGCAGAAGCTGCCCTAAAAATGGAAGATCCCTTAGAAATACTCCCTGAGAAGGCATCATATTCAGGACACAGGAAGCACAATATAAGGATTTTGCAGACTTCTTTTGTATGTGCGTAAGAATTCAACAAGGTTCAATTCTTCCATTTCTTTCAATTTGTTTTAATTTTCAAGCCTTCTCATTTGACAAATAATTTGAGGACCTCCTTTGGCAGACTCCTTCCAGTCCCAGAGCCCTCACAGCACGTGAAGAGCCACGCAAGGAGGTTGTGTGGGAACAAGTCCTGGGGAACCATTTGGGTTTAGGCACTATTCATGACCTGAAAGCAGGATTTGCAAGCCAAAAGGATGAAGAAGAAAATACAGAAGCAGGGAAAATGCCAGGCCAAAGGAGACTGAAGGGGTTAAACATCAGAACTTTACACAACAAGAATTAATGCGATGCATAACAGGTAATTCTATTTTAATAATCAATTTTAGGAGTGACTGGCTATTTTCAAAGCATTCCTGTTGTAGCCAAAGTTTTAACTAGGCGTGCGAGAGTGGGCATAAACACCTGTGGACTTTATAAGAGTAAGAAGCAATTTATCACCCAATAAAAAGTCAAACACTCATGTTAAAATTTTCAGGTTTGCATTTGGTTTTTTAAGTGTCACATGTGTGGATGGTTCTAGGGGAGGCTCAGAAGAAGTGGATATACATCCTACACACAGAAACACACGTGCACAAAACCAACACAACCAGCTCTACAGCAGGGAAGAAAACCTGCCTGAAAGCACCAATGCTACAGTTTCATCCCTCCTATGTTTTGTATTAAATCCACTGTGATCATTGACCAGAGTTGTCTAAAACCTAAACTAAATGGGCATTAAGTCAGTTGCCATACGAAATTATTGCCATTCGATTTTCAGATAAACCACAGAACTTGATGAACTAACATCGTTCCAGCTGAATTAACTCGTCATCCCCGGGAAGAGAAGGCTGTGGAGGAAAGCGAGGGCTCTGATAGCAATGATTAATCCTCCTCCTGTTGCAAGGCACTTGCCTGCAAGTAGAGAGATGCCCTGCTAAAGGAAGGCTGAAGATCCACAGTGCCTCCAAAACATCTTCCTTGCCAAACCCTGACAGTAGTGTTAAACGTTATTTACATGTGGGTAGGAGAGGGAGAATTTTTTCTTATGGGCTTGTAATGAAACTATAAATACACTATAATCCCCATCAACAGTTCAAGTCATGCTTGGTAGATAAATCCAGGCACTGAAATTCAGGAATGTTAATTTATTCAGCTGGTGGAGGAACATACAAAGTTGATCCTTATTCCACATTCGGGCAATCTCCCTGGGATTAAGCTGTGAAGTGCCCAGGCAACAGTGCCCTGTGAGTGGCTCAGGCTCCCCAGCAAGGGTGGGCAGAGCCCTTGGTGTCCCCTCTTGGTGTCCCCTACCTTGGCTGTGCTGCGGGTCCTGAGCAGTAAATGCTTAACTGGCCCCGTGCGTGCACTGCAGCCCACCTGGGCGTGCACGAGAAGTGCTGCTCCACATAAATTAGTCACACATGGCCAAAGGTGCCTGATGCATTTGGAAAAATCTTACCCTGAGAGCTACCTGGTTTGCTCTAAAAGATTTTGCTCATTGGGAAAATTCAGGGCAGGGAAGGAGGAGAATATATTTGATGCAGGTGTCCAAATAAACCTGTCCTGTAACCCATGGATCACAATGGGTTATTAATGAAATAGCTGTGAACATCAGCGTATCCTTGTGGCAGATTTCTTTCATAAATGAGTTGAACATTTTCCAATTTCAGGAAAGTGCTGCTACCTATAAACTTGGAGATTAAGGGCTTTTTCCCCTAAGACTCAGATCCCTCGGGGCACTTGTGTTCTGGCATGCATCCCTTATTTGCTGAAGAAATTTCAAACCTGGTAATTTAGCACCATACTGATAAAACAAAGGGAAAAAAACCCAAAAATTCAGCAGTTGGGCATGCATGTGAAAGAGGAGAGAGGTGAGTGGTACAGCTTCAGATTTTTTTTTTTATGTTTTTTGGGGTTTTTTTATCCACAAGTCATACTGCAGATTTTTTGTGAGATTCATAGAGAAAACATTCCCAAGATACAATATATAAGATGCATATCAATCCACAAGCTGAGTTTTGCAGATGCAAAATGACCTGCAGAATTTGAAGGAGATTGGAGGCTGTTTCATAGCCATTTTTTTCCATATAATTTATTTAAGCCTAAGATGTTGGGCAAAATTTGCCACTAGCAGAATTATGAGTATTAGTATTATTAGCATTACAGCAGCACCTAGAGGCCCCAGTGGAAACTGGGACCCTTTGTGGGTAGAAAAATAATAAACATGAGACTCTATCCTGAAATCTTACAGTTGGCATGGATGGGATAAAAAGTGTGCCAGATGGGAAGATTACCATTTTATTTTTACAGATGGAATACGGAGTTCTGCTCATGGAGAAAATCAGTGGCAGATTCTCATGCAATATTTTCACATAATTTTTATTCATTGAGAAGTTATTTTTTATTCTTTTTCTTTGACTGCAATGAACAGAAACTCCTTTCTGCCTGCTGGTGCTTGCAGCTTCTCATGGATAAATAGTGGGAGTCTGCTTGGTCACTGCCAGTTAAAACAGGTCTGCATGCTTTAATATGGCTCATCTGTAGCAGAAATTCTACTTTATCTCCCCTTTTTTAGCTAGGAAAATATTTTAGCCTTGGAAATGAGCAGTTGATGCGTTGGAACAGATCTTTAAACATAAGCACATTGTGCTGATTGGTGCCATAAATGAAAGCTCCTCCTATAGAAGCAGTTTTGGGGAGGATACATCAAACTCTGCCTTTGACTTTTGTGGCAGAAATGTGAAATGGAGTTCATGATGTCAAGTCTTGTTGCTAGGAGTCCCCCAGCAATCATGCAAGTGCTGAGCATAAGATGGATCATGATCCCCACCAGGCAGAGGGGGAGAAAGTGCCCCAATGACTCCACTGTGTGCTCCTAAACCTCACTAAGTGGCTGCAAAAAGCAGCAGGGAACGGCCATGTGCTCTCTTGCAATTTTTTGGGTCCATAGAGGCAAAATGAGGCAATGTGTTAAGAACAGATGTCTTTCCACCAGGAAGGATTTCAGAGGCAGAATGATCTGTCTTGCTGAGAATCCAGTATAGTAAATACAACACTAAAGATCATTTCTTTCCTTATGCTGCCCTGTGCTAGAATCCTCACATTGCTCAAAGCAGGAGGCCCACTGGGTTAAGGAGCTGTTGCAGGACATTTTGGCTGAGGAAGGTGGTCATCTCTGTGGGCTTCTCAAGGAGTCAGAGTGAGATCAGGGCTGTCACATATTCCCCAGGGAAACACCAGCAGCTCCAAGTCCTGAGCACAGCACTGACATGAGAGCATTGGTTACCTTGGGGCTGAACTGGTGGCCACAAGTGTTGATCTACCCCGGGCAGAATTCTATTTCCACACAAGATTCCTGTCACTCCTGGGGTCAGACAGGACACTCAGACCAGACCTGGGCTATCTCAGGGCTGTAGATGGAGGAGGAGCTGCTCCAGCTCCAAACAAAAGTCAGTCCTGGATTCTCCCACTGCCTTCAGCTCCAGAGGGCTGGAGCACAGTATTTTAGTGCTACATTTGTGAGCCCTCCAGAAATAAGTGTGAGCTAGAAGCTGTCCTGCCAGACACTGTGAGCAGAAGCTCAAGCCAGTTCTGTGTTGCACGAAGGACGTCTGTCAGCTTGGGTGATAAAGAATATCTGTCACGATATGAATGACCACAATTTTCCCTAGAGCTTGTGGTGTATTTAACAGTGCTATAAAAAATGCAAGTGGGAGTTATGAGTGCTCACTAGCACTTCAGAATTACTTAATTGTTTAATTCTCTAAATTAACCCATGGATTTTGTCTCAAATGGAAAACAGTAGGTTTAGATCGAGGTTGCTGTGGACTGGGAAATACTTCTATGGAAAGAAGAAACTGAATTGCTTTGAATGATTTATAAAATGTGAGGGTTTCATTCCAAAATATCATTTATATGCCCAGAAATCTACGCAGCAAATCTAATCCAGCAAAGGAAAATGAACATTCTCAATCCATGAATAAAGATGGGAAGTAATTCTGCAGCAGATTCAGCCTGTGCCTGCCCATGTATGACAAGTAACTGATCTGAAGCCCTTTTACACATCTGTTAGGTTTGTATTTACCCTGAATTTAGGAGACAAAATGTGGGGACAAAGAACATGACAATAACCTTAAAGAAAGCAATAATAATGACAGTGACTCCCCACACTGAGTTAAGCACAACCTTCCTTCCACTGATGGGAAAGAAGGAGGAAGGTCAATGCCAAAGACTGACCAAAACCCCCAAAACTCCAGTAAATCCTTTTGCTTTTGATAGAGTGCACCTCCACCAGTTTAAGGGGTACAAAAAGCATAATATATAAATGGGGTTTATATGAACAGGATGCAACAAAGACCCTGTTGACCTGATTTCCAGTCAGCCACACAAAGAGTGTGGCTACCACGGATGATGTTGTTCCAGGTGATTCATTGCAACTCCAGTCAGTAGCCAACTGTCCAGCAGACACATCTGAAGTGCAGTGACCTTGGCTTGTGTGAGCAAGGCCAGTAGTAAAAGCAAATAGAAGTTAAAATGAAAGATGTATATTTTTAGAAGAATTTGTAGTGTTTGGACTCCAGCTTTAGATGGCTCAAGAGTATTTTGTAAGCCAAAAATCTGTTCTTTGCTTCTGGTTTGTTGATTTAAATATACTTGTTACCAAGAATTTCAAGCAGAAAAAAATTTAAAAGAGACTTCAGCTAAGATATTGTCAGCTTCAGCTGCAGCACTGAACAACTAAAACATAATAGCTCTTCAGATCTCAAGTTATTTCCACTGACTGCCGTATAATCAGCATGTTAAATCTGGGCACCTCTTCAGGCACAGTTATTTGTGTGATATATACAGATCGATACCTATTGATTTTATAATTTTGATTCATCTCTATGCAGTGATTCAGTTTCACATCATCTTATTTATCAAGCTTTTCTCCATGCTTTTGCTTCCAAGCTTCCTGACACTTCCAGGCCACTCGAGGAGGATCCCACCACAGCCACCTCTTTTGCCCCTGCACCCAGTGGCAGTGGGCATGCACCTGGTTGCATTCCAAGGAATTTTGTGTGCAAAGAGCTGACACAGGGTATCCAGGGCTGTTAATGCATGAAGATAAAGTTCACAAACCTCCTTTGCTAATGTCATAGCCCCACTGCCCCCGCTGAAGCTGCTCCACAACTTTCTCTGGAGGCTTTCCCACCCCAAAGGACTGAGTATAGCCTCATGTTTCTTACCCAGTGGCCATGCCTTTAGACTTCCCTTTGTGCTGGCTTATGAGGACATGAGGGGGATAAAACTTTGCACTGAATATTAAAATTTGTTCTTTTTACGCCTGGAGCTCTTTTGGACCTGTGTTGGCACCTGAAGCCCATCCCTGCTGCAGCTGCTCCTGTGGACACAGCAACAGACTGAGCAGAGGAGCTGGCACGAAAAGCCGGGCGGTGACTGATTAACAGCGACCTGCTTGACACACTGGAGGAAACCAACCCCATTGCTGCCACTGACAGGGCATCAGGGAAATCCTGTTAACCTCACTGCATTGCATACATGCAGATGCCAGCAGATTAACCAGCGTCAGCGCCGCCGCCGATCCTCTCACACCAGCCCGCATCACAACAAATTATGTCCGGACACGCAAGAGATGCCCCAAATAGACTAAATCACGATTTAGCAACTCATGTCTGCCCAAACTCAGGGGCAACCCAGGTCTCCAGCGGTGTGTCTGCTGCTGGCAGCCCTTTCTCAGCACCGCGGCGGCCGGCGGTGACAGGATGTGAGGAAAATGTGGTTAAAAACCATCCGCTGAAATTCATGTGGTGAATGAATTTAAGGCAAACAGGAGGAACTTCTTTATGTTGAAAATGCTCAACAGAAAGAACTGAGCTGTGCTCCAATGCAACGATTTCCAAATGTTTTTGTGGAAGGTGCTGAAGGCAGTTGGGATGTACTGTGTCCATGGAATGGGAGTTATTAGGGTGGATGCCTTTGGAAGGGAAACAGAAAGGACTGATGAGGACTAAACATTTCAGGGGGGCTCACACACTCCAGCAAGATAGAAGCATGGGCTAATTACAAAATAAGACCTATCACCATGCAAAAATAAATGACTTCAGAAATAGCTTTAGATATCATGTTAAAAGCACCTTTGGGAACAAAAAGATGCTATGCTAAAACCAGGAGATCTAAAGAGCTGTTATTACACATCCATTATGTTTTCTGAGCTGTCGCATTTGCTTTTTGAAGTTCTGTACACATGATACAGCAAGGCAAAACATTTTATGTACCGTAAGAAATTTGAAACAATGTTTAATGTTCAGAAGATAAAGTTAACAAAACTACACTTCAGTGGCTTTTTTATTTCTCTATTTTACGACCTTTCAAGAACTTAAGAGTAAAAGGAAACAAGAAGGAAGGATAAGCAACCATACGCTCCTGCTTGCTTTTTTCTACATTGCTGATCAGAGCCCAAGGCAGAAATCATAATAAAAAATGTCTTCTTTTTAATGTCTAAATAGGAGCTGTTGAAACACTGATGGTACGAAGTGTTTCGGGATGGAAAGCATTTGTTCCTCTTGCAGCTATCAACAGTCATATGTTACATGATTTTCCGATTTTTCTCCCTGAAATTACAGAAGCCCATCACGTCTTCACGACCATTTGGAACAGTTTTTCTGCCGTTTCTGCTTTTTTCTAAAACCAAAACCAGCTACAATGATGACTCGCAAGAACTATTTCCACAAGCACCAGGCAATTCAGATTATTGACATTTTCTCTGTTCCTTCTAAATATCCTTGGTTACGTCTTGATGTCATCAATAGTGATAAGTACTGAATTTATTGGGCAGTGACCCCCTCACAAACTTTCATCCTGCTGGATGCTAAAATGCTCCTGATGCAACTTCTGTGATCATTGATCACACAAAATTCACTTCCTAACCCAAGCACCCACTTCAAATTCAAGTTGCTCATTTCCCTTGGAAGCAGAAGGCAACCACAAACAACAAAAAAAAAAAGAAAAAGGAGTGAATGTGATGGGAGATTGATGCGAGTTTTAGAGCATGGTGTAGTTCACTAATTTATTGGCTTAATGAAGGAAAAATTGACATCTGAGTGGCATGAGCTACACCAAACACTGCATCCTGCCAAACCTACATTAGATGGAAACAGGTGCTTAGTTTAAACTGTCAAAATCTTCTGCAGTAGAACATCTATGCTACTTGTTAATAGAGGGTCTGGTAGAAAGTGAGGGATTATTTCTGCTGGTTTCAGGAGGAAGATGCAAGGGAAATAGTAAGAATACCAGCAAAGTTTTATAAAATGTATATCACAACAAATCTAGAATGATATCTTGAATTCTATTAAAAAATCCTAGAGCTTAAAGACTGTATTCAAATATATTTTGAACATTTATTAACATGTTTTTATGATGTCTGTTTTTTCTCTCAATGACAGACTTTTCTTTCTTTAAACTAGAACTTTCAATGGGCTGTCTTCTATTACAACCTTGCAGATTTACTATCTGTGATTCAGAGGTAAGTCTGAGCAAATCAGAAGGGATTTTAAGGGCTAGACTATGTACCTGCAATCCAAGTTCATGTGGTCAAATTCATTCCCAATATAACTTCACTGAGCATTTTGGTGCTTTTTTACTAGGGGACAATTTGCACTTGGATGGATTTATTCCTGGCATGAATTTCATTGTTCAAATACAACTACTCAGGGTGACACCCTTTGACTAAAATCAAATGTATGGGGAAAAAAGATAGGTGAGTGACTCGGGAGCAGCCTGATGGTGTTTTGAAGGGTGATATCCATGCAGGATAGATCTACAGCACCTCCTTAGCTGCTTTTTTGTCTTTCTGATTATGGTAAAGGGTACAATAAGTTGGAAGGTGCCTATGGCAGAGCAGCAGGATGCTGCTCCGCTCTCCTGTGTTTAAGACCAAGAGTGTGATGGCAAAAACAGAGAAAAAGACCTGCTTCTTCAGGAGATAATTCATGATCCTCAGCCATCTTCCTCTCATTTCACTGGAAAAAAATATTTCAAACACTTCTGACGGTAAACTACAGGGAGCTCGTGTCATTCATGACTGAACAAGTGAACAGCCTGGGGATGGAGCAGGAAGCAGTGAAGTGGGAGAACCACATCCCACCAGGACCTCACTGATGGTGGGATGAGGTTGGTGATTGCCTTGGCATTTCAGGTGAACATGGAGTTAATGTATGAGCCTTTAAGGAAAGATCTTTAATGACCCACCAGCTGTCTGAAACTCCCCAAATCCGAAAGGACAACTCCGTACATCTAACCATTACGTGGGTTCAACCCCGACCTGGGGAAAGTGTCACCTCCTGAATCACAGGGGATGCTTCCAGTAACATCAATATTTTCCATGGAGGTACCCCAGCCAAGCCTGCCTTGTCCCAGCCCTGCTTGGAAGGTCTTCCAGGGCTGTAGCAAAGGTGGTATGGCTGGAGACCAAGTCAAGGCATTATTTTATTTTGTTTTGGTTAGCAGAGTTGATATTTGGTCAAAGGCTCCTAGCTGTGAAACGATGAGGAGCTGCCAATTTCTAAGCTAAATGTTGTACATTCATATCCTGCTACCACTAACTCCATTACGATTAGTCAGGAATGAACTTAGAAGGTTCAGAAATAACGTTTGGATAAACATCCCCAAATTTTGGATGCTTATCTGAGCCTGACCCAAACCCCCTGAGTATGCAGAACTGAGCTGAAAATCTGGCAAGAATGTTAATTTCCTCACTTTTCATTTTTCTCTTGAAGGCTATATTTGCAGTTTAAGATATTTCCCTTAATTTGAATTAGCATAATACATTATTTCCCTATAGTGAGAACAGCTTTTCTGTAGTTACTCTGCCTGTTTGGATTTTGTCCAAGGAAGTACAAAAGGGGATGAAAGTGAACATGAAAATCCAAAGTAAATAAGTGAACCAAAGTCTTTAAACCCCACAAATGGGTAGATTCTGCTTAAGGCTTCCCCCAAAATAAATTACTTAGTTGAACCCTAAAATGATGCTCTTCCTTTTTAATGGTGCCTCTGTACTGGTGCCAACCATATCCCTGTCACATGTGTTTGGTAAAAATTAATAATTGATAATAATTTATGCTTTGGGGGATTCTGTGCCCTTTCTTTTCTGGGGGATATCACTACTTCAGATAGAATCTGATTTATTTAATTCCATTAATTATCAACACCGACAAAAATCTTGTGCCATGTATGGTGAGTCTTTGGAGAGCTTGGAGTTACAATCAGTAAGTATCTTACCTTGCAAAATTTCCAAGCTACAAGATGCCAACTCCATGTGTATACTGAATTCTGTGATATTTTCTGTGCACAAGTGCTGTTTAAGCAACCAGTGGAGCCTTCAGATGAGAGGAACTTCACATCCAGGTTGCACATGGGAGGCCCAATCTGCTGGTGGGAAGACCCAGCCTATGCAGGTGTGAATCCAGCTGTTAGACCTGACCTGACTGCAGACCTTGGGGTGAAGGCTCTAAAATGAAAACCCTGCAAAGAGCCAAAGTGGGATTCTTTTCAAATTAACCTCTTTGCAAATCAGCTGGCGACGCGAGGTGCATTGGGAAGGACACGAGTGACCTCAGACCCTTTCGGAACGCGGGGCTGGGAAGGTCGTGTCGGCACCCAGCTGCTCACCCTTCCTGCTGCCACTCTTCCCAAGCAGAACTAATTACAGCAGCAGCCTGTGCTGTGTGGAGGGATAAGCACAGCACATGGATGCATCCACGCATATCCACAGACCCGTATGTTTGCTCACATTTGATAACGAGCAAAACAAATAAAAATGAGTATTGACATGAATGCCTGTTACCCAACGCTCCCAGAGAAGAAAAGCAAGGCCAAGTGCTGTTCCATAAGCAGTACTCAAAACTATTCCTCTCCAAGCTGAAATCCAGAACATGGCATCGAGAGCAGCTCAAGCACCAAGACAGAAAGGCAGGCTGGTGTTTCCCAGCTCCTGCTCCTTATCAGGGAGATCTGGGCAAGCTGCCGGGCAGTGACTGAGGGCAGTGCCACTCCTCCCTGCCAGCCGGGACGGGGCCGCTTGGGAAAGGAGAAAATGTCATCCAGCCTGAACACAAAAGGGCAAGATGGTATCTCACTGCTGCTGTGGTGAAGTCATGTACTAGGAAAAACATATTTAGCTGTTCCTGGCTTCCCCAGGAGGCTGCAGAGCTGCTCTGATACCGGCCTTGTTCACCTGCCCCAAAGCGCTGTGTGAAACACTCATGGCTGTGGCACAAAGAGGCTCAGAATGACAATTGGCCCCCGTTGCCAGAGACCCCTAGGAACACTGTGGGAAGGGGGAAAACACTGCTTGCACAGCTGGGGATGTGCCAATATTGAAGATGCCAGCTTGATCAAAGAAAACAACCAGGGTCATACAGAGAGATCTGCTGTAAAGTCACCAGAAACCTGTCCAAAGTGAAGAGCAAGGCATGAAATACTCCAATCATGAAATCCTGACTCCACTGAGGGCAACAGAAGAGCCCTGACTGCCTTTTGGACAGAGAGGGCAACAATTCAAGTGTTTGTTTAGCCGCCAGAGAAAGAACATTACTTGGTGTACAGCCCACACTGCTTTGTGATAAACATGTTATAAAACAGATATTTGCACAGACTGCATACAATGGGAAAGTCACAGGGAAAGGTGGGGTTGGAAAATGGGTTTATAAAATTATAAAAGTGCCATGGAAGAGCACAGGCTGGAGGATGGTGGCAGTTCTGTTCTCCTGGCTCAGCATCATGAATTTTGTTGTTTCTTCTGCTGTTTCTTCTGTCACGTTACCATAATTTTACAGTTGAACTCATCAGCTGGCATTAGCCAGAGTCTAACCCTGTTTAACAGCACCATAAAACAAACAATCCAGAAGAATTTGTCTCTGCAGCCATGTTCTTTATAAGGCACAAGTCTGAATAAATATGTAACTGTTCACACCCTTTCAGAAGTGCTGGAACAGGAACACGCTGAACCCAGAGCACTGATTTATATCTAAAGCAGCATTGACTCCAAAATAAGAGTGAAAATGTAGGTTAGATGGATAGTAGGTGCTAGAAAGAGTAATTGCTTTCTTGTTTTACACCTTAGAGAGCTGTGTGGGGTGGGCAAGAGCCCAAGACAAGATAGAAAACAGCCAGCTTGAATGCATGGACTGGAAACAAAGGACAGTCACAGCTCATCCTACCTGATTGAAAATACCATTCAAAATCATAATGTGCACTATAAATCAAGATGAAGGGTGGGAGGGTTGTCTCTCAGAAGCTTCTCTCTATTTTCCTGGTAAGGCATGGAGCCCTTCCAAAAATACACCAGCCCTGTGTGCAACGCCTGAACGGCTGCGTGGAACTGCAGGGCCGCTTGCAATGCATGAATTCAATCAGCTGAAAGGAGCCACTGAATTTATTTGTGCTAACAAAAAGAAAGTTATGCGTCCTCACTGACCACAGGGGGAAAGTTGGCAAGTGGTTTGAGATCCTATCTTCGAGAGGATTATTCCTGGGCAGCCCTCTTGGGCCCAGCGAGCTGAATTTTAATAAATGAGCAAGCATACAGGCTATCTGTGTAATTTTTATATACACACTGTGATTTACTTTGTGACATTCACATGAAAAATAACAGTTAGCCATTGCACTATAAACCCTCATTTCCCAATGCTCAGTACCAAACTGAAGCAGCCATGTGTTTAAAGGACTTTGCCTCTATTCTTAATGTCAAAATGTTAAATAAAAGAGTTAATTTGAGAAGGGAATTATTACGGTCAGGTTGTGTGAGATTCACTCTGATGGACTCTAAATGATGTGTTAAATGATGATTTCCAACACAGCCTGTAGCAGAGAGTTTGTTTGGAGTGACATTTGTTGTGGCACCAGTGGCCACTACGAAGATGAATTTATATATACACTTAAAGCACCTGCCTGCAGAGGTGTCACAGAGAAGTTCTGCATGAGCAGATGACAACAGATATTTTGCAAGCACTCACAAACCGAATTTGTGCTCCAAAATAGCAACAAAAAGGTTGTCTAGAGCGCTTTCTCCACTTCTTTCGTGAAATGCGTGCAACCACACTCTCAGCTGTTGTTATTAAGCATTACATGGTGATTTCTTCAGCAAATAATGCTCCTTTAGCAAACCAGCCACACTGCTGTGGTTTCTTGCTACCTGCTTAAATTTTAGTCATGCAGGTTCTGCAGAACTGCTTCTCTTGGCTACATGATTGTGACCAGTGACATTTATAAATGAATATAATGTTTGAAATTCTATTCAGGCCGTATTTAGGCACCAGCATCTACACAAACAAAGCTCTGATGCTCTGAGATTAGCAGAATGCTGATAGAAAGATAACCCACACAAAGACTGAGTAAGGAGCAATGAGGGATTTTCCCACTTTTCTTTCACCTCCATTAAGGAACCCTTCCCAGTGAAGTCACTTCTTTACCTTGCAAACATTGAGCTCCGGTTTTACAGTTCTGTGATTTTAGATAAATACAACTGTGTTCATGTCAGGAGACAGATGCCACCTCCCTTGAGGACAGTGATCACAGTCAGAACTCCTCTGCTGGGGATCTCTTGTCCATCAGGTCTCATCTGCTCATCTGCCTTGCTTTCCCTTCCCTCTCACACATCCCAAATGTGCCACCCTCATTCCAAAATAGTTTGTGGAGTTTTCCATCTTGTTACAGTGACCAGAACCCAGCAGGATACTTTTCACCAAACTCTTCCCCTGATTCTAAGGCCTGAGAAGATGCACTGAGGGAGAAAATAGTGGGTTTTTTTCGCTCTGACAGCCCTCCTAAATCTCCAGTGGTGGCTGCCAGTCCCTGGTGATTCCCATGGGATTTGCATGGCAAGAGCAGCTTCCACCAGTGCTGAACACCAAGTGGTTTCCCAAACAGCACCCAGCTTTAGCCTTTATGCTAAAACCAGTTGTGTCTGCAATGCCTGCTGGGTTCAGTTCACACACAGCCAAAATGTGAGTCTAACTTCCCAAGTGCTGTCTTTGCTTTCAGATGCTTTTTTTCTTTACTGGTTTTCCACTGTCTGGCATTTACAATATACCCGCAGAGGTGGAAAGGCTCATATTTACCGCTCTTTCCTATCAAAGCTACTTTAAATTTAAGACACAGTCCTGTTTCCATTTGGAAATTTTTTTTGCACGAGCCATTTACAAGACCTTTACAAGCCATGGTATGCCAAGACCTCTCCAATTTCTCCAGTTTACTGCAAAGGAGTCTGGCTGGCATGAGAAAGGCTCCACCATCCCACCCAAAGCTCAGCTGGAGGGAGGACAGTCACTGCTGCCCATGGACAGCAAAGCTGCAGGTAGGGAGAAGGGAAGACTGGGAGGCAGTGGAGGTAAAATCAGTTTTTTATGCTCCAGAAGTCTTTCTCCTGGGACACAGAGCTAGCTTGGCTTCTGGCAATTTCCTCAGTTTGGATGGGATTGATGGGCAGAATGAACAAGTAGATTCATTAAGTCCTGACAATATATATATATATATATATATATCTAGATATCTGTTAATAATAGTGTAAAGCTCTTAAAACCTTGGTACAATTTATTTCTTAGCTTGCTACGACCCTCACTGCTACTGTTTCCATCATCTGGGATGGGGCACATAAATGACCTTCTACTATAGCCCTGGTCAGCAGAGGTTTGGTGCCAGCTTTGCAGCAAGAAATCATCATCTAATGGCCTCAGCTAGGGCTGAAAGCCAGAATTTGCTGCCATTTACTGCTGGCCTGGTGTGGTTACTTCTCCTGGGAGCATCAGATGCTGCCAAGCAGAGGTAGCACCAAGCACACAGAAGCTTTTTGGGAAACTGTAGAGGATTTAAGTACTCAGTCCAGCTGGCTTTTTGGAAATTAAAGAATTAATACCACTTGGAAAGAAATTAAAGTAAAATCACGCCATAGCAAGGAGAATTGAAGAGGACTAAGAGGTGGGAGGGCATTAGGAGCAGCAGGAGAAAGGCCAAGGAGGGCCCCTGGAGAGAGCAAACAGGGCTTTCCCGGGGCTGGGCTGGGCTCAGGACCACTTCTGGCTGCACTTGATGGCTTCACAAATACCCAGCACAATACAGGAGTGTAACATAAGCCTCAGCTCCTCGAGATTAGCCATGGCTGGGAAATAATGTTATCGCTCCCCATTATACTTCAGAAGCCCTTGAGAAAAAGTCCCCAAAATTCCCACGAGCTTTAAATGAAGGTGAGACTTTCCCCTGGTGCCCATCCTCCTTTTCTAGGAGATCTTGAGTTCTGCATGTGTCACATTTTCTTAGTCCTGCCCAACCATGCAAGAGTTCAGCTTTTTGCACTGCAGTTTCACTCTCTATGAAGATGCTGCTTCTCTTTCACCATCTCTCACTCTCTCCTCTGCTAAAATTGGGGATCTAGGGCTTTCCTGCTGGGTCAAAACCCAATCTCCTCCCTCACAGGGTCTCAGTTTAACTACACATCACTGTGCCAGATGGTGACTGTTAGTACCACCCAGTTTCATTAGTTATCAAGGGCTAAAGTTGCACTTCGAGCAGTCATCAATCAGTGGGAAAAAATACCCATCGAATTAAAACTCCCAGCAAACTCCAACACCTTAGGGCTTTTTCCTTTTACAAGCAACATTTTCTTCCACTGAAAACAGAACTACTTGTGCAGGTGGTTTTTAAACACAAACAGCTGCTCCATGGAAATGCAGTTGGGGAAAATTATTCAGGAAAAAAGGCAAAGACAAAGCCATGGGTGTGGAGCAAGAATCCATACTGCCCCAATTCCCAGGGAAATATAGGAAGGGAAGAGAAACCTAAGATATATACAGTAAGTGGAATTTCCATTGCACTGGTCCCAATAAACACACTGGTTTGGGGGGAAGGAAAGTGGGATCGAGGGACCAGAGTGAGGCAGTAGGTGTTGTGAGGGAAAGCGTGGTGGAGGGTTAAATCCACTTCATCTTTCAGTGTCAGAACAATGCCCGGGTGTATGGCGGGCTGTGTTATCAGCCAGGGAAGCAGGGCAAGCCTGGGATAAACAGCACCAGACAGCCAGAGGTTTGTGGTCATGATTTACTCCTGCCTTCCCAGAGAGTTCCTCCTTTCTTTCTGCTTCATTTCTGTTGATCTGTCCACCTTCTAAAAGGTCCTGAAGGACGTAGCTTTTTTAGCACTGTCACCATAATTTTAATTACCAATACAGTGGTTTTCTGGTTATACAGAACTTTTAAAAAGCCTCAGTAGCTGTATTTTGACCAGAACTACCAAGATCACATACAAATAATGCTGCTATTTCCTTTTTCTACTTCTTTTCCCTGTGATGTCTCTCTTCTATCTATGAACTCTTCTATCACCTCATTCTCCAATGCATCCCCTCAAGTAAAACTTCACTTCCAGGGTACTTTGGTGTGTGTCATCCCCATGTAGGGACACAATGTCAATTCCCCTTCCAATTACAGACTGCAGAGGCAACCCTTGAAAAGCTGCATTTTCTCCAGCTCTGCCCTCAGACAGAGGAGGCTTTCCCTGCAAACACCCCCAAAGCTATTTCACCAGTTTCCTCCCAGTTCTCCTTCAAATTCCTCATTGAATTCATAAGGATTAATCTCCTGGTATGCTGCAGCTGCTGTCGAGATGACAAGTTCTGTTTCCTCCTCTCTTATATGCATCCATAAATGTTCTCTTGGACTGAAAGATCCTAAAGCAGAAACCACCTCTGTGTCCTTTTTCCTCCACCTAGATCTCCTGGCTTTTTCTGTCCTTGTGGTGAAGCCCCAAAAATGTTTGAGCAAAGACTGAAAAAAATAATTCCTTAAATTCTGTACACAGAGGAGAGTAATGAATTCAAGTAATATGAGCAAGCCCAGTGCCACCTTCCTACCTGAGCAAGTGCAATGTCACTGCAAGAAGAACCCTGTCACTTTTCCTGGTGCTGAGATTGCATACAGCACTTCATGCACACACATGAAGATGGAGCCTCACCTTATATCTGCATTCCAGGAAAATCACATGAGCAGAGAAGAGGTGCAATGAAAGCCAATCTGATACTGCTGAAGGCCCACATATAACTTGTTAGTTCCACCACTGTTTTTCCCATTGTCTATATTCTATTATGTTAATGTTCTTTGGAGGCAAGGACTAAACAACAGGAAAAGCTCTTTTACCAGACTGAATCAGACCAGTAGGATCCCAAACTGGGAGAGCCCAAGTGCCAGATAGCCCTGGAAGGTGTGCAATTCTTGCAGCAGACAAATCAGTAGCAGAACCTTAAACATTCAGGAATAACAGAATAATCAATTGTGATATTAACGTGCTGGTAAAATGATTAAAGTTTGGCGTTACACATATTTTCAAATGTAGTGACACTTCATTCTCATAAAGACCAGCTCAGTTATGTTTGATTTGTATTCATATCCTATAATGTGAATATATTTGCTCAAAATTGCTCCGTAGTAAATCACCATCACAGAAATAAGCTTGTATTTATTCTTAGCATTCATGAATTGCATGGTGTGGGACCACCATATATTTAACACCTCCGAAGAAATCCAACCACAACTTTTGAAAGCAACACCTTTATATATCATTATGGACATTGTTTCCTTAACAGTTAATCACACACTCTCCAATCACATGGTTTTTACCTTAAGAGAGAAAAATGAGTGACTCTACAGCCTGAAATGCAAAGCCCTCTACTTGACCTTTCGATGTGAAAAACCCCACTGGGCCAGGTCCTGAGGGTGCTGAGCACCCTTGGCTTCCACTGAAGCTGACAGAAGTTGAAGGCATTCAACAACTTGCTGGATCAACCCTGTAATCACTAAAAGCTCTCTCCAGGGTGATATAAATACGGACAGTCACTTCACAGATTTGGTCCAGCATTAGGGTTACTTTAAAACCAAAGCTGTCGGAGAAAATGTTGGATCTATGATATGACTTTGAACCCAGGTCACTAAAATCTTTCCCAACGCAGCATCTTCTTTGGGATTCTTAAGAAAGCTAAACCTGCAAAGACAAATATTATGGCAACAAAAATAAATGCCTGAGTTTTTAACCTTTTCAGGGAAAGTAATTCCTTTATTGGCTGCAGCTAAAACTTCCTACCTTTCTTTCCCTTTTTGTTGTATCTGTGAGTAATTTCTTCAGTCACATTGTTTATAAGAAGTGAAGTTATTCGTAATCATGCCTTAAGAGTATGTACACAAACTGGACATCCTAATAGAGCACTATGTATTAAATTCCTGATTGTTTGACATAAATTCTCTCTCTTTCTTTTACTCAGACAGGAAGCTTCCCATTTATTTACGAATAGGTTAAGACCCTAGTCATGTTCCTAACTGTGTTCCTAAGTGCTAACATATATTAAGTAAATTTAGAGCCTCTTCTGCATAGGAAACAAATTAAACTGGTTAAACATGGAGAAAGACTAAATGTAATCTATCTTTTGTCATGTTTATGATATCGGAACGCATCTTATATGAATGTTCCAATTTGGCTGTTACAGCAGATGGGTTGCTTATGATAAACCACAACTACAGACAGAGAATGTGATAGTATAAATCATAAAGAAGATAAATAATGAAATTCTTTGAAATAACATTGGTTAAATATTTAGACATTTGGTTTCCAAGCTTGCTTGCACATATGAAATAGTATTCTCTACCGATGGAAAGAAATGCTCTCAACAATTGTCATATTGGGGCAACTAATAAGGTCTAAAGGACATACTTGCATTTAGAGACCTCGTTGGATTTATATAAAATTTGTATACACAGGGAAGATACTGGTACTGAGGGGAATAGTCCTAGATGGAAACCTGTATAAAAAAGTAAAGGCGACTCATGACTGAGCCATTTTTCCATAGGTCAAGGCACACTGGAGTTCTCCTCTGTGCTTCTTTGTGCAAAGTGCAAAAGTCTGGGAGGAAAAGTGAAGTCTTGTCTTTAACCTCCCTTATTTATAGCTGGCCTAGCTGAGGCAGGTACCAAACCTCAAAATTATTACCAGGCAGAACTTCAATTTTCCAATTCATAAAAGTCCTAGAAACCTGATTTCTACTCGTAACTTAAGAAGGAAGATTAGTGTGCAAATCCAACGAGGGATACATGCCTCTGAGCTTACAACTGCACCAAAGAAAGTAATCCACTCTCAGGGATTTTATTTTTACTGGAAGCTTTACACATTTCAAAGGTGGGTATGAAGTCCAAGTTCTCCTTAGAGAGAGATCAGACTTCTTGAATGCAACCCTCATCATCCTCCCTAGACATCTAGAAAATGGGTGAATTGCCCCCAGGAGATACTGCTCTTTTTGAACTGATGGTCAATTTAAATTACTGAACCGTAGATGGCTAATGTAGGTCAGATGTCTAATGATGGCATTTTATGAGGCTGATGATGGAGATGACAATCTTGGTGTTTCACTTTTAAATACCACTTGTGTATTTTGCTTGGTGAGTGCCCAGAAGAACAAAGCTTGAGCACATGGCAGTTAAACAAAAAAAAAATCCATGACCTGCATTAGAAAATGAAACTAAACCTGTGCCTCCTGTCATAAATAGGATACCTGCCCTGATTTTATTCAGAGTAGGGCTAAGACTTACCTTCCTCTGAGTTTTCCATGAGACGTGCATCATTTTACATCATTTGTGGTTAGTTCCATTTAATCCCTACAGCAGTGAAAGCAACTGAGGCATTCATTCAACAAAGATATTGGCATATCTGCCCAAATCCTGGCATGATTTACATCCCAGGCATCCAAAGGCTGCAAGGGCAACCCAAAGCCAAGTGCAGACAGCCAGTGCTCCCCTCCCAGGAACTGACACACGACAAAATTCACAGAAACTGGAGCACACGTGGTGCCCCCTTCTTTTAAATTAAGGATCTTGCCTTTTTAAATGAAGTGATTATGATGAGGGCAGTGGGATTAAGAGAGGACTGGGGCCTTTTGTGCAGGTGGTTTCCCTAATAGGAGACTTTCTAGCAAGAGAGCACTATATATTCTTCAGGCTCAAAGCTAAACTTCTATTAAAACCAATTAATTCATTGAACAGGCTTGTATCGCTTTACAGTGCCTGGGCCTTTACTTAAAAGAAATCAATTGTATGAGTACAGCTGAGAAATAACCACTATAATAGATGTTTTAGCTCTTGCTTTTACTTTTCTCTGATAGCCCTTAAGGTGGTCAGAGGTAAAAGCTAAAGATGCATTGTAGCCTGAGGGATGATTGAATGAAAAAATGGGGGATGGGAGCAGAGCTATGCTGATAGACCAATTTCCCACCACTGCAAGCCAGCACAATTGATTGATGAATCCTTGCTCTGTCAAGAGGCAGCCCTTCAGATTTGATCACATAAATACTCATTCAACTCAAATTCTGCTTGACAAGCCTCAGACAGCTTTGTTCTGTCACAGATATCATTGGAAGGAAAATGCTCCATTAATCATCCTTAATTAACTTTACCATAGTCTGCTGGAACCAATATGCTCCCTGGCTAAATCCCTAAGACTTAGCTAGATTTCTGTAGTTATCAAATAGAAAGTTGTTTTTAAAGTTCCTCTCCCTCATTGCTGCTAACTACAGGAAATCTTTCCCTGCCTGTTTTCTAGGAAGGCACTTGCATTGATCAGGATGTGGCTTAATCCTCTGACAGTTAAGCTCCTTTGCCAGAGACACACAATTATGCCTATTTCTGATTATAAAAGATTACTGATCTACCCACAATAAGTGCTAAAGTGTTGTGCTTCCAAAGCACCCCCTTGTTTTCAGGCTGTGGGAGAGCCTTACAGACATAACTGAAAATAACAATAAAACCCAAACCAGAACCAAAGAGGGACCAGGAAGAAACACTGTGATTTAGCTGGATTTGGGGGATAACTAGAAATAATAAATAGTATTTCAGGTGCAAAGTAGGGGGAAATCATGACAACATGCTCATTATCCAGGGTTGCCTGTATCCCCTCTCACTCAGCAGTTTTGTTCTGCTGGAGGAAGCCCTGGGGCAGCTTTTTACCCCCAAGAGAAAGGATCCTCAGATAGCTTGGTTGGTGTCCTCCACCCACAGGGATGCTCCTAAAGCACATGGAAGGGCATTTACCCCATACAGTTCCCCCCTTTCCTTTGGTATTCTTACACTGAAAATATTTCTTTCTTTACTGCATATTTTAGATTTTTTTTTTTTTTTTAAGTGGTAAAACCCCTACATTCCTCATGGATTTTCAGTGGGACCTGAAGGATCTGAAACCTTGCTGGTTTGGGGTCTTGCTGCTCTAAGGTGCTGCATAGAGACAATGGGACCAACAGACTTTGCAGTTAAATTCCTTATTCATTTCCATTGTCTGGGATGCATCCCTTTGAAAGGATTCACTGGAGGTAAGGACAGAAAATAACATGGAAGCATTTTGACTAAATAGAAATAAGTGTGGGAACGTTGTCCTCATGAAACAAAGCCTGGAATTGTTCAGGGCCAGGTTGGATAGGGCTCTGAGCTCTGGTCTAGTGGAAGATGTCCTTGCTCACAGGATTAGATGGTCTTTATGGTCCTTCCCAACCCAAAATATTCCATCATTCTGTGGCATTTGTTCATCTCACAAAACCTTTCTCATATGAGGAGAATTTATTCCTGAAAACTGTATTACTGAATGCTTAGGAGGACACGGGCTATCGGTATTGCTAAACATTTATGTGTGAAGCTGGGTGCAAGAAATGAAATATAACCTAAATTGTTGAGCAAATTTAATGGTAAAAGCTCAGGCTTCTTTTGTTATGAAAAAATAGCATTTTAAAGTAAACACTGAAGAACAGAGGGGGGAGGAAAAAAGGATCATACTCTTTCCCTGTGTACATCACAAATCTTCTGCTTGCTCTGGGGAGAAGTCACTTCATGTTATGCTCTCCACCAGCCTTGGACTGTGGTCAATTTAATCAATGCTCCTCCTGACGGCAGCGCTGCTCAGCCGAAAATGGAAGTGACCGTTTCAAGCTGTGCACTCCGAGCAGCCAGCTGGCCTATTTTAAACTCTCTGGAAACTTGACATACTAATGTTTCCTTTGTGGCACTGAGGGAACCAGTTATAAAGGCATCTTCTCAGGTTATACAGCAGAAAAAGGCAGATGCATAAATCAGGGCTACCAAGCCTTTGCACACCAAAGGGCCAAACCAGAGAAGCATCGTCTGGCAGCAAAGTGAGAATTATTTGGGTGCAGAAGTGGGAGATATCTACATTTAAAAATGGAAACAACTTTTATTTTCTCTTCTTGTTCTCAGGAAGAGCTGAAGCCTGAAGACGTAACCAAAGCTGGGACCTTTTCAACTCATGTAAAACTTTCTGGTTTGTGTTTGTTTTGCCATCAGTGTTCCTTTCCCCTTTCTTTTCCTCTTGCTTCCTTCTCCTTTCTCCACACACTTGTCTCCACCCCTTGCTCTTTTTTTTCTTAATTTTTTTTTCCTTTTTAACAAACACTTTGCAAAAATTTTTCACCCTGCTGGATAGGGACCTTATCTGCCCTTATCTGCCTCCTTGGTGTGCAGGGCTGTGAGTAAAGTTCTCCTCTCACCTTAACACAGACGTGCTCAGAGACAGGAAAAGGGCAAGATATTTAAGATTTCAGAGGGAAGGAGTTTTTAGCCCTAGTTCCTGCCTAATTCCATCTGGAAAACAATGATAAATCAGATTTATCAGCACTAACCTGGGTTTTTCTCTTAAAGCAGGCTGTAGGGAGGTGGGAGCACTAGTGATCCTTCTCCTTCTAGCACTGGGATCTGTGGCTGTCTTTCTTATTCAATCTTGCCTCAAAATATAACCATGATATAAACTCATGGATAAAATGCACACCTGAAAGAATTCTTGGAGCAGGAAATATAAAAAAAATAATAATTGTATTATCTAGACCCCTATAAAAATGTCCAGCCCATCTTTAAATCACAAAACTAAATAAACAGGATCAGATGTATAGTGAAAAACCTGTAAATGTCCTTTCTCATTATGGAGGTCAAAGAATACATTAGTTATTTTTAACTAATGTCTTATTCGACCCCATGCAAACTTAAATCAGTTTGGGTCTGACTGATTCAAAGCTGTTCTCTGGTTCCCTGCTCTGCTGTAATAATTGACTAGGCTAGACTTTAGAAAGGTCAAAAAAGCAGCCCCGCTTCATATTATTTCAGCTAATAACTCAGTTCTTAAATCAAAATTTAAGAACTAATCTCTCAAAGCGCTATTTCCTCCCCCTCCATTAAATCCATATGTAATTTCAAATTAAATGATAGATGTCCAAAATCGTTACTTTTTGCTTAATTACTTTTAAGTTACTGGGGGACACAGCATGAGGGTTTGTTAGAAGATCTAGGATTCTCCAAAAAAATCGGAATTAAGAAAATCTAAGAAAATCTCAGAAAATGCAGCAGCGACTGAAGAACCTGAGGAAAGAACAGCAGGCACTGGACAATCTAAAGGAAAAGCAGGCAGACACATTGCAGCATCTAAGGCAGGCTCAGAAGTGGCAGCAGGTCTGTGGGGTGGGTATGGTGGGGCTGATATTGTCAGCACAGATGAGATGATTGTCAGGACAGACTGGGAGCTTTCATGGACTGGAAGACAGCAAAGGCTCCACATTAACCCATCATCACTCTCCAAATACATGGATTCCAGGAGGATGCCAGCACGTGTCTTACTGACTGCAAATTTATAGATTGGCTCCTGTCAAGTGTTTAAGATAAAAGTTAACATGTAAGTAGCACATTTCTACCTCAGATTCTGATTTCAATTTGTAAAACTCCCAAATCCAAGTGCTTAAATTTCATTACATTAGTTTGTGATGTTACAGTCACTCACAAAAAACTGATTCAATGTTCAATGTATTCTCCATTCATTCTGCTGTCCTTATCTGACTGACTTCAACAGAAAATTAATCCTTAATTTAAAATAAAAATAAATCCTTAATCCCAGTGTAGGACTGCAAGATGAAGATTGTTTACAAAGAGTGGTGTGAACTAGGGCTGTCATTCCTCCGAGCTCCTTGAGGTCATATTTAAGTTACAAAAAGAGAAAAACATAACCCTGTTGGCACGTGAAGCTGGGGATGTCCCATTGGAAGTCACCTAAAAACCCTCTCCTGATTCCCAAGGGAGAGGATGGAAGGATGTTTGGCCAAGCACATCTGCATGCACATCTGGGGGACCCTTTTGGCACACACCTGGTTGCCCCACATGTCTCCTCTCACCTCAGTATCACAAAAACAGAGATCCAAGTTGGACACAGCACAATCAGGCATCTGTTGGAGTCAACCAGTTGACATAACAATGTCTTCTCTCCCTCCAGCTCTTACCTCCCCCAAAATGCCTTTCCTTCCCCCACTTTCAAAGAGATTTTTTTTTAAGACACCAAACATTGGGCTTTGACTGCTGTTTATGGGATACTTATTTGGGAAGACTGCAATAAATTGCGAGCAGTTTGAGGTTGGCTCCTCAAGCTGTAACTACTGTTGGGTTTTTTGCTGTTTCTTTCTGCCGAGGGAGCCTTTCCTTCCCCGCTTCCCCGTGGTCATTCTGTGCTGTGCTTTTGTTTAGCCTCCCGGCACAGAGTTGTTTATTTGCACTAACAGCGCCGGCCCTGCTCCCCGTGGACTGTTTGTCCAGTGGCCTGTGGAGCCTCCAGGACTCTATTGTTGACAAGTGGTAGGTGGGATCCAAGTTTTTGTGGTTAAATTGTTTATTGATAATTACCTGTTAATTACCGCTGCTGCCAGCTTCCTATAATTTATCATGGTCACTTTTTCTTTTGTTGCTCTTAGAAATAATAATGAGAAAGAGAAGGGATAACAAAGGAGGAAAAAGAAGGAAGAGGGCCAAGTTGTGATCACTCCTTCCTGAGTTTTCAAACTTGATAATTTGATTAATTTAAGGTCTGGCCAGCTCTCATCAACGTAACCCATCAGTTTGACAAGGGCACCCCCTCCCCTGGTGCTGCCAGCTGGGTCAGCTTTTCTCCAGCATTCACACAAGGCATGGATTTGGTGTAAGAGAACCCAGCCACATTTCCCCTGAGATGTGCAAAACCAAATTCTTCAGAAAACATTTTTTTTTATTTTTATTTTTTTGCATAGAGACAACACAAAACTGTTCCCTGCCCCGTCTGAAGAAGGAACATTTTTTAGGAATTTGTTTTTTTGGTGGGTGGTTTGGAAGCTGACTTTGAGCACTTAAGATGCCACTGCAGGACATCTGCAGCAAGACCAAGTGGTTCCCTCTGTTGCACCACTCTAAAGGTATTGATCCAAAGCAGGACAGGCCAGGCAGGCTCATTCATCCCCTACAGCTGCCCAGTGAATCAGGAGGGGAAGAACCTGCCTGGGAAAAGACTTTCCCCATGAGCACAGACCACCCTGGCCACTGCCTGCAGCCCTGCTGTCTCCTCAGAGAGCTTCTGGCAGCCACAGAATTTGTCTTTGAAGACCAAAATTGAAACTAAGCCCATGTATTTATTTCCTTAAATGCACTTCCATGCCTATGAACTCTGTCTTATCTTTGCTCCGTGTTTAAAGCCATAGTGTTTGGTGCAAATACATTTTTAAGGGGTCACAGTGATAACCACTATCTCTTCTGAGGTGCTGCCCAAATTTCAAATTAAACCTGATCAATATTATGGAGCATGAAAAACAGCACCATCAGCAGCCTTGGATATGGAAAACCGAAAGCAAACCAATGCCAAAAGTACCTAATTTGTTTTTCTCAACACCTTCCACAAACCATTAAAATTTCTGTAAATAAAAAACAACCATGTTTCCATATTTTGGTGAGTTGACACAGTTCCTTTTAGAAGCATTACAGCTGGGAAGGAACTGTCTTCATTTCAATATGTTCATAGAATTTATTCTAGGTGCCTATTTACACATTTCCTGGCCCAAACAATAGCTTCCCCCCTCCCCCTGTGCCATGTGTGCATCGGTCACTGCCCAGCATCATCCCTCTCATGACTCAGGCTGTGTACAATTGTCTGGACAACTCACAACAGTTTATCATCATTGTTTGGTATAGCTGGAAACAGAAGTATTTATACACACCCATGTACTCTACAACTAAATTTATAAAGGCAACTGTCTCTTTTAATCTATAGCATAGCCAGTGTAAACAGTAATTTGAAGGAATATTCAGATTTATTACATTACTCTCTTAAAGATCAATGTTTAAAATGGATATATATTGCATTAATCCAAACACACAACAAATCATAAAGCTATTTACACAATAAATTTACAATTCCCACAGACACTTTAATCCTGGTTCTGTTTCCAAGGAGCGCTCTTGTCTGCACACACACATATCCACCCACAAACATACTCCCACACTCAGAAAGTACTATTGTAATGTTAATTAACCTAATTTATAAACCACCAACTAGACCTGTAACCTCAGCACAATATACTTTTAGCCATAAAGATGTGAATTAAAGGCACATTGAGGGGAAGGGACAAAAGGAAAGAAGTTTGGCTCTGGGGCTGATGTGAGATCCCGACCTCAGCCCTGGCACCTCTGGTGTCGCCTCTCTGCGAGTCCACAGCATCACTTTGGGCTTCAATCCTGCTCCTCTCACCTTCCTACAGCTCAGCCATACCCCAAGTTATTTAAACTTCATTTCTGTGGTTTAAAATAATATCCCATTGACGTGGGATCCAAAACTCCTTCAGAGCTAATAAAATGTCACCCTGCCAAACTGAGGCGATACGTGCCAACCTTTAGCCCAGTGTGAAATTTTATAACTGAGTTATAAACCCCTCAAAAAACAGAGCTTATAATGGAAAGGCTGACAGATTCTTAACTATACAGTTTCCAGTGGGCTTCTGCTTAATATACCGTATTTCTTCGCCTTGAAGATATTAATTTACTTTTTGAAATGTTCATTGCTAAGATTAAGCGTAGGGTTTTGAAATGTGTTCGCAGGCAATTTATGCAGGCACACAAATGTACTCTTCTCCAGATGCAGAGAATACTAATTTGAAAATGATTTATACGCTGTGCCGCACTGTACATCCATCCCCTGCTCAAAAGGTTTTCCTCTGACACAACACTGGTATCATCTCATATATTAGCCCTCTGATAGCATTAGAAATTCATTGAAAAATTGATGAGGATTTTGGTCGATGGCATGGGCTGGAATGGATTTTGTGGATTTCAGCAAAAAAATTGTCAAGAAGGGCAGAATGGACGCAGAACAGACTAATCAACAAGTGAATACACTGGAAAACAAAGGTCTATCCATGCAAAATATGTATTTCTGTGGGAGTACAAGCAACAGAGAGGTTGCAAAATGCTGTGGAAAGACAACAAAGTTACTAAATCCTTAGGAGGACCAGTCCTTAACCCAAGGACTTGGTATTTGGCTGTGTACATGCACCATACTGGCCATGGTATTTCCACAGCAGCCCCCGGCTGAGCACAGAGGACTGGAATGATCCAGGAAAAATGAAGTAACAGGCCCCACAGCTGACATTAAAATGAGCTTACAGACTTACACATCACTTGGCATGTGAATATTTAGCAACAAACATTCCTTCAGCAACTGAAAATATGTTTAAAAAACAATTCTACTCTTACACCTCTATCAGGAGTGTAAGAGCAGAATTTTCCTCTTTTCCTTTCCTCACTTGGTCCCCAGCTCCTCCACATGTAGATGTTTGAGTCCTGCTTGGATGTCTGCTATGTACACATCAATGGTTTGCTGCCCAATATAACCAAAAAAACCCCACACATATACTTGAAAACAACCTATCTCAACATTTTCAAAGGAAAGATCTTTTCTTTGAAGCAACATGAATGCCTATATTCACTATAAATACAGGAGTATAAAATGCATCAGTGATGAAATAACACACTTGCCTTTGAAGGGTGAAGGCATGGAAGAGGTGAGCAGGATTTACTTTATTTTTTGACCATAGTAAAATTTCCTGGTCTTTGCAGCCCCCTCTCCATCTCATGTGGCCTCTTGGAGCACCATAAGAGAAATAGCAGTGGACACCTGAAGGCTCATTCAACACTCACAGGAGATGAGAGAGAGAGAATTTATAGATACAGTGGGTGAGATTTCTTGTGGAATATAGTCTGCTTCATCTCTACCTCAATTTTATCAAAAATATACTGGCAGTCAAGATGAGTGGCTCCCACAAGAGATAGAGAAAGCCAAATATGTGCACCATAAACACACAACCCTAAATTGCCTTAAAGCAAAAGGGGTAGAGGAAAGCTTTGAAGTGCCCAGGAACCCTTCTGTTGTTTGAATTGCATGTTATGCTGTAGACCCTAATAAAATTAGTCCCCTGCTATGGACACCAGGGCTAAATCAACCAATTCATTTGAGAAATTGGCTCATTGGAGGACTGCTGGAAGTGATGTTTTTAGTGATGACGAGAGGAGAGAAGGTTTCCTTATTCCTCAGGGAACAGACCAAAATACTCCTCTGAAGCTCACATACTACTTTTATCTTTCACCGTGAAGATTTTTAGGCATCACTAAATACCAGGAATAGAGAACTCAGTATTTTTGCCATAGAGTTGAATGAAATTATGATTTTAGAAAAGATACTGAAGATATCCAGTGGAGAAGATTCAGTAATTTGTTCTGTCAACTAGGAGAACAACTTTACTAGAAAACTATTGCATCTGCCCCTGCTTGAGATGATATATTTTATATGAAATAATTTCCTTGCCCTGTGTCTGGAGGGTGAAAAGTGACTTGTTCTTATTTATCTTTCTTTTGGGGCTACATGAATTTCAGACTCATGAAAGTGAGTGACTGACAGCAGTTAAGCCAGGCAGAGCATTGGCAGGTGAGCTCAGATCTCCCACTCTGCTGCCCCAAGTATCTCTATGTTCTAGGGAACTGCCAGCCTTTAACAGGCACTACCACTTTTAAAATACCAATAACCATGATCTATGACTTGGATTTCCTATAGAATGGCAACTAGATTGGTTTCCAAAGTACTTCTCCCTGACCTGCATCAAGGGTTTGTTGAACACCCTTTGCTGCAATGCCCAAATGTTAATTGAGGCCATTAATTACCAAGCACAGGCACCAAAACATTGGGTGCCCATGTGGTGGGAGAGCTCCAAGTGACAGTGGGGCTGTCAGAGATGTGCCTTGGTTTAAACCATGGAAGGGAGAAATGCAGCATCCCCAAAATGCAGGAGAAGGACTCAGTGCTGAGAAACTGCAGCTCTCAGGGCTTAATGAGAAACCAAAGAATGCCTAAAACAGAGACAGAAATGTGGCTTTCCAAAACCACCTCTTGTGGTACTCTAAAGCATTTTGGCTTAATTCTGCCCTACAGTTTCTCCAGAAAGAGCTGGAGACAGGGTTGATCCTTTCTTTGTGCTGTGAAGCTGAGCCCAGCCTCACAGGTGATGCTGAGATGTATTTTGGGGGTTTTCCAGTAGCCACTGGATTTAGCCCTACATGGTGGGCTTAGCTCAAACAAATCCCAGTGCAGTTACAGAACTGCAGCAGTTTCAATTGCCCTGGAAACACCAAAAGGACTTTACAGGAGCATCCTGAGGACAACACCACAGCTCCTGGTTAGGAAACACTACAGAGACCTGAAACCATTTTTCTATGTTAGCTCTGGGTTTGGACATTTAGGTTCTTACTGCACGGAGTGTTTATGCCATGCTGTTCCTCACAGTCCACATTCTCCAGGAATAAGGAAAAAATAAGATGATCTTTATCTTCTGTGAATTGCAAGCTATCAGTTTTCAGTGCAACCTTCCCTCAGTGCTCTTCTAAGAACAGGTTTATACAGTACGTGTAACCAAGGGTTCTAAAGAATCATAGGGCAGAGATGAATCAGTTAGGAAGAACATTAAACATGAATCCATGGAAATCCTCCTTTTTTGTTGTTGTTGAATATGCCTACAATAAACGCTACAGTGTGACTTGCAATTTCCTCAAGTTCCTTTTCTCAGAACAATGATGGTTGGCAGCCGCTCAAGCTGCTTCAGTAAACTTTGCAAGATAGAAAGCAATTTAGTTTCCCTTTAAGACTTCATTGCTAAAGTTATGCCCATTGATTTCCAGCCTCATAATTAAAATTCCTCATTAAACATTGCTTGACAGCTGAATGTGATTCCTTTTACCTGCTACTGCTACCTTTTTTTTTTTCCTTGTGATACCATTTCATTACAAAAGAACAATAGATTTCCTTTCAGGGTAATATAAGGGCACGGTGAGTAATGTACTTTCTATCCTACAGAAGGCCTAATATTGTTAATTTGCTAAATCAATTAAAAGAAACCACTTTGGAGCCCGACTCAAGCCCTGCATATGGATCACATCAGCCATAATGTGCAGGAGTTCAAAGGCTGGCATTTCGCCCCAGTTGGCACCTAACAGTTTAGTCCGATCCAGGGAATTTGGCTCTTGATTTCAAACAAATGCATCCTGAAGGCTTAAGGCCAGGAGTAGCTCCGTGTGATTTATGTTTCATATTTTCTCATAACACAAAACCTAAAGAGCTCAAAAAAAAATTAAAAAAAAAAAAAAGAAAAGAGTTGTTATTACAGGGCATTTGCTGCAACGTTCATGTAAATACAGAATTACTCAACTGCCCCGTGCACCTTGTGTTGTTTAATATGAGCTTTTCCTCTGAGTGGCTGTTTGATTCCCTAAAATTCCTCCTCCTCCTGCCAGCTCTGACAATCCAAAATGGAAATGACCTGTTTGTAAATGGCTTTGCTCTCCAGGCCAGGCTCACACACAAAGGCAACCAGCACCTTTCCCAGCAGGAGATGTTTGTCCTGAAATACGCAGCCAGGGGATGGTACTGGCTGCACTGGAAATATCCCACAGAACCCCAGCTGTGACACCAGCTGCAGGGCTGGGGGAACCTCACATCTGCCATCAGCCCAACATCAACCCCACCTTCTGCTGGCCACCACAGGAGGGTGGATGCACGAGGAGATTTACCAAAAAATAGAGATTTTTACGGGGTTAGCAGACTTGACCTTGGCAGGGGCTGACTTCAAGAGCACTCAGAGCACCCCAGGAATTCTTAGGCTCAAGCACTTGGCAAAGGAGTGGAAACTCCCTTCTCAATCATAAAATTAGCAATGAGAAAAGTTTAAAATGACAGATTCAAATTTACAGGCACAGCTAAAAAGTTTAGTACTGCCTAATATGCCAGGTTCCCGGTGCAAAACGCATTGTCAGAGCTGATTTAGAAATGAAAGGGTGGAATGGATCGCTGCTTACAGAACAATTAATTGTTCCACAGTTTAGGAGAGCAATTAAATATCTTTTTTTTGTTTCTTTTCTATCATTTTCAGATGGCTTTCCAAATTCCAGTTTGGAAATCGAGGCATCCAGAGAGCCAGTCACCATTCCAGTGGAGCACTAGGTAATTAGCAACATATTGCCAGGCAGTGCTGCAGTGCTGTGTCTTTTCATGGAAAACAAATAAATATGTTGTGTAACTGTGCACTGCTGGTCCCCAAAGTTGGTAAAGCCCAGCCCTGCATGGATTTTCTCTCCTGCACATGAACATAACACTTGTTTATAGCAGTGCCCAGTGACAGTTAATGTGCTGTCAGCATTTTCATTACAAGCCCTATTTTTCTATGGTTTATAACTTGAATATTTTTTCCTCCCCCAAAAAAATGTGGATGTAATGCTTATGGACCTGATAGTGTGAATATTTTAAGTCATGCTAAGATGAAATTTGATACCACAGGCTGTGAATGTGAAAGTGAGGGATATTCATTCTGACAGAGATTGCAGAAATAAAAGCTTTGAAAGAAAACGACAAATAAGCATTCGAATACACTGGGTTTATGACAGATATTGCTAATTTTTCAGGTCACAGGTGTGGAATGTGGGAAAGTGTGCTGACACTTGTCCTTTCTCTGAGAACTTCTATCCACTAAAAAGATTTCAGGAAGCCTAAGTGAAGAGATCCCAGTGCTCTCACTGCTGGAAAAGTACAGATATCGTGTACTTGGCAGAAAAAACACCAGATCAAGGTTTAAACATTACACCCCACAAAAAAGACTGGAGCATTTGCAGTTCTTGCACTGCAGAAGCACCACAACAATGCAATATGTGCCTTGTCAGGACCACTTGTGGGCAGGATCAAGGTAGGTAGGGGCACCTACCTAAAAGAGCACAATGACCTACATGTTCATTTTGAGTGCACACACTGTAATTTTTGGACCTTTTGGAGGTAGAAGCAGCAGCCTCTAGGCAAGTGATGAGGAGTGAACATGAAAAGCAGATGCCAAGAGCTGCTCAGGAGATGTGAGGACAGCAAACAGAAGAGGTGGCATTGTTACAGTGATGCTGAGCCAAAGCCACCCCAGAGGCTGCCAGCAAAGGCAGCGTTGTCCCTTCCTCCACAAAAACCATCAGGTCTCTTATTTTGGAGTGTGTGTCTTGCTGAGGAGCTGTTTGGCTGTGTCTAATGTGGGTGATCCTGCAGTATATCAGGGAGACACAGGACACATCCCATGTCTCCGCTCTTTGTTTGTTCTGGAGAGGAAATCCGTCTGCGTGGTCCCCTGGGAGCCATGGGACACTCGCTGGAGACTCGATAAGCACGGGATGAGGACCTTTGTCACTCATTGATGTTGGCTGAACTCAAAGCCAGCCTTTCAGGAGGCACCTTGAGCTGTGTGGGCAGCAGGACATTCCTTCTGGCTTCGCTGATGGGTGAACTCACCCAGCACATGCTGGTGGAACCAGCCTGGGCTTTTCTCCTCTTGGGGTCACAGGAGGCTGTGAGCGACTGAGGAAAGATTTGGTGTGATACAGACAAATTGTCTCTTCCAGGCAGCAGGTTTGCTGAATAAACTCCCAGATAGGTTGGGTAGGTCTGTTAGGGAAAGGTGATGCAGAAGTCCCTGGACCAGGAGTGTTTGAGATCTGGGGTTAACCCTCCTTTGGCTTAGCAGTGCACCCACTCACTTAAATAGGAAACAACAGAGAGCAAAAGAAGGGTGGGAATGCTCAGAGGGCCTCAGAAACCACCCCACTCCCCAGGCTCCAAACTCCTCTTTCCCACAGAAAACCACATTTCAGAGCAATGAATGCAAGGTGGAAGGGGAGAAGCCCAGGAGGGAAGGAGATGGGTGAATGTTTGCAGGCTCATCTCTGACCGTTCCTCAGCATTATTCATTTCCTGGAGCCGCATCCATGGGAAGCGATACAGTCACTGCTCTTTGAAATCTCCAAATGTACGAGGCATCAGGGAGTTCTCTTCGTTACCACATCATTCACATTTTTGAGCTCTATATCATCCTTATGCTTTAGGAGAATCTCCTCCCAAAGTAAACAAATTTTGGTGGGGCTTAGTGGAAATCTTTTGCGGCAGGCAGAGAGATTTAACAAAATGGACATTTATGAAGAAAAGCCTCCACTTTTGAACAGGTCTATGAATCAAATGAACACAACACATCTAAAACCTCTATGGTCTCAGTATTTTGTCACCAGGAAGAGGGAAACACGAGTTTTGAAGGTGAGCCTTGGCTTCCAAATCCCTCATTAAAATCTCGGTTCTTGGAAACATCTGGATGTATTTTGTGCACAGGAGAGCAAACCTGGGTCTACAATTATCTGCACCAAATGAGGACTCACAGCAGATCCCAACAGACTCTTCAGACCTCCTCTCTCTCCACAGGATGCTCTCAGTACCCTCTACCTGCCATTTTTCTACCTGTTCCCCACCTATCCACCTGTCTGTGTGATTTCCTTCCCGTCTTCAGAGCCCTTGTGCAACCCAGACAACCTTAAATGTCTCCACCAGTGCAACTGGGAGGCACTGGGGTCCTCAAAGGGTGTTCCCATAGTGACACATGGGATCTGGGGGCAGAAAATAGAGAACAAGGAGCCTGTGCCAACACAGGAATACACTGACTCTGGGAAAATCCTCTTTTTCTGTTCCATTTCTGCACCTCAAGCACAAAGAAATGTTTGTTCTTAGTCCTGAGGCAAAAATAAATTAAACAGCACAGATTATCTCTAGAGAGAATCAAAGGTGAATTTGATACATGAGCATTTACTAAAGATAATCTGAGAGAGGTGGCAAACACAACCATAGGCAAAGACTTCAAATTAATTTCAAAGAAGATCTGTCCTAGGAAATAATTGAAAACATACCCAGCTCTTACAGCCATATAAGAGCCTTCCTATGCAAGACAACCCCAAGACACTCCATATGGGATCCTGACCAGTCACATGACTTTTAATACCCACATGATGGCACTAAAATAGCCTATTAGATTTACAGTGTCATTAACCCTCCAAAATAAAATCACTGTTCTGGTGGGGGGAAAAAAAAATGAAAAGGAAAAAGAAAGTAAATAAATAAAAATAAGGAAAAGACAGAGAATGAGAAAAAAGAAAAATAAAGATAAGGAGAAAAAGTAAGAGAAGAAAGAGGGAAAAAAGAAACAGAAAAATAAAGAGAAGAAGAAAAGCAAAATTTAAAAAAGAAAGGACAAAAAGAAAAATACATGAGAAAAGGAAGAGTAAAAGGAAAAAGAAGTAGCCTAAATGCTGCTGGGTTTCGGGTAACCAGTCCATGAGGAAATGCTGACAGGGGTCACTGTGGCATAATCTTTCATTCGGCCCCAAAGCTGTCACATCCTCCCCAGATGTCTGAAACATAGATATAAATTTTCATTATCCAGCAGAATAGGGGCAGAGGTACACAAAATGATTTTTTTAGCAATCAAATTATGGCTCATTGTCAGATTATGTGTAAACAGTAATTTTGTGAAGTTTTCCTGTGGTCATTTATCTACACCCACATTTAGTAGTGCTGCTGAAGCTGAAATAAAAAAGGAAGGTTTTTCAAATTACATTATTGTCTTCATAATCAAGTTGAGGGACCATAAAAACTGAATAAAAAATTAATATTATTATGGAGGAATTTTGTCTTACCCAACTAAACAGTGAGATCACAATATATTTTTTAATGAAAGCAGAAAGGATGAACCCCTTTAAAGGGATGTGGAAAAACTGCTGGTGGTGTATAAAACTAAACTGAGGTATCTTGTAGAGCTCTAAAATCTGAGTATTTTCCCCAGGTTGAGTGAGCACAGGGTTACACCAGGGTGCAGCTAAGCAGATTCTCAGGAGCTCTGCAGACCCTGGGCACTGGAAGCTGGGGGTTTCCAGATCTCTTCTACCTGAACCAAGGCAAACAAAGAGTTTACAAGAGGGGATGGAACTGCACTTCTTATGGAAAGAAAAAGCAGGTCGTGCCATAATATTTTATGATTCTTCAAGGTGAATTCAACTAAGTATTAGAAACACATCATTTGCCTAGATCTTCACAGTTAAGATAAACATCTTACTTAATGAATACCCCTGGTGACAATAAGGACTGGATAACCTGGCAGTTTTAGCAGATAAAACATTCCTTACAGGTCATGGCTTTGTAGCAGTATTAAAACATACACTTTGCTCTCTGGTTCTGCTCTGTCCTCAAAAAAGCTGAAGAAATAGTTGTGCTGGTGGCTTAGTGCACAAACCAAGAGGAAAAATACAATGATATTCATATTTCTTCAAGCAAGACAATGACACCAATAGTTCTTTGTGTCAGGAGGAAGTTGCGAGGCAGGATCCCTCTGCCTCTGTGAAGGGCTGGTGTGCTCAGGAATGCAAAGCCCACAGCATTATCTGCTTTATTATCTTGCTTTGGGACTGTACCAAATGCTCTGCAAGTCTGGATCACTGTCACCCTGTTACGATGAAAGAAGTGCCTTTGGTTATGAACTACTCCGGAGACACCAGATTAGAGTTCAAAGGCTATTCCTTGCATTAGCAGCAAATGCAGGAATTCTGAAGCAAAGTGATATACTTAGTGTGAGCTTTTGTATATCACTCTGCTATTTCGCTCCATAACCACTGCACAGTAGTCGGAGCTACTGTTTGAAACTAAGCTCCCTACGAGCTGAAAGTTTGGGCCATGTTTATTGGATAACCCAGATTCTTTTCTAGTAGCCATCAGCAAACACTTTGTTTATGTCACAAGCCTCCCACTCCCTTCCAAGAGATGGGGATTGGGTGGAAGGAGGAAGAAAAACACAGCTATTATAGATTTAATACATCCCCCGGAAGAAGTAAAGCATGCCCAACTTCAATTTCACACAAGGCATACAGAGAAAACTCAATATTGGTATTTAATCTGGGAAATTCCACTTGGAGAGGGAGTTTTATGGATATCAAGAGCCAGATTTCCAGCTATAACAGTCTGGCAGTGCATTTCCCCTATCTTGGACTCAGGCAAAGCTGATGGAGCCAGCTTGGCCACCTCCCTGAAATGGTGCTCCCCACTCTCCCACAACAAAGTACCACATCAAAAGTTGTTCCAGCCAGGGAACATCAGGAAATGCGTTTGGGCAAGAGATGTCTAAGCAACCCCACCCCCCAGCTCACACTCCCTGTGTCCAGGGACCTCTGTCTTGGGCCTGAGATTTTATTAAAAAATCCCACAACAAATTCCTGCTTTTGGTACTACGCAACCAACGCACAAAATGATGCTGGGTCTGCTTTAAATTAAAACAAAAGTTGCAGCAGATAGGATCTCTGATACATACTGAGTTGCTTTTCTCATCTGAGATTCTTCCTAAAACAGCTAAAAACAATTAGGATAAATGAGTAGATATAAAGGTCAGCAGTACAAACAATTCTGGGAAAACCAGATAGCTCACTGGATAGTTCCTTTACTTCCGTCACCGCAGAATGAATAGATACAAGTCCAAACGCACTCCCAGCGATCTGATTAGAAAGATATCCAGAGCTCCTAAACAGCTTTTGTGGTTTCATCTCGGTTTTTTTTTGTATTATTATTCCCCCTAGCTGAATTGCCTCTGTGCTGCCAATCCACCCCAGCTCTGGCCAGGCTGAGGCTTTGCTGCAGCAGGGATTCTTGGGGCGTTTTTGCCATCTTATGGCAGAAGGTGCCAGAGCCCGTACATGTGGCATTCTGGCACGTGAATGTCATTCCTTGGGAATATTAGTCATCCCTGTAATGTCTAATGACATCACTCTGGAAGGAAATAGAACAAGAGAAAAATCAATGGACAGCAGATACCTACCTATTATGAACTATAATTGTGCATTTACCAGTCTGCCAAGCCATAAATCCAGTAGTTTAAAACCCATTTTAGCATACATTCATATATGTTAGGAGGCTATTAACACAGGGGTGAATTATAGCAAACAGGCTTCTAAGCAGAGTCAGGATATGTATTTTTTAAAATAATTATAGCGTTCAGCACTGTAGTTAAGACTCAGAAGGGTTTTGTATTCCACCAGCTTTTATCCCTAACCAATCACAATGGCAATGAACACATCGTCTCAGATTGCAACTTTTCAACGGCGAGCTCCTTCCTTGCAGCAATATTGATCATGGGGGGAACCCAGCAAGGCCCTTGTTAAGAACAACTAGGAAATAATTATTGTATGGGGTTAGGGCCAGAATCAGGTCTCAATGAAATGAGGGCGAGCCCTTTCACTCCTTTTATTTTGTGTTAGATTAAACTATTTGAAAGTCTCAACTCCAAAATGGACAAGTTAGAAAAGCATGAATTAGGCCTCCAGAGATGTTTGGAATAGTGTTTGCCTTGGCCAACAGGCAGTGTTAATAATTCATGCTGATGGAGGAAAGAGCCGCAGCAAATGGCAGATTACACACCAACAGATTAGGAACAATTGTGCAAATACTTCTGCTGTGGTAGCTCAGGAAAAATCCCTTTCTTCTCTTAGCAGTGGTCTGTCATGTAAGAAATCCTTAATAGGTTTTGTATGAGCAAATAATAATGATTTTTGGTCAAAAAAATATGGTTTTAAAAATATTCCTTTTGATGAGGAATTTGTGGGGAAGTGGGTATTAAAACAGCAGAAAGACTTACTAATGATAGAGAACAGATATCCATGGAAATTAGTGCATGGTCACAACACCAGCCAGAAATGAAAAAGCAGCAGTAGAAGTGCAGGAAATCTCAGCTTTTCATTTAATATTGTTACATTCATTCACTCACTTGAGTCCACCATAAACATCAAAGAGGTTTGAGCTGCACACAGAAAGTGCTGCATGGATCTTTATTCTGATTGGAGTGCTTGACTTGGCTTCAGCCCTAACACTTCCATGGAACATAAGCTGCAATTCCTAAATACATTTCTATTGTTACATATGGGGGAAATATAAGACTGTCCTCTTCCATTTTCCTCAGCCCAAAGCCACCATCTTTAAAACCCCTTAAACATTAAATGTATGTTCTACATAACCTTCTACCAAAATGCCTTGTTTTCCTAGCTAACATACCAAATTGCTTTAACTCAGAACAAAGCTAAATTTAGTACTTCAGGGGTATCTTTCTTTGGTTTTGACAAAAGCTGTAGCCTCTGATTTAACTGATTTTGAGTCAAATTCCTAGAAATTATAAAGAAACTGCAGAAGTTCAAGCTGATCTTAACCCAAATCTTCCCTACCTTTCTTTTTTATTTATTATTTATTAAATCTTGCACTCACTGATTTTGACAGGGCTATCAGTTCTTCCAGCTGCTCATTAAGAGGTGGCAACCAACAATCTCACAGTCAGATGAAATTACTCCAAAAACTCTATTACACTTTTAAAGAAATCTATAATGTGGAGCTTATTAATTAATGACAGGACTAAGAGAGTATCTCATAAAATAAAAAGGAAAAGGTGGTGAGGAAATAACTGAAGTTTTAGGAGATGTTGCTCTGGCCCTTCAGAGGAAGACGTGCTCATTGAAGTGTTACAGTGAGTGCCATGAAAACAGATATTTGTACCAAAAAAAAAAAAAATATGTTTGTCTCTCCTGCAGCAGCTCTTTCATGGTGGGTAGAAAAAGAAGAGAACCTTTACTACACATTTCCCCACTGCTGGAGCTCAGTGGCTTGTTTTTCACAACACCCACTCTATTTCTCTGTTATTACACGATCCTCCCCTTCACGCCGCGGAGCTGAGCACGCAGCCTCCCCACACACCCAGCCTCTTCCTCCCAAATACTTATCTCAGATTGATGATGTGGTGCAGGGCCTATGGCTGACAACATGTGCATGAACTCAGTTTCCACATGGTTTCGCCAGAATACGAACGCTCGCTTTCGGGGCCAACGATTTAGCGGCAATAAATATTTACTTGCAGTGTGTGGATTCCTAAGGTCATTTTGCAGCTCCAGCAGTTGCTCTGCTGAGTAAGTCTTTCTTTTAAGGATACCTCTTTGTGAAAGACATCATCCAGTTTCTAAGTTTTAGTTTTTCATTAAAATGGCTTAACTGGACATGTTGATCCCCAGTGCCAATACTCTTTTAAATCAGAACAAACTTTTTCAGAACTGTAAACACAGGCATAGGAGCCCTACTTTAGGCATCAGTTTTTAAAACTTTTGATGCATTTCCTAACAGTTCTCATCGCCTTTTTTTCAAAAGTGAATCCCGCCCTGAACCTTTTCATAGGTTTTCAGTTCCTAGCTCAAGCATGAAAATCTCCAGGATTACTCCACATCTGCTCATCTCAGCAACCTTATTTACATCTTAGTGAGGTGACACCTCTCCCATCGTGCCATGTCAGGACTGCTTCTCAGCTGTGAGATTTTTGGAAAGCATAATTGAAATTTTTTCTTCAGCTCAGCGTGAAGCTCTTGTTTTAGCTCAGCTTTGCTGTTTTCTCTCTTTCCAAAGAATGCTACGAGCAAACCACAACCGGCTTTTTCTTGGGAGCCAGGTTTAACTGCTGGAAGACTGACTCTGCAGGATCTGGAGAAATCAGACAACCTAAATATTGTAGAATGGAATAAAATGCCAAAAGCAGAGCTGGAGAGGGACAGATCTTCTCTAAATAACCAGTAAAAAAAATTTGTGAAGACCTTGGCTTGTGCTCTCCCGTTATTGAACTGCTCCCGCCATAAGAGCTTTGTAATTACGTAAACACAGAATAAAAGGGCTTGATCCAAATCCCTGTGAAAGACTCCTTTTGACTCCAGTGACCCTTAGATTAGCCCCAAAACTAAGAGATGGCAGATTCTTGGGATATGAGCATCATCACCTCCAATGTGCAAGTGTTCCCATCTTGTGGGGTAATACTACAATTTTTGTGCAACAGGAATTAGAAATAAAACATACTAATGGCATATCTAATACTTCCAGTACATAAAAAAATACAAATTCCAGTTTAATCCAGTCTTTTCCAATTGCCAAGATGGGAAACAGGTTTATATTTTCCTCTAACTCCCAAACTTATTCCAATCCTTTCTCAATATTTTTACAAAGCCCATGAGTGCAGGTCAATTTTTAACAAGCTCTCAACCTTTTGGCACCTTCTGTTCCTTTTCAGATCATTTTGATATTTTAGCTATTTCCTGGCCTGCTCTCAGTAGTGGTGTGCAGGTTTTCATTTGCTGAGTTGTAAATAATTATGCTCTGCCGTCCTGGATTTGTCTTCCACATTCCATCTGGGATGAGATGGGCCAAATAATTTCCTGTTTTCTATATACAAATGATAAATGCCCATATTTGACATAGCTTTCAGTAGTTTTCATGCTGGAAACTTTCCTGATGCTTCTCTCAGTGCGTGATATATAAGGTGTCACGTTTTATTGCGTGAATAACTCAGCGCTCTGCTCCAATAGACAGCATTTTTCTCAATTTATTTTTTATTTTTTATTTTTTTTTAAACCTAGAGAGTCAAAATGCTTTGCCAGTTGGAGGATTTAATATTCTAATAGAGGGCAGGAAGCAAGTAAAGCTGTGTGACAGAGCAGACACTGCCTGCACTCTAAGTGTGGTGAAGGACAATAATTATCACTCCACAGGGAGTGATTAGACCCACTGAAGCTTGAGTGATTACTCTTTCCTTTGCTGACCCTATAATCAGGCCTAGATCTCTAAAGTTATGTGCAATTTTTAGAAGACAAACTTTTAAGGAAAGCACTAGTAGTTCTCACAGACCACAATCAGACAATTCCAGAGGCAGAGCAGAGAGAGCAAATATTTACTATAGATTATTTATATTATATCAATACCATTCAGATTCTACTATCTGTGCAATAAACTCTTAACAATTGGTGGGAAGAAGAGAAAGAGTAATGCTATAGGACAGAGCAGCAGTTCATACTAATAGAAAGGTATTATTTACCAGCACTGGCACAGGATTCATGGGTTTTTCTCACGAGGTTTGTACAAAGGAAGAGAATGGCACTATCTTAGGCAGTGGTCTTGCCAAAATATTTCACAAATGCTGAGGTTTTTAGTAGCAGTCAGTGGAGTGAACAGGCCCAAGCACACTAGTAAGAATAAGTAATCAAATGACAAGAAACTAAAATGGGCCAGTTTGCTTTCGGGGCCTTTTCCTCCTATAATATCAATTATTTATTCAACAACACAAGATAAGAATTGAGAACACAATTGTTCAGAGGAAATTAAAGTGCTCCCCTTCACCAATTTCTTTAGTCAGTGCATTGAGGGAAAAGCATGGCCTGCAGCACAGATAAACCTCACTGCATTTACCACTTGCCCTTACCTCACTTCCTTCTGACAACAAATCTAGGGCGAGCAGATAAGATTATAACCCATCTGCTCCATTTTAGAGTGACAGGTGTGTACCTTTCCAAAGCCAAAATGCAAAAGCTCTCACTCAGCTCAAAGGCTGGCAGGGCTGTGTTTATGATAACCGTCCCCACCCAAGGATACAGGAAGCATTTTAGCTGCCCTGTAAACTCCTCGTTTTTAACCCTAAAAGAGCATAATGAGATAAAGATGAAGCTGTAGGAGGCATTGGGTGCACTTGGGAGATAAGTCAGTCAATTATCTGTAACATCAGAGCAGGCTGTGTGCACAGCATCCCTCCAGTCCTCACATACCTGCTGGACACACGCTGAAACCATCATCTCAGAGCCCCTCACTCTGCCAGCCTGGGCTCAAACACCCCTCTGCCACCATTACAAGAGTTGGTAGGGAACATAATATTTGGCCAATTTAAAACACTTCATGGGTTAGACCTGAGTGGGGGGGTACACTTCAGCTTGGGATGTCATATCCCGTACTTCCACTGACTCCAGAGAGACTCAGATCGTGGCTTTCAACCCCAATTTCTGAGAGCTCCTCTGGCAAATAATCACATTCTCTAGTCTCAGTCAAATACGTGTAGGAAGGTAGACAAGAAGCATTTGTCTGATGTCTTGACTTGGGACCTTAGCAACAGCCAGAGAGAATGAGAAAGAAAATCTGTCTGGATGGAAAAATCTTCACCCTGTTTAGCTGAGGAACAAACTGTGCTACTGTTTCATTCTTCTTTTGCCATTAGCTCTGTTATCATGTTGCTGGCAGTATTTCTCATTTCAACCTGCTCACCATATGTGCATGGGCTCTCTGTGCTGCTAATTGCCTCTTTTTGACAATATCATCTATACGTGCACACCATATTGCCATTTTTATCACTCTAAACCTATTAATGGCCAGACTTATAGTTCCCAAAGGAATTAATATTAACCAGCTCTCTAAATATTGTTCATGTCTTTCAAAAACTCCTGACTTTTAGAGCCTGACTCTGGTTGTGTGTAATTGGGCTGCTGTATTTCATCCTCTGGGGCCTGGTGTCTTGAGTTTTGAAAGTGTAGCTCCAAAAAAAATTTATGGGAGCAATATTAATAACCAGGAAAGGCAAAACCTTAGGAAAAGTAAACAACTCGTTGCTCTTAGCTGTTTGCTTACCTAGGGTCAAAATCTGCCCTCAGATATACATATGCAAGGTCAGTGGGTCCCCTACATACAGATTTCTGTGGAAAGAATTTGGCCTTAGATGACTTCAGAGGTTTCTTTGTCAGCCCCATTTCCCAGAGAACGCTGAACACTCCTACATGTATACACCAGCTTAGGCTTCTCTGCTAGAAAGAAAACAGTTGTAAGGAGATACTCATTTACTGGTGCCCAGAGAATGTGACAGAATTTTGACGAGGAATTTTATACCCCTAGTTAGGCTTAAAAAAATAAATGGTATTAACATGCCACTCAACAAACTGTCCCCACACTGCTGGGAACCGTGCAAGGCAGATAACAAATGTTCAGCAAACGAGAACAGTGTCGTGATTCACTGTAATTCCCAACAAGGCAAGAACTCCTAAGAATACACAACATTCCTTGCAATTTGGAGTGGGGGAACTCCAGACAGCAGACGACTGCGTTCCCCATGGAACAAACGTGAAATTAATACAATCAAAGGGTTTTAAAGCAACTTAATCCTCTAACTTTGGGAGGCAGAGGAGAGGGATTCAACATACCACACATGTCATCGTGGCCCCTGATGGTGAATGTAGAGCATGTTGGCTTTGCAGACCCCAGCTGGGGGCACCTGGGAGGGTCTGGAGGTGGTGGGACACTGCTCAAAGGAGTGCATCACTCCTACACAGCTACAGGAAAGCTACTGCTGGAGCCAGATGCTTAATGATTAGATGTTGAAGACCCCAGAGCTGCAACACCTAAATCCTTCCCTGGAGCTGGGTTTAAATCAAGATCAGCTGGTGGTCTTTTTGCAATTTTTAACCCCTTTTTCATAGGAGCATAGAAAGGTGTGGGTTGGAAGGGTTTTTCAAAGGTCATCCAACCTCTCTGCAGTTGCTGTTAATCAGCATAAATGCCCATTTTCTAGGAAGCCTGTGAGTAGACGTGTGCTGGCATTAAGATCTACATCTCCCTTATCAAGCACACAATGTTTCACCCCACATCCCACTTTTTCTGAAGGGGGGTGGAAAGCTGGACAAACACTGGGAGGCTGAAATTTAATCTAGAAAGGATGTAACTGGCGTAGGCAAGATAAAGCATTTTGAGGACTATCAAGTCGAGGAACAAAAGCACTGATTTGCATTCCCCTACTGTCCAAAATGTTGTTTTTTCTATTTTTCTGACCAGGAGATGAGTCCCCTTCTCAGGGTTGCAATTCAACAGAAGACAAATGGAAGACAAATTCCAAATTAATGTCACTGTGGACCGTGGTTTATCATGAAGCAAGGAAGCAGTTAAGTAAGGGAGAGAAGGCCTCTCCATTTTTTTAATATGGAGACTAATTAGTGCAATGATCCTTCACACCGTTAGAAGGTGTGCCAATATTAACTGTGTTCCACTAATTAGTTAATGTCCTGCATTATAAAACAGACTTCACTCTTTTGTTTGATGTTTTTTTGAAGAAAGGGATGACTGGAAGAAAGTAATTGTGACATAATTTTCCCTTGTATTTTTTTTTTTCTTTTTATCAGCTCATTATGATTTCTTCACTCATTTATACTCATCAGGACAAAAGTCATCCCAAAACAGCATAGAGGCTAAAAGAAACTGTTTTAGATAAACTGATGTCTTCACCAGCATTATTTTCTGCTTTATAGTAAAAAACAAAAACAAAAACAAGCAGTTAAGGCACCTTTGCACATGCAATTACAGATCCCTAATGGAGGAACCAGGGAGTGTGCCCTGCTGACTCAAGCTGCTGTTAGGGAAGCATGCTGAAATGAGAATCAAATGGAAATTACTGTTCTCTGATGCAACATGGTTTAAATGTGGGACAGTGATCTTGATTGATCTGGTCTACATACATAGAAAACTGATTTTGCATGTAAATACAGTGAAAGGAATGGGGAGGACAAACCAACTGACATCCTGCAGAAATAAATCTAGAACTACTGGCAAGAGTACAGATCAACTTCTGACTTGTCCCATCCTGATGAAAATTTTGTGAGATAAGCTCAAAATTCATTGTCAGTATCCATCTGAGCCCTAAGATGGATAAGAGCCCTGAGAATCCACCTCAGTTATCCTCAAATGGCACCACTAGGGCCAGTGCTGGAGCCTGATCTGAGTGGTGCTTTCTCAGCCCATCTCCTGCCCTGGTTTATGCCAGGGAATTAAACTTAGGCTGCATTTTGATGCTGAGGATGTCATTATGGATCCACTTGGGTGTGTGGTCTGCCCCGCGCTCAGGCTGCTCACTTTCATCCACACTGAACCTTTCACTTGACTTTTGACCTTTCACTTGGCACTGTCCTGTCATTTCCTTGGTTTCACAAATTTTAGCCTCTCACTTGACCTGTGAACTGTGACCTTTCACTTGACCTCTGATCTCATAAATTCTGGAAGCTCATACACGTAATCGTGGAACAAATAAACAAAGCCTCCGCGAGACGCTGCTGCCGAACGAAGCCCAAGGGGCTGGGGAGCAGGAGCCCAGCTCCAGCATCTCACTCCACCCCTGGACATGTCCCTTTGTTCCAGCCAGGACTGGCATCTGGTCAGTGGGAAGTGCATCGTGTGCTGCTGTGGCCGTACATTAGTGCCTGTGTGTGATGTCAGGGCAGTGGAAAGAGATCTGGGATTGCACAGCCTCCAACTCTGCTGAGGATCAGCCTCATCCACAAACCCATGCAAAATGTCGTGATTTCCAAAGCCCTGAGAGGGTCTTACCAAATAAAACTACTCAAATGAGTAGAAGCCTCTCACTGTAGGGGTTCTCACCACAAACCTCCCCTGAGGCCTTTTCCCCCTCCTTGCCAATGCTCATCCTAAAGGCTTCAAACGCAAAGTGACATTCAGCCGTCAGAGCAGAGGACAGTGCAGGATAAGGAAACTCTTGGGCTGGCTGAGATGCTGCTCTCAGCTGAGAACAGCTTTGTCTGTACCAAATCCAGAGCAGGGTATGCACAGGGGATGGCAGAAACTGTAGCAAAGAATGCAGCTGAATGAAGTTATCAACTTATTGCAACAAAAAATTAATCTCCTATACAAAGCAACAGTAAAGGTGAAGTTCCAGGGTCAGTGGTGGTTTTATAGAAGAATGAGGTCTTCAGAGAAACTTCCAGCACATACATCTGCATACATATTTTATGTTTAGGACATAAAGTCACCCTAGAATATTAAGTGACCTCAAAGCGTGCAGGTATTTTAATGGTCCATTGATTTGTTTTGTTGCACAGTCCAATTCTTTTCGGCAGTCCTCAAATATATAGCATGAATATTGCAGGCACAATTCATAACTCTGCTAACCCAGAACAAAGCCCAAACTACATGTTTTCTCCTCTTTTTCTTCTTGGTAGAGGGAAAGACAGAGATTGGGAGAAGGCTCTAATTTAAGGATGAGTTGGTGTCAGGTGCCTTGAAAGCAAAGCAGCTTCTCTTTGATATTGCAGGAACCTAAAGCCAGCAAGTGGCCAAAGCAGCTCACATGTAGAGCATAATTGTACATGAGTAGGAAGCAAGGTGACATGGGAGACAGACAGGAGCAGTGCCAATCTGCCAAGCCATCACAGAGGAGCTCTCTAACAAAAACCAGCTGGGGGACTTCTGATTTACTCTGACACATAACGTAATGAACCAGTGCACGCTGTCACTTTACTTGAATTCACTGTGATTTTACATTTTGGAAGCAAACTATTTTAAATTCATGGGAAGAAGGACTATGCAGAGAAAGGCCCTGGACAGGAAGAACGGTCAAAACTTTGTGTTCCTTCAGTGATAATAAAAGATTTTGAATTTTGAGGTGAAATTTTGCATTAAGGTGGAACAAAGAAGTGCACCTCACTTGTAGATGAGCAAATTTTGTGTGACTTTAAGAAAAACACTTAGCAAAGTAATAAAGCATATATGTTGCATTTCCAGTAATGCAGGCTTATCCTCACTAGCCTCTTTAGGGAAACCTCTAGGCTTTTTTTGTTTCCTCAGGAAGACTGTCAGATCTGGTGGGTCTCTTCTCTCTTATAAAATCTTGCACTATGACCTTACTGCACACTTGGATCTGCAAATGCATGCTGGAGACTAGGCAACACTTACATTTATTCCAGGATTTCTGGTACATGATTTTCAGTTATCTTCCAGCTTGTCTGGAAATGTCAAGTAGTTGTTGTTGGAGGGAAAAGGCGAGTGGTTGAAGGAAGATTATTAATGGAATTTTCTATAGGGCAATTTTCCCTCTGTGCTTGTTAAATCCTTTCACTAGCGATTTTATCAGAGAGCAGGGCTGTGTAAACAAAAAGGGTATAAAATGTTTGACATTTAATAATAGAAATAGCAAGTGATCTGTTACAACACCGAAACTCATCCCTCAGCAGTGAGAAAGGCTCGTGGAGTGGAGATTAGGGATGACTGTGCGGTATCAAGAGGGCACACCTTGATAAGGACCAAAGCATATCTCCATGAATTAAGCCACGGGATTATTCACTGGGTTACACAACACTGCTGTGTTCTCAGGGACACCGCGTGCCACTGAGTCACCCACGGAGAATAAAATCCAGCCTGGAACAGGTTTACAATAGGGTTACTTGGACAGACGTCTGTGAGAGGGAACCAAAGGGGCCTGGATTGTTTAGTTTAAGAAAACAGAAGAACCTGGCAATTCCTACCCAGCTCTGCTTCCCACCAGCTTCAGTGGGAATAAAGGCTGCTGGTTTCCTGACTTTACTGGGGGTTTTGTCGTTGAATACAATGGGAGCAGAATCAGATCTTGAAGAAGACAAACAGAATTGGACCCAGAGGAGCCAGGGCTGGGAAAGACCCAGCACGTTCTGGTTTAAATTGAGCAGGGCTATAAAAAGCTAATAAAACTCATATTGAAATATGAGCTGAAAGAAATGCATATCACTGAATTATGTCGGTCAAGACAATTAATTGAGTTTAGTACTGGATATATATAATTTTTGACACGCTTTAATTTATCTCAAGTAAGTCTATGTTGTTTTCTTGTGATTAAACCTGTTTGTTAAAAGTCATCTTGCCTACAGAAACAGTAATAAAGAGACAAAACAACTTTTTCCCACGCTTTGGATTCAGAAGCTCTTTCACTACAGTGTCAAAAGACTGGAATCCCATTTCCTGCCCCTAATTTCAATGACCAGCTCAGTGGTGTTTTACTGTTTTATTTATCAAGCAGAAAGTAAATTATTTTGTTAGACACATCGTTCTATTTCCAAGATAAATCTCAGTAGTTAACTTTTATGGAAACCAAGAGGAGACTCCAATGAGGCCCATTAAAAGCCTGTAAGCACCTGAATCCTGTTTGCCTTTTTAAAACTTCCTGAATATGCTCAAAATCCACTTTCATCCAAACCCAAATAAAGCACTACTGGCTGGTTCTCCTGAGCTCAGAGCAATTAGTCTACTAGCTACGATACACACCTGAATTCCTCTTGCTCCCACTATTTAAAAGAAAGAATTAATTTGTGTTGCATAAACATTCCCACACACCTTTTAAAGCCTGACTCTGAAGATGCTCCATTTAGATCCTCTGCAGCAGTTTTTGATGTAGAATGGACAACTACAGGTTTTAGACCCAGTGCACAAAGCCACAGTCTGGATAAATAGTGGCAGGTCAGGGACTAAAATGGGAATGGTGACTGGTAAATGTAACTATGAAATTCAGCAAATCCATCCACTTGCTTACATCCCACTGAGGTGACTTGGCTGTCCTTAGGAGTGAGGTGGACACCAGCTGCAGAGGAAGGCAGATGACCTCCTGAGGCATCAGGCATGGCAGGGCAGAGGTCTGGGAGCAGCCAAAACCCAGATCACATATTCTTTATTCAATGTCTGACTTGGAAAACAACGAGCACCTCTTTTATAGCAAGCAGGAGCACAAAGTGATTCAGACAGGGAAGTTTAATCATTCAAGGGTATTTCCTGGGACAAACTGAGTGCACAGATAGCTAACGGTTTTCTATCATCTGCTATGCTTTTAGCTCCACTTTCCCCTCTGATTAGAGCTCCAGCTGTAGGTCATATGAGTGATCACTCACTCATGGCATGTGGGATTTGGGATCATCCACACATCCTTCATAGGATCCCTGGTTTCCAGGTCCTATCCACCACACACTGGCTCTGCTCCTGGCCCCCTTCCCCCTCCCAAACCTGGTCTCTGCAAGCCCAGCCCTCATTACAACGCTGACATGAAGTACAAATAAGTTAATGAAACCGCAATATTTCTTTTCTATGTAGACCTGGACTGTTTCAGCCACGAGCAATGTGAGCAGCCACAGGTGTTGCACTAAATAAAGTAATAGAAAATGTCTCCATTGTAACAGTGGAAGCCCTGTTTCAAAATCCCTCTCTGCTTTTTATTAATAGTTGGATTCCTTTCTATCAGCAGTCATAGCTGCATTTACCTTATTTTTCAGCAAAAATGTTTTGCTAAGAAAAGATCTACTAAAAATTACTACTGCTTTTCGGTCAGTTTGTGCTTGAGCAAGCTTTCAATCTTTTCACAGAAGGGGAGAACATAAACTTGTGATTCAGAAAAGAGAGGAAACCAGGGGTTACAAAGGTTGGGAGGCCAAGTAGTATGAAACAGACCCCCTCCGTCAAGTAAAAAACTTGGCAGGATAACTAGAAACAGACCAACCCTAAATCCAAGGGTTCATGAGCAGTAACATAATTAGCTGGAATAAAACTAATATTCCAGTGTTAAATTTCACCTCAACACAGACCAGCACTTATTAGGGAGAAACCAGTGAGAATGAGGAAAGATGTGTTTCATTTAAGAAATTTACATCCAGTGGGAATGTACACACAGGGGTTATTTCCTAAAAAGCCCATTTGGATGCTCCAAGTGACTGCGGTCGCATCAGCTGCCCCGCTCCAAGGTGGATGCGTTTGTCGGCCTTGCCCAAAGTGCCTGGAAAAGCCCAGTCCACCAGAATCCTGAAACATTTGTTCCTGGGAAAAGAACCACAAATACACTGGAAAAAATGTTGAACAGGAAATGTTTGACCACTGCTACATCACAAGATATCAAAAGAATTTCACATTGGCTACTTCCTTCTCTGAGCGGAGGCAGGGGGTGCTCGGCTCGAAAGTAAAATGGCCCCAGAGGCCCTACCCAAACCCCCCAAAAGAGCTGAGGTTTCAGCAATAGTAAACACACTTTCTCTTTTCCTTTATTAGCAAAATGGGAGCAAAACCTTCAACGACAACACCACATGGCAAATATTGGTGCTGAGAGAGGAGATAAACAACGCCAGCCATCCGCAGATCGGGCGCAGGAAATTCCAGCCATCTGATGAGCTGTTGGCTTAGCAAGCAGCTCTTCACATGTCAGCGGCCAGCAAAGGCTATTTTCTTTTCTGCTGCTTCCCTGGAAAGGCATAGGAAAGGAAAGGCAGGGGCAAAGCAAAAGCAAGGCGAGGCGCTGGGAGAGGCATGGCAGGGCAGGAAGGCAAGGCTGCCTGGGGCAGGGCAGGGGACCATTCGGTGCAGAAGCCAGCGGAAAACCTGTTGCTTTCCAGAGACAGACGGGTGTGTGTCTGCCCCAGAGACTGCAGAGCTACAAATTCCGAGCTGCTCCCGCAGCCTCGTCGCGGCCTCGCCTGGGGCAAGCAGCGTATGGTTTCTTTTTGAACAAGCTATCTTTTAACACTCACAACCGGGGATGATTTAACAGAAAGAGAGCGTCTCAATTTTTTGCGAGCGACATCCCCCCTAGACTCTACCCAAACAAAGCTACTAATGTGTGGTCATTTTCTTGGCAGCGTGGCTGCATGCTGATAACACCGCTGCCTGCTATTCTCCCAGGAGCGGGGCTGCTGGAAGACTGCTCCCTACCTCATCCCCTGATGCTTCTGATGCGGGTGATCCTCCGACTGCACGGCGCCAACCACAACATGCTACCCACCGTGAGAGAGCAGGACACAGGCTGCTCTAGTCAGGAGTTATCGTCTATCATACTGATTGACGAAACCAAGAGTGAGCAGAAAAAATAAACATGAACAGAGGCTGCAGTGTATGGGGCAGTCAGCTGGGAGTTTTAGTATTTGGCCTTGGTGATCCTACTCTCATGGTAGGTTATCTTTTCCTTGTGCTATCATTTATCATAACTTTGAGGGCCAGAGGGAGAAACAAACCTACAATTTTTCTATTGGTTACATTCATTAAACCCTTCTTTTTTTAGCACCACTTCCTTTGCCCCTAATAACAATCCCACCCCCTCGATCTGTATTCCCTGAAGAACAGTGAAATCAAATCTAAGTACAGTCCTCCCCTTTTACTCCTATTACAGCAATAGACCATTGCAAGCAATTAACCTCTGTTATTCCATCAGACCCAGGCCTCAGCTGCACGCTCGCCCAGCAGTGCCTGGCTGCAGCCAGCACTAACTCCTGCCTCAGCTCCCTCCATCCTGGCCCCCAGCGCTATTTGGGCAGAGATGCTGGTTTTGTCACGACCATCTCCTTTTCAAACAAGGCCAGTTGACTTCTGCAGGCACAGCCCAAGTTCTGTATTGGGCCTGACAGCCACAGTGAAGCACTCCCTGAAGTGTCAGTAACAAAGATGATTTGTATGGGGCTTGCAGTCGTCCCCTCTTCTAATAGCTTTCTCATTCCAGCACAGAAACACTGAGCAGAGAGCAGCTGCTTAAAGCTGATACAAGCATTTCTTCTCTCAGCAGGCCATTCTTGCATAACCATTTATTTTGCAGAGTTTTAAAGTGCCTGAAGGATTTAATTATGTACATAGACAACCCCTATAAACTCTATTCTAGGCTTTTTATTGACTTTTGTGCCAGGCAGCTCTTAGGCATTTCAATTAAATGCTTTTTTTTATAAGAAAAGCAACAATATAGTAAAAGAATATATTCTTTATAGATAGTTCCAAACAGTTTGTGCCGATTTAATAAAGTTTATTTAATTGACGAGGATTTAGAATATCTTATGCTACAACTTGGAATACATGTCCTTTTGGACCATGGATCTGTTTAAAAGGGCCTGCCAGGACCACTTAGGTACCAGGGGAAAACAGCTTGGATCTGATTACTTAATCCTAATAACGTGTTGTGAAACTTTAGGAGACTACCTGTCATTTAGCATCGTGGTCAAAACTGAAGTGGTAAATAGCTAAGAGCTGAAGTTTGGCATTGTCTCCATCAGGGGATCCTGGAGCAGGATAGAAGAAATTTTCCGTGTTCCCAAATTTTCCGGAAAGGCTAACGTTGCCTTTATCTGCTTTCTAAACTATTTACAAGGCTTCTGCAAACCTGCCTTCGTTATGGCATAGGATATTTCAGTCCCAGCAGGTGGCCAACAGGAGAGCAGGCCTGTTTGTGAAATATGTAATACCCTTTTCATATACTTTAACCAGAAATGTGCACCTCAACAGCCCTCCTAACCCTTCTAATTTCCCTTTCTCCCCTTAATCTGCTCTGCAAGCCATGAGCATGCATTAAAATCTCCCTAAAACATTTCACCCAGAGGCAATGTAATTCCGCAACAAGCAACCAACATTTCACAGCTCTGGAGTAATAGATTAATTTGAACCTAATGTTGCCCGTCGTTTACTGCTCCAAATGTTCTGGTGTAGACATAGCCCCGAGGCGCAGCGCTGTGGCATGCGCGGCTCCTGGAACCAAAGCTACAGTTGGCTTCACATCTGTGCATCACATTTGCCATGTGCCTCATTATCCCGCGCCCCACTGTGCCTACCTGTCCCAATCAGCTTCTCAGCCACAGGCTATCCAATTTTTTTTCCCCCCCCGACTAAGGATCTTTGTTCTCCTTCTCACTTACTAAATTTTTGCGAGACCTCTGCACCCGAGCAGTAGGGATTCTGCGCATGTGAACCTCCAAGCTTCTCCAGGTTCTTAATTCTCCATTAGGAACAGGAAAATTACAACATTAAGTCTCTGACATGTCACTGCATAAATTGTACCATTTGCAGAATCTAATATAAAGTCGGTGACTAAGCACATAAGCATGTAATAAAGAACTGAGTTGTTTGTTTTGACTTTAACAAGTTCGGTCTGCATCAATTATCTGTAAGTAAAGAAAGAGTAATTTCCAATTCCAGATAAAAACCCCTGTCACAGAAAGAAAAGATTATTACATCCAAAATCAAAACCAACTGTTCCCAAAAGTTTAAAGAGCCAACCTTTTAAAATCGGTACAAGAGCAAAGATACATATATTTGTGTGTTCAGATGAAAATAAAATCAACCTTTAACAGAAAAGTGTGCCTGTTTTAGTATTTGAAGCTCTGTATTTAATTCTCTATTTATAGAAACATGTGCAAAAAAGGTACAGTGCCTTTATCTCAAGCCACTACATTGTAAAGAAGAGAAAGTAAAATACAGTCTCAAGCAGGAGCAGGGATTTATCTAAAACCAAACATATCAGTCTGAAGCCAAACAGCTCATCACCGAATTAAAAGGTTACTTTGTTTTTGCTTCAGTGTACAAAGCACTCAAGTTTGCTTTAAGTTTATACCCTTTGGATTTTTTCCAGGGAGGAGAAATTAAAAATGTTTTTGGTCTAACAGAGCAATGTTCAACCTCCTAAGGAGAATGTGGGGGGAACTGGAGCCTAATGGACACTGTTCTGTTTCCTTCCAGCAGCACCAGGTAAAACATCACATTTCTACCCACTCACAGACCCTTCATGCTGGAAGAGGACCTGACACAACTGAAAGTTCCTATCCAAGCACTGTTAAATCGAATAATCTCTGGTGGCACAACCAAATTTCTCATCCTGTGAGATCCTGAGGTTCTTGCTGCAAACTTCTCCTGGCATCGTTTTTAACAGCAGTTTTTACCTGCCCTTCCTTGAGTAGCTGTCAATTCTGCCACCAGTCTTACCTGCTGCAGTTTACAAACTATATTAGATTTCTACACATAATTCCAACACACACACTCCTAGCACATTTCATTACATGCTTGAATTAATTTATTCTATATGGAATTTGTTACCTTTACAATAAAAAAAAAAAAGTTACTATTCATTATTGAGAGCAGACAGATGGAACATGTTCAATTTAAGACATCAATAAGAAAGGAGGAGGGGGGGAAATCTTATAATCCGTGTGGCACAACCTATTCCATCTGGTACTTCCAGCTTGTCTGCCAAGACTTTTTTCCTATATAAAAGTGAACATTTCTCTTTAGAGTTAACGGAACATTCTTGGGCATTAAGACTCTGCATCTGATTTATAGATAACAAGCAACAACACACACTTAACATACAATATTTGGAAAGCATAATCTGTTTCATAAGGTAAAGGTTGTGGGCTTGACCTGGGAGAAAACAAAACAAAACAAGATCCACAAAAAAAAAAAAAAGCACAAACTCCAGGAAATTGTGTTTATCTGAAAATGTTATCTGGGCAGTCAGAACAGAAGCTGCAGCTTTTGCTTTAATGAACCATGAAAGTGATTCAGCAAACTGCTTTGGTCTCTTAAAAACAAATATTAAGCAGCACTGATGCTAAATTATATAACAACAACAAAAAGTTAGCCATCTCTCAACAGGAAGAAAGTCCTTTTTAGCACATTCCTACCAACATCCAGCATCTAGGAGATAATGCCAAAAACTGCGAGGTTTTGGCACATGTCAAAATCAATTTTAACTGTTGGTTTAAAGGCTACTCAATTAATGGAAATTTATTTCCAATGAACGTTAAGATAATGGAGCTAAAGCAATAATTTTTCTTAATACAGCTTGTTCCAAGAGTGTTTAATCAAGTAGGTGGGTGTTTTTTTTTCCTGGTGTCTTTTTGACAGAGCAGTAATAGTACATTTTCCATACGTTTCATTTCCATTCTTGAAGCATGTCCCCTAATTCCTGCAGTGCTTTGCATTAAGCTGTCTCATTATATACCAAAGACATGATGTCACTTCTCTGTTTATGAGCACACCGGCCCTCAGCCCTTGCAATAACACCCAGCCACAAACACCCACTTCTGGCAACCAGCCTAATGACAGAAAAGATTCTTTCAAACCAAAAACGAAGAGGAATCCAATTATCCACCTAAACCTTACAGGCACGGGGGAACACATTAATTTGGCATAATCGTGTAGCAAAGGTTCCCATTTATCTTTTGCTTCTTGGGGAGAGATTATGTGGGCGGCCACGGAAATGAGTGGTCACGCCGGGGGACTGCTGGCTCTCACGTGGCTGCACTTGGTGTGGAAAAGAAAAACAACGAGCCTCATGCATCCTATGGATGTCTACCTATCACCTCCTGCATCTCTGCACAGAAAGAAAAGCGTTTTCACTGCTAATTTCATGGGATTTGGTTGAAAATTTGCAATATTTGCTTTCTTTGAATGCTGCCGACTTTCCTTGTGTTTTTGGGAGAAAATTACGGCAGAGCGAGGGATTCCTCTGCGGGTGGACAGTGATGGGATGAGGTTTGTGTCAGCTGTGGGACCTTAATCACAGAGTTAAACATTCCTATCTGTGTAAAACTGGACTAGCCACGATTATTCAGTGAAGATATTCAGGGTTTTTGTAAAAATAAAAGTGTTCAGCCTCACAGGGCTTTTCTGGGTGAAAGAAGAGAAGCCACCCATGTGCTGGGGCACCAAGGTCCTCACCTGCAGCATCCTGACCCCACATGGGCACTCCAGGGAGGCAGGTGAGAAGGATGCACAAGCAGAGGAGAAAAAGGCTGGGGAATATTGTGAGGATGTTTGAAAATTAGCGATACATTTCTTTTTTGCCTTTGGTCACGGCTTTTTTTCCCTTCTGACTTTCGGTCAGAGTTTACTCTAAGGCCAAAAGCACCGCGGGGTCTTTTTCCCTCACTGAGGTTGCTGCGAGCAGGGGGACATTTCATTCCTCCCGACATCCAGAACCTGTACATGATTAAAGCTGAGCTGGGCAGAATTAACATTCTGCTAACAAACCCCTCCTGCCATGGGGATGTGGGCCAGGAGGGCCACGGCCCCGCAGCCGCTCCCCTGGGTCAGGGCATGCTGGGAGGGGAAATAAGCTACAGAGCAGACAATTTTCAGCTTGACTGGTTTTACTTTCTCTACCAGGCCTCACGAAAACAAACTGACAAAACAAAGGACACAAAATTAATGACCCATGCCTTCTGTCAATTGACTCTTAGTAACAGTGGCTAGTTCACCTTAATTTTGTTTTATTTATTTATTTTTTTGCCTTCACTTTGAGTGAGTCACCGTAGGCAGCGGTTAAGGTTCATTTAAAAATTCTTCAGAGGCATCACTTGGTTTTCATTAATTTGGTAACTGTAGTTTCTCATGGTGATGAACAAACAACTCAAAAAGAGTTTATTCAAATTAAAAAAAAACCCAACCTCTTAGCCACTGCATGTGTGTTTCCAGTAATGGTTGTAAATAATGGTGTATCTATATCCCAGGGAAAGACACACTACTCAGGGTTTGCCATCTCCTCAAAATATTTTGCCCTCCTCATTTACTTTTGAAACACCATTATTTATATGGCTGAAGTTTCACTTGACAGCTCTCCAGAAAGCCAAGTTACAACAAACCTTTTACTGTGAAGCAACAACATTATTTCTGGGCTGGCTTTACTCATGTTTCCAGCAGAGATGGATTTTATGTCCTAGTGAATCCCACTCAAAAAACGCTAACATCTTGATCCCTCTTGCACAGCACTGTGTTTCCCAAACCTTGCTGCAATCACAGGTTTTCCTTTTATAATTCCTGGCACTTGGGGAGAAGGTGCCTGATGCTCCAGCCAGAAGCACTCACGTCCTTTAGCCCTGCATAGCTAAAGCGCTGCACAACTTTTTAAATATTTACCCCATTATATAAATGTCCATTGAAGGGCACTTACATAAACGATAAGCGCTTACAGCAAACACTTTTAGAGAGCAGGATCTGTGGTATGCAGAGGAGATAAGGCCACTTCCTGCAAATCCTTATTCACAGAATTAGTCCTTAATCAGGCAAATAGACTCCCTGATATCTATGGGATTCCACATGTGAGCAAGGGTGGCAGGATTGGGCTCTTAATGGGACATTTTAAAATTTCATGTCTCTTCCCAGAAAAACCTGTGAGACCTAATATTGATTTTAGGGGCATCCCACTGTGCACATCCTAAACAGTAATACCCATATTGTGCAATCTGGGTATCCTCCCCTTAAAAAATTTAGTTCCATGTCTATGTAGATTAACATCATTATTCACCAAGAAACTCTTTTTGGTTTATAAAAGGCTGTGCTCAGTGGTAACCCCTACATAAAATAACTAACAGCTAGGTCACAGGCTAAAATATATCCAACAGAAAAGGCAGTATTCAATTAAGGAAAATTAAGAGTACAAAGATGCTTCTTACCAAGAAAGAAAACAGTAAATTAAACATAATTTGGAGGTTTTAAAGGCCTGGTGAAAAAGCTGCTACAGGTAGTTCCTGTGAGAGACACAGAAGTATGAACGTGATTTTACAGGTCTGGGGGGTGAACTGGAGCAGTGTCTTGGAGCAACTGCACCAGGCTGGGGAAGGGGCCAGACCCCACTCCAGGGCAGGATCACAGCTCCTGCTCCAGTCCTACCTTTGAACTTGAAATTCTACTCATTCACCAGAGGAAAACGAGAACCAGGATCGCTAAAAGTCTATTTCCAGGCAGCCTAACTCACCACATGCTCTCTATGAACTTCCTAGAAAGCTGGAAATATCATAGCACTGCTCGCTTAGTGCCACTTTTTGTGCTGTTTGTCAGCATTTCCATTACAAACCTTTTTAAAGGGTTTCCAGCTCAGCCACAAAAAGCCACTTCAGGCTGAAAGCTGGCGTACAGCTTCCCAGTCTGGGAGTGAACGACTTTGTCAAGCTAAACAAAACGTGGTTTATCTCTCTTTAGCAAAGGAAAGGCTCTGGGAGGTTTGAAAATTAACAGAAGCTTCTACTTATACAAAGCTGTATATTCTTGTCCTATTTTCTATAGCATTAGCATAAAAGTTAAAAATTGCTGAGGATTTTTTTTTAAAAAATTATTTGAAGTACAAACACACATAAATATGATCCCCCTCTGGCTATTCTGTACGAATCAGGGAGATTTTGCCAACGTTCCTCATTTAGGCATCCAGCTGTTGGTCACAATTAGAGAAAAGGAATAAAAGCCAATAGAAGCTTTTTTTTTCCTTACTCTACCTCTTGCAGCCAAGTTCTATGAATCACAGGGTGTTGGTATCAGCTCAATCAACAAACAGTAACACACAGCATCTTCCTTTTATCTGTAAGTGCCAAAGCACATGAGAAAGGGCCACATCTAAAAGCAACTTTATTTTACCAGATGGTCCCTTGAGGCTGCTTTACCCTCTGCATGGGAGGAGAAGAGGAGGTTTGGAAGGGGAGAAGTGCCACTGCCCTGGTTGCTGATGTGTGGTGGCACAGTGACAGAGCTGGCACTGCCCACAGCAAATGCATCAGGATTAGGAATTGCAGCTCTGGAGTGCACTAGGGCACAACGGGAAGCTTGAGCAGAAATCAGCCAAGAGGCACAATTAGGCAAGTTTAATGACCTAAAGTCCATCCAGGGCTGTAATGAAGGGTATCACCTCTGTCTTGGATCACTGGAAACAAAAATAGTATCTCTAAGGAAGGGTCACTCCAACCTTACCTAATCCTAAAGTCATTTTCACTGGGATCTGCTACTGGTGTTACCTGAGATATGGGATGGATGGGTGGGTGGGTTTTCAGCTGGACAGGAGTTTTCTTATGCCTTTCTGCTGGTGCTGATGAGGGGGTCCATGTGCAGCAGCTCCACATGCCTGGGCTTGCACAAGGGGCTGGCAGGGATGTGCAGAGACACTTTGGGGCACCAGGGCACTCCCCAGGCTCAGGGCAGGCTAAAGCAGCCATCAGTAAGGAATAACTGTGATGATCCATTAAAAAATCCACAGGTCACAGCAAATATGACCCAAGGACTGCCCTGGTAAACTGAAATCCTCACGTGTGCCCACAGGGAGGTGGAGGAGCTCAGCTTTGCATGGAGGCAGAAGTGGCCATAAGGGTTTTCTTCTGCTTTTTTCCAGTTGGAAAGTCACCTGCTTCAGCCAGAGCTGTCAGTAAACCACACACCATGAGACATCTGCAGGGCTAACAAATAGTTTCTTCCACAGCAAGACAGGCTTTCTTATTAAAGAGAGCTGAGATGCTGTGTGTAGGAATGCAGAGGCCACGCAGAGTAAGGCACCAGAAAAACAGATAAAAAATGCAGGAATATTAGCAATATAGAAAAGAAAAAATTGACACTGCCTGTCCATTTAAAAATGCATTGAGAAAAATATTTCAAATTGTAAGAGTTTTGAATATAAAGGGGCCCATATTGACAAAACACTGATATATCTGTTCCTTTTTCTTTATATGCCTCCAGCATTCATTCAGTGAACAGACACACACAGCAGCCATGAAAATAATGGGACACTGGTTTAAATGATCACTGGATTAGGCCTTATGGTCTTCATTCAGCAAAGCATTTAAGCATATGTTTAAGGTTAAATACATACTTTTCATGCTTAACTCTACAGGAATAAGCTTAAGTATATGCATCAATTTGAGCAGGCACTTAAGAGCTCTGCAAAATCAGGATGGACATGCTCAGACACGTGTTAAGTGCACAGCTCTCCTTAACTGTTGCCTCATGCAAAATCTCTGGTGGATTCACCAAATAATGGAAAGTGCCTGTATCCTGTGCACAAACTCTGACCTGGGACAATTTTGGGTGATGCCTGTGGGTGCCACAGGTGGGTACCCCAGGAGCTCTGTGTGGGCAGTAAAACCTGAGGCTGAGAAGTTGCTGCAGAAATGCTGGGTGGTCTCTGGTCATGCTGGAGCAGGGGTTATTTAATACCATTTGTAATGGCTGCTTGGGGCAGGTGGTGGCTCACTGAGGATGGGCTGCAGCACAAATGTTGCTGTATGTTATGCTGGCGAGGCACAGAGCACACAGTGAGGGATTAGTAAGGATTTGGTCCCAGAGAGGAACCCACTTGGAAAACAAATTCTGCTCTAAACTCATGTTATTTGTAATGATGCACAAGGATGTAAAAAATAAAAAACAAAAAACAGCACAAAAATCAATAATTATGTTACTCAAAGAGCTTGAGGTTGTTTTTTTTTTTTTAATCTGTTGTGTCAAAGGTATAAAGAATACTCACTTTGATCTTAGAATTCAGTAAATCCCAAATATTTAACCTAAACTCTTTCTGGAGATGTCTGAAATGAAGGTTTTGCAGAACGCTGAGCCTTATCTAATTTCACCAGATTATTTCAAAGCTCAAATCAAACCAGTATAAATAATGGGTAGAATTACTAACCTGCAGGGAATGTCATCACAAATTTCCTGGAGTTTTACATGTAACTATGAGCATGACTGGTCTATTTACTGAAAGTAGTATATACTGTATAATGTTCACTGAAAACTCATGTAACTCATGCAATATGATAACCACTAGGGTGCTACTGTGACGTAAGGGATATATTACAATTTTATCCAAATCAAACAGGGAAAAAAAATGGGTTTAATCGTCCTGCCCTCTAAACAAATACTTTGTCTGTTCTACTGAACTTGAAATTCAAGGTTATGTATAAGTCATCCTGCAATAAAAATAATGTTATGGAATAAACAAGACTGCACTGTGATATGATTTGAGTCTTCAATCACTGAATTTTTTTTTGGAAATATTTATATGAAGTGAATGTGTTATGTGTGCCAGGATTTTTTATGGTTCTTATAACGCAGTTGCAATGCATCGTATTGTTATGTGCAAAACTCTGGTGACAAGCACATAGATTCCAGTGCCTGGGCTGGCTCTGGCAGGAGGAGATGTTTCATGGAGGTGATAGGTTCAGCCTTGCAAGGAGCAGCCTGGCTGCAGTGCTGTCTCAGCCCAGCACAGGGATGCTGGCAGAGGAATCTCCCTCAGCTGGGGGAATGTGACACCAATTGTGGGCACTGGCTGCTCTGGAAGGGGCAGAGCAAAGTCCCTTTGGCAAGCTGAGAGCATCACAGCTTGGGCACAAATGCCACAGCAGAATTAGATCATGCAGTAAAAGCAAAATCATTTTCCTGCTGTCACACTGCAAAATTTGTCCTGCTAAGGTGGAATCTCACATCGCTTTGCGCTGGACTTTGATGTGATCAGAGGGCACTGGTGTGAAGGGAGAGACACTCCCAGTGCTGGATGAGATTTTGGGTGCCTTTAATAAAAGTAAAATAAGCAAAGTGAGAAATAGAAATTTGTATTCAGATCTTCCTCTTTAATATTTCCCCCTCTTTCCAGACAGAGACCACTTAGACATGACCACCCCAGTGATGGGGAAGGCTGGCCTGTGTTTCCAAACTGTCACCTTCCAAAAGTGTGGGCACTGCTGCCCTCCCAGGCCTGTCACTGTGATGGAAAGCTTTCATTCCCTCAAAAACTGCTGCCCAGGACAGTCAACTACATTCACCATCTTTTCCAAGGTTTTTGGACCATGCATAAAGATAAGGAGGAACCCAAGGTTTATACAGGTGAGGAAGATACCTCCACCAATTTCTTTTTTATAGCATGGTCTCCCACTGCTGAGGAAATGAGACTCATTTTTATTGTTCTCACGACAAGCAACAGTTACCCCAATTTCTATTCACAACATTTTTTAGGTTTGTGATATGATTTAGTAACTTCTCTAATTGCTTGTGAGAAGCAGCATCCACTTGGCCAGCACCTCTCTTTGCTGAGAGCTTGTGAGTCACCCTGTGCCAAAACATCAACAAAACTGAAGTGTCCTGCAGAAAAAGCTGCTTTTTACACAAAATCTTGGAGCCTGGGAGGATTTGGAGCATTAGGGATGCCTGCTGCAATCATCCTGCTGCTGATGGCATCAGTCCCTTCATAGCAAGGGACGTGTTCCCTATGGCCATTCCATCAGCCCTTTTTGGCTTTCCACAAGGGTTTGAGGAGAAAACCAGAAGAGTTAGTAAAGGCACATCTGGCAGCAGGTGTACAATCCCTCTGTGAAGCTACACCCTGACAGGCACTGGGTAAAAACCCAAGCCTATCTCCAGAAATGGAAGGCTTCCCCTTCAGACACCCAAGGGACATTCACCTTTCACCTAACGCCATCCTAAACGTACAGGAGAGTATCAAATAGCACAAAAATAACACAATTTCTTCCTGTAGGCCATAAAAGCATGGTGCTGGCCTGCACCTGGAGGTGATGTGTTGCCATCAGCCACTGAAAACCATGTGATGCCAAGAGATGCCCATCACAGGGTGCTCCTGTCACCCACAGGCACGTGTGACTCTCACAGCAGGCACGGGAGCATTTCCAAGGCAGGGTTGAATTCACTCGGCTCCTAAGCACACAACTCCTCTGCCAGTGTGGGTTTATGGATGTAAATCATACATTTGAGTAGCAAACAATGCTCAGGACCAACCCTTGCTCTGCCCCATCCTGTCTCCTCTTTCCCCATCCCACTGCAAGATCCAGGGAAACACTTTCTCCCAGAGCTTTATCACAGCAGACAAAGAAACAAGCCAAACCAAAACGTGAAGATTTACTACCAGAAGCCCTCATCAGAATATACTATGTATCTCATAAAATAAACATGGTAATGAAAACCAGTTTTACCGAAGCCCTCAAACCTATGAGCATTAGCAGCTGCTTTCTGTAAAGCTGGTGTTGATGTCAGGGGGAGATAGACACCAGCCTGGGAGAAGCTGTGCTGGGCTCTGGTGGAGTTAAACCCACCTTGGCTGGAATTTGCCATGCTCTGTAACCCTACACCGAGAACAAGTGTGTACATACAGCTCACAAGCTCCAAATAACCGACTTTGAAACCCAAATCTGAGTTGTAATTAGATGCCTCTTTTGCATAAACAAAATCAGTCTGTCTTGTGCTTGCTTTAGAAATTGGGCTAATCTTTGACAGGTTGTTCTCATTTTCCAATTACCCACTAGGGAATGCACATTGGCACTCTGGCAAAGAGTTTTTGGCTGTGCCCCTTAGTTGCAAATAGTGTCATTGCTCTTGGTTAAATCTGTGAAAATTATACCTCCAGCTCCTTGCTGGTGGCTGCTAGAGCATCCTGCATGGCTTGGAGACTGATTTCTTTATCAGGCTCCATATGCTGCCTTGGCTAAAGGCTATGAGCAGGGCTGAAATCTGCTGTTAAAGGAACTGCCCATGCTCTGTGCTAGTGACAGCCTGACCAGAATCTGCTTTTTTGAGTTCCCACGAACAGATTTTCCTATAAAACCAGCAACATTCATCTGCACTGCTGCCACAGGCAGTGGCCAGGTGAATCCATGGGCTGCAGAGAGGCTTTGGCATGAGTTTTTGGCAATCATTTTCCTGGTTATATCTGTCTGATTTGGAAGAGGTAAAATGTTTCAACATCGTAGATGGAGGATGGCTGCTGAGCAGACAAACCCAAAAGGTGCATAAGCACATGATTGATTTAAACCAGAACATGAGACTGCAAGTGGAGATTTTTTTTTGTTGTCTCTGTTTAAATATTTGGCATCAGAGAGAAGTCAAAGTGATGCTTTTTCACCAAGACTTTGCTTTCATTTCCCCCCACCTTTGCTGAGAATGAATTAATAGTAAACTACATGCAAATTTTTAAAATTTACTTTAAAAAGGGACATGGCAGAAATTGTAAACTCTAAGGGCTTTGGATTTTGTACAGGACCAAAAAAGCTGAGCCTTCATTTCTGCCTGGGCTGTGCAGAAGCTCCCACTGCACAAGCAGTGACCAGCAGTGGCACAAACCCAGGCTGCTGATGCTGGCACCTGGTTAAAACTTGGTAGAACCAAGCCCTGCTCTCCCCCAGGCAGTGCCTTAAAGTTCCAGAGACAAATATTAGCAATATTAGCCACATTAGAAATAAAATTTCATTTATGGATTGGCATAATCCACTCATTGGGTCTGGATTCCACAATGTCAGAGGCTTGCTGTAAGTTCACTTGATGCTCCTGAGCACCAGATAATGTATTTAGGGATTTGCTGAGATGAAAAGCAGGGGGGAAAGGAAAGGAAAAAAAGAAAATAAGTGGGCAAAAAAAAGAAAAAATTAATGCCTGGACTTAAAGTATAAAGACAACATCTTGTTGGCTAAATATCTGAAGAAACTACAAGTGTTCATTCAGCCTTCAAATTCTAAAATATGTTCAAAATCCTTGTGTCTAAATATCATCTTATACCCAAACTACTACTTTAACTACTCAAAGCTGAAGGAAAGAGGCTGCTGAGAGCTGTGGCCATGCTGGAAAATTCTCCCCAGTTCTCCAGTGGTGCCAGAGATGAATGAGCAGAGGAGGGGTGGAAAAAGACACCAGTGTGAAAGGCATGACTGCAGCATCCAGCCTCTGCTGGTTTCAGCACTCTCTATGATTATATTGTGCCATGTGCTCGGTGCCCAGCAAGGCCAGAGGCACATCCTGCCTCCAGCCACCTCCTGGAAGGGTGCACAGGATGCTCCTTGGAGCTGCCCAGCACTGGGCACAAGGCTGCAAACACTGCCTGCCTCACCCTCAGGGAGATATTTGGAGAAATGTTTTCAAAGCAGGTCCCAGAGCAACCCCCAGTCCTTGGAGGCTGAGGGCTCCAGAGATCCCTTTGGCCTCAGCTACACAGTGATGCCACAACTCTGACACATTGTGTTTCTGGTACCAGGAACAACTTTGTCATTTGCTCCTCATGGGACATTAAACTTGAGTGTTTTCATATTGCTTTGCTGAGCATTATGGATGGTGAATTACACCCCAAAAAAAATGAACAGGAATGCTACCAAAAAACCTGTACTTTAACTTGAAACAGTCTATATTGGGCCATGTACACTAATATTTATGGAGCCAAAAGCAAGAAGTTTATGTAGTAATTTGATTTAAAGCAAAATATAAAACCTTAATGCACTTTATAGTCATAGGCAACCCTAGCCACGTGTCTCTCTGTAGATAAATAGATGCACATGGGTAGACACACACACATTTATAGCACTGGGGTCCTTCTAATCTGCAAAACAATCTTACAGGGTTTTCTTCAGTCAAAATGAATTAGATGAATTAATTAAACAAATCAAACTAAACTTAGTCGCAGCAGCTCTCATTGCCTAAAGAGCCTCATAAATCTGATGAATGATGGGATGATGGCAAATACATCCTCATTACCATGCTAAACTCAGTTTGCTAAATAAATTAGTCATGTCGTCGATGTCGTCACTGCATTCCTCTGCCCCAGCCGCTGCACAGCTGCCTCTGCTCCCTCTCCTGCTCCCCCAGAACCTGCCAGCTTCAAAGGGGCACTTGGGGGAATTAATGACTCAATGTTTGCAAAGCACCCTGAGATCCCCCAGGTGAAGGTGGTTTATAATCCTCGCCTGGATTGTCCTGACTGTGTCAGCCAACCAGAGAAGCCAGCAGTGCTGGACCTGGAGAGTTTTCCTGTGGCCTTGGAGGTGTCCATGTGCCCCGTGCCAGCGTGTTGGGGTGTGGGACAGCCCTGCTGGTGGAACAGGGTCAAACACCACGCAGGCTGCAGCTGTGCTGGCCCACCGTGCTGCGAGTTCCCCTGGCCACCCTGATGAGAGAAAACATTCTCTGTGACGGTGGTGAGGCCCTGGCACAACTTACTTAGAGAATTTGTGGATGTCCCAGCCCCAGAAGTGATCAGGGCCAGGCTGAATGGAGCTCTGAGCAATCTCCTCTAGTGGAAGCCGTCCCTGCCTCGGCGGGGGGGTTGCACCAAGATGATCGTTAAAGGCCCTTCCAACCCAAAGCATTTTATGGTTCTACAATAAACATGGCAAGGTTTATGGGTTATGGGGCTTGGTGGAGGACTCTGCAAATGAGGTCCTTGCTGGTGTTTGCAGATCTAGGCTGTCCTGCCTCTTAGCCCAGTGCTCATCCTTCTCCTTGCTATTTCTCTCAAGAATACACAATATTCCCTAAACCTGAAGAACAAGTTCTGTTGCTTTTTAATGAGAAACACCAAGTTCCTCCCTTTTCTTTCTCTGCTCATGGATTTATTTTTTTTATTATTATTTTTTTTTAAATTTCTGAAGAGCAGAAAGACATAAGGCAGTAACATCCTCTGCCACTGAATCCCTCCACCCTCCAGCCAAGCATCCTGTTCCGTTCCCGGCAGGGACAGCCAGCCGGAGCTCACGTCATGGTCCTGCACATCACCCCATCACTACTCATGTCCTCCAGGGATCTGAGCAACAAGTGACAGTGACACCCTGAAATTTCAAAAGCTTTAAAAGAAAACCAATGGGAAAATAATTCAAAGCAGCTATACGGGTATTAAACTCCTCCTTCGCAAGAAGCTGCCAAATTTCAAGCAAAATACTTGGCGTTTTCTCTCACAGTCTAGGAAAGGGGAGAAAAAAAGGAAAACTTCATTATGTAACTTTGAATAGAATGAGTTAGGCCATCTTTGGTTCCTGCTCTGGCAGAAGTCCCAGGTAATATTCCAGGAAGCTGCTTTTATAGGCAGAGAAACCCGTAAGAACTATCTGAACTCACCATGTGTGTGTGCACATCTCATTTACTGCGGGGGAAGCTGCACATGTGCGTTTGCAACTAAAACTTCTCTTCTAGGTGTAAATTGAACAAAAACATCCCTGAGGAATCTACCTACAAGCACTGGGATTTGCCTTTGCGCTCAGCAACATTTGTATTCCTCGGTGCAATTTTCAGCTGTGCATTGCAGGAGGGAAGGCATTACTCAGCCTGCTTTATTTTCATATGAATGAGGGTTACTGTAAGAGGGAACATTGTTTTTAATATTGGCCCTGAAAAGTACAAGCCAGCAGATGGCAGTTTAAACCACATTCAGTCAAAACAACACCATATTTTAGCCAGGGCCATTATTGTCAGATCACTTCAACACATATATTTGAAGATTTGACTGTGAGGATGGTAACGAGACGGAAAAGAGTGGCTGGGATTGCTGGCAGGATTGCTGCACCCCTGTGGAAGAAGTTCTCACGTGGGGCTGCTTCCCCTGGTCAGCTCTGCAAGGCTGTGGGCTCGTCCTCAGGTTTGGATGAGCAGAGAGGGGGTGGCAATGCCAGAGGAGCGGGATGTGCCCACATGTGTCCCTGTGGGTGCTGTGTCTTCTCCATCCCCCTGCCATGCACACACCCCTGTGACTGGGGTGGTGGGTGACTGCCTGTGCCTGGAGGGGTGTTTGTGTGCTGGCTGTTCCCAGAGTGCTTTGTGGATGCTCATTTTACATTTTATTTACAGCAGAGAAGGTGCTGTCCTACAAATGAGGTTTGCAGAAGGCCCTAAAAATGGCCGGAATTTGCCTGGTCTCGTTTTCCTTGCTGCATCAGTGAATCTCCCTCAGTGCCTGCACTGCTTCACTAGGTCCAGGCAGGTAGTTAACTAGTGCCAAGTAATTTTCCTAATTCCCAGAATTTAACTATGGATAGAAAAGTGGGAGGGAAAGGGATTTGCAAATCTAAACCAAAGCATTCCCGTTCTTTAGTGGGGTTTGGCAGGAGGGAGCACCCTGCAGGCTCCTGGTGTGGATGGACACACAGCTCCCCACACATTCCAGGATGATAAACCTTTGATATGCCTTACACTTCACTGCCCTGAAAATGCAACTTTCCACATTTATGAATACAAACAACGCTATTATCTCTACCTTTTTAATATTTAACTAATCTAAACACTCAGGTAAAATGTTATCTGAAATGGTACTTCTATAAATGCATTAACTTTGTCTTCCTTTGACTTTTAAGATATCTTTCCTTACTAATACAGCTGAAAAGATTGTTTGGAAAGCCTTCGTAAAGTGGCAGAGCAAACAGATGAAGGGCGTTCTTTAGTAGTTCTTTATTATTAGCTTTCAAATGATACTATCTTCTTGTACTTTTCTTAACGAGAAAATAAATAGAATTTGTCTCACACACAGCTGTGTTTTTCTTTAGCTAAGGAATGCACAAAGGGAAATTTAAAAATCATGCATTATCAGTGAACAAGCTAGTTAAAGTAAATAGATTCCAGCCAACTTGCTTCTAAAAGATTAAAGGTTAATGATGGAACACCTTGGTCAATAGATTTATGGATTATCAAAGTCTACAAAAGGTACATCCAATTTTCTGGCACTATCTGCCAAGCAAATGCTGAGAACAGACACACACCATCTCTCAACTGAGCTGCTGCATTTTCTGTGATATCATTTAGTGCTGTTTACAGATCAACTGGCATTTCAAGAGCATTTATTAAAGCAGTTTTCTGACCCCAAATGATTATTTTAAGGAATTCAGTGTCTGATGCAGGATGCTAGTTTAAACATACAATATGATGTCCAAGATCCTTCTTATTCTACCAGAGATTACATGGCAAAGCACTGAACTGAGGAGATGCACAGAACTCTGCTGCCATCTCAGTAGTTCTCACTTATCGGTGTCTTTATGCTAAATAAATACGTCTGGATTTGCTAAGTAACCCATAAAACAATTACCCAGCTCTCAATTGTGTCTGAGCAGCCCTAAGACAGCACACCAGAAATATCATGAGCTTGCTAAAGTCAGCTTGTAATCCCTTTCTGGGACAAAGAGTACCAAGGTAAGCTGTACCTTTTGAAGTGTGTGGAAGGTTGGTGACAGCCACCCCCATAAAACCATGGGCAAACAGTCTGGTACAGGTGGATTCCCACTGCCAGCAGCCAGGGAGGTTTTAAGTCCACAGTGGCTGTTCTACTGCAGGAAAAAGCTGAAGTGGTTTTGCCACAGCCTGGCATTTATTGATTGTATTTTTTTATATAAATCTTACACTTCAGAAAAAGTACAACAACAGCTTCTGCTGGAACGTCAACCTTCCTCAAGATGGTGAACAGCTTAGCTGAGTCTGAACACACCAGCGTGGAGACATTACTGAGATTATTTATTTGTTAATTTGTGAAATCTACTTTAATCCCTGTTTTCTGTTGAGAAGCATAAAGGCATCAAAGGCTTAATGTCTGTGTGTCATTCATGGGCAAATAAAGATTTTTAACTCTGCTCTTTAATGATCCTTATGGATTTTTAAATCCTAGCCCATATGTCCTGCCTGTCCCTAGGAAGGTATGTTTTGATGACATCAGTGGGAGCTGTAAGCCAATTGAAGGTGGAATTGTGTCCTTCATGAGTTAATCTATTCAGAAGATGAAATTGGACCCATCGGGTCAAAGTATTTTCACTGGAAATTCAACTCAGCTGAGTCTTCAACACCTCCTTCTCTTCCTACTCTTCTCCCTGACCTTTCCCTCCTCTCCTTTCCTCCCTGGTGATGAGGTGCACAGCACAATATCAGGGCATCGATTTGTTTTATCACAGGACCAACTTATTTATCTCTGCCCTAAAACCGGTACCACAAAATGCCACAAACCCTTTGAAAAACTCTTAAAAACAGAGCTTGGGGCCTCCTCCAGTGTCCAAACTTCCAGCCAAACTCCCAGGAAATGGAGGAGCTTGGGACAGGAGGCAGAGAGAGCCTGAGGATTTGGTGCACATGCTGGTGGCCTGGGGCTATTTAATACGAGTATCTTAATTAAACGGTAAATTCCAAAGGAATTTCCATCTATTCCTAATTGCCTATTACTTTATCAGGCCAATATGATGGGGAGAAAGGAAAATCCATTGGAGCATGCATTTTCTGCTGTTTATGTGCCATATGAACAGTGCTATTAACCCATGCTGGCAATTATGATGGGATTATAGCATACCCACTATGGAAGAATTTAATTGCGGTTATATCAGATTTAAGGCCCTTTCACAGATTATTTCACTCTAGGCTATAAACCCTGGATATCACAGAAGCTTTGGGGCTGAGGCCCCACAGTGTGGGAGAACATCAGGTCAGTTGTCACACAACATTGCTCTGGTGAAATTTGCCCTCTAGCCACACCAAAACCTTGTCCTCATATAAACTGTGCCAGTGGCAATTTGCAGGAACCCATGGAAATAAAAATCAGCATTGTCTGGCAGACAGTTCCACTGCCTCAGCTCAGGGAGCAAAACTCTTGAGAGAATCTCACCTGCAATCACATGAAATCCCACCTGGCTCTGATTTGAATTGAAAAATCACGACAGGTTTTACTGGAAATTGAGCTCAGATTTGTGCAAAATGTTTGCAAACCTCAGCCTGGACAGCTGCCTTCATCGGGCAGCACTTTCTGTGGGACTTCAGGTTTCCTGGCAAATCATTTTCAGGGCTCTGGTTTCTCATTCCTATTGCTCCTGGCCTTCTCCGCTATGAAGTTACATGTCATGGTGAGATAAAGTAGAAATCTTAAGACATTCTCTGTTAAAAGCAGCTTGTTTTAATAACACATTGTGCCTGTATCTATCCCCACTGAGGAAATTTTTATGGAAAAAATTGTCCCATAAGTTTCAAAGAAGGTGCCAAAAGGTAGATGGCTGCAGAGGGGTGGCCGAAGGAACATTTAATTTCTTCTTTGGTAGAAAACAGTAAAAATAAATAACCGATGCCAAGCTATTTGTTTTTTGCAGTATTTAGAGATGCTGCAATGATGGAAAACCCACATCTCCAAGATGTGAACTCAGGGATTTTTATTCCCCACTTACAGCTTTATTCACTATGGATCCTGTGGGCAGGAAGCCCAGGTACCTATAGATTTCCAAAATGAAACAAGGGAACAAAGAGACTGAATGCCCTCTTCATGGCAGGTTACAAACATTGATTTTCTCTTATTTTACTCAATTTGCACTTAACTTTTTCTATTAGCCCTTTGATTCTGCACTTTTACAATGTTAAGCTCTGAGGCTGTAGCACAAGTCCATATTATTAGGTACAGTCTCTGGAAATCCTTCAGCTCAGTTCATCTTTCTCCCCACAAACTGCACACCTTTCAAAGACACTTTAAAGCACAGGCACCAACTTTTAGTATTTTATCTTAAATCTCAAAACCTTTGGTATTTTTCTTGGTGTTGGGGAGTAGCTCTTCAGTGAGTCTGGAGATCTACCCAGACAAGAAAATTAGTATTTGAATGCTATGATTTGAAGTGGGGAGGTTGAGGGGGCTCCTCCATGGGTGACAGTAGTGAAAAAGCAACAGTGAGCTGATTGAGATGACTGCTGCCTTTAAAAGAACCAGAAGTATCTATTCAATGAGAAAATAGGACTATTCCATAAAAGAGATGGGAATCAATTACAGCCTCTCATGAATACAAGGCATGAGCACTAGTTAAAGCAGCAGCTCTTGACCCACAAGGATAACCTATTTCTGAACCACAGATCACTTTGTAAGAAAACATATGTCAAAACATGCATCTGAGATGCTGAAGCTCCTTTCTTCATCAGTATTGGAAAAAAACCTCTGCAAGAATACAAATTACTTTGTGCAAAAATAAGAATTATCAGTGCAAATTACAGCTGCCCCAATGGAAGAAGTGTGCAGTACATTAAATATCAGGCACCTCTGCTCCATGAACAGGGCTAGAGCTGGAACATGACTGTCAGGCAAGGAGCAAAAGAACAGGAAAAACAAAAATTAACTCAAAATGTTATTGGATCAGAAGCAAAAGAGATAATTTAAGATCTGATTTGGTAAACTGGGATGACATTATGAAAGAAGTGGTTGTAAGAAAAATCGAGGATTTGAGAACCCATCAGTCCAGCCAAAGTCATAGAGATCTCTCTTCATAAGCAATGGCTTTTCTCCAATTTAATTTCATTTGGATCAATTATCATTAGCCAGATCCAAGCACAGACTTGAGTAAGCCAAGCTGAGGGAGAGGACATTAAAACAAATAATAAAGGAACTGTAACAGATTGAAGGGGAGATGGTCAAGATTACTAAAACTATGGACACTGCTTCAAAATCCAACACAACAAATCCAACTTTAGCAGCCTGCAAGAGAACGGGGCAGTGCTCAGTTTGTATCAACTTAATAAAATAAGGAGTAGGGATTTGGAAATTACTGAAGTTGTTACTGCTCCTGTTTACTTTGTATGAGCAAGTAGGGGGTTAAGCCCTTACAAGAGTCACTCCCAGGAATTGTCAAACAATTTACAATCCTGAGAAAAAAATGCATCAATATTGGATTTGAAACCCATCTTGAGAGACTGATCAAATATGAAATCAGTCCTAGAGAGCACACTTCAGTGCAATGCCTGAGCCCTTAGATAATCCCCAACAGGCTGAGATTGCCTTCCCCCACCCTGCCAGGGGAAAAACAGAAGGAATGAAAAAGAGAAAACTGGAGGGCTAAATCCTGCACTCCAACCACTCCAACTGAGTGAGAAAAGCAGGTGCTTTATTTCTAAGTGTGAAAGTGGGTGAGACATCCCTCAGGGTACCCAATGGCTCTCACTGCAAATCCTGCACTGGGGCTAAGGTCATTGCTCTTGTTTTTTAATATTTAAACAGTTAGTAATAATTCTATAAATAGTCTAAAATTACAAATGTAATTAATTAAACTTATTACATTGCCCTTATTATTTCTAATACATATTTTGGCCATAAATTGAAATCTATTTAACCTTGTAAGAGTTTGGAAGGAGTTTGAATCATATTCTTTTGGAAAGCCAGTGCAATTTTTGGTCTCATCAGAAGGCTGTGGAAGACAAGAATTCCAGTGCAATATTTTTGGCTTTAATTTGAGCTGAAGACACCTGAGGTGAAAAAGTCACAAGTACGTTTGTAGTCCAAAGCAGAAGGAATTGCACACTGAGATCTAAGAATAATTTTCAGAATGTGAAGATAACAATTTAATTATTTCCTTCAGAAATTCAAAATTGAATTACCAAAGCCAGCATATCCACATAATTTGGGATAGTGTCTGAAGTGTTCATTCCTTTACTCTTTGTTGTCTCTGCTCACAGCTTGCAATTAAATAAAATGCTATGAAAATTCAGTGCCAGCTGTTAGCAGCATCATCTACCACTGGCCAAAAATAGCACCAGGGAAAATTAAACTACCTGGTGTCTGATTATAATTAAAGTCCAATGGACCAGGCATGGCTGCTTTTCTGTGCACCTTTCTAGGGACCACCAGCTCCAGCTGAAGGGCAGTGCACGTCTCTCTTTCTAGTACAGCCACAGGAAAGGGCTGTGAAAATAATTCTGCTATTGGCAGATGGTGTTTTTTCAAAACTAAGAACAAAAACACAGATCAAAATCCCGACTCTTTCTGCAGCGATTTCTCATGCTGATAATTAAGTCCATTTTGCATATTGCAAAATCACACTGACTGTCGCTGTAAATTTCCTCCCATTATTGACAAACTGTTTGCAGATCCAGAGACGAGGGGGCCTTTTTCTAAATCCATGATTATGTATATATATATCACCTACATCTCTGACATCATCCAATAAACTTAATTGACGGCGGTTTGTCTTAACTAACCTACGTTTTCAAGGTGTTGTCATGCAGAATGAAATGTGTGTGCATTTAAAATCTGCACCCCCTGGGATGGCTGGCATAGGTACAAATTCCCAGTTATAAAGCTGAGTTATAACCCAGCCTTCCCAAGAAATGCTGATGGCATTAGTGGTGTGATTTCTGATAAGATGCCCAAGTCTTCCTTGCCTTGGTCCCACCTCTGAACCAGCATGTGCAGGTTTCCCTGCCACCTCCAGGGATGGTTAATCACCAGCCAGCGATGCATTTCTCTCCCTGGCTCTACAGACCAACAGGCACAGCGTGTACAATGGTCCCTGCAATGTCACCTCACTCTGCCTCTGCAGTTTTGCCACGTGAACTTTATTTTCCATGGCACTGTCTGATGAAAAGCAATGAACAAATTGCTCATGTTCCACAGACAGGGACACATCACGACAAGACTCATACCAGACTCATGTTATGATTCAAAGGAATCATGCAGCCCTGCCTCACCAGAAACCACTTGGAACAAGATCATTGCTTTGGACGCGCACAAGGCAGCCGTGGAACAAATGAGCCAAAATATAGCAGAGCTTAAGACACTTCTGAGTTTTTAATATCTTATTAGAGATGAGCAAATGCATCCGAGAACAAAGCGCACAATTGACTGATCTAATTCCAGACCCTTTCAAAACCCATGCAGTGAAGACCCTCTTCCCCTCACCGCTACTGAAGCCCAAAAGACACATTATCTTTGAAAATATGCAGCGAAATTCCCAGGGTCAGCGGGTCTGGCATCGTCTGCTGGGCTGGCTGCAAGACTCCACATCGCGTGCGCTGGGGCTTCCTCGGGGGAAGCAGCACTCGCTGCATTCCACCTTCTTAATGGGGTGTAATCAGGAACACGTTTTCTTCAGACCTATTAGTGAACTTCCCTCTTTGAACCCAGACTCTGTTTAAAAGTCATTTTTATAAAACCCAAATATCAAATTGTTGTCGTTTTGTTAACAACGGTACCTGGCGTTCTCTGTGATGAGATTTCAGCCCAGTGCGTTTCCCCGCTTTTTGCATGAGAAAGGAAAATACAGACAAGCTACTTGCTCATTCTCCTTTAACTTTCTTTTTCTTCTTTTTTTAATCTGTACAAAGTAATGGGAAGTTATGTTTGTCCAATACTGAATATGAAACAGAGTCACAACTCAGAGCTGGAAAAGCCTGCCTTACTTTTTGGCTACAAAAGCTGTATTTGGTTTTGGATCACTGCATAAATGGGGTAAGATTAATACTTCCTTGGTTTCAAAAGCACACTGTACAAATTTGCCTGATTCAAATGCTAAACCTGTGAGTTGTCAGTTTAAACAAGCAGAGTGTTTCTTTCTCTTTGTCATTATCCAAAAGAAAAATAAATGATAGAGCCTCCCTCCCCACTGCACTCCCAAGGGCTGGCATTAAAAAAATGACAGTGCTTGTAACTGCATCCACAAGTTTTGCCCAGTTTTAATACTGGGGCATTCCATGCAGACAGAGATGCTGACAATCAGCCCAGCCTAAAAGCTGCTATTGGGTACACAAATAGCCACAAATCAGATTTATTAGTACACCCACAAGACAAAAGGGCAGAAGCAGCTATCCCATGTGATTTCTTGGGTTATTGTGTTTTACCCAGGCACCCTTGAAAGCAGCTGAAAATCCTGGATTTGGCCCAAACACACCCAGAAATTGCATAGTTCCAGAGGGATGAGAAATGTGCCCATTACCCAGCAGGTTTGCTGTAGGGGTTCATCCCCTTTATTGACCAGGAGCCTCTGCAGGCAGCTCCCCACAGCCAGGGCCCCTTAAGTGCTCTCCCAAACAGCTGGGGAACCTCCCCAAAATCCCATTTCCCTGTTAGGTCAGTGGAGCACTGCAGCTCTGGCTTGCTCCAGCTTGAGAGGAAAAGGAAGGAGTTCTCCAGCCTTGGCTGTGCTCTGAGCAGAGTTCCTCCCTGGATTGCATCCAGCCAGCACGGCTTTCCCAGCCCAGCCTCCCCAAAAACCTTCACAGAGTCCACCCCATCAGCCTGGCAGGGAGCACAGCTCAGAATTTATGTTTTATTACAGCAACATCAGTAACACCTTTCAGTGTGCATGAGCATCTATTCCTACACTCAGTAAAAGCTCCCAGCCAGCTCTTGGCACTATCTGCGATCACGAGGAGAAGAAATGTTAAAATCCCTCTGTCTAAGTCACTGGACTGGGATTAAGATAAACTTAGCTTTAGTTCTTAACTCTACCACAATATTTCCGTGCGTTTCAGCTGCCTATGAAACTCTTCCATAGCCTGGAAATCACAGTTTATAGAATTGCCAGAGCTGTGTAGGAAGGGGAAATTTCAATTTTGAGGGAAAAAACCTCTAAATCAGAACTGAAAACCAAAAGGGCAGTGCTGCCTTTGAAACAAATACTCAGGAAAAATTCCTGGATTCAGAGACACTTAAACACATAAGTCAATATTTCATTTAATATTTAAACTTACTTATGTTAAGTCCGTTCATTTTTAATTGTATTTTAAAGCCTGAAAAATGTTAAGAGAAAAAACATTGCATAACAAAGTTGTATTTAATGTAAACAAATGATTCTATGATATATGTCTCAAAACAAGAAATATGCTGACAGTGGAGAAACAAAATGGGAAAACTGAACACAATGTTAAATTTTAAATATGTCTCTTCAACTTTCCCATTAAAAGTATATAAATATAGACATTCTTTCACAAAGCACTGGCATCCAATTGGAAGATTTCTCAATGTTTTTCCCTACAGTGGAACAATATCACCACCAGGTGCTGTGTGGATGAAGACATAAGATGTCCCTGTATAGTCACCTTCTTTCAGAAGACAACTGATAAACAGCATTTGCTACACATTTTGTTTCTCATGAACCAAAAGGCCTGGAAGGGGAATGGAACCACCTTGTTTTTTCATGCCTTCAGTGACTCAGGTAGCTGTGAAGCCACGTGCTGAAAAGGAAAAACTTCCATGCTCTTTTTGTTTTGTCAATCAGTTTTTGGAATTTCCTATTATTTTTAATCTCTCTCCCAGATGAGACCAGGACCTCAAGGAGAGAGTTGGTGGTCAGGACATGTGCTGGGATATGTGAGAGCTGGGTTTAACTCCCTGCTCCAGATCAAATGCCTGACCAAGCTGAAGATGGTGCATGAAAAGGTAATACCAGCTCAGCTTGGATCTGGCACTTTGCAGACACTCACCAAACAGGGTATTCATATTTTCTGAGCCTGTAACCACCACACTCAGCTCTGAGACACATTTCCAAAGGGAAACCTCAATGCAAGAAGAAGATTCTCATGAAACCCTGTTGTGTTTAATAAATCCATACTTTCTGACAGAAAACAATTTCCTTTACTCAAGCAGGAGAATCACCCACAGCTCCAGGCTGGACTCTGATTTTGCTTCAAGGTTGCATCTTCCTGCTCAGGAATCAGCTATTTATCAGCTATTTATCAGCTGCTCCCAGTGCCCTGGACCAAGAGTGACCATCCCACTGCTCTGCCCACCCTCCCTGGGCTCTCCACTTGCTGCCTGTGACGAGCATCCTGCCTCTGGAAAGAGCCTTCTCCCTTCCCCAGTGCTGCTTTACAAGCTCCTGGAGGATTGGTTATTAACAGCTGATGGCAGATGTGGGGATGCTCACCCGAGCCTTCCACAGAGACCTGGCAGTTTAAAGAGTTTATGGCCAAACTTCAGCAGAGCTGCTTCAGCTGGCTCCCGGGGAGAAATGCTCACACGGCGCTTCTGTTTCTCCTCACTCATTCGGGCTCCATATGTGAAAACCCAAGGTGTAAAAAAACAGAGCCTGATCTAAATATTGCATAGCCAAGCCCAGCAGCTAAGCCATCATTAGGTGTTGACTTGACAAATTTTCTGGGGTCGATACCTGTGTAGTCTTTCCTATAAAGCGAGCCAGCTTGTTTCTCTCTCCTTGTGTTTTATACCAGTTTTATACCTCCCTGAAGACTTTATTTGTAGGATGTGCCTTTGCTTATGGAAAAGTAACACGTGCAGACAAAATAACTGTTTTTCAGGTTCGAGACTCAAGCCCAGCTGAAACTAATCAAAAGTCTGAGATCTTTAGACCCTGGCAGGGCAAAACTCCTAATGAAGATGGATGTTGGACAACAGGGGGAATGAAAGGGTATCTGGTCTCATCTATGCCACAGGATGGATTTCCCAAGAGAATTAAAGTGATTGAGTTGTGTCCTTAAATATTATGCTTCTATTTCTTCCACATAAGTTATCTCACATGTGAGCTTTTCCCTGCTTCCTTTCAAGACCTGTTTTGAGGGATATAACTGGGAAATCTTAGTCTCTCCTCTTCCACAGAAAAAGTTATTTATCATTCATCATTTATCTGAGGATTTACTCAATGACTCGGCCAGCTCAGCCAAGTCCTACTTGTGCACCTGTTTTCATGGGAAACAAGCTCAGCTCCCACTCAAGCACCTAAAGGAAAAATGTAGTTTCTCTGCAGTGACAAGATCCATCAGTTTTTGTTGTAGAAAATGCATTAAGAACAAGAAAAATAGCTCAATACCACAAACAACCCATCCCAGGACCAGAGTCTTTCTTAATATCCATTATATTGTTGAAACTGATGTCCCATATCTGTCCTAGCTAAAGATGTAGAAAACTCTTGTGTGCCATGAGATGTGGGCATGGCAGCAGCATCTCCTTTTCCACCCCAACTCTTGGATACACTCATGCCCTAAAACATGTCATTTCACTACACTTCTCATTATACCAGTTTTTATTGCTCCTCATTCTATTGGCCATGAAATGATCCAACATATTAAAAAAGGAAAAAAAGCGCAAATAATGGAATTTGTCTCTATCACCGAAGAATACCAGAGTTTAACCGGGAAAAGTTTATTAAATAAAGGCCCTTGTCCCCACCCTGCCTTGCCATTTGTAGTTTCCCAGTTCCCTTAATGCCTAATCTTCAGTTGCTGTGAAACCAGATGGTTAAACAATTAGATAAATCACGGGCATTGCTTACTTTGTCTCTTCTGTAAGCACCAAACAATAAATCTCACAACTTTCTTGCCACGAAAGCCACGGTGAATGCCCAACCCCAGCTCAGCAGCTGGACTCCTATTTCCTGGGCCCACAGAAGATAGAAAATATCACATTTCTACCTCATTCGACCCTTTCAATATCCCTGTCACGCTTCATTGCTTTACAAGGCATCATTTCACTGTTGCAACAAAGATTACAGGGAATCTAACAGGTAAGGCCCCAAGCAAACACGGAGCAGAGCAGACCCAAACAGGAGGCACAAGGACTTCATGTCTTATCTGCTCCCCATCTTGGCATTTCTAACCACAAGGACTGCCCTGCTGACAGCCCTGCCTGTCCTCAGGCAATGAATCTGTAATGAGATATACACACACAACAAATAATAGAGGTGGCTTGTTGTGTTTGGGGTTTGTTTTTTTCCTGAAAAAATATATACCGAGGTAATTAAATTGCTAACATGATGGATGGCCTCATTTTATATTTGAATTCAAAGTGACTTGCTATAACATATAAAAAAGTGACTTGCTGAAAAAAAAAAAAGGATGATAACTTGGACTGAAATAGAAATATGGATATTTTCCTTGAATTCTGAAGAATCAAACTTTTGTGCTCTTGCAATCACAATGAATAGCATTTGGATGTTTTACCGTAAATCCAAGAGTATTTTGGAGGTATTAAGTAACTCAAAAGTAGAGAAACTGAGGCAATGTATTTCAGATAACATAGAAAAATAAATACTTTAAAAAAAAAAATCACAATAACCTGAGAAGGAAACTAATTATTTAAGTACTGGACCTTATACAAGCCCTCAAAATAAGATATTTATTAAATGTTAAAGCTGTACAAACTCCCATTTACAGATCTCACTTTTAGCTGTATAACGTAAAGAAACTCTAAGAGTATCATATCAATACCACTGTCACATCATCATGATATGGGAAAATTGTCTGATTTCTTCATTCCCCTTCCTCTCATTCCACAGGAAAAAAATAAGGAGCACTGACCAGCAGCTAAAAATATTTCAGAATAGCTTCAGGACTTTCACAGAGCCATTAAACAAACTAAGGATTTGATGTCATGTTTGAAGGCCTCTGTTAATGGGAAGTTTGGGTTGTAATGCATTATAATTTAGGAGATCTAACTTTGCATTTGTTCTCTTTCTGTGAGAAATTTGTGATCCATACCGCAAGCTGTGGAAGCATTGGCCAGCAGCCATGAAAGTATTAAATGTAAATGGCTTGTTACCTCAGCAGTTATTTGCTGTGCAGCAATGCTGGGTTTAAAAATCCTCTCCAAAACCCTGTAAATCCTGGGGTATACTTTCCTGCTTTTGCCTGACACTCACAGAGTTAACACGCAAAACATTTCAATAAAACTTCCTCACAAAGGAGCTAAGATGTTAAAAACTCACTGTTCACATCTGTTCATCGTTTCATTGTGTGGCCACACGTTAGATAACCGTGCGTAGTCGCAAGAGCACAATGCCCAGCCCTGACCTCAGCTGTGACATCAAACAAGCACACAGGGGAATTATTCCAGCCTTTTGGCATCGGAGTGGTTGACTTTCACAAAGGGGGGAGCAGAAAAACTCCGCCTGAAGAGTGGTGAAACTGCAGGATTAGCAACCAACTTTTATCAGCCCTTTGCTGTGGGTTTCATTGCAATAGGAAAATGTGAGCATGTAAAGAGGTCCATCCCCTAAAATTAGGCAAACATCATAACAGGGCAGTTAAGTAACCTGTAATTACACTGTCACTTGTATTAACTCCATCACCCGCTAATAGAGTAAGTTATAGTGGAAGCAGCCAATGTTGTTAGGAGGGTTATTTATTTTATGCCCTAATTAATCAGTACTGACACTGAACCACATCCTTCCTCCTTCCTCATTATTTAAATCACCCATTTATATGGATGAGCCTCTTTGCTTTGTGCATTTCATTAATGCCTCCACATGCTCCCACAAGGAAAGCGGCGGGCGCTGTTCCGGCAAGGGGCAACAGAAACGCCTGGAGGGTGCTCTGCTCTCCCAACCTTTATTCCCTGGGAAGGGCAGTGGGAACTCAGTGGGGTTGAGTCTCTGGGTCTGGTCCTCTCACAGTGAAAGGGAAGAAGCAGCTTCCCTTTGCTGGCAAAATTTCAAGCATTTGGTACTCGAGGAGACAGAGCAGGACGTCTTTTGGGAGGGCACCGCCACACAAGGAAACCTTTGCTGCAAGACAGGCGCATGCTTAAGTGATTTCCTGAGTCAAGGTCCTGATCCTAAAATTGGAAGTGACAGGTAGAAGTTCCCTTACCCGCTGATAACCCGTCCTGAGGCTGTGAGTGAAACAGAGAAGTAAAAACTACTTGGGTCTGCAGGATGAAGAGCAAAGGGTTTAAATTGACTAGAAGGCAACTCAGAAAAGTGAAATTCAGAACATCTGCAGGGCTTTATGTAGGGGTACCCAGTCTCTTATAGTTCCCCTAACTTTGGGGGTTTTTATGCCCCCATGTTTTTAAGGGGTTACCAGTGCAGTACTTCTTAGAAGAACAGCCAAATCAAAGTCTGAATCAAAGCATGGAACAGTTGATGGAACAGTTTAAAGCATTTTTATTTTTTTTTTTACAGTCATTTGTTCTACACTGCCCTTTTTCCAAGCTGTTTCTGAGTGCACACCTCCCAGGCAGACACTTGCTGTTGCACACCTGTGGACTCTGCAGAGACACTTGAAAAGGCTAGCAGAATTTTTGAAGTGACTACTAACATGTTCAAACAAAATGCACAGATGGGCTCACACTAATGACTCTCACTTGATGCAAGCAGCCTCTCTGAGGCTGTCTTGGAAGGTCAACAAGGAGATGGGGAAGCCTGGCTGAACAGCAGGCAGCAGGACAGAGCCCAGCCTGGGCCCCCGGGAGACACCCGCTCACAATTTCCATGCTCTGCTGCCCTCCCTGGCATCACAGCTAAAGAAGTCTAACTTTGAAAAAACACCCCAAACCTCTTTAAGTTGTTATTCTGCTTCCTGCCTTCAACACAAGCAGCTCCTGACACAGTTCAGTCACTTCCAAAGTGGGGCTGAGGTCTGAAAATTCAAAACTCACAGGGGATGCTTAGCAAGGATTGGGAAAGCATTAATGGTGTAGTATTGTCCAAAACCAGCTTAGAAGGATAATGGAGAAGGTCTTACACCCCAGAGAAGCAAAATCTGAATCCAGTCCATTCAGGATGTCCAAGAGACTCTGCCACCTCTCCAAACCCACACCACACCTGGAAATGCAGGCTCGTAGGTCAAACTGGTTATTGACAGACTCTTTGGAAGCTGCTTTTTCTAAAAGAAGACAAATGGCACAAGGCTGTGCATACTTTACTTGAGCAAAGCTCAAACACAGCTTTGGTGGGCTTTCAGAGGACAAAAACCAGTTGCATGATTTACTTCAAAGCTGACAAACGAGATCCTACTTGCAACAGTAACAAAGGGATTTTTATAACTTCAGGAATTTTTAACCTGGAGTAAGCTGAGATGATCTAGTTCAAGAAAATATTTTAGAACTGTGAACTATATTATTAATGTGGATAAAATTCTTGTTTTGGATGAAACATGTACAATTTTACCAGTGCAGATTTCAAGCAGCAGCTCCATGCCATCGCTGGTAGCTGCAAACCAACACAGCTCTCAAAAAGGAGGAAACATTATCCAGTGCCACATTCTGAAACCAAAGGCAATGTGCAGCTCCATTTACTTGTGGTTCAAGGCCAATAATTAAACCATCCAGGTTCCATCCAAACGTTTTTTTCTGACTCCCCAAACATTTTGCCAAACCATGAACTAATTTTCACCACGAAGGCTTTCTCGGATTTAGCACGCATTTGGAGACAGTTGCTCACTCGGCAGAGCTCCAGGGGCTCTCAAAACCTTGTGGTGCAAACTGGTCAAAAGTTGCCAAGTGTGTATTGTCCCATGAAACCTGGTGTGTCAGAAACCATATAAACCAAACCCAGGCTGTACAACTTTTCCATGGAGTTCATACCCAAAGCCATGCGAGGGCCAGTTGCCCACACTGTGAAAAGTTGCTCAGACAAACCGGATTTTGTCCATCCTTCCCTCTTACCTTTTGACTGTGAAGGAGGCCTTGGCCAGAATTTTCCTCATTTTTTTATTTTCTCATTTTATTTTCTCATTTTCCTTTATTTTCTGTGAAAGCTCCCATCTTATGTGTTTATTACAAAAATGATGAGCCTTCAGCGGGTGTCATGATGTTGATCCTTCCTGGCCAAAGCCCAAGGGTTTATTTCCAGTGTCCCATCACACTCTGTGTTTTAACACCCTTTTTTCCAGTCACATAGATCTGGGCATTTAAGGTGTATTACTATTGGAACACACAAAATCTGCATACATGAATGTCCACTTAAACCATCTGAGAAGGAAAACATTTAAGGTCTGACATCTCTGGAGCAGAGCAAAAATCAAAAACTCTGGGACCAACCAAGTGCCCCATCCTGCTCTCATTTCAGTCAACAACCCTGGTCCCATTTGCTCAGTGCTGACAACTCTGAGAATTGCCAAAGAAATGCACATTAATTATCATTACTGTGTCTGTTATTGTATAACAGACTGTGATTCTGTACTTTATCTCCTGGACCATTATCTCCTGCCATGTGATCTAAGTGTTGATACTGCTAATGTAAAGGAACACAGAACAGTAGTCATTTATCCTGCAAAAGACCTCGTGCTTTTCTTGTTCTATCAATCATTAAACAAGTAATGTCTTTTGTGTTATTGCCTTGACATTCATTAACACTCACGTCACAGGAAATCTTTGCAATTAAAAACCTTATTGACGATCCGTGGTTGTTTCTCATTGGCGTGTAACAAGCAAGATAATAAAAAATGAAAACAATAGTGTTATCATAGATAACTGAGGAGGTTTTTCCTTTTTCTTTTTGTACCTCAACTATTTTAACGTTGCTGGTCTCTTTTTTAATTTGAACATGGGCTTGAGGGCTCTGAAGGCTGGAAAACCACTTTTTATCAGCCCTGAACATCTGAACACCCCTTTGACACCAATCCTGTATGAGCAGATTTTGTGGAAACACTCAGCCTTGGAAAAGTCAGGCTATATGAGGACAAGACAAAAGTTTCTCCCTCCTATTCTGCCCCTCAGAGATTGCAAGGACCACATGTGCCAAACAGAGGCACAAGAACACTGTGTTTTGCTTGCTGTCCAAAACGTGCACCAGATATTTTCCACACTGCTGGTGCTGCCCAGAGCTAACACCCTGCAAGGGATGGAGGGAGGTTTGCAGGGAACCTGCAGCCCTGAGAGGACACACAGAGAGCTGGGATGGACTGCAGGTCACCAACAGCTTGGGTCTGGTGGGTAGAAAAGTGGAGAATCTCTTGAGAATGGTTTATGACTTTGCCTTCTGCTGTCTCCAAAACTACCCTCCCTTTTTACCCTTACGTGGAGTCTCACAAATTTAGGCTGATTAATCCAGATGCTACTTCTGTTGGGAAAAAAAAGTGCCAAAACCTTCTGATCTAGCAGCTGGCTGCTGGGAGGCACCAGAGGTGAATTTGTATGTGCATTGTCTGTGCTACCCTTCCCTGTGGGACAGGGCACATTGCAGCACTCACGTTAAAGTGCTGTCTCTGGAGCCGAGTCTGTGCCTCCTGCAAACCCAGATTCCAGCCTGACTCGGGCCCCACTGTCTGAAAGGTGCCTTCTGGAAGATAATAAGCGCAACCTCAATTCCCACAGACATTGACATAACTGAAAAATTAGACCATTAGGCTCTTACATTCTTACAGGCTGTTTTAATTGCAGTCCATACATCTTGAGCATATTTACTGAATGCTCCATCTACACAGAGGTGGCTGAGAAGTGAGGGCAAGTCTCCAACCCTGTTACAGAATTCCGACAGGACAAAAATATTAAATCAGAATCATCCTTGCCTTATTCACTTCTATATTACAGTGCCGGAATTCCTAAAGGCAGAGACACTAAAGCCAGAAAAATACATTATCAAATCTTGCATCTGATATTTTGCTTAATATCACAATTTTTCCATTTCTGCTCTGTGAGAATACTTCAGTTTTACACCATGACTAGAGAAAGAATCAGAGCCATTCACTTTAGAAGCTCTATGCCCATGAATAACATCTGGGGTAGGTTTCTGTGTACATCCATATCTCTTGATAATAACCAAAAGTGGAAATGACCCTATGGTTAATGGCATATTTTTTTATTCTCAAATGTGGTGGTATTCCTTTGAAGCCTATAACTGCATTTATGATCAGCCAGGGTGCTAAAGAGCACACAGTGTATTTTACATAGAAGCAGACTGTCTTTTGTTGGGCAACAAAGTAGTTAAATAAATTCCTATCTTTTCCTTTTTCTGGTAATTTAAGCATTAGTAGTGTTGATACCAAATCTAGACTGCCCATGGCTTTTCTTTTGACATCAACAGTAATGTTCTTAGAAGCAATCAAATTTATAAAACAATCCAACAAAAAAAGCAATGTAACAAAATATGACAAGTATATTTCTCTGAAAATTTAAGTGGAAGAAATTATTTGATATGTTACAGGCATTTACATAATTCATATTTATGCCATAGGTTAATTTTTTTTCTTCTATCCTGTAACAAATACAACCAAGTGATTAACAAAACTTTATAATTAAAACAAGTTATTTTTACCTTTTGTATTTACTCTTGTTCATCAAACTTAATAAGAGAACAGATTTTGCAGATCTGAGACCAACAGCAACATTCAGTAAATTAATCTGACAGCAAACCCTGCCCTCCCCTTGGTGTCTCCACAGTAACTCAACCCTGTGCAGGCCAGAATACCTCGATTTTTAACACAATCTTTCAAGGCTATCTAAACTTTTTCAACTCTTTTTCAGCATCATACTATCGAAATCTGAAGCAAGCCTTAGGAGATATTCTTACCACAAAAAGAAAATGTTAAAAAATATATATATACTTTAGGAATTCTGTAGGAGATAAAATACAGAACGTCATATGAACAGGTCTGCTCCCACTACCAGTGATGGTCTGGCTTCACACTCAAAACAGAGCTGCTGAAGGGAGCAACTGTACTGAGAGTTTTCCTGTTAAACCCAGAGAAATCACAAAGCTAGGACTCAAACAGCTATTTTCTTTTCTGACCAGGACACAGATCCTTGTACCACCTACAGAAAGTCTTTTTATCTCCCTGCTCATCACTTCCCTGTGAGTAATGCAACGAGCATGTTGGACAGAAATAAGAGACCTCAGGTATTTGGGCATTAAATGGATGAGCATTGTGGAAAAAAAAGTGTATTGTGAGGGGAATGCATAATGCAAACAGGGATGAGATAAGAGATATCTGATTCACACAGATTATGCCTTTTGTGCCCAATATATGGGTGGCTAGCAGGTCACTGTGCAGGAATTACAAGTAATATAAGCGGGCATGAGGAAGCAATATTTTAACTTGAAAAGACTTGTAGAGGGATGAGAGGGAATTTGCATAAAACCAATACAGAGCAGATGGGAATGGACAAGCCTGTTGGTATCAAACACACGCCAAGGGAAAATTACAGAACAAGGAAGGTATTGTAGATGGCACTTCGGTATCCTAACCCTATATGAAACCAAGAAAACCTCTAAATCCACCAGGAGAATTGCCTGAAGGGTTTAGCAAAAGGCCCCAAGTTTCTGCTAGAAAAATATCACATTACTGGCAACAAAAAAGCCTTATTATGCTTTCCCACCTTTAACTACTTTAGAAGGCAAAATACCTATATATGAAAAAAAAACTTGAGGGTAAATGCAAAGGTTACTGCTGTACTAATGTGTGTTATCAACTTGCTATTTTTTCTAATTCTGTCTTGTGAACATGAGAAAAGGCAGTCAATGCCAGCAAATATTTGGGCAAGTTTATTGTCTTTAGCCATACACCAGACCTTAGGAAAAAAAAAAAAAAAGAGGGAAAGAAAAATAAAAGAAAAATTGCTCTGGATTCAAAGAAGATTGCAAAGAAAAATATATGTTATGTTGATAAGTATCAGTACTCTAGAATTATGACCAGTCCAAGGTGTTTTCAGAGGCATGTGTCAGAGGCGATGGTAAAAAGCAGAGAAATATGTAGGCAGAAGTGTGAAAGAAGTCTGGGCAGAGGTGTGAAAATAGTTTATAGTTTATTAAAAAAGAGGCAAGAACGCAGAAACTTTCTGAAGCTGCAGCTGCCCAACTGTGCCTTGCTTTGAGCAAGAGCTTCTGCTGAGGTCATTCTGGGAAGCTGGTGCCTCTCAAGTGCCATGTCCCCTTGGTGGGACCCTTGGCAGGAGGGATGGAGGTGTGTGGATCTATTTAAATGATTGTGTTTAGAAGAGAAATGTGCAGGTCACTCCCAATGCAATGGCAGACTAATTTTATTCCGTCTGTACTCTAGAGGAATCAAATGCTTGATGGATGGAGCCTAAGAAAATCCTAATTCAGGTGGAGAACTGTAAGGCAGTAACCCGTGAGTAATTTGTTATAGAGTGACTGGGTGCTGGGAAATGCTGGGGGAAAGAAGGAAACGGAAAGTTAGGAATTGAGTAAAGGACAGGCTGTGCTCCAGCAAGCACTCAGGAGTGGTTTTGACTGAATCCCTGTGATGATGCCACATCGACAAACCTCTTCTCCCATCTTACCCATGGTGGAAGAGAGGCCTGTGAAGCTCCAGGCATTGTGACACTCATTTTTCCAGTAACGCAGAGCTATGGAATAAAACTTCCAACAGAGAAGCAGCAAAAATGACCATGGGGGGGTTTAGTTAAGCAAAGATTTGGTGTTCATATGGCCTGAGAACTGATTTCTGAGGAACATTCCTCAATCGTTCCTGGCCCTGACACAATTATACAGATGTATTAGAGTGTAACCAAAACCTTTTAATACCGACACGGTAAGCTGAGACACCACTTGACAGTGCTGAGTTTCAGCCTGGCTGGACACAAAGGCTGAACATACCTCTGCAACTCAGCACCTGAAACCCAGAATTACATTTCTGCTGGATGACACTTCAGTGGTGACAGACATTAATAGCCCTGTTAAGCATAGATAACACAACGCCACTTCGGTGTCTCACTACGAGCCCTTGCTAGTAATGAGCTTTAAAGAAACAATGACTCACGGTAATATGAATTGTCACAAGATCTCACAGAGAAGTATATGAGACAGCTCGAGGATGGTGGCACACAGCCTGCCCCTGTACCCTGCAGCACACCTCTTCTCACGGCCAGATGAAGGCACAGATAATGCGACCAAGATGAACAGACAACTGCGTTCAAGTCCCATGAATCACACGGAGCCTTCCATCCCCCTTCCCAAACAATCCTGCCTCATTGCCAATAAAGTTTCAACGGTTTTTTGGCGCTGCCTCCCTTCCCAGCAACTGCCTCCCTGGATTTCTTCCCTTCTTCCTCCTGGATGCTGTGAGCCCAGCTCTGCCCTGCGCTCACAAGGCGCTTGTCACCAGCCATGTGCTCTGGTGGGACCTGACTCTTCAAGGTGGGAACGAATGGCAGGTAAAACTCTCCTCAGAATTAGACAAAGGGCAGCATTTTGTCTATGAAAGCGCCTTTGGAAAGCCCTCTGCTCACACACTTCCAAGTATTTCTGCCCCAAAGGCTGAATTTCCTAATTAAAACCAGGCATTTTCTTACCTGCAGCACCGAACACCTTGGCTCTGGAAACTCAGCCCGTCCTTGTGCAATCAGGGCTCAAGCCATGGCATCCAGGTGTGGCACAGAGCAGGGCTGGCTCCAGATCTGTGCATCAGCTCCACTGTGCAAACAGGTGAAAATACTCAGATCCTCACAAAGGAAGAAAATACTGGCAGCTTTTGTAAGGAATATTGTAAAGGATCTTACTGGGTGAACAGCAGCTTGGGAGCAATGTTTATGACAGAGCTATAAACTCTTGAACAAATTAAAAGGATTTACAAGAGTAATTCGAGTCTCAAGCCAAGCCTACTGAACGGCGGGAGAGGATTCTCCCAGGGTCAGGAAGAAATTATTAGCACTGCACTTGTGGAAGAGGTTTTAGTATCATTTCTTGCCCTACCTATTAAAAAAAAATTTGTCCTTTCAGTTATGGCAATGAGTGCACAGGAAGATCATTCCTTATCTCCTCAGTGCTTCACCTGCCTCTTTTTATAGACCCTTTGTTCTTGTTTCAGCTCACCTGTTACAAGAGGCCTTTTTTCCCCCCTCATTTTAATGACCCAACACTTCAGACTCCAGATTTTAACTCTATCTCAGAGATCTGAATTCAAAGCCTCCAGCCAAACTGTTTAAAGTTCAATGGGCTTGCATACATACTTTAAGCTAGAATTAGCATTTTTTTTATACCCGTGCTGCTTCCTGTCGATATTATTCCACTTGTTTCATCACTGGTGGACATGGATGAAAACCTCAACAACCAACCCGAGATCTGCAAAGATCTGCATTTGCTTCTTTGGCTTTAATATGGGTGCCCAAACTCCTGCTTTATTTGTAGAGATCTGTGCTACTGAGTGGTGATCAGTGAGAGCTTGATGAAACTACAAAAAATTTTTATTACAATGTGAAATTAAGGAATTATTTAAGATAAGAGGAGCAGAGAGGTATCTGAACACACTGCTGAAAGTAGTGGCATCAGCATCCACTGGTCTAAGGCAAAGTGCCCTGAGCTTTCCTTACTCAGGGTCTGAGCTAGGAGAATGGAAAACTTCTTTGGAATCCAACAGCAATGGAACCAGGAAGGAGGAGTTACCTAGCAGAAGTTGGTGGAAAATATTAGGATTGCCTAAAAGTATGGAAAATAATACTGAAGAACATAAGAGGTGACAATTGCGCTTTCTATGCATTTTTAACTCTCCTGTAAGTGTTCTATTGCTCCCCATTAATTCCCAGAGGATCACTCCAAGCCCCTTTCAGAGCCTGCAGTAGGTCAGGCATCACCATGTGGTGTTTCAGTCACAGGAACTTTTATCTGAATGTACACAGAAGGGCAAGGTACATGCTGGAGCTGCTCTGAGCACACAAACCATACAGGGCTCCTTTCCTACAAACCAGAAGGAAAACTACCAGCACACAAAGATTCTCTACACAATATTTTTCATGGGGGCCTTTCCACTGAAAAGCCCCTGCAATTCTTTCCCACTAATGCAGACTGGATAGTAAATGGAGAAAGATCTCTCCAGACACTTTCCCTTTAGATCTGAAAAGGAAACATTAATCAAGCAAAAGATGGGAAATTATGACACCTAGCTGCTAAAGTTCAGCTCCAGTGGCCAGCTCGGAGCTGATCACAGGGTACAGGTGACTATCCATCAAATGACCTATCATAACACACATTAAAATGTCTGGGTTAATCAGGACAGTAGCCAAGAACAATATTTTTCTGCTGACTTTCATAACAGCAGGTACAAAAGCGATCCCCTTGAAACACCGGTCTGCATTCACAACTAAATTTGATTAACTAAACAAAATTCCAAATGTGATTTAAACCAAATGATACCATCTCCTCCCTGCACACCAAGCACAGGATGGGAGATGCTTTGTACAAAGTAAAGAGGATATTAGAACTGCAGAGTTTTAGGTCTGAACTGGAAAATGCACCGAGATCTGAGCTTAACTCCTGGGTTGCTACCTGTAATAGCAACAAAAAGCAGAAAGTGAGATTGAAGGTTACTTTATCACCACCTGATAGTGAAGTGGAATCAGTTGTAAGTATGGGTATGATTACTTTGCAAAATACTTTAATGTGGATGAGGAAGACTATCTTTATGGGGCCATTATAAATTGCACCACTTACTCATTAGAAAAAGCCCAGTGTGACTTTGTGCTCTGCCCACGTCGAACTCGGCACGAGGAAATGATAAAACCCTTTTATTGCTACCAGTAAAGACACCTCACATCTGTGGGACTGCTTCCTCCTGAGGATCTCCGAGCCATTTCTCCCAAGCCTTGGTGATGACAGAGTGGCCCAAGAGGGCAGGGGTTTATCCTCAGCACCCTTAGGAGTGTCACAGAGCTGTGTGACTCAGGCACACACAGGATGTCATTAATCAGAGCCAGGTTAATCAGCCTGAGGCATTAATCAGAGCTCTGTGCTTGTCCCTGGTTCTCCCCAGTCCTGCACCAGGGGCTCCTCATCACTCCCACACCCAAAAGTGTTAACTGGGACCCATTGTGCATTGAGTGGCTCTGTGCCTGTGGGTGGAGTTTCCAGGGGGAAAATGGAAGTTTTTTTCAGTTTGCAGGTGAGTGGGCAGCACTGCCAGGGAGGACAGACACCAGACTGGTGTCACCAGCCCACAAGTGACTCACAGGTACTGACCCAGAGCCAGCACCACCAGGCCAGCTCAGCACCCAGATAGTCCTAAAGGAAGAGATTTTATTCATATTTTAATTTTGGGGGGGGAGGAAATTGTTCCTGTAGCAGAGCAAGTCAATGGGAATAATGAGTGTGGGCCTGAGCTCAGTGTCTGGAGCAGGTTTTTCAGGCACGTGCTTGAAGGTTTTACTGGAGGAAACCTAAAAATACCCTGTTTCAGTAAAAGTTATTTATAAGCACCTAGCTGGTAAGGATTTTTTCCTGCCAGCATGTGAACTAATTTATGATCTATAAAAGTAACAACTATAAGCACAATAAATTACTTATTTATTCTACAAAATCAAATCTCCTTATCAATGAGTACTCTCACTGCCACTGATGTATGCATTACTCCTGCTCTTTACTTGGAGTGGTTTTTTGGAAAGGATCATTATATAATTAAATGGCTGTGGACAGAGATGTGTGCTGAGTGCCACAGCAAGCCCTGGCAGAGGGACATTGCACTCAGTGGAAGGAAATTTCCCATCTTTGCATCAAAAAAGTAAAAAGAAAAATTTTTTAAAAATCTTTGTCAGGCCAGATGATGGATTGTTCTAAGATTACACAATGAAAGAAGAGCTGGGGATATATTGTATACAATGGCTTTGGTTCAGAGGAGTCTGCAGCAACAAGAGCAATAATGGAACTTTTAAGTTCTCTATCTGTAAACCAAGTGGAAAGCTGAGAAACCTTCCAGCTCAGATGGATAAACTGTTTACCTAAACAGAAAGAAACACCATTAATTCTCATAAATGGCAATACAGAGATGTACAAGCTGATGGTCCAGGATGTGGACAAGGACAAAGTGGCAGTGCCCATGCCCCAAAAACAGCTCCTGCAGCCCTGAGCAAACAGCCTGGGCTGGCTCCTGCTCCTCGGAGCCCAGCCATAGCTCCTGCAGCACAGCCTGATTTCCATGTCGTGATTTCCCCTGCAGAAACAGGATCTAGGTATGATTCATAATGAGACGTCCAAAGCCATTTTCAAAGATGCTCCAGATGGCACAGGCCGGGGCTGAGCCCGTGGGAGGCTGCAGAACCACAGGAGGGAAACAGGACACACACGGAGCCCCAGCCAGGTGCCTGTGCCAGCTCAGCCCTCGGCAGGGCTGCATCCTGTCCCCCAGCCCCACAGCACAGACACCAGCTGTGACCCAGAGCTCCCCAGATCTCCCCAGATCTCCCCAGATCTCCCCAGAGCTCCCCAGATCTCCCCAGAGCTCCCCAGAGCTCCCCAGAGCTCCCCAGATCTCCCCAGATCTCCCCAGATCTCCCCAGCCCCGCTCCCAGCTCCAGGAGAACCCATCCTGGGCTAACTGGGAGGAGGGAAGGGTGGTGGCTTTCTCTCCAGTTGCTCTGGAAGTGTCTGCATGGCATTAAGTACATTCATTTCTCTAGCACAGTTTTCCCATCTGGAAAGAGGCAAGGGGGGATAAGACTTAATTTTGTGAGTGTGTTAGAAAACATAACACTTTCATGTGTATCCAGTAATTTGAGATCCCGGGATAATAGTGCAGAGAATTATTATTATTATGACAGAAGGCATTTTTACTTCTAATGCAGAAAGAAAACAAATAGCAAGAGAGTGAGCTTGGAGATCTAACATTTATTTTATTTTTATTTTTAAACTTTCTAATTTTTCAATAATTGAGACCACAGATGTTCACTTCCATATGTGCAACAACCCAGTTCCAACCTCTCCTGAAGAGATTGCCAGGGAAGAAAGAATATACTAAGCAAAAACAAAGAAAAAAAATTTAAATAATAATAAAAAATACTGTTGATACTTCTGTAATTTGCAATGATTTTCTCAAGCCAGCCAGAATGAGGAGAAGCATTTGACAGTGTCTGGGCTCAAAGCCATAGACAGTATCCACTGCTTAGTGTTGTATAATTTACAAACTCCTGTTCTTTCAACAACTCCTCAGAAAATGAGATTGTTAAGTAAATATATAGCAGAAAAACAACTCAGGAGAACAGAGCAACTCCTTTATATCATTCGAAAGGTGGTGGCCTCTGTGAGAGAAAACCATTTTCTGCAGCCTGCCAGAGCTAGAAGAACATCAAACAAACCAAACAACATGAAAGCTATGAAAAAAATTTGCATGCCTTTTTGCACAGTAACCTCCTCTGTGGTGGTATGTGATACAGAGATAGGTCCTTACACGCATCTGCCATCCAGGGACACAGATTTCATCTGACTCCCCTGAGCTCTTATCACATTCCAAAAGAGACAGTAGTTGAGAAACATGTTGGAGAAAGGTGTGCTCGTGTGGTTGAAGCTGCTCACACTACTGGGCTACAACTTGCTGATTATTCTGGGGATTTTACTGATCAGCCAGGAAAGAGTTCCAAAATCAGTGGTCCAAAACCTGGCTCTTGGGGGTGAGAGTGGTCCCACCATCCCCAGGGAACGAGCCTGGAGTGGGACGAGTGCGTTACCTTTGCCACAGCTGGGTCAGGAAACTTAAGAAATTGCTCCTTTATTAAACATATTAGAGACTCAGCCTTGTTTGCCTACTGATATCCTTGAAGGAAGGGAATACAAAGATGAGGGTGTGAATGCTATCTGCTATATCACCACTTTCAGGCTGCTAGGACAGTTTTATTTGCTTTATAGTAATTCATTGCCAACTTCACACATAAAAGTTAAACACGCTTCTTAAATGATAACACTCAAAAGACAGTTTTCAGAAGGACAAAAAAAATACCCACCAGAACTCAAATCTCTACTTAAAAGGGGTTAGGTGGAGGTTACAGAAAAGTGTTCCCAGGTTTGTTTCTCCTTCCCAGGTTTATTTCTCCTGGCTGTTCCAGTAAATGGGGTGACCTTGGCCACCCAAGGGACACGAAAACCTGCACAGCTTTGCCTTAGCAGAGCCTGGGGTGGGATAAGCACCCCAAAAAAAGATGCAGGACTACCCAGAATCTCATCTCCCTCTCCCTGTGGGGCAGCTGTGGCCCCTGAGAGCTGTTCCTGTGCTCATCCCAAACCCCTCCCTGCTCCCCACTTGGCCCCACACAAGCACATGGTGGGAGCCTTAATGCCAGCAGGCTCCAGACCAGCCATTAAATGCTCTGTTTTCTCTAGTGGTGGCAAGAACAGCTTAAAAAAGCTTTGCTTAAATGGAGTTATGAAAATATCAGCCACTGATCCAGAAGTTCTCAACAATCTAGTGATGCAAGGTCACTCCTAATTGCCTCCATCTTTCCTATTCTCTCTCCAGAGAATAATTACCTCAAGAAACAAAGTCCTGGTTTATTTTACTAAGATCCAGAAATTCCCTGCTTTTATAACAACAAGCAACTCCCCTCTTCTTCCGCTTTGGACTAAGGAGAATATTACCACTGTCAGTTAAATGCAGGGGAACTGTTAACCCTTGGCATTCATGTGCTGAAAAAAATAAACTGCAGAAATAATCGCCTTGTGTTTAGAATTATCCAATACTCTTAAAACAATGGTTCGTTTTGCTTGTTTGTAAATGGAAAAAAACAAGACTGTGCTTCAAAAGCATTTATTCTGTACATTAGTCAGACTAAAACTCCCCTGGAATTGTTGTCTTAGAGCAAGGAACAGCATTTCAAACTTCCCTTTTGATTTTTCAAATTCAAAAGCAAGAGGGATTATGTTAGAGCAGCCTAAACACTCAGGTTTAGACAGCAGAGCTACGCCACTCAATCACTAGGCTGGGCTCATGAGAAATTTTAAAATGGGGTAGTAAGTAAAAAGTAGAATTTTAGATTTGGTTCTACAGTCCAGAGTTCTCATTTTTGTCATAAAATCATTATTACTGTCATATTGCAGATCTACAGTGTTAACTATTCAACTAAACTTTATATTGGGCCAAAGCAAATCTTACACAATCTTTTTAAGAACAGCTTGGGAACACCCTGCCAAGACAGCTCTCCCAGCAGAAAGGATCAGGGAATTGCTATGACTGGAAAAGCCTTCCAAGATCAGTGAGTCCAACCATTAACCCAGCACTAAACCATGTCCCCAAGTGCCACATCTACACGTGTTTTATATCCCTCCAGGGATGGTGATCCAGCCACTTCCCTGGACAGCCCCGTTCCAGTGATGACCTCTAGCAGCTCTTTGATCTGCTCAGCTGTGGTTCTGTGTCACTCCAGGAGTGGCTTTGCACCTCTGGTTCCAGCTTGGAGATTTGGAGAAAAAATTTGGATTTGGAGAAAAAGTGACAGAAAGCTATAAAAAAAGTTTTATAAGCATTTCTTACAGGGCCAGGAAATCCCAAAATCTCAGAAGAAACCTGTTGCTTCTCTTTGTTTGCTTCACTGTAATAGTGCTGAGCAGGGGCCTGAGAGACAGGTAAAAAGAAATCCTGAAATACCAGGAAAATCAAAGGGAGGGGTTTAACTGAGAGAGGTTTTTCCTGTTCCTTCTAATAAATTCAGTTGCAAATTAATTTATTCTTTTTCTCAGCTACTCAATTTGCAATGCAATTTTGCAGAGTCTGTGAGTTATTTCAGGTAGGCCACCATACTCTTAGTGGTCTGCCCAAAAAGAAACCAAAGTGAATCTTTGGAGCTTATTCATGGTCTAGACAAGTTTTCCATTCATAGAAGTCCCATGAGAAGCTTCAGAAATGAGGATTTGAAGGAAACAGATGCACTCTGATCAAAACCACGAGATCCTGAAGAAATCTTATTTTTATACATAAAATTATAATAAAAATAAAAGACTAAATTTCAAAAGCATAAATGAAAACAAAAACTCTTGTATTTCAGTCTGAAGGTATATATAAACAATAGATTATCTGCTTCTCATCTTAACATGAGTCGAGACAAATTCTGTTTCACAAGAGAAAAGGTAAGAGTTGATTTAAGAAAAAAAATACAAAGCAGAGCAATCCCCTCTGTGGTGTTCAGTGCCTTTTTGGTCAGTCCCTCTCCTTTTCTTAGCAGAATGAACAGACTGGAAGCTGTTACCCTGAATCACCACTGTTCTTTGGAATATTTTGTACCAAACATTGCTCTTATTTCCAGGAGGAGCTCTCTCTTGACATTACAAGCCCCTCTTCTGCCCCAGGCAGCTTTCTGGTTTCTGGGCTATGATGTTTTCTTCCCTTCTTTTCCCAATCTACTTAATAACATCCCTTCTGTAAATCCACTTGGCAATTCTGAAGCCTAATCACCATGGTATAAAAGTACTTTTAAGAGTAATTCCTCTATCCCCTGCCATCAGAGCAGACTATTTTCTGTTTAATGCCCAAGCACCTCTGTGCTGTGCCTCTCCAGTGTGTTCACTGATCCCAAGAGAATAATGGCACAACACAGCAGCACTGATATCACAAATTAGCTCTCCCCCAGGTGAGGAAGAGGAGGGTTCATTATGTTGGTCACCAACCACTGCAGCCAGCTGTTCATGACAGCTTCTATTAACAGTAACCTTCTATATTCTTTTGCTTATGACTTTCTAACAACGCCTCTTTCTAAGGTAACACCTTCCATGTGTAACCTGAAGCCAGAGAAACATATTTCCAAATTAATTTGATAACAGATTTCATCAACTGATTAGCAGGTTGGACAACAATTTTAAAAACCTTTGGCATCATGTGTCTGGAAGAAGTGGTGTAAGGTCAAGATTTGGAAGATGGGGTTGTGTACATTGCTACAATGGGAGATCAGAGAAGATTGTTAAGAAGTTGCATGAGTGGGACAATGAACATGAAAATTTATGAGCTTGGCAGAGATATTAATGATTTTAGGAGTGCAACATCCAGTAAGACAGGCAAGAATTAAGTTTAGACTGGAAGACTACAGAGCACACATATGCACAGAAAATCTGACAGGACCTGCAGGAGAGAAGGAACTTGGTCCCTTGGACCAACCTCACTTTTCAGCCTCAAAAGCCCCTTCAAGTCCACAGTGATGACATCTCCCTATACAAAATTACTGGGGGGAAGCATGCAATTATCCATTAGCACGGATAGTATGGATCTGCTGAACTGGCTGTGCTGTTTTCTGCAGATATAATGCTCTTTTTCAAAAATGAATGGTTTTGGTTTTTTTTCTCACAGCCAGATGTACTGCTCTGATATCATGGAGAATATTTCTACTGCCTGAGTTTGGGACAGGAGACCTGTGTAGGTAGAAAATGCCTAAAGTGCTTTAAACACTTCTACCCCAAAGTCCAACTGATTTACAAGGACCGATGGGGTGGTGACAACCCAGTTTTTTGGCACAGTAGGTGCCCATCTCTCTCAACATGCAGGGAAATTGCTGTTCACAGAAATTTCCATCGTGCTGGGATGGCCTCACATATGTTGCAGCACCACAAGCACTGTTATTTCCAGAGAATAGTTTTTTCCCCATATATTGAGCAAGATTATGACCCAGAGTGAGTCAGCAGCTGGAAGTGTGATAGGGACGCTCCCAAGGACACCCTGGATCGAGGCAAAGGTTAGTGGAATAGACCTACATTGTCATTCCCATCTGAGACAAGGGTTTTATCTGTGTAAACCACATCTTATTGCTCCCCATTAACAGCATCACCACTCTGGTTGGAAATAATTTCATAATATCTACAGATAACGCAAACACTGGCACACCTTTCCCAGGAACATCACCTTCCTGGAGGTGGTTGCATTTTCCTTGCCAGATGAGCAAATTCAAGTGTCTGCAGCAAAGCTGATTGCCTCAGTGCAAATTAACCCCACCAAGTTGGCAACGTCTGTCCAACCTGCATTTGGAAATTATTATTGTATTATTAACAAACACAAAGGTCGAAAAATTCGTTTAGATAAGTCTGCTCTTCTGGGTTAGTCAATCTTCAAGCCAGGAAACACCATCACTGGTCTAATGGTCTTTTATGATTTCCTAAGAGACACTCTTATCACAGTTATAGTTTGTGAAAGACAGTGGACTTTCTACCCTCTGATATAAAAAGGATAATGTTTATTTTTGAGGTGCAAACCTCAGCCTGTTTAAGCTAGGTGGAAGCAGCACATCATCTGCCCATCTACTTTTTTCCTATTGTTTGAATTTTGGAAGCATGTATTAAGCTTTTCTTAATGAATATAAGAAAGTTTCTGCACTTTGTGTGACCCTGCTGAACTCTGCAACACTGACTTCTCAACACCCCTGCTGAAAAAAAGCCACTAAATCTTACAAACTATCTCTTTGTTGTCTCTCGCTTTTTCCCAGCCCCTCCTTCCAATCTTACCCAGCCAGTTGAGCTGCACTTTTCACCTCCTCTGTTGACATGAAACGAAGTAATCACATTTATTTGAATATTCACTACAGATCTTGTCATCATCTCAGTTTATTAGCCAAGAAGATAGTGTTTCAAGAGCAAGTCTTAAAACTTTACAACATGGATCCACTCACTCGCTAAAAGCAAAATAAGTGAATTAAAACCTCAATTCATAAAGCAAATAAATGTCATGTAGACACACCGCTGAAATCAAGCCATGAAAGCTAATGAGCCTGCAAAACAGAAGGACAGAGCTTGGAAAAGGTCCTAAAGGCACCTCCAAAGAACCCCAGGTAGCTCTGCAAGGATGCAGCCACAGCCTGCAGAGCTTGGTTCGCTCACCCACCACAGGGAAATGGGGAAATCCACAGGCATGAAAGAGAGCACTTCCAGCCACGGGCAAAAAAGCTTGGGAAATATATGGAACCTGTGTATTTAAGTACACATGGATGTAAAAAAGAAAAACAAATGCAAAGAAATAGGTGCAGCTTTTGGGGTGCAGCGAGGGCTGTGCTGTGGTTTACAAATGTTCTGTTTCCACTGCCATGTTACTGATATTGGGATGTAAAAATTGCTGCACTTGCCAAAAACAAGAGACAGATACAGAACTTTAATGCTTCCCTTGTTGTACAGGCAAAATACATAATACACATGTTAGACATAGTACAGTCTGAAACTGTGGACTTTAATTTCTACAAATAATTTACGATCTACATAGGAAATGATGGACCCTATCTTTGGGTGAAATATTGCTAACTCTGGCAGCCCCATTCAATGGCACATCTGCACTGAATGAAGATTACCCCTGAGAGAAGAGAGGATTTAAAGCAAGCAAGAGAAAACCAAATTTTAAGCACCTTTGGAAGTGCACAGGGTCGTGACCTTGATTTGTATCTGTTCTGAGGACAGAGGAGTCAGTCTTTAAGTCTGTCACTAAAGCACTTTCCTCAATTTTTAAATTTACTGGGCACTTGTTAAGATAAGGACAGGGAGCATGATGAGAGGCAGGGCCCATTCCCCTAATAAAAGAAGTGAGAGTGTCCTTCCAGCTGCTCTCTCTGTAATATTTACATAAGATCTGAGCAGAATTCGAATCTACAAGATCATTTCAGGAGTTTCCAAGTGATTTTGGGGCCAAAACAACACTTTTAAATAAGACTGCTGGAATCAGGCCTCCAAGACCCAGACACGATTGAAGATTAGGGATGCTGTGCACCCTCACAGAAAGAGGAAAAAAATTAAAGACCTGTTGACAGATGATTTTGGAAAGAAGATATTGTTTCTCTCCTAGAAAAATGGCACTGAAAACAGATTTTAAAAATTGTTTGAACTTCTGTATCTTGTTGAAGTCTACAGCCCATGATGAAACTCCAGTTCTGTCTTGCTGTTCTAAAAATCTGCCCTGAAAATGCTGGTCTGAAACTGCACATGATGGACCACATAAATTGTTTGTCTCTTATAAAAACTCAAAAGGTTTTCCAGTTTCATCTTTTGGGGTTTTAATCTTTTAAAAGCATGTTCAGATTATACTCATTTGATTTTAGTGAGATTGGGCTCTGAAATAAATGGGCTGTGCACACACACTAACACATGTGGAATTCTTTTTCAGTAATCCTCAAAGAGGCTTTTGATTTTACTTCTGATTCATCAAAAAAGAAAACAAAAAAAAAAAAAAAGAAAACAAAAAAAAAGTAGCAAAAAAAAAAGCTCCAGTGAGAAAGTGAGATGTGCACAGGGATTTAGATGGCTCCAGGGTCACCACATACATTTACATAGGAAACACATGGCTATGGGAAAACGCTCCACTTGGCTGTAAAATGGGTTCCTTGAGGTGTTTTTGCAGAATCTGACTCCCAGACAGATAAAAATCCCGAGAATCAAAGGCCAGTTGGAGAGAAATGGAATCTGAATTAATAATCAGCTCATCAGCAGCTTGACCCTATCCCAGAGGCAAATCCACCCCCTCAGCTCTGGGGACTGACCCCAGCAGAGTCAGCAGGGGCTGGGGGCACCCAAGGGAAAATCCTCATCCACCTTCCAGCACTGTGGTCACCTCTGAGGATGAAGAAGAGGCAAAATGGGCTTAGGGGCAGCAATCACCAAATCACAGGGCAGGTCTGTGTCCTCCTCCAGGAGGAAGCCTTCAGCAGATGCACAGAACAGGCAGGAATGGGAGGAGCTGGAGAAGGAATTCCTGCTCCTGCACAAGTCTCAGTCTCACCTGGAGCTGTGAGAGGGGCCTTGCATGGTGCTGGGGACACTCTCATCCCACAGCTCTGGGACAGCAGGACATCTCCTGTGCCCCAGTGCTGAGCTGTGCCCTGCCCATGCTGCCATTCACCCCCGAGAATAAGGGGAAACCTGCAGGTCCTGAAAGTCTTTTATGAGAGGAGAACAAGCCTGAAATGCAACAGCTTTTTTGGTGAAGGAAGCTTCACGTGACTCATCCATCACAAGCTTTATTATTGCTTCAGACCCTACTGCAGGTTTACAACCAGATGTTTTAGGGACCTCGCATTTTCCCCGTGAAATATTCCCTGCACCGTGTTTAGAGCTGACAGGCAGGTGGTTGTAAAGTCAGCCATAACAGTCAGGCCTGGCAAGTTTTGCCTCAACACGATAAAAACAGTCCATTATTAGTATTTTGTGATTAATGATTGTATATTATAAACATATATTAATAAGTATAATATACTCTCAGTATTTTATTGCTGCTTTTATGATGCGACAGGCAAAGCTATGAGAGCGTATTTAATGCACTCACACCCATATTGTGTGTGTAATTTACACAAACTGTAGAGATGGCTTAAAATGCATCTAAAAAGGACACAATCAAGGTTGGTAGGACTCCAATGGAACCCAAATTTTTCCTTATGGTTACATCTTCCTGCAGGAAGATTTTTGCATTCTTCATAATCTCTAAATTTCTGCGATTTAGCACAGCTGAGGAAGATAAAATTAGGTAATGAAATAGTGTTGGAAATGTAGCCTTGTGTAAAACTCCGCAAACTTTGAAAATATTATTGCAGTCTAATGCAGGGGAGAAAGGGAAACGCTGTGAGGTATTAGAATAAGTGTCTTGTCCCAAGAGTAGAACCACCAGAATTAAAAATTGCTCCAAGTTCCTCAAGGTGCTCATTTTGCTGAGCTCAGACACAGATGCAGCATTTGGCAACCTGCACTCGCTTGACTGGCCACCACCTGCAGCCAAGATAAAGCAGCAAACAGGTAGATTGCATCAACCAACCCCTCCCTATTAATTATCAACTCCCCTGGCCCTCAGCCAGGTGTCCTGCAGGAGGGGAGGTGCACCCATGGTCTCTGGAGGGTGTTGGCTCTGAGGCTCCTCAGGAGGAGTGCTACCAGCTCCTTCTGCCTCCACAGCACCTCTCTGAGCAAGGACCAGCTCTCAGACAGGCTCCTCAAGCTGTTTTGTCCAGCACTTTTTGCCTTTTACTTCCCCCAACTGTTGCACTTAAATAAAAATTACCCTTCCCCAGTATGTCAAAATACATTGTCATAATTCATTGACACGCTGTTAAAAGAAAAATGTGTTTCAAACATCCGGATAAATGCACCCTGGGCAACTGCATTTGTTAGCAGCAATTGGCAGGGGCAAATTCCTGACTGTAGGAGGAGCAGACACGTCCACAAATAAATAGGCTTCTGGGTCAAATTCCCTGAGCTGCAGAAATCTTTCTTTGTGTGTCATATTGAGGTTTCTCCTACTCAAATATAGGTGTACAGTTAAGAAAGCAAGAAAATTTGAGGGTAAAGTATAAAAATTAAAAAAAAAAAAGGAAATAGAGGGTGCTGTGGAAGCCCTTACTCAGATTGAGACTAAGTAATTTAGAGAGACTTTAACTTAGAGAGGGCTTGCCCAAAAATAAAGATGATGTGAGTTCAGAGGCCACAACCTATATGCCACAATAAAACAAGGCGGTCTACTAATAAATGCTAACAAATTGAACTTTCTTTATTTATATTAAGCATTTTAGAATTTGTCTGCCTTTTAAAGGCAGTGTTTTTCATCAGTGGAGTGGAACAGTTCACATGTGGATCATGGATCCGGGCTCTGGGGTTGTTGTGCGAGGTGTGCCCTTCACTCAGCCGTGCTCGTGCCAGCAGCAGCTCCCAAGCTCAGCCCCAGCATGGCAAACTCACCCTCACTAGAGAATCAGAGCATTCCAAATGATGAAAAAGTTGTTCATATAAACTGATCTCTGACACATTTGCCTTCAAAAGGAGGCATAGACCCCCTTCTTATGCGGCCTGTTCTCTCTAAGAACTTATATTTCAATCAATTTTCACATTATGAATTCAGTCAATCACGCAAAAACCCCAAGCCCTCAATGCATTCTTTGATTGCAGATGAAAAAACATGTGTACAAGAGCCACATTTTCACATGTAAGCTTCCTTCAGTGGGATTTATTTCTCCAGCCAGCACGAGCTGACTTGGCCAGTGCTCTGACCCCGGCAGCTCTGGGTTACCGTCCCTGCAGGAGTCGGATACTCAGCTCTGCTAAAAAACATCACGTGGAAGAACTTGGTGGCAACTTCTGAAAACTTGAGCTCGAGGGACTTGTGCTAGAGCATGCAAAGGAGATGGGGGATAGGGTTTTTTTAATCTTATAACTCCTGTAAAATATGTTTAGAATCATATAGGAGCATCTCATTTGTTTCCAAAGGTGATTATCCAGGTCAGTGGAGAAATTCTGTGTTCAGCTGGTGAGGATGAGCTTGCACAAATTATACCCAGCTTTAATACAAATGCAAAAAAAAAAGCTTTTGGGTTTGTTTTTTCTTTTTTTTCTTTAATAGGTAGGTAATTCCTCTCCAATCCACTTGGACTAACATGATTTGGAGCAATTTTCTACTGAATTGGTTGTATTCAACAAGACTGCCTTGTTAGTGACTAGAGAAAATCTGAGTAAAAATTAAATAATTAGTATTAAATTAATTAGTACAGCTTGGATTTTAGAGTAAAATCTTTGGGACTGGGACCCTCTGGTGCTGCAGGTTTGGTCATTTCTTTGCTCAGCAGTGCATCTGCCACCCTCACAAGTGACAACAGCCTCTGGATGAAGGTGTATCCCTCCTGCTTCTTTCTGACACAATCAGCACATATTTAACATTATGACACCCCAAAAGCAGCCTCCTTCTTCATCCAGCTCACCTCAGAGACATGTTGGCTTCAAAGCACAGATGGGTCATTAACATATGACTGTTGTTGGGCATAAATAACCCAAAAAATACCTAACACAGCTGGAGTCGAGCACATTCTGAAACACTGAAAACAAAAGAGGCAAACTTATCCACCTCATAATTTCTGCAGTCAATGGGAGCTGCTGAGCAGCACTGAGAATTGAGCTGCCTGCTCAGACACAGAAAAATAGAGTTTATAAACCTAACACCCTTAGGTAGAAAGCTTGAAACTGGTCATTTTAATCTCTCTGCATTCTGTTTCTTTCACTGTTACACATTTAAATACTGCAAATGCTAATGAACACTTTGATGCTGGGAAATAATATATCTGTGAAGTGCCTTGGAAACATCAGCTGGAAGATGCTGTAAGAGAGCAAAGCTCTCATTCACCACGGAGAGAATTCCAAATTCTAGTCAATTTTCCCAGTCACGACATTTTGGGCAAAGTGCCAGTGGAAAACATTTTGTGCCATCCCAAATCACTTTTCCCTGGGGTGGTTTTAACACAGCAGCAGCCTTAAGCTCTTCACAAAGTGAAGGCTTGCCTTATTTCCTGCACAGTCTGTGACCCACCCAGCTGAGCAGTTTGCTGTTCCCCTCTAAGTGACAATCAGCAGCCTCCAGGGAGCAGCTGGAATTCCAGTGCAACCCCTCCTGGTCCAGGTGCAGGAACCCATCCCACCACAAAACTCGACAGAAAGTCCTGTAATAAATAACATTTCCTGACTGCAACCTGGGCATCATCTGGGGAGAACAGTATGAAGTCACAGAGGTAGTATAACCTCTAAGATGTGGGAAATATTGATAAGGACCATATTTCTTCATCACATAAAAAAAAAATATATATAAATCCCAACAAGAGGTACATCATCAGTTAACCAGATAACCACAGACAAAGGTAAAAAGTGAAAAGCTCCAAAAACCCCACTGTTTTCTATACATTGTAGAGAGACACGTGTGTAACATCAGAGGTCAGTTTGTCATGGCTCAGAAGAAGCTCCATCAAACACACATTTTATTTCCTTAGCAGTTTGTTGACATTGACTATTTCTGCCTCAATTAAGTGGCTGACCAGACGGTTTTGCCAAAGAGATGGGCAGTGGATGGGAATGAACTCTGACCCATTTAAATTAAGTCTAATATTTATTGTTCCAGGCCAACAATGGTCTGGGGAAGCAGTGCCTTTGACCTGCTGGGTACATACAATCATATACATAAAGGAACTACACAAAAAAGAGCCTGGATTGTTTAAAAGATAAGCCAGTTCCTCTGAGGTTAGGGATTCATATCATGGAAGATTAAATCTTTGATAGATTTTGTCTATAGATAGGAAAATAAAATTAGTGAAGAATAAATATAAATAAGAATAAAATAATAAATATAAATTATAATTATAAATTAGACTCAGTAAGGGTAATTATGAAGCTATATGCATTTTTTAATCGGTTCTTCAATAGGGAAAATTAATTTGGCCTTGATCCCACCTTTATTTTACTATTCAATTCCTACCAAGAGCATTTACAAGAAATGTAAATGCTTTTTTCTTTGGTTAAACAGGCAATAAAATTGGCATTTTCATGCACGTACACTGAACCTGGTGCAGGGCTTTGCTTGCTGGGAAAACCCTCTTAATTGCTGGATGCAAACAGGTAATGCTGGACACAAACAGCAGAATCCCAAGTCTGACACTGGTCTGAAAGGGCTTTTTTCTCCTCTTTGAACTGCAACAACATGCTGTGAGCCATAAGGCAAACTGCAGAGAACCTATAATGCTATATTAAATCTTTCCAATGCTGCATTTCTCATGGTCACAATAAGCTTGATAAGATTAGAAAATAAATCGGCCTGTGGTACCTGTGCACCATCAAAGAACACAAAATGGCACCGCTGTACATTGGCCCTAAAAAATATTAAATAAATTCTGCTGGCCTAATTTTTTTAATGTTCTCATAGTTGGCATTATATATGTATACACACAGAGGCACATTTTTCACCTATTTAACCAGTAATAACTTTTATCACCACAATTTTGCTATTGATTGTTTTTCTAACAGTGAAATGCATCACAAACAGAAATGAATGAAGCTGTCGGGAAGAAAGTTCCATGGTAGCTTTACTGTCAGTTCCCATCATAAATAACCATGACATCACATGAGTCTTATCTACGGGTTGCTCTTACTGATCAATGGCATCACTCTAGTAGTGTAAATAGCTTCTAATGTCCCATCTTCCACCTTCAAATAGATTCTGATTATTTATGATGGCTGTTAGGTTACAAGTCTGAGCTGCGGTTTGGATTTATTTTCTACTTACAGCTGCTGTGGATTTCAAGTTAGATAGGATTATTTTTTAGTTTAGATGATGAAATGGGATAGACTTGTCATGGAGCCTAGAAAAGCCTTCATCTCATTTGCTCTCTGTAGCAATTTGACTGTGAATCCAAAGACCTTAAAGGCTTTTCATTAAATAATTCAAAATGTTAAAACAGAGAGTGCTGGTTACTTTTGCCAGGTTCAGAGCAGCCTAATCAATTTACAGTTAAAAAGAAAAGGAATAATATTTTTCCTTGTTACTAAACTACAAAGGAGTTTCATTATGTGCGGAACTGTATAACACAGCCTTACAAAATTGTCACAAAAATATAACAGCCAACAGAAAAATCTGCTTGTCAGCTTTTCCCATGGTGATCATGAAAAAACTAATGATGTTTTACTCACTCACTCAACAAAAACTATTCACCCCCAGGCTAGTCGATATTTGGAAGGATGATATAATCTCTATATTTCTTATGATAATGAAAGCCATGTCTGCCTGAATACAGAGCTCTAGACATTTATTATTTTTAATATCTATTGCATTCTCATACCCCCAGAATGGATCTTGTAATTGAGAGCTGGGACACACAGAACAACAGCACATTAAGAAATAAATGCACATAGGTTCCCACTTGCCACAACAGATTGGGGGGGCGGGGTGGGGGTCAATGGCATGTTAACTAATTCATTATTTAAATTTCCAGAGTCAAGTTCCTCTCTTGCATTACATTTAGCAAGTGCACCAAGTTGAGGGGCATCCTTAGAGAAGGGGTCATTTTTTCACACCACCAACAATAATTAATATATGGTTAGCGTTGTCCAGCACATTGCTCTAAAGAAAACACCTCAATGACACTGAGGGGAAAATCAATAAGGATAAAAATGCAGCAGTGATAAATATTCTGCTACTCTTATCCTTTGGTGACCTTCTGAGGGGCTTCAGATTTAAAGACTCATCCCACTGCAGTCTTTTATTCCCCTCTTTACCATAATTCATCAGTTAATACGTAACTCTGAGCTGATTACAAGTTATCTGTAAATGTCTTTCGTGCAACAGCAGCACACAAACCCCTCAGTGGAACAAACCTTGCACATTTTTTTTGGCTCTCCTTATGGCAATTCAGTTGCTAATGATAAAAAACTCGTGATGGTATTCAGTGTGATAACTTGACAATGCAAAGATCTTTGGGTTCGGCCTGAAAGAATCCAAAACACGCTCCAATCTTTGTATCTGGGTGACGAGCACTTATTTTTCCATCCAGTATTTCCTCCTTAAGATTGTTCTGTTTGGTGAAGAGCTGTTGTGCCCGGAACAGCGCACACCTCCGAGCGCTGCCTTGCCTCGATTAAAGAGTAACCACAGCACCAGAGGTCACCTGGAAATGGAAAGTCTTTAAAACATGCCAGAAAAATCACTGGGCCAGAGGCTTTCAAAAGACAGTTTAGTAATTAGTAATAAAACCCCGATGGCACTTTTCCAGTCTCTGCTATTGTTTGAGCTCACAGAAGTACGTGGCATCGTTTTGGCGCGTCCCCTCTCCCACCCGTGGCAGACTTTCCCTTTTTTTTCCTTTCCCAACGCGATAATCTGTTTCTTATGCCTTAGGTGAAGTTAAAACCTCGGCGGGGAGAAGGAGGGAATGTGGCTGCTGGGTGCTGACAATGGCTGTTTTGTCACCCAGGCGCTGGTGGCCATCGGGAAGCGTGGACAAGTCCAGCCACTTGATGCCAGGGTGGATGATTTATTGCCTGAGTGTCTTCGGTGGCAATTGGACCCCTTCCCGCTGTCACTCACGCCTTGCAAAGATTTGGTCCTAAAGAAGAGGTTCCCCCCTGGTCTAAAGAGATTACAATGCTTGTCATAAAGTGTCTTTTAGTGGAGGGAAATGGGTATGAAAATGGGTAAAGAAAGGAAACAATTGGAAGAGGAGAGAAGATGGATGTTCTGTAACCTTTTCTCAGAGACCCATTTCTCCTTCTTTTTCTCCTGTCTTTAGCAGGTTTTTGTTTTGGCTGATGACAATGCGTAATAGCCTGATAAATTGATTTTGTGAGTCCCCTTTCTCATCTCTTGAGAAGACACTAACTCGTTGGGACTTCAGAGGGCTCTCAGAGGCAGGAGACAACAATTAGTTTGTTGGGGATGTCAGAAAGGAGCTTCAAAGTTTTGCCAGGAAAAATCCTTTCTGACAGATCAGTGCTGACAACGTTGGCAGCTGCTAGGAAAAGTGGAGCTGGAAACTCCCTCTGACTCTCAGGAGCAGGGAAAAATTGCAGGACATTAACTCTGTACAGTGGGTTGGGCACTGGTGCTGTTGCTTTTCACTGAAGCATGTATGGCAATGACTAAAGCTTTCCACAGGATGAAAGAAGATTAAGAAACATTTAAAAACAAAATTTTTCTAGTTTTTTGGGGGTTTTTGTTTTGTTTTTTTACAAAACCTTAATGCATAACCTTTAAAAATTTTCACAAAATCAAGAAAGCACACCATAGCAAGATGTGTGTCTACAGAGCTGAAATGGGTGGTCTTGATACTTTTAAAAACTCATCCTAGAAATACTGGTCTATGTTTTAAAAATGAAACTTCAAGATGATAATTTTTTTTTGCCTCTTGAAAAACCAAGAAAATCCTTCATGACTTTCTGAAAGCACTCACACACCAAAACCAGTTGCATCAAGGTATGTCTGTGTGCCTCCCAGTACAGGAAAATTTGCAGAAGAGCTCTGCTTATAAAACCTCCTGAATTCAGCAAATCTTGGATTTATAAGTTTATTTTTATTAGAAATAAAAATATCAGCCATTTCCTTAAGGGAGAAGCGCTGGTCAGCCCAGGCTTGCTGAAAAGAAGCCACTAGAAGCAGTTTGTTGACATCCAGAGGAAAGCTGTGTTTCACAGGTTTTGGGGAGGAGGATCTGACACCGAAACCTGGCAAAGGCTTTGTGAACTTCCACAAAAGAAGCTGGGGACAATTAGTCTCTATTAAATTGATAGGGTCACGTTACACAATACAACTGCATTCCGGGAGAAGGGCACTGCACGTGTTGATCTGGGCTCTGGCACATCTGGTGGCTCCCTTATGTTGTCAGACACAAATATTTATGTTTTATTTCACCACAGTTAATATGGATTTTTGCTGTTAAGTGGAAGATGCCTAATCTTGTGTTTCTTGGTAAATTTTCACATAAACACATGCTCTCCCCAGGCTCTCTTGTGCCATGATTTTACTGGAGATCTCAGAGAAGCATAAGTAGCTTCTCTTGAAAATTTTCCAGGAAACATAAACTTTCAACACAATTAGACTTACATGCTAAATCAATATAAAATTATTTTATAAACTTTAGAAATCTTTTATTTCTATCATCCTATACCATACCTATATTTGATACAGGCTGGTACCTACACACCTTATTGCTTCCTCTATTTCCTTGATAAACTGCAGTGAGCTGGGATTAAACCACATCCTGTCAGAGCTGATCCTGCACAAAGAAAGCTTCCACTGAACAGAACTGATTTGAAAAGGAAGAGGAGGGATGAAGTGTATCGATAAGGAACTAAACCAGACCTCTCAAACCCAGGAGAAAAGGGCACGTTGTACATTCGGTAGTTACAGCCAGTTTCATGAGAGTATAAATTGGTTTTGCTGAAAATATCTTCAGGTGCATTAATGCTGTGCTAAAGACACAGCACTGAAGTAATAATTGCACAGTCATTTGCTGGCTTTTAAAATCACATCAGTCCCAATAATATCAGCCAGGGTTACACATCCTGCTAGAAGCAGTCTATTAATATCACACACAAAAAAGGTTCAACAGATCTCGACTAAAGAAAGGTGAGACAAGTCTGGTTTGAGGGCTGCAGACAAAGTCAGGCCCAGCAGACATTTCTCAGTCCATTTCCTGTTTCCAGCTGTTGCTGGGAGGTGAAAGAGAATCAGGGTATGTGGGAAAAAATGCCCTTCGAGTGGGAGAGAAAATATGTTTTTTTCTTTCAAAGATACACTAGAACTCAATCAGGCTATTAATCAAACAGATAAAACTGGCACTTCAGTCCCTGCCGCTAACAGAACTCTGTGCAGTAACAAAACCTTCTCAACACACCAGGAGACTCTTAAAATTCAAGCACTCTCAAACTTAGCAGCACCCCTGAGAGCCACAAATTGAGAGAAATTAATTCTGTGCCTCTGCACCCCTCATTACCAGGAGAGCTGAAGTAGGTCAAATGCAAGTTAATCTCTTAAATTCCACTTTTGTACACGGATGTTAATGCAGCCATTACTTTTGCACTGGCAAATGTCTCCAGGCTAAAGTGCAGAACTTTAATAAACCATAACATGTTGGTATTGAATATAATTCCAGGTAAATGCCTGAATTTATTTTTTTTAAACATTTTAGTGTTGTCCCCTAAAATGCCCACCTCATGCATCACTGTAACAAGCATATCTGAAAGGTTTAGCTGCACCTAAAAGACTATTTATGATAAACATTTCATTCTTTTGGAATTAATAAATGTGCATGAATGTTAAAACAACTCATTTTTTCATGTCAAACATGAGACAGCAGTGCCAAACAGGATGGTGTGCCAAAGACGATGCCAGGAGAGAGGCAAATGTGTTTTAAAGGAAACAAGCCCCTGCTGAATGGTGCAATAACCCTCTTCACACAGCAATGCCTATGTCAAGAGATGTCTAGCAAAATTCAAATGTTCCAGCCCTCATTTCAGTACACATTTTACAAAGGTGATCAGACCCATCAACACTGTATATATATATATTTTTTTTTTTATATACTGGTGCAGCAGTCCTGAGAGCCCAGCTTTTAAACTGCTTTCCTGAGGAGCACCATTGTGGGTGGAAAGGTGTTACAAGGCAAAACTGCCTTGCTCTGGAGTCGTGGTCTCAGCCTGTATAAATTAATCACATCATAATATTAATACAAGGTATCATGTTCATCTCAGAGAGTTACTCCAATAGAATTGTGATTTTTAGGTCATATGCTCCATCAGACCTTGCACACAACTCCTGCTGATGCCAAAGGGAATTGTATGGATGGGAAGAGCCTGTTAGATTTTCTACAATCTAATTCTCCAGCTAATTCATTCCTGGGTGCTGTCCCTACAGACAGCAGCAATTCCATGAAGAACAATATATTCCTGTCCTAAACATTCCAGATTTACATTATAAACCTTGGAGAGAGTCACATATCTTCAGGTCAAAGCCATACCTCAGTATGGGCTGGCCATTGCACATTTCTCCCTGCTCCTAATGCATCTGCAGAAAACCCTGTTAGTCAGAAATTTCAGCCAACAATCTCCAGTGGCAGCCTAAATTCAGTAGCTGTCTACAGATGGTGGAGAACTTACAAAAATAGTCAACCAGCAAAACTTCTTTAGTTGAAGAAAATGAACAAGTCCATTGCCAAAAAAACAACCAACCAACCAACCAGAAGCTACTAGAGAGGATTTTTATATTGTGATAAATACTGGTAGCTTTTTGAAATATTGTTTAATGGCTGCAATAATATAATGCTGAAAATCTGCTTCTACATACAGCATGGGGAGTCATGGATTTATTGCCATGATCATGTGTTAGACAGTTGTGTTGATTCCTCCATATCTTTAGAAGTAATAATGACAATTTTTGGAGGTAATAAAATTTCCCGTGTCTCTCGCATTAATGCGTTTCTATCACTAACTTCTTAGACACATTTGGAAACAATCAAGTTCTTATTTTAAGGAGCCTTAAGATAAGGTATCTGTGAGCTCTGCACTTGGGGTAATTGATCACATTTGTTTCCTGTACGAAGGTTGGACTCCTCTTTCCCTTAAACTTGGCATGTTTCTCATTACCCTGTGCCTTGTTAGCCCGGTAGAAACGTTCTGCCGTGGTGAGTGGAAACAGGACAATGCTATTACAGACCACATCTAATCAGGGATGGCAGCCCTTCCCCATCCCAGCATCCCAGAATCTGCTCCACAGAGCCCTTGGAGGGAAGCAGGGACGTGCTGCTCTCCTGGCCACTCCAGCAGCACTCCTGGACTCCAGGCTGGAGTCCTGCCTGGTGCTTCTGCTCCAGGAAGGGACCACAAGCTCCAGAAGAAGATTGGAAGTGCACTCGGTCTGTTTTCCCTTCTGATGATAAATTCTCAGCTTTAAATTCAGGAAGCATCTTTGCCTTAGCTGTGAAAAGCCACGTGGTAGCACTTGTCTGTGAGGGGGTTTTTAATTTCACAATACAACAGGGTTTACTTAAAAACACCCCTGTTATTCACAGAGCATTACAAAAAAAAAAAAAAAAAAAGCCATTAAACTTACTCACAGCAAAAGAAAAAAAATGTGGGTTTCTTTCATGGTCTGTCTTTACATTGGGTTTATTATGTTGGAGTGGATCATGCACTGCATGGCACTGCATCTACTTTTACCAGCAGAGAATTTGTCCTCATTTATTTTGATTGAAAAACTGCTGTTATGTTACATTGTAAACGGACTGGTCCTGTTGCATGAAAAATGTGCAGCGCTGTATTTTTAATTTCCTCTTCTTTGCATTCCTTCTCCCCCTTTCCTACCAACAGTCAGAACAAGAGAACTTGAGCATTTACCAGAAAGACAGAGAAGCAACTTTACCTCTAAACTCAAAGCCATGTTTGTACATGAACCAGCAGGGAGGATTTTAATCAGGCCTTGCTGGCTCCGAGAAATCACCTACGGACAGCAGAAAACTGCAGCAGGAAGAGAGGCTGGGAGGAGGCAGGCTTCAGGGGCATTTCATTTGACTTGCTATAGGCTTGTTTCTTGTAATATCTCATTTAAAGAGCCAGGGAGTTTTTACCTACTGAGAAAATAGCCTGTAACAGCTTTTAAAATTCTTGCAGCTGGCCAGGTTTGGTATTCCAAGGTAAAAGTCTCTTGCCACTAAGGGATCTGCAACGCTTTCACTAAGTGTTCTTATACTCAAAAATTAATGTTGAAGTTATTATTAGCAACACTATCTTCATCTCACTGAAGTTAATATTTAGAGTTGGCTACCACTGAAATATTTCACTTTAGCAGAAAGCAAATACTTCATTAGGGAAATGTTAAACCCAGTGAGGGATCATTACCAAGTTTAACTGATGGTAAAAAAAAAATAAAACTACTAAGTGGGAAAGAAAATCCTGTACTTCTAGTGAAAATAGATCTCACCAAGAAATAAAACATTTCTGGCTGTTTCTCCTTTGAATTCCTATCTTTTCTAAATATGCTTTTCATGCTCTATCTCTGAAGCTCACTGAAATCTACCTAATTTGTTCCCATGCTCTTTCTGGGCTGTCTTTCCTCTCTGACCATCTTGAGAACTTCACACATTGTCAACCTATCATAGGTGAAAGCTTTTGAAGATCTACTACTTTTCTCCAAGCCTAATAAGGTCAGCGACCTTTCAAGCTCTACTATTTCCTTTTCTATCATTAGCCTGATATGGGCATCAGCTACCTCTCAATTTTCTTCATCTCTTCAATGCCTCACTTCTTCCTTTGGACACTGTCTAATTAGGAACTTAATTTCCTCTTCCCTGATGGAGTTTTTGATAATAGAGAGCTCCTATTCACCCCTGAATCACAGAGCAGCACTATGATTTCCTGCTCAGGGGTGTCTTCAGGTATGTTAATTAATTTTCATGGTGGCGGCTCTGCCACAAAACCACAATAGAGCAGCAGCTCCAGTAGGAAATCCACCAGTGGGGATCAGTCCTGCCCAAACTCAGAGTTTGGAAAGGAGGAGGACTGCAGGCATGGAAGTAGGCAAGGATGAGGCTTTGATGTCCTGCAGAGCCCGCTTTGCCTTTCTCAGCCAGTGCTGGTTTCTCTGTGGAAAAGGCACCACCTTTCACAGCTTTTGGGAGACTTTGTCACATCCCCATTCCCCAAATCCACTGTGCTCCAGGGGAGGATCTGCCCCTGCCCCACAGGCACATGCCACAGCCATGACCTGTCCACTTTTCCTGCACACAGACCCCTGAGAACCTCAGTCACAGGGAGACAAAAAAGAGTCTGGGAGGAACCCAGAGTTTTTTTTTTTCAGAACTGAAATTTTGGAATTCCAAAAAGTGCCTTTTTTTTTTTTTCCTTTTACATGAGTAATTATCAGCAAAGGAAATGCATTCTGTGGGAAAATCTTCATGCTAATTTAAAAGCAAAATGCTGTCCAAACAAACAGCCTTTCACCTCTTGCTACACTATTAGGGAAATTTATGATTTGTACCGTTTTCTTTAGCACTTTTACTGCATTTTTCTTTCCACAGAGTCACTGGCTGCTCTGCCACGAGCCAGATGATGTGCCAGGGCTGCTCTGCCACCCTTGAGGCACTGAGACATATTTTGGTAGGAAATCTATAACTCATCTATGCCCGCCTCTGTTGGCTTGCATAGCAAGTGCTGGGAGCAGAGCTGTGCTGGGCTTGCTGGCCTGGCTTCAGGAAGATATTTGGCAGCATCTAGCATGTCTGTCTGGGAAATTTGGGCAGTTTCTGCTCAGTGCTTGATGAAAGAGATGCCAGGGCTACCCTAGGGATGCTGAAGTGGCAGAGACAAGGACACAGCCCAGGGCAGATGCTCCCACACTGCCACCCTGGGACAAAGTGGCAAGAAACAGGAGATTTGCAGGGAATTCCCTCCCCTTCTCCCCATCAGTGCCTCTTTTCTCAGTTTGTTGTTTTTTGTGGTCGGTGGTAAACACAAAAAACATCTATTAAAACAAACAAAACCAAGCCAGCAAAGCCTGCAGCCTGCTTGTCTCGTGTTAGGGGCACTTCTGAGGCCAAACTGCACAATATTGGGGCAGAAGACAAACACGAGGTTTCCATTCCCCTCGTACTGATCCTCTCTTGGTCATTCCCAATGTTCTCTGACATAACCCAGGATAAGGGCCGAGGTCCCCAGCTGGAAACATCACATCTTGCTGTTAGCACAGCCTCTCCAGGCTGGGAGGAAGGGGCTGCCACGGCGCTCAGGCACTGCAGCAGGATTTTGGCACCCAGGGTCCCTCCCTCGCTTGCCTGAGGAGCCCCTGGGCTCCTCAGTGCTGGGCAGACTCCCTCATACTCAACCTGCCTTCATGCCTGGCAAAAAGCTTGCTCAAAACCACCACTGGCACATGCAGCAGGGATTTGTTATTTCAGTCTTTCCTTGGTTTTATTCAGCCTTTTGGAAGCCTCAAAAATTTAAAGGCGAGACTCCCCACAAACTCCTCACCAGCACCAAGGCACTCCTTTCCCTCTTGCACACCTACATCTCAAAATGACCACATTCCTACATAAACTTTAAAACTCATCTACAAAGTTTCCTATTAATCTTTTGCCTCTGAACTAAAGCATTCCCTTCCCCAGTATCAAAACAGAAGCAACTATGAGACGTTTTGTGCCCCTGCACGCCTGTGTTTGTGCATTTTCCCCTCCTTTCTTAAGCCAGGGTTTGAGATTTGAGTTATTCTGCAAACAAGACCCAAGAGAGACACAATTAGACTCCCCTGGAGACTGACCCCTTATAGTGCCCACCTGTAGCCGGACCCAGATAGCATCCCAGTGCAATGAATTAGCACTCTAAGCTGATTAGAGCAGCTCTGCACAACTCTATTTTATTGACACAATGAAGAGAGGACAGAAAAGGGCCTGAAATGAGAAAATCATTTCCATGCTGACTGAATTAAAAGAACAAAAGAGCTCCTTGCAGTTGCAGCATTCAATTTGTCGGAAAAAAAGGAAGCCACTTAATGGATCACAATAGATCTGAGCAGACAGATGAAATTTAAAACTTGGGCATGAGTGCGATTACCAGCTAAACATATTCTCAATCATTTCCTCCATATGCATAATTTAGTTGGATTGTTTACTTCGAGGGTTTGTTGGGTTTTGTTGTTTTTTTTTTTGCCAAAACACTATGTGAGATGTTATCTCCTAAGTGTCTTTGCATCCCATTTTCCCCAGTCAGGAAGGTTGTTGTGTTGGCTGGTAATACATTTTGTTGTAACGCAAATTGCACTAAATTGTGCCTGCCTACATTTTCCCTTTCTCCCCTGCCTCTAGAAGTAAATTAATATTTTCAGTGTATGGAAACAAATAACGCAAGATCATCTTATTCCAAAGCAGGCCTAAATTGATTATAAATCACATGCATTATTCTGCTCGGCTTCTGGGAGAACAAACGTTCTGCAACTCCTGTTCTAGCAAAATATATTAGTTTGTGCCACTATAAACAGCCTTCTCATTAAATTTAGGCTTAAGCTAACAGTAATAAGACAAGAACACAGACTATTAAGGGATTAATCTGCATGACAGATATAATTACTTACAAAAGAGATAAGAAATTTCCTTTAGCATTTTCAAATCAAAATCTACTCACTGTATAAGGAAATATACCTTAAAAAAAAGCTGTGAAATAAATTGAAAACATCAGTTTTTTAGGCTCCCTGTCCCCTAATTAGGCAAAAGCTTGAATCTGAGTCTGTCCTAATTCAAAAGTGAAAATCGATTGCATCTGCAAAAATATTTTACTTTCATAGATTATATTTATATTTTCTACATAATGAAGTATTAAAAGAAGAAAAGAGCTAGCACAGAAGTACTAGAAGTACATTGGCATATAAACAGCAGCACCTCCCTGCACATTGCTTGAAAGTTAAATATTTTGGATTATGGAGAACGGAGCTCTTCTTTTTCTGCACAGAATTTTAAAAGCTTATATCTTGTTACAATATTTACAAATCAAATATCTCTTGCAGACCCAGAATTCAAAACAAAAGTAATTTTGTGAGCCTCATTATGACTTCAGAGCATCTGAATTCAGATAATTTGCATTGATTTGCCCTGACATATATTTTTATTTTCTGAGCATGTTTTAATCAGTTCACTTGATGTCCTTTTTACTATTCAGCTTGCAATTTTACCAGCTTGTTTGCATCTAATTTTGAGGTTAAAAAGAAAAAAACCAGTAAAGGAATTATAATTGCTTATAACTCCTCTGTTTTGAAGCTGATACCCTGCTAAAGAGAAAGCCAAGCTGAGCACGGGCAAGGTTTACTTCTGCTGGCTGCTATTACTGATTTGACTAAGCATTTCACAGGGGTAAATACCCAAATCATTCGGGGAATGACTGACACACTCTGACATGTGGTTAACAGCCTTACCCTGCGCTTTGCCTTCACAAATCTCACTGATGCCAATGTAACCTTCCAAATATTTCAGATAATCATTTTCCCCCTACTCTTAAAAAACTTTTACAGCCACGTCTGAACCATTCAAAGGATCCCTGACTGGAAATGTTACTGTAACCATTTATTTTTTCATCTTTTTTTTTTTTTTTTTTTTTTAACCTCCCAACTGATTGAGCTTAGAGTTTTATATACACATACATATATATATAAAATAATAATAATAATAGTAATAAAAAGGGCCATGTATGAAGCTTTGGGATATTTTAGCAAACTCAACGTAGTGTAACTTTGCTGACAGCTTGTCACATTTCACTGACTGTCTGTCTGGGATCCTGCGATAACATCTGCATTCACTCAGGGCGAGAGCTTACCCTAAGACAAAAAAGTGGGTCCTGCCACATAATGCTCCATCATTCTGTCAGTTCTGACATGGCATCTGAATTTTTTTGAATCACTAAACACTTTTGGGACTCTGGTCCTTATTATCTTTCCTTAGTTTCTATACTCACTCGGCAATGCTGAAAAATGTAAAATGTGCAAACAAGGTAGTGGACGGCTCGGGCTTTTTGTCGTCTAATCCTCAGCCCCTCATTCATGCTCACTGTTAATCTCTTAAGACATTATAAAACTGTTAGACAAAGAAATGTGAATACCTCTGCTTCTCAGCAGAATGGGAGGAAACCAAGGAAAATCTGGATCATGCTAAGCTTTTCTTTTCACCACAAAAATGGTAACTTAAACCTGTTGCATCAAATTATTTATAATTCCCAACACTGAGGCTGCTTTTTTTTTTCTTCTTCAGCACTACAGAGCAAGCCTGGCAATATCACAGGAGGAGGAACGGTACTACTGAGCCTTTCCAAACACATCAAATGTATAAATCACACATAAAAAATTTCTACAAAGCCCATCAGAATATGGGCAAATTGGGTTATAACCCCTCTGCTGTTTTTTGCTCAGCATGGCACAGGGCTCGTCAGGGCTGCTGGGGACTGCTCTGGGGGATTTCTGTGCTGCAGGAGGACCAGGGGCTGTGGGGTTTGATGGTGGGGATGCTGGATGGGACAGGGAATGGGCTGAAGCTTTCCTGGCTGGACGGGACCAGGGCCCCATCTCACATTAATCCAGCTCTGTTTGGAGCCGTCTGCTATTTCAGGTCATCACTTCACTCCTCCTGACTCCCACTGCTGCGGGGGCATTAGCATGGGGACAAAAGCTGCTCAAGCACCTATTCTAAATCCATTCAAACTCAAACCCGCTAAAAATCACACCCGAAATGATACTGTTGCAATCAGCTAAATTTTATTCAGGAATGCTGGGGCTGAAAACCAGAACTTTCATTTTCTTCTTCTGCATTGTTGTCATGGGTGGTGGGATCAGATAGTCCAGTCTTAAAATGCTCCAGAAGCACAAAAGTATTTGAATGCAAATGCCAAACAAGTCACTCTCCCTAAGCTAAATACCTACCACGAGGGTTTCTTTACACACAGAAACTTCTGTTAAAGGCATAATCTTCAAATAATTATTTAAACTATTGTGAAATCTGCCTAAAACATGTTTTATTCATCTCTGTTTGCATTAGTGTGAGGGAAAAAGGCTTTAATGAGGGAAGTTGAGATGTTGCCTTTTTTTGCAACAATGCCAGCCATCAAATTGGTGAGATGACTTGAGAAAATCAGCTTTTGAAAGGGAATAATGAGGGTCCATACTGGTAGGGTTGAGCTGCTTTGCCAAAGGTGGGACTGGTGATATTTCAAGCAGAGGGAAGAGTTTGTGGGGAGAGCAAACTGTGTCCACATCAGGGGGAAAGCCTGAAGCTTAAATGAAATGAGGGAGACCCAAATTTTGATATGAGGAGAGCTGAGAAAATATGCAGGAAAACTAAAATATATGCAACCACTGAAAGGCAATCAGAGTCTGATTAACAAACCATGTGCACAGCCAATGCTGGAGGCAATTACAGCACTGACCTGCCAAAAAATAAATTGAGGAAGATGAGGGCCAGGTATAAAGGGCAGAGATGGATGGGACTTAGAAAAGAGTGGAAGAAGTTGAGAAGGAGGAGAATTTTCACAAGGCTGAACAAGGATTCCTGCTGACTACAAGGTTTTGGGACAACGTGGAGAACAGCAGCACCAGTTATGAGCAGAAAAGGGATGAAGTAAAGAGAATGCACAGCCAGGGTCAGCAGGTGGATGAAAATGCAATTTGACACCACAGATCTACAAATAAATAATAAAAAAAAGGCCTCTTCACACAGTCTTAACTGGGGGAAAATGGTGAAATATTGTTCTCTGTGTAAGAGAGGAGGTGTGTTTCAAAGGCCACCACCAGCCATCAACACCACTTTGCTCTGCAGGCACAGAGGGTTTGGTAGGGTCATTTCTGAGTTTAGCATTAAAGACAGAAAAATTGTTTTCTCTCCCTCTTTGTTAACTGTTCATTTGTCTGCCTACACATGTACATATTCCAAACAGGTAGATGCCAAGTTAAGACTGGAAAGAAAAATCACTTTCTCTATATTCGCATGCAAATTTTGCCTTATTTGAAGGTTATCACTAGATCAATACTTATAATTTACCTGTATAGAATATTTTCTGTAAATTCAGTAATGCTGAAGCTTTCCCATCCCCAAACTTCCATTCTCCCCTCCAGGAGAGAATATTACCTTTTAGGAAAGAAAATTTACCTTTTTTTGCACAAAATCAACATTACCACCACAGTTTTTAAATACCATGACCACAAATCTCTTAAAAAACATTAATATCCAGATTTATTTTTTTAGTAAAACCCCCACATAGCAAATAACTGTATTTTTGGAAAGCCCATTTGGCCACATGAGGCTGTTTCAAGAAGACAGGAGGGCGCTGAAGGTTCCTTTTGGAAATCCTGAGCAGCTCCACACCAGGGCTCCAGCACAGCCCACTCTGTGCATGTTGCCAATTCACTTCATCAAGTTAAGACTAAGAACAACACTTTGGGAAACCCACTATACACCAGAGCCCCCTTACGCCCTAGGCTTCACCTGATGAAATGTTATGCTTTTTGTGGGCTCTTTTACGTCTTTCCACACTAAAGGCGAGGTCTGTGCTTTAAAAGGAAGGGCCACTTAACATTTGTATTTCTTTCCCAAATTAATGAGTATTGTATGCACCAATGTTAGCACGATCACATAAAGTCAGGCAGGATTGTGACAACCTCTGTCCTCACTCCTGTGCATGCCACCTACCATTCAGCCAGGAAACATATGAGGGCTGTCACGGCAGCAAAGCTCCAATATTAATACTCTCTGGGGTAGAAATACCCTATTAGCCAATTACTGCTTTCTGGATTTATTTCCATAAAAGTATACATTTTTTTAATGTATCTGACGAACACATCTGCAGGCTCCAGCAAACAAAATATGGGCTTTTAATTTTGTTTCTCAAGTTTTGTGATGTCTTTATTAGACCAAATTCCCAGATTGCAATGCTATTGTTAAACATCAAACCTCAGTGCTGTGTCCTCTGAAGCACATGTGTTCATCTGGGTTAATAAGCATCTTGCCATACCCCAACTCCTGGCTTCATTTGCTTCTGTTTAATGATGACCATCTCCTGCCCACATGTATGCTCCTCTCTCCACTGCTTGTTGAGCCATCAAGACACACCTTTGTTTCATTTAGTATGCAATTTTCACCTCTGACCCAAGAAACTAGTCTTAGGCTTCCTGAACTTTATTGCCTGTTAATAGACTGCTGGCTCTCTTTTCAGCAGTCATAGAAATGGTGGAGAGACATTTAATTGAAAAGAGGGACAAAGCTAGAGCCTGAAAGGCAAAGTCAGTAGGGTTTAAACAAAAAAAAAAAAAAAAAATCCAGCAGTAATATGTCTGAGGAGGTTTGGATATTCTTTACAAGTTCGTGGCTCTTTACACAAATAAGAAAGACATCATTGATTTAATTATCTTCCCAGGGAACAATGGTGTAATACCCTGAATGGTGCTAAATGATTGATCTGGTAATTCATCTTCTGCTAACAGCTATCTATGCATTTTGTTTCTCTCCAGTCCTCAGCCCGATGACATTAGCAGCAATGTCACGGAGCAGTGCTGGGCTTTCATAAAACACCCACAGATGCTCTTTCCTGCCAGTGTTTAGGGACACATGGTTATAATTTTGTCTGTATTTCTTTGTTGTAGATTACTTTTAACTACATCTGTTCAATTAAAACAGAAAAAAAGAAAGACATAGCTAGAGCCCATCAGCTTTATATCAGAAGAAGCCTTTTAATGAAATAAGGAGATTTAATTTTGTAAGTGTTCTGATGGGTGTGAGATGCCTTTATGTTTTTTCAGGAGTTCTGTTTGGTGAATAGTTAGGAAAGGACATTATTACAGCATAAGGATATTATTGTACACAGAAAGGCATTATTAAAAGTGATTTATTGTCCCATGTTAGGAAACTTATAGGAAAAGTCTGATAATATATTAAACTTGTTTATTATGGACTTCATATAATTTTTGAATAATGCCGCTTTTTCTTTTGACAAGAGCAATAAACTCTGCTGATATAGACATACGTTGATTATCCCAAGTCAACTGTGTTGCTTAAAGAAACATGCCCAAACAATCAGCTCCTGACAGCTGCATCTCTTGTTATTTACAATAGCCATCACAGTAATAACTCACCATTTCTATATTAATAAGGCAGTGAAATTTATTATGATGGTATTGAAAAGTTATTAAGTACTGCATCCCAAGTGACAAAGTACCACAGCACTGTCACTATCCAAAAGCAGTTGCCCATCCATCACAAAGCTTTCCAGATGGTCCTGCATCTTTATCGCTCCCAGGTTGGTGACATCACCTGTTCACCCACTCAAAATTGATGATGAAAGCAAACAGATCTATCTTACTTACATTTACCAAATCAATTTAATTTTACAGGCCGTGGCTTAGTGACATATTGACTGTTTTCCTTAATGGCATCTACTGTACTTAATGCAAAGAACTCATCTTTGAATCCTGGCTTGCATAATGTGGCATTTCATAATAAATTTTTTATAACATATTTATTTAATGGGAAGAATTATGATTGTTTGTCAGTTTTATTAGATGCAATTATTATTCTCTTCAGTTTAATATTTTTTATTTTTCTTTCTGATGTTGTCTTTTTTAATGGCTAAATTCAATTTACCAGTTTTGTCTTTTAAAGGAACGTCTGGCATATATCATTTATTTTTCTTTGTAATTTGATACTCTGAAATCTGCTCCAATGGAAGCTTTTGTCTCTATTAATTTAATTCTCTTACCTGCATGGACAGAATGCTACTGAGCTCAAAACCTACTCTGGTGGTGTTTAAATAAATAAAAATCTCTTTGCTCTGAAGAGAAATACAAATTCCTGAAACATCCTCTCGGTTCTGCTCTGAAGAAGGTAACAAAACTTCCTTCTCCCCTTCCTACTTCTAAAGTCCACTTGACCCTTATGGTTTCACTCTGCTTCCCTCAGGAGCTAATGCTCCTCCTGATTAAATTAAAACCTCGGTGGCTTTGTGGGCAATACACACACAGACCTTCAGAGAGGTTTTTGTGGCTTTAGACCGTGCCATGAAATGTGCGATTTCCTGCCCTCAAGGTCAAGGACACGGTGGAGCATCCACTGTGGGTGGAGAAACAGCCAAGTCTACACAACCCACTCCAGGTTTCACTGGGACAAAAGCTTTTGTGAGATTTTCCAGCTGTGCCACACCAGCAGCTGCTCAGCCTCCTGCACTGGCTAAAAGCCTCTTCCTGATGCTGTTGCCACGTTGACCTCGGCTTGGCTCGGAGCCTCACCAGCCCCCTGAGCACAGCCCCAGCCCCAGAGCTGGCTCAGGACAGGGGTGAGTGGCACCTCCCTTCCAGCAACCACTGCAGCCTCTCAGCTCCCTTGTGTGATTGTGATATCAATCTGAAGGTTTTCTGAGAGCAGCCCCCCTGGCCAGTGGAGGAGGGAGCTCTGCAGACCTGGTGCTCCCCTCCCAGCGAGCAGCAGCCTTGCCTGACCAAGGGAAGCTTGTGGTCTTTGCCCAAAAGAACAAACTATCACATCCCAACAACCTCATGCAAGACTCTGTTTAATCACATTAATCAAAGAATTACAGGAATCAAAGGGTGGAAGTAAGGAATAGTAAAGAAAGGCAACACAGGCTAATGCTGAACGATCCCTCTTGTCCTCACCATCTTCCACCCACACAGAGAAACCCCAAGGACCAACAGCTCCCCTTTGCTGTCAATACATTTAATTCAAACCGAATGACAAGCCCACCTGCTCGTATCTTTCTATTCAAGGACCCAATATTTGCTCATTTGCAATTATAAACTGTGAGAAAGCTGGTGATAAGCCCAGGGAGCTGCTTGGAGCATGGTGCTGACATCCACTCTGCGGGCAGCGCTCTGCTCGCAGCATCTGCCTGCCTCGCTGTGGGACTCCCATCGCCCAGGCACAGCCTCACCTCGGCACCCAGATACAAACAGCAGAAGAATTCAGACTGGTGACACTCACAGCAATGTCCTTTTTGTACACAGCTCTGGAGGGGCTGTCTCAAGCACCCTCACCCTGGCAGGACACAGGGAGTGAACTCCATCCCATGCTCACCGAACACCGCGTCCCTTGCAGAGGCAGCTAAGCACGCGCTTAACTCAAACACCTGGGTAATCCTGTTGATGATAAGCTCGTGCCTAAGTGCTTTATTGGAGCCCAGCCAGAGCGCTCTATGCCTTGCAAAACTGAGCTCCAAATGGGATAAAACATCACCTATGAGCTGGAGACAAGGTAAGGATGTCACCCCCACCTGCAGCTGCCAGGAGTGGATGATCTGTTGATCTGGGGGAGAACGTGCTCTCTGCGAGGCTAGAGTGGTCTTGTATTGATCAAAAAGCAGCCCCACCTCCCACTATAAAACAAATCATTCCTTTTTAATTCCAAATAACAGAATAGCCCACATCCTTGTTTCTGCTTTTGCTTCAATAATAATTTTGCAAAAATCCCTGGAGTCTCTACACTGCTGCAATCCATATGAAAAGAGAAAAGCTAGGCGAGGAATCTGTATTCTATACTTCCCTGCTTTCCAACCACCTGGCTGAGTGTGGTGCTGTTTTGCATGTTAATGCTGTTGAAAACAATTCAAGAAAAAGCCAAGATTTGGTCTGTAAAAGTCACAGACCAGTGGCAGTGTGAAAGCATCAAACAACAGCAGAAAATCAAGGGGGTTTCTTTTATTTAACACCAGGACACACTCCATATCCCAAAGAAAAATATTCACAAGTGATTAAGCCTTTGTTCCTTCTATTTTTCTTTTTGAAAACAAACATTATCTACTGCTCTCTCCCAGAGTGATTTTCCTGACTATGAGGGAGTTATTTCCCTCAGCACTGTCACTGTTTATTAAGAATAGCTTAACTCGAGTTTAAGATGTGTGAATTCCACATGAAGTTATTTAGAAGACAAGACTTTTTTGCTCTGTTTTTATTAAAAACAAAACAAAAAACAATGCTTCTTTTAACATTCTGGCATAGATTTTTCCCAAGAAGGACCCAAAAATAGGGGCTAACATCTGTAGACAGGAATTGATTGGTAACTCCCGGTGATTACTGAACAAGTTTTTGGATGCTAAGAAAACCAAGCTATTGGGAGCATCTATATTAGATTTCATCTCTAAAAGCCTGTACTGCATTTTTTTTTAACATATTATTTAATTTTCTTAGCAATATATGGTACACCTAAACCCCAGCATCTCAAATAAATCTAATTTTTAAAACTGCCAAAAGAAAGCAAAGGAATGTAGAATTAAAGCTTGAAGCTGCAACTATTCCAGTCCCTACAAACTAATGGGAAGCTCTTACTCCAGAACAATTTTTAGGAAGCTATGCAGTTTTCTCCAAGGACTCACATGAAAAATGTTAGAGGAGACATAAATAAATAGCCAAATGGCCTCCTAATTTCCATTTAGAAGCAATAGCATCAGCTCAAGCATACTCTACCAAATATGAGTTGTTTTTCAGCCTCACTGGCATGACAGGAAAATATACTCTGCTCTATAAACAGATTATATGCTGCTTTATAAAGCTCTAAAATATTTTTTTTACTTCTGTGACAGGTTTGATTTATTAGAGTTTATTGCTCCTGGTTTTGCCCTCCTAGTAAAGAAATAAAAGTTTAGGATCAAAAGAGCTGTGGAGAATTTGTTCTTATGAATGAGCCTGAGTTTGCTAGAGCAGCAAGAGACCTGAATTTGGGTATTGGCCATTCTGTGGTCCAAGGTGGGTGCGTGTGCTTTGGCGACCGACTCAAAGCCTTGCTTTGAAACGCTCTGCCGGTTGTTTTTCATAGCAGGGCATGAACCACGATGAAATCACTAAATTTGTGCTCCCTTGCTTTTGTTTAAAAAAAATTACTGCCATCCCCTAAAAGCTTGTTTTCTTTGTTGATTAAGCAGCAGTCAATTTTCCCTTTTCAAACAAGCACGGAGCAACAGCCTCCCGACCCCCTCGGATATTGGGGCTGCCGGCAAACACTAAAACCCCAGTGACAAACTGCAAAAAAGCTCGACCTTTCCCCTTGTCCGGTGACCCCCTGTTCGATTTGTACTTTAGCTAACCAATACCTGATTAGATAATGCTCAACTCTAGCCCAACAAAATGAGATAAAATTCAAATTTATGGCTTTTCATTTAAACTGATCTACAGCACTCTAATCACGACCCAAGCACAACTATATCACAACAAATTCTTTTTGTCCCAGAGTGTGTTTTATGGCTGAACTGTATAAATGGACACAATAGACATTGTTTTCTTGGACTTGCTCTGACAGAACTCTGTGTTGATCCCATAGGGAGTTTTACTATAGGGGAATGTAGGAACAGGCTCCATGAAATTCCTCAGCCTCCTGCAGAAAATTTTTCTTTATCATCAACTGCCTGGCTGCAGAACAGTTTAACAGCAGCAGTTCCCCCAGCTTCCACTTCTCCCCCAGGCTGATCCCAGTATCATCTCAGAAGGCTATCAGTCACAAAAAATGGAAGTCAGAAGTATCCCACAGCTGGAAATACCCAAAACTATGACAAGCTTTTGCAAGGGAAAAATAAAAGTCTTTTCCAAAAATGTAGTTACAGTCCAAATGTGTGTGTAACAGAAAACTCCTCTCTCCAAGGTGAGGGTATAGGATTTTCAGTTAAAATTTTCTAATGTAAGATTTTAGACTACTTAGCAATGCTAAACAATTGCAAAAGCAGAGCAAATGTTTCATAACAAAATGGACAATATGTGCACCATCAGAAAAAAGCTGAGGAAGATGTCCATCTCTTCTTCAAAATTTTAATGCTTGTTTTCCTCAAAAAAATATATCTTCCTTTATCACCTTTAAAAGCCAAACACCATTGTACATTAAGTGTTCCAGCTTAAACTCAGATAAAATGAAAAGATTGATATTTTTAATAACTTCAACATCCTGTCTGCAGTCACGGGGGAATGTTCTCAAGAGGTAAGTACACAAATAGCAGCAATGGTGTAACCCCACTATGCACTTCTTGGAGCACTGCAGACAAGAAGGGAAGAAATGAATATGCCTGGACACAGCAAAACACTTTCTTTGGCCTGTGGGACCAGGAGCAACATGAGCAGCTTGGGACATCCCTCCTGAAGTCACCAGCTGGCTTCTACAGCACCATGAACTATCCCAGGAATTACAGGTAATCAAACAAGAGAGCATCATGTAACAATCTGCATCAATACAATTCACTCATCAAACAAGTGGAAAGATTTAAAAACCTCTCATGCTGCAAAGTCATTTAAAACCCACACCCTGCCCCACACAGAAATTTTGGTTCTATCCTTCCTCCATTTAAGATTGAAATGAAATTTCCCCTTGATTATCAGCAACAGCAGAATGAATTCTCATTTGTTCACTGACTTGTTGGCACCTGGCTGGACATACACTTTGTGTCTCAAAAGTGCCCATTTAAGCAGAAAACAACAGCACCAGAAAAGCTGAAATTTCCAAGACTGTACTTAAACCTCAGTAAATGATAATTTTCCTCACTGTCCCACACTGCCTTTGGCACTGCCTGAGCTCACACACCAGTTTCAGCTTCTTTCCCCCTTTAATACCCAAAGCACAAGGAAGTGGTGGACTCCTGAGGAGTGTGGTGATGAGCATCTGGGGTGGAATGAGCATCACTGAAGTCCTTTCCAGCACTAGCAGGTTCCCCCACATCCCTCCTTTACCCCAACCATCACTATCTGCCATTTTACTCACTGTGTAAACTCTGGTAAACCAGAATTTCTTCATCTCCCTTCAACTACAGTAAATGTAATTAACACACTTGTTGGAAAAATATTCAGTTCCAAGTTCCTCTAAGCATCACAGAATACTTCTGGGTGAGTGACCAAATTGCTGAGGGACTTGACTGTTGATTTTGTGTGATTTTGCTCCAACACTTTTCAATAGCTTGCCCCAGCTGTCCCAGATAAATAACACTATTCAAATGGCACAAATCCTGCAGCTTGAAAGGGATTCAGATTGCCAGCTGGGCTTCCAGCACTATCAAGATATTCGTTTCTTGTCTGAATATCACAGACCCCAAAATCTGAAATATTTCAAGGAGGAAAACCAGTCTCTAATATTGTAGCATATTGCCAGCAGCTAAGGGTGTGAAAAGCTTGATGGGTTTCCCCTCAGTCTTAGTGGGATTATCCTGTTTTACACCACTTGAGTGCCCAGTCTAAAAATACCCTAAATTCTGGAATAATGCTAAACCTGCAAGTACAGCCATGTATCAACAGTTTTGTTTTAATTTCTGTTATCAATATTTGAGCTTAATTGTGGTGTGGTTAAAGGTCAGATTTTATGGTTTCCTGGTGCCTTTTTCAAATAATGAAGATTTCTCACTAGCAATTATATTGCATCACAGTCTGTTAACTCAACAGAGTGCTGCCAAGTCTATGATTTCTCCTGACACTATTCTGTCACATTGTCACAGGTCTCACCAGAGTTTAAACAGCTGGATGGAAAGTTCATAATGAACTCCCTGAGTGTTTATGGATAGTTAAGAGCAAATCAAGCTTCCATTTTCCACCATATCTGCAAGGCTCTGCTCCACAACGAAACTCCATTTTTCCTGGGAAAATGAACTCCCATCTCTCCAGAGGTCAGGCGTGCCCCTGGAGAGCCATGCAAACCCTGCACGGCTCCTCTTATCACAAACCAAAGGAAACGCACAGATGGAAAGCAGAGATTGTGCTCTGTTCCTGCAGCACATTGTTAAAATCGTGAATAAAGCCATGCAGGAACATTTGTTACATCATAACACAACAGCAGCACCACTTGATGTTTGAATCCCTGACCTGACCATGGACCAGGAGCTCAGACAGATCCTCAGTGATACCAGAGTGAGGAAAATGCTGTCCCCGAAGGAAGGGAAAGCAGAGGAGTCCAATCCTTCAGGAAAAGGATTTCCCAAAAAGGATCTGCAGAAGTAACATGAACCACACCATTCCCATGTGTGCTGGGTGTGGCACTAACACCCAAACCTACTTCACCAAATGAATGGCAGAATTCCCATTCAGTTAAAGTAGGGATCAACCCCCCACACTTTGAAGCCCCCTAGCAGCACAACATTATTCAATAACAGGTTTAGGCATACAACACTAGATTTAAGGGCTACTTTAATCATTGTTGACAGAAAGTAGTGATTCACAATCCTGAAAGCAGCACCCAGCTTCATCTCAAACCTATAATGCAGTGATTTTGCAAATCCCTCACCCAGAGACATAATGCAGGACTATCCCAGACCTGATTAAAAATGGTATAGAAATGTTCCAACACTTTTTCCTCACTTTCCTCAAAAGGAGCATCACCTGCCAATATCCACCCAGGCAGATTTCATACATGAAGAGCAATATTAATTCCTGACTTTTTTCTTTTTCAATTTACTCTTGTCTCCATCCACAAAAGCCCAAAAGGCCACAAAAGCAGTTTGTCCACGTAAATATGCTTTGGCTGCTGCAGGATAAGACTCAAATTCTGCAAATATTTCTGTGTTTATAGATAGACACACAAGAACTCAACAGACCAAAAGAATGTGCAGTATCTTACCTCCCAGCCATAACTGGGATCCTTCAGGTGTGGCCGCTGCTCTCCAACAAAAGGGCCAAATTTTTCCCCTGCTTCAATCTTCCTTTTGGTCCATATCCCTAATCCTGCTCCAGGAATGTTGGATTCTCTGAGCTCAAACTCTGAAGGAATGGGGATGTCATCAGGAATGTATATTGGAGCCTTGTAAGGAGAGCTCTCCTTGGGTGTGAAAGCTTCGCTGGAGGTTGCTGGAGAAGACGGCTCTTGGATGCTGACAGATGTTGGACATTGGACATTTGCAGCCTCTCCATCAGCTTCTGGCACTTCCCCCAAGGGAAGTTCTGGAAAGCTCTCATACAAACATTCATCACCTGGAAAAGAAGGCCAAACAGTAGGATTTGAAACAGCCTGACAGATTTTGTACATGAAACCCTCTCAGACTGCACATGGAATGGAAGGGACAGTTTGGGAAACTTCACCAATCACTAATCCAGCAGCAGAGCCTCACCCTGGCTGGAGCTGTGCCTTTTCTCTAGCATAGGCCTGGGGGTAACACAGTGTTTCTCAATATTCCTGACATCAAAAGTGGTTTGCATCACTGAGCACAGGCGAGGGAATTGCACACAGATGTAAAGGCAGGCACACCCCATTGTCCAGTCGGGTCCGGATGCAGCGCTGCACCCACACGTGCTTTGAAATTACAATCCAGCATTACACGTTACAACTGAAATCTAAGAGGAGTGAAAAGCAGGAAAGCTTCACTGGTCTTGCAGAGAGACAGACTGAACCTAAAGTAGCCAAAATTAAGTTTGATGGCCTCCAATTAGTCTTCAGAGAAAGGATCCAGCCTACCACACAACTCTTGAAGTTCCTGGCAAGAACTTCAGCTGATGTAAATCAGTGTCTTACCATTGACCTCCAAGAAATGCAATGGTCTAAAATAAGTTCAGGATCCAAACAGCACCTTATAGAGAACATGAACCTTCTCTTCTTACAGTTGCAAAAAAAGCTGGGGCAGATCCAAAACACATTTTAAAAAAAAACAACAAACAAATCTTCATCTCTGGGGTTTAGCCAGCAAACAAAAATAAAAGAAAAAAAGAAAAACTCACTATTTTTGACAACCTAAAACATAAGACTGATTGTAAATTCCTTTTAGTCAGAAACTTTGAGTTACTTCAGCAGGGACTTTAGCTGCACCAGCAATACAGTGTTCAACCTAACACATGTGAAAGGAGCAAAACAGCAAAACCAACCAAGAAAACCTTCTTTACTATTTATATCCATTTAACTTATTCATATTCTTAGGTTTTTGTACACACCTGAACTCATTCCACTTAATTCAAATATCAGGTGAGAATACTGTTCTCCAAGGACTGAAGAGACTGAGAGATCAGGTATTTAAAACCTGAGCTTGAGGATATTTGCATAGTATTGGTTAGCCCAGAAATGAAAGCGTTACACTGGGCTTGGCTTTCAGAATGACTCTGTTTCAGTGAAGAAACAGGAAACTTTAAAATGTTCTTTCAATTTCTTGCTCATTTAAGAAACTATCCATGGTAGATTAGCACCGTATGCCTTTTCCACTGGAAGCTGGTCATAGCCCATTGTCTCTCACATCTTTGTTACATATAATCTCACGGTTTTATATCTGTACTTTCATGCTTCTGGTACTGCCTAAGACAAACACAGGGACATAACAAATCATTGGAATAGATTGCTCCCATCACAGGACTGGCAAACTGGATTCTTCATCTGTGAGCAATTTATTCATAGCCATGAACTGTTTTTCTTTCTTTTATGTGGCACTGGCTATGACCTCATCCATGTCACAGGAAAGTTCAGCTACCCATCCCCTCGGCCTCCGGTTTGGCAGACCCTGCCTGCCCTTTAACAGCTGAACCCAATATTGATTAGTTTGTCACTTTCCTAATACCTGGAATTCTGAGAAGTAGAAAATCTTGACTGACTCCACCATTTAGCTGAGAAGCACACAGAGAGGGATTTTCTGTTGCTTATGGTTCAGAAATCCTACCTGTCATAGCTGACTTCGGAAATGATTCTCAAGGGCTCGTGAAAGCACTGGTGCAGAGAGCTTGCTCTATGCCTACCACTTATGAGCCCATGCCACACCTTCCTGCCCCAAAAAACACTTATTTGGGACTCCAAAGGATGGGAAAGAGAGCATGGAAAGGATAGAAACACAGCTCTACCTGGATGGCATCACTCACTGATGATGCCATCCATTCCAGCAACCAACTCTGTTACACCATGGCACTGCTGCTTCCCCCAACACAGCCATGCTCCAGCATGGTGGGACAGGTGACAGAGGTCCATCCACACCTCCTGAGCATCCCCCAAAACTTGAACATGCTCCCTGACTTTGCAGGCTGGCAGTGATGCTGCATCCATTCAGGGCAGGCGTGCTCCTGCTCAGATGTCTTCCCCCAACTGTTTAGATTGCAGTCCTGCCTAAAAGACTTCAGCTGTTTTTGAAACAGGGGTTAAAAAAAAAAAAAAAAAAAGCCTAACCCATATATACACATGGGGTGCAGGAAGAAAAATCACACAAGGAAAGTGATCTGGATGATGATAAGCACATGGCTCACTGGAAGGGGGGCGCCCGGGGTAAAAACTTCAGGCATCTAAATCCCACTGATTTCCCATGACAGCTGGGTGCCTGACACTCAAACTCCTTAAAAAGCCCATCTCACACAGTCACTGCTGTTGTCCCCGTCCTGCCATGCAATACCCCATAAAACCAAGGCTCTCTGTGTCCCACAGTCAACTCTCCTTCACAAAATAACAGAGCACCTCAGCCAAATAATTTAAGTCACAGCAAGCAATGACCTGCTCTGTGCCTGTCCCAAAGGGCCACCTTCCTCAGCTCCACTTGCCAGCAGTGCCTGCCCACGAGCCAGCACAAGCTGAGCCTCAAACATTTAGCAAGCACAGCTTTACAGATGTTTCATCTTCCCCAGGGACAGTCCAGTTTAATTTCTCTCTCGCAGACTCAAAGGCCTCAGTTATACTTATCTCAGTCATTCTGGCTACGCTCATTTTTAGCCATATAGGGTCAAACCTGCAGCTGATAAATTGGCCTCTGAAAGCCTGGCAGGGAGACAAGTCCGTTTGCTGGGTCTATTGTGCCTCCTTTGATTTCCAGCAGCCACACCCGATGTTGTCATTAAACACGAGCTTTCAGCTAGAAAGCTCTGGAAAATATAATACACCTCTATGCCCCAAAGCTCTAAGTGTGGGTAAAATGGATTACTGAAATAGTCCTTTGACTGAAGTAGCAATGTATTCTAGCAAAAAAAATATTTTTAAGCCTCAAAATAGACACAGAATTGAATTATGACTGACCAAGAGATGGGGAAGACCATTAAGACGTATTTGTGAAATTAATGATAGAAGCAGCTCTATTAAAATCAATGTACATGAACCAAGGTTCTGGTCTTAGTTTTCAAAGGGTATATGACTATTTGTCTTAAAATTTACACCCACATGGATCAGAGGGACTTCCAGCAAAACCATAGGATATTGACTGATGGAAAACCTTTGTAAGGTTAGAATTGGACACAGGGACTGTGCTGATAAGCATCATTTTCACAGTGAACTGCAAATTGTTCACACAGATAGCACTCCAGTTTTGAAATTCAAGATGGCCTCCTTAAATTCCAATAATTATCCCCACCATAAACGGGATGAAATAAAAAATGAGGTCCCTGATAAGGGAACAGATGAGATTAGGTTATGTGGAAGCTTAGATATTAGCCTCCATGAAATTCTTCACTGCTATTTTATGATAAAAACATGAGCAAGCTTCAAAGGAAACCCAGGAGTAAAGGTTAATTGCTGCTAAAAGGCCAGGATGGACACCTGTGTTTGCACTTTTGTCACAACCTTGCCCACCAGCAGGAAAGAGCCCACGTGGCTGGGGAAGTGTCTGATGAGGATGGGAGAGCAACGTGCCAAAGCTGCTGCTGTAGCTCCAGGACCTGGGGTCAATCCAAGACTGAGAGGCCTTCTGTGCATGGTTGGGAGGAGGAGAGGACTTCCTTCCATTAGGATGCTTCTTAGTTCAGCCCAGTTTTCCTCTCCAAGAGCAATTAGGCAAGAGGTGCTGATGACCTAGGCAGAGGTGGAACACAAGCCAGTGCTGTCAGTGATGGGCCTGAGGTGCTCAGCAGGGCTGTGCCTGGCTGCAGCTGAAATGCCACACCAGGGCACCTCACAGTGAGCAGATGTGCTGGCCTGGTGCACTTATCTGTGTTCCAGGGCAGCCTAAAACTCAAACTTCTCACAAAGTCTTCCAGGCATCAAGTCTACACCCAGATGTCCATGGCCAAAGCCAGTTGTAGCAAACAGAAACATATCCCTAGGGAATTCTGTTCTTCCTTTCCTCAGGTTATTTGTCCCTAAGGAGATACATTCCCAAAGTGACTACTGACTGATAAACACTCTAGCACATAAATGCAGTTCTCTGCCCTTGGATTCATGGCCACCAGTGATTTAATCACAAACTGGATTACTCTGGAGGAAAGAGGCAGGCTGAAAGCAAAGGCATCTAGAGAGCCTAATTCAGAATGCCATCACCTTCTGAGCAGGATAAAGCAAGAGCTGAGATAAATGTCAGAGTGGCTCTTTGCAATGAGAAGAGTTTGCAGTTTCATGCCTGCAGCCTCTCAAAGCTGAGATGACCCCTAGTCTCAAAGGTCAGACACCATGAGGACACAGCTCTGTTTGATGGGAGAATTCTGTCACATGTCAGGAGCTTTGAGCTCCACTGGCTCCACAGACCGTGCCTTGTACAAGCCCTCAGCACAGATGCATTAATGAAGGCTTTTGGATGGTAGGATCAGGTGAATTAATCCCTTCTCCTGCAGGAGGTGAGGGTGGACCTGAATGTACCACAAACTCCTAAATTGGATCCTTGAAAGAGACCAGTGAGTATTTATATTTGTTTGACTTAGTATCACCATTCAGTGCAGAGGAAATCAGCCTGGAGTATTTGCAGGGATATCTGAAAAGGAGACAGGCATTTCCTGTTGCTTACAAATGGACACCTTTATCTGAATTTCTGTTTGAACAAGTATTAATGGAAAAAAAAACTGTAACAGGCAGAGACTGATTGATTACAAAATGTATCCACATCAGTCTAGAACACAGGAGGTCTAGAAAAGCAGAAAAATAAAGAGAAGAGAGCCCATTAGCTTCAAAAGGAGTTCTCAGCCAGTGGTGAACCAAATGGGAGGCACCTGGCTGTCCACGAGGTAGGCACAGCTCAGAGGAGGCCAGAGGAGACGTAAAGAAGGATTCTTAGCTTTAGCAACATTCAGAGATTGGGTTACTATCTCCAAGCACAGGAAGGACTCCAGCCAAGGGCTACATTACTCTACTTGAACACTTTATCAGTCAACACACACGAAACTGGTTTGTGCTGCTCCCTTTCCACAGAACTGCTCTGTGGAGCTGGACCTACTGACGGCTATTTATTATTTGTATTGTAACACAGCCTGGTACCCCCAGGCAGGACCCCATTGTGAAAAGCACTGGGCAGACATAATCAACTGAGATTAGATTCTAACCAGACTAGAGCTAGTAATTCCCAGTTAGGTGAAAATCATAAAACATGGGAGAGAAACACCGTTTTACAAATGGCAAGTTCCATTGTACAAGAAAAGAGATTACAAGCACGTTTAGAGATAAACACAGTACTTGAAGCTGTTCAGAATCATTACTTCAATTACCAAGGAAAAATACTTTCACAGCCATTAGCCTCCAAACACATGGGGATTTTGCATATTTGTATTACTTGACCTTAACACAAGCATGAAAAAACCAAAGCTGTCCAAAACTCACTCAAAAGGTCCAACCCCAAAAACCACACTCGTGCAATGAGAACAAGGGAGCCCAAAGTACCCATGTGGTGGCCCCAGAGGCCAGATTCTGATTTCTCTTACACAACTGTTAAATCTAAAGTAATTACTTTAGACTTCTACCGAGGAATAAAAGAGATCAGCGTCTGTCCTGGAGTTAACCAAAATTACTCAAATTTCTTTGGATTGACACTAATGTAAGAAAATTAGAGGGAAATGTGGTGCCCAGATTTCAGCCTTCCCTTCATGCTCTTGACACTGCTGATCACAGAGGGCATTCTCCCAGCAAAGCTCCCACACCTCAGCCTTGAGCCACAGCGAGCAAACCCTTCTGCGTGCTGGCAGAAGAGGGAGTTGTAGGAAAAGCTGCGCTGACAAAGGCAGGAGAAAAAGGCAGCTCCAGGCAGCCTGAGCATGGCTTTGGGGCTGAAGTACATAAATCACCAACTTCTCGTGGTGTTGCACTGTGGACAGCAGTATCTGTGTGAAATGCAAAGGGAGCTCAGCCAGGGTCACCTCTGGAGCACCCCATGCCAAGGACATGGGTGGCTTCAGGCTGTGCACATCAGTAAGAGAAGAGCAGAAAATTCACATTAAAAACCTTTCTTGTGTGGGAAGCAGTTTTTGCCTCTCAAATCATAGTGTCTGTAACCCTGAAACAAGAGGCTCATACTGGCAGCAGAAGGGAGTTCCTGACGAGCACCAAGCACTTGGGAGAAATCTGTCCACAGGCACGTGAGAAAAGAAGCTGAACACATTCTAGAGCATCAGGTCATTAAGAGAGGATAATTTCAGCAATGCCAAGTGTTGGTACTAGACCAGCATAATATAGCAACTGTGTAGGGACCTGCCTGAGGTCTCTGGCAATTCTCACCATCAGCCCCTACAATAACTAGTAGCGTTTGGTGCTCTGTCTAGTGTCATTCATGTCTAATTGAGCAACACAGTCAAAAACATCTGATGGGGACCAGACGCTGGCTTTTAATTAGGGTCCAGCACTGAGAGACTGTGGGTCAAATTCTACTCTCATTTGCACAGGAGCTGCTCTCCTTGATGTGGGAGGGGGAAAGTTGCACCTGCATAACTGAAAAGTAAAATTTGGCTGCTTGTGTTCCTGTGCACTTTTCCATATAAATTACTGTACTACATACAGCAACAAAGGTTTATAAATGTTGGCTGGCACACACTGAATTTATTTACAAGTTAAGTCTAATTTTTATTTATAGTTCCAGTACAATCATCTCTGGTAGAAATATTTATGTTATCTGTACTTCTGGTCTGTTAGAGCCTACTGCAATCATAAACACGGCTGAAAAATTATTCGCAGTTAGCAGGGTTTAAACTACCCATTATATCACTAGCTAGTGCCAATAAACTTTGGTGCTGGTTGATAAAGTTTCCTCAATGGAATAAATATATATTTGACTTTCAAAACCTTTCCTGGGTTACACAGAGTGGGGGGAAGAGAAGAGGGAAACGCCAGCTGTAGGATTTGATATACTGAGAGCCAGATCTGCAGCTAGCAAGGGGTCTGGAGAGATCCACATGGGCTGGGAGGCAGCCTAAAGCATGCTGAAATTCTAACTAACAGCTTAAGTTTGTATCTTGGTAAGATATTTCAACTGAGAGGAGCTGCAGCAGCTAACACATACTCACTAATGCCCTTCATGACTCTCTATATAGAGTAGACCCAAGGGGAAAAAAAAAAAAGAAAATCTGCCTTGAAATTTTTAACCCTGAGTACTGGTCACTGCCAAGGGAGGAAAAATGGATTAGGGAACCAGCTTTTGTTCATTGTTTGATTGCCATAATGGTAAACATGACATATATTCTCACACTGACATGGCACAAGAAGCCAACGAGCTCGGGACCAAACTAAGGACAAGAAGGTTAAATATGAATTAGTGAGACCAGCCACTTACACACAGAAAACACCGATTAAGAACAAAATTTAACTAAATCTGTATCAGCTGGGGTAAGACAGAAAAGGTAATGCACTTTAACAGTCCCTGCCACAGTGAAAAACTATTGCTGTAAAAGAACATTTTTAAATCAAAACAATTACTTAAACCTACAGTATTATAATGAACTCAAATGAAACTTTATCTCGATGCAATAAATCAGTGTAACTGAACTTCTTTTTACTCATTAGTAGACCTTTACTGTTTTAAACTGAGATATGTCACAAAGTAGCACTAGAAATCACATGCCTCTTTCAAACAGAAAGCAGTAATAAAAGATGACTATTCTACCAAATTATAATGAAGACAGATAACAGAGTGAATTATAAAACAAAGGTTATAGATAGAGACTGAGCCTTGTAGAGGTAATGACTTTTAATTGGATTGAGTTTATCATATTTTCAGAGGTACAGCACAACCAGAAGAAAGGATTAGAATTATTTCCACATTTCATTATTTGGCATAATGAGAAAACAGAGGGAGGTCCACATCCCTGATGTGTTTGGTAAGCCACAGGAGATGTTGAACATGTCAGTATCTGGTAGGGTACGGTCCTGAGACACAAATGCATTCACTCCCTTATTATGCGGCAAAGTGTAATCACTTGAAAAAAAAAAAAAAAAAAGGAAAGGGAAAAAAAGCCAGGTCATGAAGTTTTGTTTCAAAAGCACATTATGAATAAAAAGGAATTTAACCCCTTCCTGCCAGCAGGCACCTCAGCACTAGCCTGCAAACACGCATCCATCTGCTTTGAGGAGCTGAGCAAGTCTCACTCTAAGCACAAAGAGGTGAAAAAGAATGAACCAGTGACAGCTCAGGGACCCCCATCCTCTCTCACACACCACCAGGGCAAAAAAACCCTGGGGAAGTTGCTGGGGAGGGGACCTGCACTGCCTGGATCCCAATCAGACTGCACTCCACCTGGGAAGAGCAGGGAGCAGACACCAGTGGCGAGAAGGCAGCTCAGAATACCCTGGGATGGAAGGGACCTACAAGGATCAATCAAGCCCAAACCCCTGGCCTTACACAGGACATTCCCAAAATGCTGGGGATAAAAGAGCTGAGGGATTATCAGAGAAGGATGAAGAATACTACACCCAAATATTCCAGGGAGGGATGGGCTTTTGGGAGCTGCTTTTGGAAAACCAAGCTGCTGTAGAGCAGAGTTTCGCACCAGCAGCCAGACAGCTTTTTAATTATGCAATTACAGTGAAAGAGTATTAATTATACTCAAGTGACACTGTGATACACTGTATTTAAGTCCTTGAAGCACTAACAGAAGTACTCATAACAAATACACTAATCAGGAAAAGTATTGGGTAATTAATCCTACAATACTGTCCACTTTTGAAACTCAAGGTCTGGCAAGACTGGCTTCCAGCATTTGTTTCCGAGGAGATACAAGGCCACAATTTTTCCTGCAAGCGATTCCTCAGCAGAAGGTCACTCAGTAACATGCAGGACATACTTAGCTGATTGGAAAATCATGAATCCCAAGAGCAGCTATACTTTGTGTCAAGTGTATTCTGTGGCATGCTGGAGCATCGGTTTATGTTTATATCCACTATATATATTTTTTTTTTATTTTTTACAAAAAAAACCTTTGGGACATTTTTTCATCACATGTGTGCATAGATTTATTCTTGTGTGACAGCTCTGTTTTGGGTGGGATTACTGTAAAACTTGAATGAAATTTTTTCCCCATTTGTCTCCATGGAACCCAGGGCCTTGGCTGGAACACTTTGACAAGTTTTTCTCATTGATATGTCATTCAAAAAGCCCACACATATTCAGAGTGCAAGAATCTTCATTTCATTTTTTTCCAGGCAAAAAAAAAAAAAACCAAGAAAACATTCTGAACTGGATTTATCTACATTATCTCCACCACCAATTTCTTCCAGACTCTGCTCATTCCTCAAAGCAATTCCACAATATTTTCTGACATAATTCTACCTGTGCCAGCCACATATTCTAAATAAACACTAATTAACTTTCAATCTCAACAAAATATTCATGGTTGATAAAATGTATTCATGTTTCCTGCCCCATTTCAGAAGGCTGGTCTGTCCCAACAAACAGGATTTATCTTAATGCCAGTGGGACTTTTGTCTGAGTTTACCAAAACGCTGATTTCAGTGGCAATGCAGATAAGGTTCACCCATGGAACTGACACCTTTTGCAGGCATCCAAGCACAACTGGGAAAAAGCTACTTGCTGCCCTACACCAAGCCCCAAACTCCATGGTAGGATGATTTTAAACAAGGATGGAGGCAAAAGGAAATTACACCCATTAAGTACAGCTAAATTCTCAGTTACCTTTCTAAGATAATTTATTTTTCTAGGAAGCGTGGCATACATGAGTGCAAGAATCTGTAGCAATTATTTTTCTTGGCCTTTGTATAAGAGGACAAGGGGAAACACCAGGGTTTTTGCAGCCAAGACATCTACACAGAGATAAAACGGGGGCCCAGCTCCTCCATCATCACAGGCTTCATGTGCTTCAGCTCAGCTTCAGATGCTGCATTGCCTCAGCAATGCCTGTGCCCTGTCTGCATCCTCTGCTGTAGGAAGGTACTTGCAAAAGAGAAGTTAGCTTTGCCCTGAAAATCCTTCATTTCCTCTCCACTTTTCCCCCCCTATTTCTTTCCCTTCCTTTTCTCAGAGATGTTTCATTTTCTTTCCCATGTTATTACAAAAAAAATAACGAAAAAGGAAAACATTCAGAGAAGTTAAAGGAAAAAAAATTTCCAAACCCCAAATATTAGAGCTCTGAGTTTTGCTGAGCAATCAGGAGGCTTGTTTTAAAAGGAAAAGTGTTTGCAGAAATCTGGCAAATCTAGGATGTTGCCACCTCTTTCCTATAAAATTGTTCCTCATGTAATTTGGAAACTCCTCCAAGGTTTTTTTTGTGGCTGTACTTTCACCTAGCGTGTCTCTGAAGGGCCAGTTCTCTGTGGTTTGGTGTTTGGGGGTTTTTAACACTGTCTAAGAGCTTTCCACTCTTGCCTCTCTCCCATGCTGGTGGTCCACAGCCAATGCTGGGAGGTGCCTGTTCTCTCTTTTAACACATATTTTCAACCTCAGCCAAAAGCCTTTTGCTACTCCCTTCACTTGGACCCAGAGCAACACCTCACTCTGTTCACCCCTTTTCCCTCTTCTTTGGAGGAAAATGAGCAACATGGATTATCTCCATCTGCCTTGCTGAACTCACAGGGGAATCTTCTGGAGCTCTCAAGGACCAAGAGGCTGCCCACGTCTCATGTTTGGAGAGCTCCATGCAAGCCAAAGCTCCACAGACAGAGATATCACAGACACAGAAACCACTGGGGATTTTTTTGGCCAGCAAACCCAGAGTTTTCTAAGTCCAGCTGGTCAGAAAATATCGAGAAGATATTTCAGCACATGCAGGACTAACAGGAAAGACCTCCTGGGCTCTCACCTCCCTGGGTCCATCAAACCACAGAATCTTTGCTTACACTGGGAGCAGGCAGCTCTGATGCTGCACACTCGGTTGCTTTTGCAAACATATCCAGTAACAAATTCCCCCGTTCCCTCTTGGGTTTCCCGTTTCTTCCACGGGATCATATTATCTCATTTGCCTCAGATGAGCTCCATGGTGAATAACTCATCTCTCCCCAGTGCTTTGAAGATGCAAAACAGGACAGTATGGAAATGCCAAGTGTTCCTGCAGCACCAGTAGCCTGTTGGAAGGCGGGAGGAGTGACAGTCCTTATTCTGATCACATCCCCCCTCCAAAATCAACAGTGACACCAGTGTGAAACCAGAACGAGACCCCCACTGTGAAACAGTTAACATCAGTTAGATCTATTTTGACTTTTAAAAAAAAAGAAGGGGAAAAAAAAAAGAGTGGGACTACAGTTTATTTTACATGGCTTCCTGGTCAAAGCCTCAATCGTTTAGTAGATATTTATTAATATAATATTAACTGTAAAGAAAGTTAACTGCTAATGTAATTTATTCCCTTCTTTGTTCCATACACCTTGTATTGCTTTCTCTGGAGCTGTTGATCTTTGAGAATCAGAGGGGTCCTGGGGAGCCACTAACAGAGAGCAATAAATCAGCACTCTGAAAGCTTCTGGTTCATCCCAATAACTTGGAAGAAAATTTGAAAGATAATCCTTTTATTTTTTCCCCCCCTTTTCAAACTGGCAATCTTCACAAACTCTATTGTTTTCATGTGCAGGCTGATATATGACAGCTTAAATAAATACATAGCTCTTAATGGAGTAAATTCAGCCTTGGTGTAATTGGATGCCATGCCATTAGAGACCTTGGCCCAGGCTGTGCTCTCCATCCCCAAGGATCTCACAGGACCCTTCAGACTCAAACTAACAGGAGGTTGTTATATACTTTAATTCTACCTATTATGTCACTGTGGACTAATCCTCTGTTATAAAGAGTACTTAACTTTATATCTATTTATGTTTACGGACATGGATTTAAGTACTGTTTATAATGACAAGGATGTATATATACAACATGTATATGTAATATAATATATATATAAACACAGAGACACATCCTAAATCATAGAAGTGGTGGAGTCCTTGAGTAAAAATGGCTTGAGATGCTGAGGGATTTTTATGTCAGGAAAATAATGTGGCTTTTCCTGAAATTGTTCTGAAAGTCACTTGAATTCCTTCTGTCCAAATAAGAGCAAAAAAATGCTCAGCAATTTTCAGGCTAGACCATGATACTTCACAAAGCCATAAGTGGTCATGCAGGAGATCTTGTGTTAGATATCCCTCACTGCAGCACCAGTGTCTCCACCAGGAAAGAGAGAATTGCAGTGATAGAATTTGCTGCTCACAGAAGACACTTCCAGGGTAAGAAAGTGGAAGGAACAAATTTAATTTTAAAGTTTTCCCTGGTAAGCTCATTAGAAACTCAAGTTAAATAAAAGCAACTGTTCATATAGAGCAAGCATCAAACTGGTATTTAGCTGACATTCTCCACACTCTGGTGAACCTCAGTTCAGCATGTTTGGTAGGGCCATGCATAACTCCAAGAACATCAGAGGAAAAAAATCCAAGCATTGCCATGAGAAGGTGTTGAAAGAGCTCTCAGAGCACATCCATGTCTCCATCTCATCATCCACAGCTGTGGAGGTGAACAGAAACAACCCATGGTCACAAAACAAATCAGCTGCATGTTTGGAAAATAAGTATTTTGTCTGGACTTGGCATGCCTTGGTCCCTCCTCACAGAGCTGCAGTTCATGTATGGACCACAGCCCAGATGGGAAAAGCTGGAGATGAGCAAATTGAACCTTCCAAGGACTCTAAAGCAAAGAATGAAATGTGGTGAGCCTTGCACAAGAAGCCCACATTGCATGGAGAGAAGTTGCACTGTAGTAAGGGCTGTGGAAAGGTCAGCTGGAGGAGGGGAAGTTCCAAGTTCAGTGCTGAGCACCAGGATGAGCCTGGCTATGAGATTCCTCCCCAAGGAACTCTGCTCAGAGCTGGCTGTGCCCCTCCCTGCTCCTCAACATCCCACTTTTCCTGTTGAAGCCAGCACCACTCCTCCCCAAAATCAGTGGAAGCAGCAGAATCTCACTTGTACCATGCTTGAGGGAGCACAGCCAATAGCCCAAAGCTTGAACAATACTTCCAAAAATTAAAAAAAACTTGAACCAAGTTCTGGAGGGACCGAAAGGAGCTTTGTGCCTGCAGAAAGGACATCTCCAGGGCTGAGACCACCAGAGATGCTACCCAATTCCCTGACTGGGCTGACAGACTCCCACCATGCTGGAGAGCCTGTTTCCATCCCCTCCTGCCCACCAGGGACCTCATCTCAGGATTAACCTTGTGTTGTCTCAGCAGAGGCCAAAACCCCAACACCTACACACCCAGAGGGAATTTTGCTGGAGAAAAAGGTTCAATGTGCTTTTTTTGTCCAGGTCTTTTAGCTGAGAGGGATAGACTGAAAAAATACCACTTCTTGTTTAAAGTGCAAATCCCAGCAACTACTTTGAACGGGAGCATTTGGTAGTTGACACATCTACGGATGTTTTAAATCATAAGGGCATCCACTCCATTTTAGTTTTAATGTGTTTGTGTGCGAAGTTCTTTGTCATTCCAGCCCACCTGTCTCAGGGCACAGAAATCAAAAACAGGAGTAACTCTCAAATTTCACCTCAATTTAATCCATCACAGAAAGCAGACTGGTTTTGCACTGTATTAAAAAAAACAAAAAACCACTAGGACATTTAAACAAAGTGACACAGATCATCAGCAGATCAACTGAAAATGACAGCTCAATCAAACAAATGTATGTTGAGAATTTCCACAGGGCAGCTCTAGCTGCAGCCAAACCAAATTTGTTTAGTATACATAAGTTAGCTGCTTAGAAACATTCAGTATGCTGCTAGCCAGATGATGACTTTCCCAGATAAACATCTATTTAACCAAATAGCCCCCCACCCCTGGAAGTGCTGGCAGAGCTTTGATGGATTCTAGTCTCTTAAAAATCTGACTTTGCTCTGGTGGCAGGCTGGTACCAAACCCACCCACATGGCCTTTAACTAAAAATAACTAAACACTGCTTTAAAATAAGTGTTATAACCAGCAAAAGGTAGGCAAAACTCTATAATCCTGATGGACTGCTTCTGGCTGCCAATTAATTCACAAAGTGGCGTGAGGGTGAAGTAGAAATTATGAACTTGGGAAGCACCAGAAAAATCTATACATCCTGTGTCATATATCAAGTATACAGAGAGGAGGGGATTTGTCTGATTCCTCTTTTAAAGCAAGGTATTCCCCTTGAAATCAATGAAAAATCTCCTATTGATTCCAGAAATGCCACATCAATCTCTCGCTGAGGAAATATATTTATAAGACTTCCTCTCTGTGATTCTGCCCTGCTTTAGCGATTTTCTATGGTGCCTTTTAGTAACAGTCAAAGACTAAAAATAGTTTTGAAGATGAGGAAGTAATTTGGCAAATATAGCTAAAAAGTCATTAAAATATACAAGAAGTTTTATCCAGACTCAGATGATCAAGAGAAAGAGGTTTCAGTTCAGACAATAGCAGAGCTCTGGGCAAAATCAAGGCACAGGATTTCAGCCAGCCTAGAAGGATTTTGTCCATAGCTACAGAAATTAGTGGCCAAAAGCCCATCTGATGTGAAATAATCAGATTTTATTCAGGCTGAGCATTTTAGGGACCAGTGGGGCACTTGCTGTTCCCCCAGCACACGTACACACATGTGCTTAAGGGGTGACTGTCCAACTATATAACTCCAAAATTAAATATATAACTGGATAATATGGAGTTATATAGAACTCCAAAAAAAGGGACAGAGAATGACTGGCTAACACAATGATATGTAATACAAATTATAATTTTGGTGAAAGTCTGTTTAAATTTTTTTAGGGTTTTTTTTTTCAGCCTTTAATTTATTAAAATAAATGACTCAAAAATAAAAGCTACTAGGCAACACATATCCGCTCTTCAAAGTTCTGTCAAACAAGAGTGACTATAAAGCACATATTCTGATGGACATCTGCTTGCTATTTAATATCCACAAAGAGAGTATTTACAAAAAAATACAAATGCAACAAATTAGGAGTTCTGTGATGCTGGAGCATCTCGAGGAGCAGTGTTTACACAGTGATCAGAGGGATGTGGGATGGCAATGGAGAGAATAGATGCTTACAGATATGTCACATCTTATTTCCTAGGGGGAAAAAAATGCACCAAAAGGTCATTGTAAGTGATGTAACCACCCTAAATATGTAGTACCAAACTTAGAGGTTGCCTGAGAAAGCCAAAATCAGCTACAGTGTGCCAGCAACAAGAGGTGTATCACTGAAGGCTCCCATGCAGGAGATGGAGGTGCCCCTCTTGGAATGCAGAAATCTCAGTGTCCTGTTCTCATCATCAGTGTCAGAGGTCCACAGACCCCATGAGATGAATAAAAAGAAGAAGTTTAAAGTGTCAGAGTCTGATGGAGGAGAAAGAGAAAATTCCTTAAGTACCCACATGGTTAGAGGAGTTTGCTGTACATGTAAATTCTCACTGTTGAGCACTGCAGGATTTCCTTAAAAAGCATCTGTTTGGGGGGAGTTTAACTCATGAGTTTTGAGTGCATAATTGTGCTTTTGCCAATATTTGCACATTGACATATTGCTAGGGAAGAAAACCATGGGAAAGCAAGGATGAAGGATGACAAAACTCAAAGTATTAACCCATCAGAAGGGTTCCTGCTGGGTATTGGTTTCTTCAAATGCTGTTTCTCAAAGTGCAAAAGAGCCACTTGATGATACAGCACAGAAATCACAGACCTCAAAGTTCATATTATTTTGAGTGGTACAAGATTATTTTCAATCTTTTCCCCTTCCACTGCCCCTGAACAAAACACAAAAAAAGGTGAAGTTGTCCATGCAACTGGAAAAACAACAAGATGCAAACTCCCAGATTAACAGCTTGGAAGAGAAGTGAAGCAACTGTAAAAATAAATAGAAAAAGGAGTTTAGACAAATTAACCTGGTCTACCGATAACAGCAACAAAAAATCCACCCCAATCAAAAAATTAAACAGTCCCTGAAATTCTTGCAAAACATGAGAAAATGGTAAATTTTCCTTGATTTTAGAAGTATGGCTGCTTTCAGATCTTGTGTCTGGAGATGCAAACCATCTCACATGAAATCCATGCCGCTCAATATTACCATCCTCTTTTTCTCTAATCCCAACAAGCTACACATAAATTACAATTCCAGACGAGTTGAGCTGCTGTGTGCACTCTACTGATGAACACATCCAGAAGGGTGGTGCAGATTATTGTTAGTAGCAGGAAAACCAAAGATGAAACTATAAAATCTACATGCCTGTTAACAAGTTTGTCACTTAAACTTAAGTATTATTCATGCGAGTAAAGCCATTTTATTCTTAAGGAGTTAAACACACAAGCTCAAAGAGAGCATACAACCCAAATAAAACACTTTTGTCACACTGCTCCCTGAAGAGAACATGCCCAGAGCATATTTTATATATGTATGGGTAAATCTATTTCCTTTCCTCCCACTGGCCTGGCTCCATAAGGAGCAGAGCACCCATCCTGCAGATGGCAGGAGTCCAGAAATCCACACCGCTGCCTCAAAGTGCACAACCAAACCAGAAAACTTTTTGTAATTTTCCCAGATTATCAGGAACCATCAGTAGCATTTACAGCCCTGATTCAGGGTTCATTTAACCCAGTCCAGACTAGAACTGAATCAGCTCACAGTGTCTGTTGAGAAGCTTAATAGGAATAGAGATGATTGTAGAAGTTAAGGTAGATAAGAGCTAGAAGCAAGAAACTCAGCTTGGTAACCATGATCAGCACGGGGAGATCTGCAGAAATCAAAGGACAGGATGCACTATGGTTTCCACTGCATTCCTCAGCCTCAGAGATCTGCCAATATTTTGCACGTAAGCACACAGACCTTCAAAAGAGCCGGGTTTGTCCCAAGAAAGCACAAAACAATCACTACAAAGGCAAGCAATGAAAAATCCTCCTCCTGAACAAACATGCCGTAAAAATGAAGTATAAATCATAAAACCCAAATGAAAACAACCACTCCCCCACCCCAAAATTGCCCAAATAATGGGATGAGGAAGTTTTCTCTGATGAGATTAAATACTGCAAAGCTCTTTCCAAGTCCAGTAACAACTTTAGAAGCAGTGGCAGAAAGCAACACAACGCTGAGCAATGCAGGGCAGCACAGAGGCAAAGTAAGGATTGATCCAGAGCCCTGGGACAAAAGCTTTGCCTTCCCTCAAAATGCATGGAAAAGGCTTCTCACAAGTGTGCCACCTTGCCTAACTCCACTCTCAGGGGTTTGCTGCTCGGGTCAGTGGAAGAAAAATGAAGTTAACAAATGTTTTTGAAAACGCCAGTTCTTGAAAGCAAACTTATTACGCTGAGGACTGAGCACCATCAAGCACAAAACTCTGGCATCACAGCTTGAGACAAAATGCCAGACCTTCACACAAAACACCTCTCTAAGATTATTTCCCCAACTCAGCAGAGAATACAGAGAAATAGGTCATATATCACAGGAGCAATGCAATGCCATGCTCAGCAATTAAATTCCTTGGGACAAAGGGTCTCCGCATTTATTCTACCCCACCATCTCTCAACATATCTCAATCTCACAGGAGGTCAGCTTCCTACCCCTCAGTCTGCCACATTCAGCCTGGGGTGCAAAAAGTCTGGCAGCAACAGAAGGGAGAGGAAAGATGTTAAAAAATGAGTCTTTACTGTCTTTTGCCTTGTTTTCATCCTTTACAGAGTTCCTGTCCAAAGATATGAAACCAAACAAAATGGGCAGATTCCTGTGATTTGTAACAAAAAGGGGTTACAAATATGGAGACCAGACCAAGAAATCCTTAACTCCTATTATACATCCACCAAAAGCAATAGCCTCATGGTGTCCTGATCTATCAGGACACCGGAGCACCAACATGGTGTGTGGAGGCACCTTTCACACAGCTCTGTCAATGTGGAGTCCTCACTCCATCACTCCCATGGAGCAAGTGGTTCCCCTTTTTATTCATTTTCTTCCTAGAAAGCTCATTTCTGGCCTTGGAATATTCATAAACACTTTATTGCCCATTTGTACTTGTTCCAGCACTGTCCTTTAGCTTAAATTATTTGCTGGGAGTGTTTGTCACCTTCAGTATCAGACAACCTCTATCAGCCTTCATTTTCCTCAGCTGCACAAGCCAAGTTTTTTAGCCTATTCTTGCATTCAATTATCAATCATCAGCTGTTCAATTAGAGATGGTGCAAGTCTAAGACCCAGAAGCCTCAGGAAGAGAAATATCTCAGCCACTGTGACAGAGACAACACAAAGTTTTGTCGGGAGCAAATATACAATGAATCCATAAATCAGAAGAGAAAGCAGGGGCAAGAGGAGAATTGAAGGCAGCATCTCCCCTTTCAGTGGGTTAATGTGACTTCTTCTCTCTTTGCTGCAGAAATCACATCCAGGACAAGTTGCTTTCAGGAAGCAATTACAGGGAAGCAGCAGTGCAGAAGATGGATCTGTTTCTCAACTCTTCCACTTGTCACCTCTCAGGGAGGAGCTGGTCATGGGGCTCACAACTTCAAATCTAAGTATTTTCAAAGGAAAACACCCCTAGATGTGAATATTATCTACTGACCACACAGGATCTGCAGTTATACAAACCACTTGGAAGCATTTTATGGACCAATCTAAAGAACATTAATTAAATTCTGATCTCTCTGCTGTTAAAGGCAAAATACTGATTGATTACACAGGGCAAGATGTCATCTGTGCTCTCTGTTGCACTATTACCAGGCTCTGTCATACAAATTTCATGTGTCACATGGATGTAGAGGACAAGCAGTATGGTCAAAAGTTGTAAAATGCAAATGTAGGAGCTTGACCTATTGTTTTCAAAATTTTTATTTAACCTAAATGTCTTCAAAAACTAATCATAGCTGAAGATATTTTCAGCAATATTTCTTTTTAATTCTGAATGCAGGTAACTCCATCATATAAAAAATATATATGTCTGTGTGTTTCAGGGCAGAGAGAAACCTTTCATTACAAAGGTCTTTCTTGGAAGAAACTTGTTCTTACTAATATTAAAAAAAAAGTTATTTTATAATATAGGTCCCTTCCATAAATTTTCCCAAGATTTATTTTCATTCCAGTGTGAAAAAAAAACCCCAAAACTCTAAAACCTAAGAAGTTGCTGTACAAAATAAGTAAGATCTTACAGCCAGCTGCAATGATAATACATTCAAGCTAAATATGTCCTTAAGGAGCAAAAATTCTTTCAATTAAAACATTTACCCACATCATTTTATTTGTTGGAAGTGTACAGATGTGGATCTGCAGCAGGTGCATGTGACTATTTCTAACACTCATTAAGGAATGGGTAAAGCCATTTTAACTCCTTGCTGTATTCCCTCGTGTCTTTGCTTCCCTTCTGGAAGAGGAGGAGTTTGTGCCTACCCACACACCTTAGAGGGCAAATCCAAGCCTTTTCTACTCATAGATGCTGAGGTTAAAACAAAGCAATTCAAAGCTTCTCATTAATTACCGCTAATTGTCATGGCAATCTCTTTTCCCCTGTTTTACATCATGAGCAAATGATTATTTTTTTTTCATTGCAGAGTAGGTAAGAAGAGAGATGCTTGGGAAAACATAATTAGCTCTGCTAATTAGTGTGATCTGATTTGAATATTTCTATTTGCTTTTGTAATCAAAAAAAAAAAAAAGGCAGCCCAGTGAAGTCATCTCCACATTCTAAATATTCAGTTCATAAATTAAGGTAACTAGGCTGCAAACCTGTTTCTCCATCAAAAAAAAAAAAAAAAGCCATCTCTAATGGCAGAACACCCCCTGGGCAATGCTGCCCACAAACCAAGAGGAAAGAGTCCCCTCTCCCAGTGGGAGGGCTGAGAGAACACTGCCATGTCAAACCTCCACAACCCAAAGTTACTTAAGAGCACTAATAACCTAAAAATAGATTTTTATTATTTTTTTTAATGAAACAAGTTTGTCTATTCCCTTTGCCTTTCATCAGCAATTAGACCAATTTGCATTGGCATTTCTGAGTCACACCACTGCTGTCCCCATGCCAGCGGTGGAGTCACAGCAGTACAGTTTCAGGAGGGTGGAGGACTCGTGCAGAATCTGTCCTAGAGCTGTGTCAGAGCTAGCTTCACTGACTTTAATTCCAAGCTGTTGAAGAATTCCTTAAACGCCTTCAATCCTGAAAGTTTGGAGGTTTGAATAGATTAACTGGATGAGTTTTATCTCCTTGCACTGTTCTAGAAGGGTCTATCTCCACTGAATCCTCCAGGGATGAACAATGAGTTTTCCTCTTGATGAGAAAATGAGTGAAACATTCCTTTGCACACAGAGCATGCCACGCTAGTGATTTCCTTAAAGCTTTGGATCTGGCTGAAAAATCCAAGCACTGAATCACCTACTACAATTTCTTTGGTATTGTGAACAAAGAGGATTCTCAGAGCTGCTGAAGTACAAATAAAACCACATTCATTTACCCAACGTCCCAGCTATTCCTGGGGCTGCTGTGCAACCCAGAGCAGGCCAAGCACGTTGTTTTACACCAGCAAAGCTCACAAGCCCGTGGTGTTAGACTTGCACAAACTGGGTGAATAAAAACAGGTAATGATTTATCCAACCTGTTTCTGTTTCATGTAATAGCCTGAGCAGATTACGATATTCTTTTACATGCTCCCAAATCCAAATGCGCTTCTGGATATTTTTAAAGTCACGACTGGCTGGAAATATTTGTGATTTTAGCTGTTTTGTTTAGCAACGAGCAGTCAGAGCTTGCTTCCACCCCCCCAACACAATGAGCCCCCAAACATTTCCAGCCCAGGCTCATGCAGATGTGAAATTAATGTTCACCTTCTGCTGGTAACTCTTACCGGCAAAATAATAAATTCAGTTAATAACGGAAAAGAGTATTCATGGTGCTTTCTTGACAGTGCTCATTCACCTCTGCACTTGTTATGGTAAAACAGAGAATTTGACACTGCTCACTTTTGGCAAGGCTCCACCATTCAGACAGTGCTGCAGCCACAGGCTGGAACAGATCCTGGGCAGTAAAAAAAATATAAAAACCCAACCAACATCTAATTGTAAAACACAAATGTTTTCCTGATGGAGCTTTCTAGGAGGCTGCAGCCCATCTCCAGGTAGGCTCCCATGCCCTGGAGATGGTGTTTCTGTACAATAGCTGTGGCCACTGCACAGAAACCCCTTCTCCTGCAAGGGGTGAAAGCCTTCGGTTGTTCTCCCAAGCAGGACACAATATGGAACGTGACTGGGGAGTTTTCTCCATAAACAAACCAAACCTCTTTCCTTACAGAGCTGCCTTTCTTCTCCCAAGACCTACTAAAAGCTTGGAGTCTCCTTGAATCTATTAGAAATCCTTCCTGGAGAGAGGAACCAGACATTGTAAATGAACCTTGACTTAGAAGCCCCCTTGTACCTGCAAATATCCCACAGATTCCAGAGGCATTTTATGTCCTGCCTATTTACCTGTCATGCTAGTTCTCACCCTGTGATTCATTTATTTTTAATGCTTTCAGCAATTTTTACTGATACTTTTCAAGGTGTTAGGGTATCCCCCCTGTAGCACTTTTGGATTTGCTTGCAGAACTAATACACTCTGGCAACATACAGAGAATATTGTTAAGATGTTTTGAGAAAACTTTTTAAAAGAAAGCTGTCCCTATTACCATTACACAGAGCCTCGTGTAAAGAACCAATAGCTCAGACCAGGCTCTCAAATAAGCACAGTGGGCACAGTAGGAGGCCAAATCCTGGACCAGGCCATCTAGAAGGGACTTTGAACATCACCCTCCACACAGGGCAAACACAGAGTCCCCCACAGCTTGGTCTGGATGGTCTTTAAAGCCATGAAGGATGAGGATTCCCATCTCTGTGTGTCCCAGTGCTTGGTCACACATAGGACACTTTTTTCCTACACCCAGCTCCAGGTTTCCAAAATCTTGCTTGCACCAGAGGTGTAAAATTAGTCGTTTGGTTACATGGCAGGTAAGGGGGAAAAAACCTCACTATTACCCACACTCTGTTTGATCCAGCCCTGGTTCCACAACCAGGGATCCCACCAGGTCCTAGCAGAAAGAATTATTCCCCAGTTGGTCCTTTCCCTGCTTGTATCTCCAGAAAAACCCTCACACTGTAGCAGACCTCCTTCATAAGCCTTATGGGATTTTTCATGCTCCAGAAAAATGAATCTTTTTGAACAATAAAGATATATCAGGAAAGAGAGAAATCCTCAAACAGAAAGCTGCTGGAACTTAGACTCATCTGAACTCAGATCTGAAAATGTTGTAGCTGCTCTGTAGTGCCAAAATATTTCCCAAAGTCCCAGGCAACTCCAGAAATGCCTCTGGACAGTGCACTGCCAGGCTGGCTCCATCAGCACTCTTCTGGGGCTGCTGGCATGAAATGGGCTTGCCTCTCTCCACAAAAGCTGCCACCACGCTTTCTGGTTCCCCTTTTGGCAATTCAGTATTAAGGGCAAGATTCCATCTAAGAAAACATTGAAAATATGACTCAACATTCAAACACCTGCACGTTCTTAATTATCCAAGCTGCTCCCTCCATCAAAAATATTCATTATTTGTTGCATTTCTTAAATAGCAGAGAAAGTCACCGCTGCATTTCCCAGTAATGTATGCCCACAACTCTATTTTCCCCATCTGATATGCTTGCCTAAGACTGGTCATTTGTTACCTGCTAGTTCCAATTGATTTCCTTTTGCCTCTGCTTTCCTTTGCCACGAGTGCAGGGAACAAACGGCACGATTTATACCAACCATCCAGTACCAATCATTAGATAACAAGGCCCTTTACTGAAAGCATTTAGAGTAAAACAATACTTTAAGTTTACCTTTGCTTTCACTTCCTTCTTTATTACTCCAGGTTCAAAATAAGGCCAGAGAAGTTCCACTTACACAGAAAATTAGACAATCATCCAATATAAATCCTTCACATCCTATACAACGCGCAGGGCTCGGATTCTACTGCAACTGATTAAATTTCTTTCTTAAATTGGTTTCATGATATTCTCAGGCCTCCTTCTCTTATGCCCATTTGCCACCTATTGATTTGGATGTGGAGAAAGCAGCTCCATTTTTGGTGGCTTTTAACCCACAGAATCCCAGGCATGGATGACTTTTGGGCTTCAGCTCATCAAAGCTTGATGGAAAAACAGAGACAGAGGATTGGGAAAGACCTACTGGTTTCCCTCCTTGGCTTTTTCCACCTCAAACCAATTAGGAAGCAAATGAAGTCACTTTGCACTGAGCCTGGTTTCATCCCTGTTTCTTCTGCACTCTGGAAACTTTTATTCCCCTGCACAGAAGAGAGTTGGACTAGAAGAAACTAAATATGAGAAACTAAGCCAAAGAATATAAAAATCAGCAAGAAATTCAAAAATTCAAACCTGCTAGGTGCACTCTGAGGCTCTTTTGGGTGACTTGGTTCATCACAAGGAGCTAATGCTGCATGACTGGACAAAATGCTGTTCTAATGTAATGCCCTTCCCATAATAATTGCTGTGTGCATATATAATGTATTCATATCCAACCCTTGACAGAGTCAGAACTTCCCACTGAAACAATATAATTTTTTTCCTGAAGGCAGATTATGCTCCAGTAAAACATTGATAACTTTATTCCAGCTCTTCTACCTGCTTGAAATTCAGTGTCAAGGAAAGTGGTTGATATTCAGCCACCCGAGGTGTAGGAGGAGTTCAGGTATTTTAAGAGAGGCTTTCTGGAGGATTGCTGTCTCCTCTCACCCCAGCCATGACCAGGAGCAGAGGGTGATGTAGAGACAGCCACACTCTTCTCTACACATGCCTGAAACTGCAGGAGCAACAACACCCAGAAAACTGAAACCTTTTAGGTCAAGGCTGCCAAACAGACTGGTTCCCTCTGTGACACTGAACGAGCCGTCTCCATTACCTAATTCTTCTGGAAGTTCAGGGAAAAAAACATCTCCCAATGGAAACTCCTGAGCACTTTGGCAAATCTGGATCTTATTTAGGTGCCTAATTCAGGGTTGAGAAGCAGAGGACTAGCAGGGTGATAATAAAAGAAAAGATTGCGGCAATTTATCACTGGAGAGCAGCACAAAACCCTTTCCAAATCTTTTATTAAACAAACTTTAATCAATATAGTCTGGTTTCCTAAAGCTGGACGCGAGCTGGGAAATCCAGATTTTGATTTCACCAAATAATTCATGGCTACATCTCCAGAAACATGCTGGAGAATCCTCCTTAATTTTCCACAGAGTTATTCTGCTGGAAGAAAATTGATTCTGTCTCTAGCATGGTTATGCATTTTTGAATCCTGCTTTATACATTTTAGCAGATGCAGCATAGCAGCTGTTTTAATATTTTATTAATATTATATGTAAGACAATATAATTTATCACAGCATTTTGAGACAAGGGTCAAACACTTCTTCTGACAGAAAAATTAAAAATCCTTTTCATTCGATATTTATATGTTCTACCATAAATAAAAAAAGAAGTTTTCACATAAAAATCTATTAATTTAAAATCCAAGTGCTTTGGGTTTTATGCAAGTGCAAAACCTTTGTAAGGGACACGTCCAAACCTCAGTGAATCCCTTGAAAATGCCCTTAAACCCCAAGGGGCTGAGCCTGGCCCTGTGGCATTTGGTTGTCAAAAGGGGAACCTGGGTACATCCACTCATGTGCTGATAATTGAAAGGTCACTTCCAGACACCTCTCATTTTGCACAGGGCTGTACAGGCTGGGAATTTCATCTCCAGCTACCCACAAGTCTAAGACTGCCTCAGCTCATGACAAAAGAGAAAAAACTGGTGTAATTCAAAGAAGTGTTGCCCTGCCCAGGTCTAAAAAAAAAGTGTTCAAATTCCAAATAGATTTGACTGTAAGGTTTTTGCTGAGGCCTCTGTGAACTAACACTAAAAGGTTGTTGTTGAGCTATATCAAAAAAAACCCATCTGATTCCAGCCAACTGTCCATCCTTCCTTCAGCAGGGGGGCTACATGTAATTTTCTGCCTTCAATTAAGATTCACCACTAAATTCATCTTCTTTTAAAACCACATTATTGCACCCTATGGTATCACATGAAATGCACAGCAAAGGTTTGGGAATTCTTTTGCAGGGTGATGGGGAGTGGAAGCCCGTGTTACAGGCACAATGGAAATAAATGCATAATTCAGTCCTTGCTTTTTTATTTGTCCTTGGCATTAATGAAGAACAAATTAGCTACTCTCCTTGGGTGTCTACCAGAAATAATAGTAACAACTAGAGCTCTTTCCCCCCCTCAGTAATATGTTCCTTTGTAGATAAGCACTGTGAAGAGGTAAAATTATGTCTTTTAAAAGTTTACTGTTTTCTTGTTCTAAGATATAAATGATAAGGTTGGGACTGGGAAGCAATTCAGAAATATTTATTCCACTGAGACAATAGCTTTTTGTCATCAGAAGAAAGAATTGGTGACTACCAAAATGAAACAAAAAGACAACAGCATTAACCATGGCGTGTGCTACACCAATAAATAAGAAACACCTTTCCAACAGCTCAGCAGAACAAAGCCTGGGCCCTGACTGAGGGATGGGAATACCCACCCCAGAAGGTGACCTGGCTGAGGAACACAGCATTTTTATTTTCACACATACATGTGCAATAAATATAACAAGACACTGGAAGCATTTCACCCTCTTCCAGATGATTAATTTACAGCCTGTTTCATCAACCTTTTATGATGTGTAACAGGGACTTATAAAAAACATAAACATCTTTGCATCATTTTACAGGTACGACATCCTGACCAAGGTGGTTCTTGGTTGGGGGGAAGCACACAGCCTGGAACTGGAGCTTACTTTAAATAAAATTACTCCAAAGTATTGAAATCTATGATATAACCAAGGCAAAGCACCAAAATAACACCTCTCAAGTGAAGACCAGCATGTGGACATGGCTGAAAGACAGATCTACCTGCAATGCAATGCATTTGTGTAATTAAATCAACCTGCCACTCTCTCATCTATTATGTAGATGCAGAAATACTAATAATAATTATCCTCACATATCTAGAAAGACTGAATTAATGGTTTCAAGCAGCAAGAACTTATTTGTGTTTGGATCTCTCTCACCAGAGCTTCTTTAACTAGCTCCTGGGTAGAATTCATTAATTTTTATTAACAGGGAAAACATTTGTCCCCATGACAATATTTGCATTGCCTGAATGATTTTCACCTCTGCCACAAGGTGTACTATCGGCTCATACATCACGCGATTACTTGGAGAGCAGAAAGACCCTCAGTCATTAGTGAGTGAATTAAAGATGATCTAAAGAGCTATTAATCACAGTGACAAAAGCCTTAATGTTGCTGTGACCCTAGTGGAGCCTGGGGACTAAAAGGGAAGCCGAGGGAGAGAAAATGGAAACATATGTTTTCTCCAAAATAACCTACCTTAGGAGAACTGTCAAAGATAGAGTTCCTTCAAAGAGAGAAATTCAGCCATACCACTGCTCCCAGATTTTACTGGGACAGGTTCTGTAGCCAGTCTACTTTATTATTATTTACAGTTACTATAAATGATTAAGCAATAAAAGATACATGGTATATTCAGGCCTTCCTTTTCTTTGCCAGGAGTTATTTAAAACCAATATATTTAAAGCAAACTGATACTTGTAACATATCGTAGGATAAACAGAGATCACTTAACTCACAACCTTGTTCAAACTAAAGACTTAGCATCCACATCCCCTGTGGAGAACACCAGGCAGTAAACTCTGCTCCTGCATTTTCAATTTGAAACTTTACTACTAAAATTCAAGAAAAAGTGAAGCCTTTTGTTTGCTGACACCATCTCAAATTCAGCAAGGCGAGTCAGATGTCCAGACACAAAGCTTAAATCACAAAAGCCAAATATATTTCTATTAATATATTAATAGATATTTCTAATCTTCTCAATAACATCCTCAGTTACAACCTCTTCCTACTGGCAGTGGCTTAGTGAGTTGTGTCTATAATAAAGTTGTCTCTGTTTTATGGGCAGTAAGACACCAACACAAAAACTGTACACACAGATGCAGCTGAGAGTCTCATGAGAAACACTGAACTCTATTGTATTTTCTCCAAGTATTAGCCTGTAGACAGAAATTAAATAAACTGGTATTTCTCCATCTGTTTGCACTATGAAGAGATGTGTTGGAGCAGCTGAGCTCCTGGTACCCTCTGCTGTGCCTCATGGGCAGCACAGAGTTCCTTCCTGCTTACTGCTGCTTCCAAGCCATGTTCCCTAAGGATCTGACCCACAGCCCTTGGAGAGCTCCCATTTGCTTTGTCAACTTTGAATGGCTACAGAGGTGCAGGGAAACATCTGCAATGAGCACAACAGCCAGATATTAAAAATTAGTTTAGGGAACACAAGGAACCTTCCACCTTTCTCTGCCCTCCTTTCTCCCCACCCTCTGAGCCTACAAATTAGACAAGTTCAGTGTCCCAGAATTCAGTCAAGAGCCTCTTGCTCCAGTCTCAGGCTCCAATCCCGTGCAGGACTCCACAAAGATGAACTTGTTCTTAGACAGGATTGCTGCCTTACTCTTTATAAAACTCTTAGTATTTAGTGATGTGATATCTGATCGGTCTAAAGTAGAACTTTCATCTCAATGAGAAAGGGCACTACATATTCATCTGGTGTCAGACCCATACATAAACAAGCTTCCTCAAATGACAGATCAGAAGCAAGAAGTGGCCTCTTTTTTCTAATAGCATCAGCCCAGCTGCAGATCTCAGTGGCGCTTATTCTCAGCTGGTCTGCTTTCAACTTTCACTTCCCATTTAGAAAGCTAAATTGGGAGTGCTTTAATCTTCTGGGTTCTTTTCCTTAATGAGAAGTGAAAGGTATAAGTGGCAGCAGGTAAAGAGATATTGAAAGCTGTGGCAGACTAGCATTTAAATTTTAAGAAAAGCTAGATCAGAGCATTTTCTAACATTCCTTTCTTTTATGATAGTAAAAAAAAATTACAAAAACTGTAAAAAACAACATTTTTTTGCTGGGAAGATGGCACAGCAGCAGAAGGGCAAACTTTAAGTAGGGTAAAGAGGAGAATGTGGATTCTGTCCTGGGCTATGCTGCAAAACTCTGCCCCTACCACTGCACCACTGAAAGATGTTCATTTGAGCTCTCATTTCTCAAAGAGTGTGCTCAAAGTAAGCAAAGACACTTTTGTTGCTTGTAATGTCCTCAACACCTGACAGGATGAGGCCTTAGGAGCAGAAAACAAAGCTGTAGTTAAGAACTCCCCCTAAAAGCTTCATCCTGAAAATATTTTCTGCTAGTGGGAAACATCACAGCTTGGCTTGTTTAGTTTTCCTTTCCAGATATTAAAAAAAATTGTCATGTCTCTGTATCGTTTCTTCCTTCAAAAACCTGAAGAAAACTAAGAGAAAAGCAATGTGAGATAACATCCCATGAAGAGGCAGATGTGATGCCAGGACAAGCTTTGTTTCACAAGCCTCAGCCTCTCAAAAGAGCAGATTTCATTGCTCATTCCTTCACCCAAATACCTTTCCTGCTAATCTGTGTTTGTTTAGGCAGAAAAAAATTCCTCTCCATTTTGGTCACAACCAAGGAGTCTCATAGAAATCCAGGCCCTGGATTTCAGTATCTGTGCCCACCTGATGATATCTTTTAGGTCAGCATCTCCAGAAGTGGCCACTGCGTGGGACTCCCCTTCCACTTGTGCAGCCTTCTCCCAGTGCCTCAGCACACCTGGGCCCCCCAGATCTGCTCCATCATCACACAGCTTCTTATAGTTCCATTAAATAGTTACACAAGAGATACAAAATAAGAGTTTCACTGCTTTTGTGTCTCCCCTTCCAATAAGTTGCAGCTGAAGCGATCTGGGGAAGAGTTGCCAGATAAAAGTGCTGAATCTCAGCAGCAGAAAGGAACAATTGGGGCACATTTTATGAATATTACCCCAAGTCCATTTGCCATCAGGCACTCCATCATGGAGCACACCACTGGTGCTGCATTCCCATGGGGAGCAGTCTGGAAAAATAGGTTTATATTGTGCCAAGACACCTGCTAACACCCTTCGCTGTGGACCCCACTCTGTACCTGAATTTTTCATGGCTAATTAAGAGGTAACAGCACCTAATTTCCCACTGCAGTTCAGGTGTTTGGAGGAGTGCTTTATTGTGTTTCCTTGCATTTCCCCTGGGTTTTGTTCCTACACATCCGATCCATGTGTTACTGACTTAGCTCATTAAATATAAATTGACATCTCCACTATGGAGAGCGGAGTATCCTCAAAATCCCCTAAATATCATCGTGCCTTAGAAGTAACATGGAGCAGGATGGAATATCCTGAGTGAGAGCCTGGGAAACAAAACTAACAGAGTATGTATTCCCCTAATACATGGAGAAAAGGGGATCCAGTGCAAACGAAGCATAGGATGGTAAATAAGAACTGTGCTCGCTTGCAGTCATGCACTATAGCCATTAAACCTTAAGGTCTTAAAGGTACCAAGCAATGCATATGATAAATTTCTCCAAAACATCCCAGCCATAACATAGTTCCTGCTGATTGCTCATTTACCCATAATGCATGCTGTCATAGCAAAGCCTGACAAATGACAGCCAAAGCTCAGGTTATTTTTTACACTGACTGCCAAGCCCCTCACCTCAGATTATTCATTTATTAGGGCAATCACTGAGGTCTGGGTACTTAATATTGTTTTCACCAAATATGAAAATGATCTACTTGCCTATTCTTTAGTTCCTCCTAGGGCAAGCCATTTATCATCAGCCCTGGATAAATGACTGCTTCATTATAGCCATAATTTATGAGATGTTAGAACTAAAGAGCCACACCTAAAGACTTAAAGCTTTAATATGGATTAAAATAAGATAATCAATCAAGCATATACAAATTCTCTTTAGAATTATTTCTTGCTTTGAAATGGCTTTGCATTTTTAGAATGGAAGGAGTCTTAAATTTCTTCTTATCCAACCCTAGCCAAACTTGTTTAAAAGTCCATGAGGAAGCCTAGGACATAACCTTGTTGGTCAGCCTTAGATACTGCTTGGCAGTCATTTCATAATTCAATAAAACTGCCTTTTGGGCTAAGGACATTTTTTGTGGTTTCAATGGCATAGTTGTGACACAGACTGAGAGGATTTGCAGGCCTTCAGTCCAGAACAAGTGGGGAAAAGCATTCTCCATGGATACTGCCATACTTTTCATCCTCTCCTGTGGAATTCTGCTGCTCTGGTGTTACAGAAGAGAGACAGTTGAATGTTACTATTGGAAAATATTTCCATGGTTTTTAAGGGGGTTTCTCTGCCTGAAATAGCATTTCACAGCTCAGTGTTTGGGTGAGGGAAGCTTCTTCCTCTAGCTGGGGAATGAAATTTCCCTCCCTCCCCGAAACAGTGTTACAGCTTGAAAGCAAAAGTTTCTGGTTTGTCTCAATTGTATATTTGCCAGCACAAAGTCAATATAAATATTATTCCTCAAGCAATCACCTTGCTTGACACACAAGCCTAAGGCCACTTAACCACTTAATCCTGCATCTTCTGAAGCCCCTCTTGGAAATAGATAATATTTTAGATTTTTTGAGCACCAAGACAAGGATGCAGCTATGGTTTCCATTGCTGGCCAGGCATGCTGTGGGCACAAGTCTCAGGCAGTGCTGGAGCTACAGGGACTGCAGGCAGGATGAATGAGCTAGCCCAGGAAGCCCAGAGCAAGCCCATGGCAGCAGGCAATGCATGATGTGATGTGCAGGCTGCTGAGAGAGGGGACTTTGTTTTCTCATGAACCAAACCACAGCCCCAGTAGGTGACATGGACAACCTGAGCATCTCCCTGAAGTTCAAGCCTGGACTATGCACCCAGGAGGAACAGGGGGTGAGGCACACAAAGACCCTGTACTTGCAGCCACAATGCCAAAAACCAAACTTTCCCAGCAGTAACAGCCTCCTGCTCTCAGGATAAGTGCCTGTGACATGTGTTTTACTGAAGCAGATTGTTGGGCTTATGATGAGAGAATACATTGCAGCTTCACTCAACACAGCCTCAACCAATGAGGCTTCCTCAGTAATGCTAACACTGATTTAAATTTAATCCCAGCACCAGGCTTTGTTAGCTAAAGGACATTTTTCACTCCAGGTTAAGTCCCCCTCTCATACAACTTGGTGTCAGCACTTCAGCAAGAATAAAACAGTCCAAACTCTGCAGTTCCCATGTGTGAGAGCTGTTTAAGCATGTCTGTGAAAGGAAGTGCTTGGCACACATTATAGATGGAATGAAATTTAAAGTATATATCTATGTGGTTGTAAACATATAAATGTACAGGAATATATTTGTTAGCAAAGGTACACATAAGATTTTTTTAATGTGTATGCAAATAAACAGCTAAAATACATCATAAGCACACTCTAAAAGAACTTAAAGACTATATTTACATCCAGGGCCCCAAAAAGTCCGTTTCCCTAATTATTTTGGGAGGTTTTAACTGGAATTTCATGTAACTGAGGCACAATGCTGTTGTCAACCTCAAATGTGCTAAGAAAAACCCAGTTCCCCTGCATGAGCCATTCCCCCTGACCTATGGCCCAGCCTCTAGTCTTGGCAGGGAGGTGATGCTATGGCATGGACCACGTTTATCTCAGTGCCACTGGGCTGGGGGGACAGCACTCCCAGCCAGGCTGCACCAACCCCTCCCAACCCATTTCCCTCAAGGAGACCTCTCCAAGTCAAAATCCATCATCATCCTCCTCTCTTAAAACAAATTCTCTCTCAGAGCAAGAAGCTGTGTTCCACATTCTTCACCAAAATAAACGTAAAATCAAGTTAGAAACCCTCCAAAACAGGGCTGGTAATGCAAATATTGACACAGCAAAGAAGAGGGAGTGCAAAGCATGGCTGGACAGACAGTCTGAATACAAAATATTTCACAAAAATGTCATCTTTATTTAGTGGGTGATGAAATCAGCAACTATTTTAAAAGATTTATAGTTTTTGTAGCCCAGACACTTATGCCCCCAAGTTATATAATGGGAATGTGAAGCAAAGGCAGTTTTCACAAGTTATGTTTGGGATTAATGTGATGAGCACTTTAAATGCCAGCCTCCTGATGACTTCCATGGAAGTTTTGCAGGAGCAGAATTTCTAGGAACAGATAATTAAAGCAATGTTCTCCCACACTCCTTGTTTTTCTACACAATGGCTTTATAGTTACACAATTTATTTCTTCTTACACGAGGCTGAGTCACCACCAGCCACCACAACACTGAAGGCACACTTGGGATGCAGAATGGAATGTACATGCTGAGAAAACACACAGGGAAAAAAAAAAAAAAGTCATTTGTTTTCAGTGCTATCAAGTGGCACATACACCTTGGTGATCATCTTGGGCCAAACCCTGCACCCTGCAAGGCCATGGCCTTCTGGTTTGGTTCACCAGGAATTCTGCAGCCCAAGCCACTGCTCGAGTGCTGTGTCACCTTGAATTGCTGATCTGACCTCTGTGGAGAATCCTGCTTCTCTTCTCCCTTTTCCTGAGGAATAAACAGCATTTAGAATAAGATCTTTAAGTGGAAAAGTTCTGCTTCTCAACAGCTCCTTTCCCCAGGCAAACATAAGAGGATGCACCAGCCTTGGGGGCACCTCACCAGTAGGAATGACACTCATTCTCCACTGCTCAGTGATGAGCCAGGTGTAGGGTTAAGGAGAATTAGGACCAAACTGTAAAGGCATTAGAGTTTTCATACATCTAATTACTGCTCCTCAGCAGCTCTGTCTGAGTGAGGTAGCCCAAAAAGCTGCTGTGGTGTCTCCAGGTGGACAGCATCTGCCAGCAGCTCTCCTTGGGTCATGGAAGTGTGGTACAATATCATCCATAGCCCAGCTGATTGGCCTCCAGCCCCCAGAGAGCCTTGTACCTGAACACCTGCCCAAACTCAGCAACACCAAAGGTAGCTGGTGTCTAAAAAAACCACTGCACCTTCCCTACAAAGCTCAGATGTGGGGTTATCACAATATTAATTTATGCTGCTAAAAATACCCCTTTTTATTCTTGTTTTTTTTAATGAACGCTGCTGTTCTATTAAGCTGAAAAAGTTGATGTGAACAGAACAAGAAACAGCTCCCATGCAAACTGCTAAGTTACCAATTAGCTCCTTAAAACAACTGAAAGTCACAGAGCCCCCTCAATGCACAGAGGCAGTTAATTAATTAACATTAGATGTGATTAATAATGAGTCTTGTTTAGTAGTAAATATCTGCCTGCAATGCCTGCATGTCAGAACAAAAAGCCTTCAGAGAGCGGGCAACTATATTTATCCTGATTGCGTTTGGGATTTTAACATGTTTTGTGCAGGCTGACAAATGGCCTATTAATTATCTAATGTTGTCTGACAACAACAGCTTGATAAAGATGTATGTTTTTGAATTGGTGGATGAAAACTGCTGGAGAAGAGCCCCACAGGGGCCTTGCTGTCCTAAAACTGGGCTCCAAGCCATGACAACAGGCAAGACAAAGCCCTATCTCCTGCCACAGCCTTCGGAGATAAAATATGTCTTGGCATTAGGGACGTTTTCAGAAAACTGCCTCTGCAATATCTGATTAGGAAAAGGAGGAGTATGTCTTTACTAAATTGGGGTTAAGGCATAATCAATATCATATATGGAGTGTCTGGCCTATTCTGCATAAACACAGGCACTTCATATTATTAAGGAGTCTATAATGCAGAGGAAGCATATGGCAGGACATTGCAGCGCTTTCTATTCTTTTTATTTAGAACTTTATCTTCCAACCTGTTTGACAGCTGCTCCTAAGTGGTTTCACAGTGCCAAATTATTTTTATGATTGTTTGATGTTTTATTCTCCCATTTCAGTTAATGAGATAGGATCCCACAATGGTCATAATTCAGAGCTGTCAGAACTAAAAAGCATGCTTGTGGCAAGATAGCCCGATGGTAAATAAGGCTAAAAGCTGTGGATAATAAAAACTCTCTTATCCGAGTCTCCTCTGCAATCAAAACTTGGTTTGGATCCTTCTTTCTTTTGTGCTCTCTTGTACTACAACCTTCCCTTTTGGACAGGTAAACTATCAATCTTTGGGTAATGTCACCCTTTTAATTCTGTTCACCCTTTCCTTGTAATGAAATGTGTAGGATACACAGGAAACGTTGAAATGTCTAAAGATATTGAGTGCTATATTATAATTAAAGGGCTGGAGTCCTGTTTATTGTGCCAAGGGAATAATTTGTCATATATGCTTAGAAGAAACTGTTCAACAAATGACCTTTAAGAGTCCCAGGAAATGGGATATCTGGCATTCCCCAGGGATTTTAACAAAAACTCTCAAAAAGTTCACATTTCAGATTCTAACTTTCAGGATGAGAACTTCTGTCCCTTTTATTCTTGGATACTTTATGTAGGGAGCATATAAATAAAGAGCATGAGATGTAAATAAGTAGTCCTGGCTGTTACACCACAGGTCCAAGAACTGGGCTGCTTTCTTCTTATCTCAACCAAAGAGTTTCTGCATGACCTTGTAATTTCACTGCCAACTGTCTCAACTTCCCTAGCTAGAAAATATCTATAAAATACCTTATCACTCATCTTGGACAAGTCTCCCACAATTATTTTTCAGGAATGCACCACACAATTCCATTATGTAGCTCAGATGCTACAACACCTCTGTTTGTGACAGGCCAGATGATCAAAGATCCTGTTTGCTTTCAGAATCAGAAAAAAAATGTGTAACCAGTGGATTAGGAAAAGATCCCAAGCATAAAACATTTGAAGAAGTTGCAGGAATTGCACTGGTCCATTTATACATGGTTAAAAGCAAACAAAAGTTGCCATTATTTGGAGAAAGCAACATCAGGCATGCAACAGAAAGGAGGAGGATGCAGGCAACTTCTCCAGGTGTTGGCAAAAGGGAATGTGGGGAGGGAAACAGGGAGGGGCAGAGCACAAACTCCTCAGGAATCTCCTCTGGAAACCTCCACCTGTGGCTTGGCTACTGAGGTCAACTCCAACAACCGGAACTCATAGAAAAGTCTCTAACATCCACCAATCCACTGATCCTCAATACTGACAGCCAGGCTCTAATGAGCTCACTTCAGAATTAGTTACTGCTATCCCCAACACACATCTGATTTCCTACTACGTTTTTTTGACAAGAAATCACAGAAATTATTGTGAAGGAACCAAAACAAAGCACATCAATAATCATTTGAGTTAGCACTCAAAGCCCAGGTATGCAAATCAATGTCTAAAAAAGTCTGCTTTTTTTTGGTATGTGTTTTAAGTCAATTCTTTTGGTCCAAATATATGTCTCATAATAAACAAGAAAACTGGACAAAGTTAATCTCAAGTATTCCACTGCACAGGTCTCACACACAGTTTGTGGTTGGAGCATGGCAAATCCACATTGCTAACATTTTTTCCTCTCCCATTATGAAGGGCTGGTGTGATAAAAAGGGGCACAGCACTGTAGGGGCTGCCCACATCCAAATCCAAGCACAAGAGAGCTGATTCAGCAGTCGCCTGGTAGGTTATACACAAAGGGTGCGAGAAACGCTTCCCTTTGCATCATTTTCCCAGACTACAGCTAATAAATGTTGCTGTAACTGTCAGATCAGATGCTGGGGATCTGCCAAAAAGCCATGGGAGCAAGTCCAGAGGAGGAACAGGTAGGAGCAAATGAAAGCCAGTTGTGCTCCTGATGTCCACACCAGCTCTGAAAGGCACTCGTGCCAAAGCACCGCTTCAGGCAGAGACACCTTGGCCACACCAATTCCATCAGCCTCAGGGAAGGAGAAGGAACAAGAGCACAGCCCATCCCTCTGCCAGCCCAGGGCTGCCTGCACCCAAGGGAACCACTGCAGATAACCAGCACAAGCAGTCCTGGGGCTGGAAGAGCACTTGCACATCCTTCTCAGCGTGGGAAGGGCAGGAATATCACATAATTTCCACATTCCTGAGGTTGCAAGCTTGTCATGTTAGACCATCATCACTATTCAGGTTTTGACATTTATCAAATAGCAGAACCCAGAAATCCCTTGGCTGCAGGGCTCTCACCCAGGGCTTGATGCAGAAGGTCTCAAGTCACCAAGGCTCTTTCCATAGACTTTCCATCTGGGTTCACAGCAGTTTCCCTCACTTCTTTTGTCTCTATTTCAGTACAAAGTATATTGATATTGATTTGGGGTATGGGGGAAAGGAAGGGAAGAAGGAGGAAGCCTCAGTGTGGATGGCATAAGGAAATTTGATACAGCTTTGCAAAGTTCAGGTACTCCTTTTTTCAGTCACAAGGAAAGAAAATTGATGATGCCACAAGTTTAATGCTAATTGATTTATTACCTGCCTAAGCAAATCCTAGGCAATGCAATGGCAAGCTTAGACTTAAAGCAAATGATTTACAAGATAATGTTTGACTCTGGGAAAGGGTAATCAGATCCAGATACAATGGATGATAGGATAATTGAGAAGAAATAAAAGAGGATAAATTGCTATGTGCTAATGAGCTTACAGGCCCTAATGGGGAGGACATCAGTTTTAACACTCGGGTTATGAGCTAGGAGCAAGGGGTTTTTTTTCTTCAACAGCTAAACATGTAGTGCTGAAACAAACCAAGATTAATGGTGTCCCACTCACTTACTTATCCATTCTTTACACCTTCAGCAGCTTCCTGCATTAAATGTCTGGCTGTTTTTAAACCAGGTTTATCCAAAGCACCTCACTTGGAAGCCATATTACCTATTTCTAGGTTAGGGCACATCTGTTGTTTGGGGATGAATGACTCAAAACAGCATTTCTCCCCCTTGCAGCACTGGCTGCCTGATGAGTTTGCAATGTCTTTGCAGGTCTCTTTAGGATCATAGGAATATTCTCAAGCCTTTATACGGTCTCACTGCACTCAGGTTTTGAAGCAGTTGCCAGAGCAATGCTGTCTCACATCATGATTCATTTTTATATCTTTTTCTCCCTCCATCCCACATCACCACCTAGAACCAGGGACACTTTATTGGTATTTCTGATTACAGCTGTAGCCATCTAAATTTTTCAGCAGGATGGGGGTCTCTCCAGCCCTGATGTAGAAATGTACTATATGAATGGTGCTAGCCACAGAGTAATAAAAAGACAGTGCCGTGTGCTGTTATTGGTAAGGAATACAGAAATGAAGCACTTCCTTAGAGACCAAGCCCATATTCCAGGGCAAGGCTTCCAACAAATGAAGTTTAATATGATGAATTGTGGTACAGTTCCAGAATGAATACAACTCTCAAAAATGCAGGTCAGCTGAAGCTTTTAAGTTACAATGTGCATAACATGTCCAATACTCCATTTTAAAGAGAAATATTTCTAGTTAATATGCACAGAAGCATCCATAGCCCTTCTGAGTTAATGCATGGGGAGCCTTTTCCCTTTTTTTGCCGTGCCACACCCTTTAGGCATCCAGACACTAATTAATTCCAAATCCTGTGCAGGTAGCTCCTTTCCTATGGAAGGGGGAAGATGCCAACAGGGGTCCCTGTGGACCCCACCAGACCTCAACCCACACCAGGGAGTAACACCCCATGGGCAGAGGAGCAAAGGACAGTTTGACCCCACCAGGGATATATGTGCTCCAGGCTCTGCTTGTTGAATCACCTTTCATTGTCCTGACCCAGATTTCAACATTTGCTTTACAATTAGAAACATGGATCACAAAACCACAAATTAACAAACACAATCGTTTGGTGCTGGCACTGCTCGCAGAGGCAGGGATGGAAAACACACCTTTTCTCTGTGAACAAAAATCAAAAGCCTGAAAATGTAGATGCATGTGGCACTAAATGCAAGTGCAATGGTGCCTGTCCCTCTCTAAGGAGAGATGTGGTAAGGAACTGGTTCAAGCACTTTTGCAGGAAACCAGGAGCCAACTTGTATCCCAGATCATCCCTTTCTCCCCCACACACCTCATCAAGCATCCCCTGGAGCTAAGCTATTGTCACCTTGAACACAGAATGATTTCATGTCAAAGTAAACAAGCCTTTCCTAGTTTCTTCCACTGAAAAGTCTGTGGTCTAGTTGTAAAACAAAATAAAAAATAAAAGAACAACTGAAAAGGATAAATATTAAATGTCTTAATGTATTACAAGTCTTAACATATTAGCATGTTCCTTCAGGGAAACTGGCCTGGAGCAGCAGACCTGAAATGGCTGCAATTAGTACAAGGATTGTTCTACTTGAAGCAACTTGCCTTTTCTGTTTGAGAGGAACACAGAGTGTGAGCTCCCTGTTCTGCTATCGGGCACTTACTGTACAAGCAAACAGGATATGATAGGTGGGACTCCAGTAATTGTCCCTATTCACTCTTACGGATGAAATATGGGTTTAATGTGCTGAAGAAAAAAAAAAAGTCAAGTGAATATTGAAGAGATTGCTTGTTTGCTTGTAGGTATTGATGTTAGTTTTAATTTTACCTACTGATCCTGCAGCTCTGAGACAGTCACAGCAGATCCAGCTCCCACTTCACAGCTGTGGCAGCTTTTCTGTTGATGAAGTTGAACTAAATCCCAGTGACCTGCACATGCAAACTCCTTTCCCTCTGTGGAACCTTCTAACATTTATCCACCAAAACTAATTTAATTCTAGACATAAAATTAAAATATACCTTTGCTCTTCTGAGATGCCACCTTCAAGTTTCTGGTTGCCCATCACACCAGTGCACGTGCTGGTGGCTCAGCTTTCAACTTCAGTCCCTTCACTCAAAATCCTGCCCAGCATCAAATGCATTTCCTCAGGAAGATTCTGTAACTCTGCAAATGCCCAGCAGAGCTGAGGTACGTTCCAACAAGCCTGAGCTTTGCTGTATGCACACCTCACATGAAATTCAGCCATGGTCCACACTGTCAGTCTCACCCCCTCCAGTGACACCCTGCTCCTCCCTTCACTGCTGTCCACAAATATCCTTAGTGCTCGTCCTTGTACTGAGCCTCACATGGGACAGCAGCCAGAGGTTTTAGCAAGCAGAGGCAGAGAGCTGAACACCAAAACCACTCAGTTCCTGTTAGGAAGACAGCATTTGTGCTCACATGGCCTGACTGTGCTTATATTCAAATGAAGAGGTGGACAGGGAGACTTAGAGGGAGTTTTTGCTATTTGCACATAACTGCACAAGGATTTTTGAACAACAGACCAAAATGACAGGAGGACAGAAAGAAAGCAGGACTTCCTCTGCACCAAAGTGAAATCACCGGTGTTTGAGGGACAAAGGACCCTGCTGGTCAGAGGTGGAGAGGCACCAAGCCACCAAGGCATCCCACACCTGCAAAAGCAGGAGCTAGAACCCTTATGCATCCACATGGAAATGCTGAAGACACAACAGATCCTCTCTAAATGCTGTCATATGGATGCTCTTGGCCTTAAATTTCATCTCACCTATGTCTTACTTTGTCTAGAAGTATTCTTTTCCTTAAGCATTTTTAATATGTTGGAATATTTTGTTGGCCAATCTTGTTTGGGTTTTTATATTAACATTATTCCTTACAGCAACCAATTCCCCAGTCTGCAGCCACCACATTGGGACAGAGGACACACACACATTCAGTGGGAGCTCTACACCTTTCTTGTCTGTAACACACTTTTCTACTGAGACAAAACCTCCTATTAAGTCACAACTTTTCTCCCAAGTCCTTCCAAACCTCTATCTGCCCCACTGGAAGATGTGACACAACCTTACACCCATTCCACAGAGGGTGTGTTTTGGGATGCTCCAGCTCTCACAGTCAGCACTTTGTTGTGCCACTGACATCTCTGAAGTGTGGCTGCACAGCTTCCCCTCCTGCAGAGCAGGGCAGCATCCCCTGCCTGCAGATATCTGAGGAAAACCTCTCTGCTGTAGGATCATGAACAAACCTCGCTGCCTGCAGCAGGGCAGGGCAGCCGCCGTCCTTCCCACAGTGCTGTGGCAGGAAATATTTTATCCTCCTGCAGCTGTGCCAACATTTGCAGAGTGCCTTGGCTCTGTGAAAGCAGACTTTTTGACCCTGCATTTGGCACGTGCACAAGGAAGAGGCACAGAGAGGCTCAGAGCAAGCCCTGCTTGCACATTCACCTGGGTCCCAGCGTGGCCAGCACACACTGGGGCGAGCCCAGGAGGGTCCCCCAGTGCCCACAGCCAGAGCTGCTACATCACCAAAACACCCAGCTGCATCCCTAGCCACAGCATCAGGGCAGGTGCCAGCTCAAATGCCTTCTGACAGGGTTGGAACATTAAATCCCAACAAACCTGAGGGATCCTGGGCCTGTTGGCCCACTGGAAGGTGGATCAGAAAATCTGGGTTCATGTCTCTACTCCATTAATTTTCCCACAGGAACAGGTAGTTCCTAACTCAGCTGGTTTTTAAAACAGCTTCTTGCCTGCTTGGTGCCTCAGCTTCCAATCCATGTAAAGGGGATCATTTTCATTGCCTTATTTTATCCCAATTTGTCCCTTCAGACTATGCACATTTCAAGACCACAACTAATGTGTATGTGGAGCAACTGGTGTAACTCACCCTGATCTCACTGCAAGCATGTACCTGGCTTACCAGTAGTGACAAAATGATAATCTTAACACTCTCCACTCCCACAGATTTTAATTTTTTTTTTAACTGATCTTGTTATCCCACCAAATTTATCATTAGCTACCAGAAAAAACATTTACAATACACAGAATTTAAACAGCTAAGCCTGCTTTGGACTTTTTAAAGCAAACATCTCAAACCCAGATATTGAATATGATTCCAGAACTTTTTGGGAGGTGGGGGATTTGAAAAATAATTTCACCTGAGGTGTTAGGTCATACATCAGTGATTTCAGCTTGATGCCACTAGAAGTGAGCGAGATGCAATGTTTTGAGAATCAGAATGAATAATGGAAACATCAGCTCAGCCCTGACCCTGGGTGTGGAGGCACCGCTGTGCTGGGCTACAGCCCCACTGCCTCTGCTTCAGCCAGCAGGTAAAGCTCAGAGCAGGGAAATGCACATGGGGGTGGGGGAAAAAAAATGGAATAATAGTGTAGAGCATGGATAAGCCATACACAGATATTGGTAATTTCAAATAGGTACTTCTCAGAGGAGCTGTACTGTACACCTTTGACCTTTAACTGGAGTGCTCAAACATTGCTTGTAATGATGACTACCAATGAAAGTCCTGTGCTGTGCTTGGCTGCACTTTCTATATGAGTGCCAGCAGTAAGATAAATGATAAACTGGTTCACTGGAGTACTAGTGGTTTGGGGGCTATTGATTTTTGGTCCATTCTCTTTAAAAGTGAGATCTAAAAAGTTGACAGAGGGTCATTAATTTCATCATATACTTGTCGACTCATCCATAACCAATCCAGGGGCTGAGTGCGCTTGTCACTCTCTGTTTGCACTTTATTTGTTTAGCTTTTCTTTGTGATTCTACATTTTCCCCCTTTACTTCAGCTTTGTGGTCATGTTCCTGCTGTTATTTCTTTTTCCCCTCCAAATGAGCACCTCACTTTGCACTTCTACTGAAAAATGTTGTTATAATATATTTATATTATAAATAAATTCAGTGGCTTCATTATCAAATCTGTGCTAGGAGAGGAAGTCACCTCTGTTTAGTGCTATTCATTTAAAAAGAAAAAGAACTGCTATAAAATTCATCAATCTTAATTGTGCAATCTGAAGGAATTTGATTGAATAAACACTTGTCTGAAGACTTCAGGGTCTTGTTTGAAAGACACATTAAGGAAAGAGTTGGAGAATGTTTCCCTTATGAAGCTCCATAGGTCCATGACAGTGTCATCAGGTGACAGGGAAAAGACTGAATTCAAATAAACATATGACCATAATTAGTAGAGTTCCCTTCCTTGTCCTTCTGATTAAGCCCTTAACAACTCTTTGGAATGCATTAACTAAGAAAATATTTTACCAAATCTTACTATAAAAAAAAACCAAAAACCTCCTGACTTATCCTAGCTTTCATAGAGTGAAAATATACAGAGAATTCTCCATAATTATTGGTATAATAACAACTGGATACAAATATTTAAGACCAGAGGAGTACTTCATACATCTAATGAATAATTATTCACAGAAGGAAGTTATTCATGTGCAGGAACTGCTTGCAGGAGGCAGGTTTTACCAGCTTAAGTTAGTTAAGTGTATTTCTAGGTAATAGTGTCATCTGTCTCCCAACACCAAGTTCATCTGCACTGTCTTTCATTGGGAGCCCAACAGAAAAGTGTATGCAGGAAGTAAAAGAAAGCGTGATTAACTACTACAGGCGATGGCCAGAAAATTCCAGCATTAATAATATCACAGCTTGCCAGTAAATCTCTCTTTTATAGGTAAAGAAATACATTTCTACTTTAAAGTGTGTTTTTATATACCCTTGAGTGCCCAACTAGTTAAACTACCAAGGGAGCTCTACATGATTTAGAAGTTAATCCTTCAAATGGCTAACAATTGAATGCCTCAGCTGTTTGTAGTTTCCTACCGCTGGCTAATTTCATTTTTGTTTCATGTGTTTGGTGGCAAGCTTTCATTGTTCAGAGCTCTGACACCGAGGTTGTAAATGTAGTTAATTTAGTTAAAATGAGGCTGGGAACATTCACACCATGTTCAGCTTGTTTTGACTAGGCCTGGTAGAAGCTGAGGTAGATATGCCTGGAGAGCAAACAAGTGGAAAAAAGAAAATGGAGAGAAAGCAGACAAAGGAGATGATCCAAATTTTCCAAACAGTAGCATTAAATAGCCTTTTTAAATGAAGAAAAAAAAAAACCAAAAAAAACCCAACATATTTAAGGTTACTGCTTTGAGGGCCAGAAAGTCCAAATACATTGAAATATTGAATGATCAAGTGATTCACCACTGGGTTTGGCTTTCTGGGCCTACCTTTATCAATTCCTTTGCTTTTGCCAACAGCAAAGCTCATCAATCCCATCCTTTCTCTGAACCCCATTTCATCTGATTGGCACTTACAGAGATCAGAAGGCTCATAAGTGCTTAAAAAATATTTATAGCAGTTGGTGCACAGCTCCTCAGTGCCCATGCTGGGAACACAGATGGAGCCAAGATGGTCAGATCACAACTCATCCAAAGGGGACTCACCTAAATGCCATGAAACTCCCCCAAAAAAATCAATACTTTTTTCTGTTCTTGGCATGAACAGCTGAATCTGTACAGCCAGTGACCACTTTTCCCATTCACATCCCCAAATATACGATGCAATTTAGGTTGAACACCCTCTTGACCTCAGCAGAGCCTGCTCTTGTGGGGAACAGAGCCCCCAAATCTCATGCCCAGGGCTGCAAAAATGGTGCCAGAGCCAAAGGAAGGCTCAGCAGCTCTGGCACTTCCTTGCTGCATTTCCCAACTCGAGCAAGCAGCTTCTTAAAATCTTAATTATAGTCTTGATTAATAGATATTATAACACAGCTCCTGTTTGCCTGTAATTATATTTGACACAGAGATACAAATCAGCAGTTTAACACACTGGAATAGGATTCATAAGATTTTATAGGATTATGGACATACACATTTTTATTAAAGCTCTATTGGTTTCTCTTTAGCATTCATCAAATCTCTGCTTTATACAGAGATAAATATATCTTTTTTTTTCCAGAAAGTCATTAATTTTGGAGTTTGCGAAAAATGAAATAGACGAAGTGGGTAATTTTTCACACTTAGAATAATTTCTCTGTGATATTATGACTCTTTTTCTTGTACTGCTCTGGCAGATTAATATGACTGTTATTTTCTCCACTAATTGGCTTTACAGATAGCCATGGGAGATAGCACCTAATAAAGCCAAACAAGAGAGAAAAATATTAAAAGCACTAAGCTGTCCCATAACAAGGGGGTCTATTCATTAAGAAGCAATGTACTATTAGAGAAGATTTTTAATAGTTTTCTAAAATAAGTTGAGTATGCACTAAAAACCAAAAATGGATTATTCCTGATTGTCCCTTTCCCTAAAGCACTCCAGGTATGTAAGGCAGCATGAACACACACACCTAAACCACAAATGGGACAGCACCACAGGGTCTGAATATCTCTCATCAGCTAGGGACAAAGAGCATCACCTCTAAAATAAAAGAAATAAAAGAAATAAAAGAAATAAGTAGCGTCACACAATAATCACAAGAAATTCCCTTGAAACCAATGCTTGCTTTATCTAAAGCTGGAGAGCAGGGAGAAAACTATGTGTGAACTCTGACTCAAACACAAGCCAGCAACAGGTATTGTGGTAAGAGAACACTTAAAAATATGATGCAATTCTCCCTTATTGACAACCAGAGCACCTCATTGGCAGCTTGAAGAGAGAATTATCTCCTATGAGGAACCTGCTATTTCTGCAGCACCAATGCCCCTCCATGCACCAAGCTGCCACATCTCACACCATTTACTGACTGCACACTCAGACCTGCTGTGTGTGACACCAAACTCCACAAACATCTCAGCACAGGATCCTCTATTTTGGAGCAGCACAGCTGGGAATTTCTGCAAATATTTTTCCAACCTAAAACCATTTTGCTCAGTAGCCTATAAGTTAAGTCAGCACTTTGAAAATAAAGCAACTCTGGATTACTACCTAGGAGCGACTGCTTCCAGTGTCTCTTCCATCAAAGCAGGTGAGCTAAACACTTAAGTATTTAGCCAAAAATCCCACACAACACTAGATACAAGCCCTCAGCATGATATTTTAGAGGGACATTAAAGGAAAAATCACTCCAGGTGAATTTTAGCTTGTTGGAGGGCAGGATCCAATCACAGGGACTCTGAGAAGCTGATATCTCTTTTCACTCCAGCCCTGCCTGGCCCCCAGGTCCTTCACCTGTGCCAGTGAAGACACAAAGAGTGTCTTGGCAGCTGCTGCTTTTGGGACAAGCCATCATCTCTCCACTAAGTCTCCCCCAGGTACATTTTATTTATAAGTATTATTGATACTTTAGGAGATCAACATGGAGCAATTCAGGTTCTCATTATAGTAACTGCTGAAGAAATTTAACAATATTCTAAAACAAGAGAAAAAGTTTCATGGGCATAGGTTTGTGTCTCTGGGCTTCACTCCATTGCTGTTATTTCTTTTCCTAATCAGGTTTTCCACTATTTAAACATATAACCAGGTGGTACTGAAAGGAACAAAGTAAAAATAACTAACAAGAGATATATTGAGTACTAAACCCGTAGCCTCTTATTGGCCACTCCTACCAAATGAGAAAGGCAAGATGTTTGTGGAAGATGGGAAAAGCCAAAGCATCAACAAGAAAAAAAAAATCAACATTCAAGCATACAATTTTTTATCCAATGATTTGTTCCATGGGTGCTTTGGTTTGATAAAACACTGAAAGTCACCTTAAGAAACTCTGTTCACAGTTACACAGGCACAACTCCCACATAGTGCATTAACTGTGCCACTGCAATCATGGTGAAGATCACTGGGAACACAGCAGGAGCAGCACAGCAGTGCCCAAAGAGCTTTCTCTGAACTTTTCCCTCCTCCTGTATATCCTACTCCAGTATAGAGTACCCCTCTTGAAAAATCATCAGGAAAGAGCATCAAATTCAAATATAGACTTTCCTCTAGAGTCACAGCCACTCAGAGTAAGACTTGCATTTGAGATCACTCTGAGATTCACTTCTTAATTAAAGAAAAAAAAATAAAAAATAAAGGAAAGTTAGAAGAAGTTTAAAGACATCCTTAAAGATGCCATCCTAAAATTCAAAATAAAAGTTGCCATTAAAACGTCTACCTGCCTGTTTTGCTGGCTGCTTTCAAAGCAGCCCCAAGCAGCCAGAAAGCAGCACAGGGTCAGGACACAAGAGGCCAGTTACCACTTTCAGATTAAGAGAAAAGAGCAAAGTTTTTTACAGGTGCATAAAATAGAGAGTGAAAAGCTGACAGAATGTTACTCAATTAAAGTTACTAAATTTTATAAAGCAGGACTAGAGGAAGTTTAAAACTTTTGCATAAGAACTTAGTTTAAGCACTTAGATTAAATAAAAAGAGAAAAATTACCTACTTACTTGAGAGGTGGAAAAGGAGCTTTAACCTCCACTACAAACACTAGCCAGAGAACCCTAGAGTCCCCTCAGCCAACTTTATATCCGCCTTTCACAGCAGAATTGGGTGAGCTGTGTAACCTGAACACCTGAAAACTCCAGTGGTAATGAGAAGACTGAGCCCTTCCATGCCAGGCAGGGGATACAGCTCAGGCTGCACCTAAATTTAATGCCATATACATGGCATTAAATATACATATAAAAATTTTAATATGCAAATAATGTATGTTTATAAATGTAGATCAATATCAGTAATCAATCAATACTCAAAAAAGAAAAAAAAATATAAAATACTTGGAGCCACACAGGTGCAACCCCAACCGTGTTCACACCCCATGGTAAAACAATTTCTGAATTTTACTCCCTCTGTGTCCCAGTGCAGGTGGCTGTGAGAAGGTCAATTAGTGCCCTTCCCACCCTGGGGGGATCACATCCACCTAGGAAATATTCTCTCCATCACAGCAATGACCAACAATCAAGGAATTGCAGGTGCCTCTTATCCAAATGAGAGCGGTGCCAATCCCTGCGCCGGTCACTCCTTCAGCTGTCAGAGCTGCTGCCACCACCCTCCGGATGTCACTGCCACTGACACTCCTGGCTGCTTCAAAGGAGCAGATAATTAATGTAATTTGTTAAGCTTCTGACAGAAAGCCATTCTCATAACGTTGAGAAAGTGGAATTATTTTTTTTTTTTTTAATTTTTTTTAGTATCAGGCACTTTTGTCCTTGAAGCAGCACCTGTTGTATTCAGTGGGATCCATTTTTTTTCTCCTGGGAATAGCAGGGATGATTTTGATCTCTCCCAGTATTTACCTACACCCTGCCATGAGCATCAGCAGGAGTTTTTTACCAGTGGAACTGAGGACAGCAGCAGCCCCACACTTCTTGGAATAAAAAAACCAGTGGTAGCTGCCTTTCCAACCAGTAGGGAGCAAGGATTTCCCAGCTAGAAAAAAACAATCCTGCACTTTTTATTGCAAATACATATCTAGGAAGTCAAAATATACAAATTAAGATCATGGATATCAAAATACTGGACACAGTGGCATTGTTATTGTACTTAAGGCTGTACCAATGTTTTCTTTCAGTGGTTTATAACTTAGCTTAAAATTTTACTCCTGGCTGAAAACTAGCACAAAATTTGAAAATTTGAGAAAAACCAGCAGACAACTATAAAACTCTATAAAGCAATGAAATATCAAAAATCCTTTTTTACCGTAAAAATTATGTTTTTATTTGGAAGATGAAAGGAATTTCTAAAAGATGAGGTATTCCAGCCAATGCTGTCTTGTGGAGAAAAAAATGTTCTTCTTTGCCCTGTCTTCCCACAAGGTTGCAAAAAATTCAACACATTTTTAAAAGGAGAGTTTAAACAACAGAGAAACATGGAGAAATAGGAAAAAGACTAAAATGCAGCCTGGAACTACCAAAATTTAGGGTGTAGTTTGTTGGGTATTTTTTTTTCTTTTTCTAGCTAAAGCAAGGCAAAAATTAAGTCTACCTAGATTGTAATAAAACACTTGATGCAACAATACTTTGAAATTATTATTTAATAAGATAAAGATGAAGATTTGTGAAAAAAAAAAGACTTTTTGGATGGGTAAAGATGGATATGAAAAGCAACATGTCTCATTGCAGGTGGTAGTAGTGAATTTGTCAGGAAAAGTAGGATTTGGGCTAGAAACAGAAAAGACAGAGGACAA